>NC_039368.1:65967629-66594415 GCF_003573695.1 Papaver somniferum | reverse complement strand
GTCCGAGTACAAGAAGAAACTGAGACATGAAACTGCTGAAGTTACTATGGTTGAACTGGGTAAGAAAATTCAAGTTGAAGAATTTTTGTGCTCCAAGGACAAAAATGTATCTTCTTCAAGGGACATGTCTTACAAAGCTCATGTGACTGAACACAAAGGTTCCAATGCTGATAAGAACCGAAACAACTCCAAGAAACCTCCAGGCAAGAAAGGTATGTTTTAGAAACCTAAATCTAGCATTAGTAAAATTAAGGGTGATTGCTATGCTTGCGGAAATCCTGGCCATATGGCGGTTCACTGTAGAAACCGTAAGGACCTTAAAAAGAAAAATAATGCTAATTTGGTTGAAAACAACAAAGATGAATTTTCTGGCACGGTGTCTGAAGTAAATTTGGTAACGAATGTGAGAGACTGGTGGGTAGACTCTGGGGCTACCAAACATGTCTGTGGGAACAAAGAAATGTTCACCTCCTACAATAAGGTAGGGGAAGGAGAGAAACTCTATATGGGTAACTCATCTGCAGCTGCGGTTGTAGGAAAAGGCAAAGTTGGGCTCAAGCTCACTTCTGGAAAGACTCTCACTTTGAATGAAGTTCTTCATGTTCCGGACATCTGCAAAAATCTTGTTTCTTGTGTTGTTTTAGATGATAAGGGTTTTAAAATTGTAATAGAATCTGGGAAATGTGTTGTAACTAAGGGTAAGGATTATGTGGGGCAGGGTTACAAGACTGAGGGTCTGTATAAGCTTAATGTAAACTTTGCTGTAATGAATAATATGATTCTTATGCTTATGTTTGTGAGTCTTTGAACGTTTGTCATGGTATACTTGGACATGTAAATTATAAGTCAATGCTTAAACTAGCCAATGTGGGCTGCATACCCAAATTTAGTTTGGAAAAGGAACACAAATGTGAAATATGCGTAGAATCAAAGTATGCTAGAAAACCTTTTAGCAAAAATGTTCATAGAAATTCTAAACCCTTAAAATTAATCCACTCAGACCTAGTTGACATGAAATCAGTTCAAACTAGAGGTGGCAAGAAATGGTTTGTTACTTTTATAGACGACTGTACTAGGTACTGTCATATATATTTTCTTAGAGGTAATGATGATGCCTTAGAAGCATTTAAGAGGTATAAACTAGAAGTTGAAAACCAATTGAATACCACCATTAAAACCATTAGGTCTGACCGTGGTGGCGAGTACATAACTCCTATAGGAGATTTCTGTGTAGAACATGGCATAATACACGAGGTTACCCCTCCTTACTCACCTCAGTCGAATGGAGTAGTTGAACGTAAGAACCGCACCCTTAAGGAGATGATGAATGCCATGTTAATTAGTTCAGGATTACCTTCGAACTTGTGGGGGAAAGCTGTCCTCTCAGCCTGTTATATCTTGAAAAGAGTACCTTTTAAAGGATCAGATAAAACTCCATACGAATTGTGGAAAGGTAGACAACCTTCTTTAGCATACTTTAAAGTGTGGGGGTGTTTGGCTAAGGTTCAGATCCCTAAACCTAAAGCAACCAAGATAGGATCCAAAACTGTTGACTGTGTCTTCATAGGGTATCCTGAGCAAACACCTGCATATAGATTTATGGTTGTGAATTCTGATGTTTCTGAAATTGGTGTAAATAATATTATGGAGTCTAGGGATGCTGTGTTTTTTGAAAATGTTTTTCCTTTAAAATCTGACTCTCGTAAGAGAGGTGTTGATCCCCTAGATGTTCCTTCAACCAGTCAGACTTTACCTTTAGAGGAAGATGAAGTAGAATTTGATCTAGGAGGAGTAAAAGGGCTAGAACCAAAACCTCTTTTGGAGCTGACTTCATAACACTAGCAGAGTCTGATCCTCAGACTTATAGAGAAGCCATGACTTCTTCTGAAGCTCCGTGATGGAAAGAGTATTCTATTAGTGAAATGGAATCCATTAAAGAAAATGATACATGGTAGATAGTAGATTTACCTCAAGGGTGTAAGGCCATAGGATGTAAATGGATCTTCAGGAGGAAACGTAACATAGATGGAACTATTCAAAAATACAAGGCTAGGTTAGTAGTCAAAGGCTACAAACAAAAGGAAGGTGTAGATTTCTTTGATACTTACTCACCCGTTACGAGAATTACTTCCATTAGGATGTTAATTGCTATATCTGCGGTTCATAACCTAGAAATACATCAAATGGATGTAAAGACAGCTTTTCTACATGGTGAATTAGATGAACAAATTTACATGGAACAACCTGAGGGCTTTGTAGTGAAAGGTTGTGAAAACAAAGTTTGTAAACTGAAAAAATCTTTGTATGGATTGAAACAAGCACCTAAAAAATGGCATGAAAAATTTGATCATGTAATGTTTTCTAGTGGTTTTAGAATCAATGAATCTGACAAGTGTGTATATATTAAGCTTGTAAATGATGCCTGTGTGATTGTATGCTTGTATGTTGATGATATGCTTATACTTGGTACAAACATGGATGTAATGAATTCCACTAAGAACATGATGAATGAGAACTTTGACATGAAAGACTTAGGCCCTGCAGATGTAATCTTAGGGATGAAAATTAGGAGAAATTCTAACGGTTATAGTCTTAGTCAATCTCACTATGTTGAATCTGTGCTTAGAAAATTCAATCATTTTGATTGTAAACCTGCTTATACTCCGTATGATCCTTGTTGTAAACTCAAAAAGAACAGAGGTAATGGAGTATCACAACTTGAATACTCACGAGTTATAGGAAGTATGATGTATTTGATGAACTGTACTAGGACAGACATTGCTTATGTTGTGAGTAGGTTAAGTAGGTATACTTGTAATCCAGGGCAGGAACACTGGGATGCACTTTTTAGAGTGTTGAGGTATTTGAAATACACGTTGACCTTTTGTTTGAATTATGAAAGGTATCCTGCCGTCCTTGAGGGATTTTGTGATGCAAACTGGATATCAGACTCAGAGGAGTCTAAGTCTACGAGTGGATATGTTTTCACTCTAGCATGTGGGGTTGTTTCTTGGAAGAGTTCCAAACAGACCTGCATAGATCGATCCACTATGGAATCTGAGTTTATTGCGCTAGATAAAGCAGGATAGGAAGCCGCTTGGCTAAGATGCTTTTTAGAAGACATTCCTCTCTGGCATAGGCCTGTGCCGGCTATATCTATACATTGTGATAATCAAGCTGCCATAGCTAAAGCTAAAAACATCTACTATAATGGAAAGTCTATACATATAAAGAGAAGACACGATACCCTAAAACAACTAATCTCAAAAGGCGTTATTTCCATTGATTGGGTTAAGTCCAAGGAGAATATCACGGACCCTTTGACGAAAGGTTTGTCCAAGGAGATAGTTAGTAATGCATCTAAGGGGATGGGGCTTAGGCTCATTAAATAAACTTTCCATGAAGGATACTCAACCTTGCTGACTGGAGATCCCAAGATCAAGGTTTCGAATGAGAAACTAATTTTTGGCGGGTCAAGGTAAACATTATCAGAGAATTCATTCTCTGCCCCTTCCCTATGGTGTAGACGTGATAGTGTGACTGCATGTGAGGATGACTTTCTATTAAGTCTTAATGAGTTCTATAGTTTCAATTTTAGATTGAAGTGGGGTGTAGCAGTAAACACTCTTGATAGAACTCACCTATCTGAATGTGGAAGTGGGTCGCTTCCTATGAGAAAAGAGCTGATTCTCTAGAGCATTCGGAGAAACGGGATTTGTCCAGGGCCAAAAAGGACACAACGGCACGAACTCGACAGCACCTAAAGAGATATCACGCGTGGTTATTATCGCGGATTACACCAAACGATGGTAGTTCAAGACATCGCGTTCACTGTCCATCAATTAGTTCCGGCAATTTCTGACTAAGCAAAGGTTCAAGACCTCATGGACACCTCTTGCCTAAGTGGTATTTCTCGCTTTCCGTTTTCTGATTTTTTATCGGTATTTCATTCATGTGGGGGATTGTTAGAGAAAATGAATTTATACAATAGTTTGGTTTTTTGGTCTTGGTGGGATTGGAACTTAGGATCTATTGATCACTAAGGACACTAGCTCATTTTCACTATTTGTGAATGAACCTTTAGTCCCACATAGGGAGAACTAAAGATGATACCTCTCCATAAGTATTGAATTTTTTGATATTAGAGTGGCCCTTGGGTCATTAGCACTTTTGTGCGAGGGAGAGGACTTAGGCAATGGTCTAGTTGGTGCAATGGCACATTTTCACACACGCGCGGTGCTTCGCACCGAAGCACGCATGCCGCCGCCGTCCGTCCGTGCGGGCGGGCCGGGCCGGGCTCGGGTTCGGGTGTGGGTGTGGGTCAAGACTTATATTTTTGGCAAAATTTCTTTTGAATTATCGAATTAATATTTGAAACAAAATAATTCTTTGGGAAACATTATGTTTATGCATGAACATTAATTTGCATGAACGTTTCATATCAAACTTAAATTCACATGAACGTTTTTATATCAAACTTAAATTTGCATGAATGTTTTATATCAAACATAATGACGCATGAACGTTTCAAATCGATATTAAGTGATGCATGAACGTTTAAAACCGTTGGAAAAATCTGAATTAATTGAAATTGTTTTAATGTGCGTTTATGAGACCTCTCTCTATTCTCCCCTATATAAAGCGATCACTTTCTCTCATTTCGTTTTGTGTCCAGAAGAGCTACTATCCTCTTCTTTTCGTCTTCACCCCCTGTGTGGTCCTTTATTTTTCATTCCACGCGCAATCGTTGTTGAGGTCGTAAGAGTGGGCAAGTATTGTAGTGCTAACAGTGCTTGCAACGGGAAGTTTTATCCTGGATACGAACTTGACCACAGGGTATAGGCATCACTCATTCTTGAGGCGTACCGGTCAAATATCGTGTTAAGGACAGCGTGTTGAACACGTGACTCTGTCCTCTGTTTGCAGTCAAATTGAGTGTTTATTTACCTTCCATAAATTAATCTTTTTATTCTAACATATTTCTAACATCTTTCTTGAGTGTTTTATTGTTACAGACGCAACAATTTATCCTTGGGTTGTGGATTTTTAAACATCTATCGGTATGATTAAAGAAATAACACAGACACCGGAAATTTTGTTAATGAGGAAACCGCAAATGCAGAAAATCCCCGGGACCTAGTCCAGATTTGAACACCACATTGTATTAATCCGCTACATATGCTAGCCTACTGCAAGTTAACTTCGGAGTGGAATGTATTTGAGCCCTAACCAATCTCACACGACTAAGGTACATTCTCGTTCCTTACGCCTCTGAATCCCAGCAGGACTCTACGCACTTGATTCCCTTTACTGATCTCACCCATAACTAAGAGTTGTTACGAACCAAATTCGAAGACTTGATAAACAAATCTGTCTCACACGGAAAAGTCTATTGAATAGATAAATATGTCTCCCACAGAAAACGAGTTTTTGTTCCGTCTTTTGATAAATCAAGGTGAACAGGAACCAATTGATACGCCGGACTTATATTCCCGAAGAATAGCCTAGTAATATCAATCACCTCAAAATAATTTTAATCGTATGGAAGCGAAACAAGATATTGTGGAATCACAAAGAATGAGACGAAGAGCTTTGTGACCACTTTTTATCTTACCTATCGGAGATTAAATCTCGAGCAAATCTTAGAAAATATAGTACTCAATACGATAGAACAAAGTAAGATCAAAACACACAACTATAGAGAAAATAGTTGGGTCTGGCTTCAGAATCTCAATGAAGTCTTCAAGTCGTTAACCTATAATGGTTTTAAGAAAAACCTAGATTAAAGGAGAACCGACTCTAGTCGCAACTAGTATCACATAGAAGGTGTGGGGATTAGGTTCCTAATTTCTAGAGTTCTCCCTTATATAGTCTCCAAATCATGGTTTGCAATCAATGTTACCTTGGTAACAAAGCATTTAATATTCACCGTTAGATGAAAACCTGATTAGATTCAATCTAATATCTTTCAACTGTTATATTGACTTAGCTTGTTATAAACGAATGAAATGTTCCTTTATTTAGATATGGGTAACCGTACCTAAACGTGTACTCTTGGTTAGCTCAACAATAGTTAACCGAGCCATATGAACACTTTCATATCAACCTTGTTCATCTTAATCACCACTAGTTCAAATGACTCAAATGAAACTTGTTATAGAGTTGTTCAATTGTTTATATTCTCATAAAAGTATTGAAGACACAATTGAAGCAAAATCGGTTTTGATTCACTTGGATCGATTCATGAACACTATAGCCACGGTTTGCAAAGATTGCATTCCTTATTATATAAATGTATTTGTTCATGAGTATGTAAACATAGATAACAAATTTTAGAACTTAATCCACTCAGGTATGCAAACGGGTACTGAAAAACCGGGGGTCTAACAACCTCACCCAATATTTCGCTTAACAATCCGTATGGACTAACTCCAATATACTTTCAAGAGAATCAACTAGACAGTAAGATTCAATCTTAATAAAAATTATATATCAAAAAGTTATATCTCAATCTCTCAATTCAATCTGCAATCAAACAAATAAGAATTTGCGAGCCTGATTGAATATAAGAGAAATAACTTGAACGGTACCAAAGACCAATGTTCAAGGATCAATCAATTTCAATCAACAACCAAAGGTTGGATTTACCAATTGATCGATTCAACGCACAACCTGTGATATTTCAATTATATAACAAAATATAATGCGGAAAAGAAATAACATAGACACCAGAAGTTTTGTTAACGAGGAAACCGCAAATGCATAAAAACCCCGGGACCTAGTCCATATTTGAACACCACAATGTATTAAGCCGCTACGGACACTAGCCTACTACAAGTTAGCTTCGGAATGGAATGTAGTTAACCCTAATCAATCTCACACTGATCCAAGGTACAGTCACGTTCCTTACGTCTCTGATCCCAACAGGATACGACGCACTTGATTCTCTTAGCTGATCTCACCCACAACTAAGAGTTGCTACAAACCAGAGTCGAAGACTTGATAAACAAATCAGTATCACACAGAAAAGTCTATTGAATAGATAAATCTATCTCCAACAGATATACCTACAAGTTTTTGTTCCGTCTTTTGATAAATCAAGGTGAACAGGAACCAATTGATAATCCGGACTTATATTCCCGAAGAACAGCCTAGTATTATCAATCACCTCACAATAATCTTAATCGATTAACGAAACAAGATATTGTGGAATCACAAACGATGAGACGAAGGTGTTTGTGACTACTTTTCTATATTGCCTATCGGAGATATAAATCTCAACCCAATCTTACGATTGTACTCAAACACGATATAAAACAACAAGATCAGATAACGCAACTACAGAGAAAATAGTTGGGTCTGACTTCAAAATCCCAATGAAGTCTTCAAGTCGTTAACCTACAGGGTTTCGTGAAAAATCTAAGGTGAAAGGAGAATCGACTCTAGCTTATGCAACTAGTATCACACAGGAGGTGTGGGGATTAGGTTTCCCAGTTGTTGTAGTTCTCCTTTATATAGATTTCAAATCAGGGTTTGCAATCTAAGTTACCTTGGTAACAAAGCATTCAATATTCACCGTTAGATGAAAACCTGATTATATTCAAGCTAATATCTTTCAATCGTTAGACCGAACTTAGCTTGTTATACACAAATGAAATGCACCTTCATTTAGATTTGAGTAATCGTACCTAAACGTGTATACCTAGTCGGTTCAACAATAGTTAACCAATGGTTGGCCATATGAACACTTTCATATTAACCTTATTCATCTTCACCATAACTAGTTCAAATGACTCAAATGAACTAGTTAGAGAGTTGTTCAATTGATTAGATCTTATAGAAGTATATAAGACACAATTGAAGCAAAATCGATTTTGATTCACTTAAGTCAATTCATGAACATTATAGCCACGGTTTGAAAATATTGCATTCCTTATTATATAAAAATTTTAGTTCATGAACAAGCCGATTTTAGAAAGTAACCTTCTTAGGTATGCAAACGGGTACGCATACTTAACTGACCAGATTGAGTTTGTTTTTACTTCCAAACTCCAACAGAAATTCACGGACGTGAAACTTCTGCCAGTAAGCGTACGGGTACGCATACTCAGCCGGATTTCCAACAACCGCCGGTACGCGTACGGGTACGCATACTTTAGGTTCCCGGTGTTGGACTTTTACACAAATGTGCGAACACACTATGTTTATATCCAAACATGGTTACCTGTTCTAAACTCTCATTTCAATCATTGAAACTTTCTTAGAGGATGTTAAAATAGTTGTTGTTCACAAACTATTTTCATCAAAGAGATTTCCAAGTTATTGAAATAATAAACATGACTTTGGTCACGAGTAACGATGAACTTGGCCAAAGAGAAAGCTTACCAACACATATTTCGAGAAATAGATAAGCGAGATAAACTCAGATCGAAATAACAAATGTGTATAATTGAAGTCTATATAGCAATACAACTTTTGTCTCAAAATAGGAGATAAAATAGATAGACTTTTGAGTGATAGATAAGTTCAAGTCTCCACATACCTTTTGTTGATGAAGTTCCACAAGTTCCCTTGAGTAGTTCTTCGTCTTCATTCGATGAACGGCGTGGAGTCTAAAGCTCAACTACACTTACTATCCTAATACGAGACTTAGCTATAAGTAGACTAGAAATCAAGACTTATAGTTTTGGCAACTAAACTTGAAAAACAAGCTTGAGATAGCAACGTTTGCGAGTTCGACCGAGCAATGCTCTAACAATCTCCCCCTATGTCAATTTTAGTGACAAAACTATCAATACATATAGAATACAAAATAAATAAACTTTGTATATTATCATCCAAATGCTTGATCTCCTTGGTTCTTCAACATTACTCGAAATCTTCGTCACTTCCAAGTAATCCAATGAATCCAAATGTGTTCAGTTCTGCATCATTGTTGTTGAAGATCCATAGCTATAACAATGATAAAACAATAGCTCTCAATCATTGTTATATAGTGTCATAGTATTATTACACAGCATCAAAGTTCAATTGTATCACAACCTTGACAACAATATTATGGTGATATGTATTACTCGCCCTTAGTCAATACTTCATCTCACATGAAAACCACTCCCCCTTACATAATGATCCGAAAATCGTATGTATTTGTAGTGTGAACTACACATTAATTCTCCCTCTTTTTGTCAATAAAATTGGCAAAGGTACGAAAATTAGTGGGATCCTAATGAAATTTCCATAGAGACACTTCACGACCAAAAGAAAAGCACATATCAACTTTTTTAGATGCAATCATATAGCCGAAACTAAATGCATTCATCAAGGAGTTTATAAAGATGCAAAATAACCCCTATAATATTCCACATTCGCACTCCCCACAAAGATTTGGCAATTAATCAAAAGTCAAATAAGAATTCTCCTCCATAAAATATCATTCCTAAAAGAACAACAAGAGCGACCTTACTTTCACAAGAAAGGTAGGATTCAGCGAAAACTTTGATACGGAACAGAATTGTTATCTACGTAGAAACAAATACGAAATTGAAACAACAATACACTGGCGTTAGAATCCTTGATTGCCCAAAGGATATAGATGAGTCTAGGGAAAAAAGGCTAAAGAAATAATGAACCAAAACAACACCTATAGACTGACGTAAGTGTTGGAACGTAGCAGTGTATAAAGGTTTGGTGAGGATATCAACCAATTGTTTTTCTGAAATCAAAAATTCCATATTGATGATACCATTTTCATATAGGTCTCTAATAAAATGATATCTTATATCAATGTGCTTAGTTCTTGAGTGCTCAACATGATTTTCAGTGATGCGAATCGCACTTGAGTTATCACAAAATATCGTCATTATTCCAGTGTCAATTCCATAATCAGCAAGCATTTGTTTCATCCATAGAAGTTGAGTATAACACGAACCTGCAGCAATGTATTCTAGTTCTCATGTAGACAAGGATTGTGATCTTTGTTTCTTGCTATGCCAAGCCACAAGATTCAACCCAACATAGTAAAATCCCCCTGAAGTTCTTTTTCTGTCTTCCACACATCCTGCCCAATATGCATCTGAATAGGCAGTAAGATCTGTGTTAGTATGAAAAGTATAGGATAGACCATACCCGCTAGTATGTTGAATATATCGTATGATCATCTTCGTTGCTGCAAGATGAGATTCACCGCATAAGCTCTTCCGTGGATGCAATTTAAAGGTTATTTGGCCATCCTGATGGTGGAACCACATGAAAAACAATAAAATAGCTGCAGGCTACCAGAGAATCTATTCATTAAATCTGTTAAAATCAACTTCAACTAGAAAATGTATAAGAATCTTGTTCTTCAGACTACTGAAAGCAGTAATTTTTGGGGTTTGGATAAGAGGCCATTGGTTGCAAATATAACTCCTAACATAAAAAGTAGCTAGAAACTAAAACCTCACTATAGATATGACCAATCATACACCATTTCTAATTGATATCATTCTCATCAACTACTATTATTTTATATATGAAAACACGTTCATTAAGATATTCAGAGAGTTTATTTAATAGTGTAAGTTTCTCACACACTTGGTTTGATAATTCTCGAATTTTTTTATCTATAGATTATAGTTGCAATGGTGGGGTATGTTGAGCTTCTTTGTCTGTATGATGAGGTTGTGATGGAGAAGAGTGTTGATTATCATTTGAGAAGGAATGAATAAAGATATATGGGAGAAGGGAAGATGAAAACAACCATATGGTAAGTGTTTTTGAAATAGATGGTGAGGATGATATATAATTTGGCGATTTAAGATAATTAATAATTTTTTAGTCACCTGTGTAATGATAGTGACATGCCATTTGAGTGAAGGACTATACGAAGAGAGATAGCTATGTCATCCTTAAAATTATACTTGCCAAAAAAGAGAACTAAATAGGGGATGTTGATCGTGTGTATGAAATAGTATAAGGGGAGATTTCCTTTGGGTGGTACGATGACTAGAGCTCTGGAAAGTAGTTGGTGCCTTCCTTCAAACAACATTGTTCTGAAGATGCTAAGGATTGACTGTGAATGAGCACATGGGTCAAACATGTGAGATTTACATCCTCTTTAAACTGGGTGATTTAGTACTAGAAACAAATATTTTTTTTGAGTTAGGGGAAGTATGGTGCACGCCAAACTGGGTAGATGAATATTTATTATGATTGTTTTTGTATGGAAAAATAATTGAACTGCTCAAAATTACATTCATAAATTACATTTATAAATTACATTTATAAAAGGTGAAGAGATAAGGGATAAGGTTTGGTAGAGTATATATTGAATTGCTTAAACATGTGGGTGAATTGAGGTGCATTGATAATGAAAAAATAATATATGGTGAAGGTTTTGGACAATAGCATATTGCATATATAAACCAGACGTTTAAACCATGGCGAACCATAATGCCTCTCAACAGGTGCTGCCTTCTTTGAATCTGCAAAAAAATCAATTCAGATCATTAGTGCTACACTTGAGGTCATGCAAGTGGGTGACCAAAATCCTCTTGATGGCAATACTGTGTAAACATTAACCATAAGAAGTGTCTAGATACACATTGAGAACGGAAATTAACAAATAGTTATGATGATTTTTGTAAAATTGTGTATAAAATTGAACTGGTGTGGTCTGCCAAGGAACATGGCATTTAACCATGCGCTATAAATAAACTATATTCAATCTACCCACTCTAAAAAAAATAGAGAGATAGTTTCACCATTAGCGCTAATTATACCCAAAAATGGAAGAAATTCTTCATAGATTAGAAATGCTAGAGATGGCTGAAGGCAACAATGCAAGAAATGAAAATGTTGGACATCAACCAATTGCTTCACCAGAATTTGAGAATGCAAAGAAAGAAGTTGAGGCATTATCAAATTTTGAGATTGAGAGACTGATATATTTTGTGAATTAAGAGCTAGAGAGAAAGTGATCGTCAGAGAACTGAGAATAATGAAGAGTACCAATTTTGGGTAAGAAAGAGTGATGCAAAACGTGCAAGGAGAGAAAGGGAGAGACAATCAAGGATAGAAGATAGGAGATGTTATTGGAGGAAATTAAACAAGGAGTTAAACTGAGGGTGATAGTGAAGAAATGGAAGTAGAAAAAGCTATTGTAAGTGAAGATGAATGAAGCAGCATCAAATTATCAACTGATCCAGAAGAGCCACCAAGGGAGATAGAAAGACAAAAGCATGTTGAAGACATTATGTACATATGTTATCTTGCATAGAAGAAGATGACCAGGATGTTTTCTTGTACCATGTCAGAACTCTCGAATGTATATTCTAACGGTAAAAAACTTCATGGTCTAGATGTTGATGGTAATCCATTTTCAAGCGAAGAGAGTAAGAGTGATATGGAGGAATATGATGGGGATATAGAAGAAGATGACGAGGACAAAAGTTATGGTACAATTGCTTCTTCCAACAGGGAAAATATCCATGACTTTTATTATGAGGATGATGGGTTGGGCAGCGACAGTGATGGTGATCAGTGGTGATCATATGTGAAAAAGCGAGGGTCTAACAACACCACCCAATATTTCTCTTAGCAATCTGTATGGACTAACTCCGAAATACTTTCTAGAGAATCAACTAGACAGTCAGACTCAATCTAGGTAAAAGTATCTCAAGGAGTTAATATCTCAAGGAGTTAATATCTCTCTCAAGGAGCTAATAGAAATCAGCGAGTCTTTATTCAAACACAAGGAATAACTTGGATGGTACCAAGGACCAATATCCAAGGTTCAATCAATGACAATCAACAACCAAAGGTTGGATTACTCTAATTGATGATCTAACGCACAACCTGTATTATTTCAATTATAAAGATAAAACAATATAATGCAGAAATAGAAATAACACAGACACCAGAAATTTTGTTAACGAGGAAACCGCAAATGCAGAAAAACCCCGGGACCTAGTCCAGATTGAGCACACGTTGTATTAAGCCGTTACAGACACTAGCCTACTCCAAGCTAACTTCGGACTGGACTGTAGTTGAGCCCCAATCAGTCTCTCACTGATCCAAGGTACAGTTGTACTCCCTACGCCTCTGATCCCAACAGGATACTGCGCACTTGATTCCCTTAGCTGATCTCACCCACAACTAAGAGTTTCTACGACCCAAAATCGCAGGCTTTGACAATAAACAAATCTGTCTCACACAGACAAGTTTATCAAAGGATCAATCTGTCTCTCACAGATAAACCCTAAAGGTTTTGTTCCGTGTTTTGATAATAATCAAGGTGAACAGGAACCAATTGATAATCCGGTCTTATATTCCCGAAGAACAGTCTAGAGTTATCAATCACCTCACAACAATCTTTATCGTATGGTAGTGAAACAAGATGTTGCGGAATCACAAACAATGAGACGAAGATGTTTGTGATTACTTTTTATATCTTTCCTATCGGAGATATCAATCTCAACTCAATCAATATGATTGTACTCGTATGATAGAAGATGCAAGATCAGATCACACAACTACGATAAAAGTAGTATCGGTCTGGCTTCACAATTACAATGAAGTCTTTTATTCGTTAACCTAGTTTTAGAAGAATAAAACCAAAGGTTAAAGGAGAACCGACTCTAGTATGCAAACAAGTATCACACATGAGGTGTGGGGATTAGTTTTTCACAATACTAGATGTCTCCTTTATATAGTCTTTCAAATACGGGTTTGCAATTAAGTTACCTTGGTAATAAAGCAATCAATATCCACCGTTAGATGAAAACCTGATTTAGATTCAAGCTAATATTTCTCAACCGTTAGATCGAAACTTATCTTTTTACACACACTTGAAAATGCACGCTTCTAGGTTTGTTAACCGTACGCAAACGTATGCACTTGTTGGTTCAATAATAATTAACCAAAAGGTTACCCATATGAGCATTTCATATCAACCATGTTATTCTTCACCATAACTAGTTCAAATGACTTCAAATGAACTAGTTAGAGAGTTTTTCAATTGCAAGGAAATCTTATGTACTACACAAGACACAATTGAAGCAAAGAAGATTTGATTCACTTGAATCGGTTCATGAACTTTTATAGCCACAGTTTGCAAACTGCATTCCTTAGTCTTTTTAAGTTTAAGTTCAGAAATAATCTTCAGATATATAACCTTCTCAAGTTCGCAGACTAGGTTCACGGACTTAAGTTACCGGGTAGAGTTTACAAACTCCACCAGAAATTATCGGGTATGGGAACTTCGCTATTTCGCGTACTTAGCTTCACGCAAGTAGTTTGTCAACTCCAGCAGAAATTCTCGGACTTCGGCAGTTCGTGGACTGAGTTCGCGGACTTGGTTCACGCCATTCTTCCGGTTCTCTTGATCAAAAAAGTTCGCAAACTTTGGTTCAAGGAATAGGACTTATACATAAATGTGTTTCCACAACAATGCTTATGTCCACTATTGGTTATGTAATCTAAACTCTCATTTCAATCATTGAAACATTCTTAGAGGATGTTATATAGTTGTTACACCATTTCTCGTCAAAGAAATTTTCAAGATGATTGAAACATATCATGACTTTCGTCACTAGGTAAAGACAAACTTGATCGAAGCGAAAAGCTTACCAACATGTATTTCGAGATATAGATAGGCGAGGTATACTCGGCTCGAAATACCAAATGTGTATAATCCAAGTCTATATATATAGCATACGACTTCTTGTCTCAAAGAGTAGGAGATAGAGTAGATAGACTTTTGAGTGATAGGTAAGTTCAAGTATTCACATACCTTTTTGTCGAGAAGTTCCAACGATTCCTTGAGTAGTTCTTCTACTTGTATGATGAATCTCCATGAAGTCCTTGAGCTCAACTACACTTTTTATCCTAGTCCGAGACTTAGCTATAATAGACTAGAAATCAAGACTTATAGTTTTGATCACTAACATTGACAAACATTCATGCTTGAGATAGCAACGCATGCGAGTTCGACCGATCAATGGTCTAACAATCTCCCCCTTTGTCAATTTTAGTGACAAAACTATCAATACATATGGAATACAAAAAAAGATAAAGAAACTTTAATAGCTCCTATTCCACATGTCTAATCTTCAACATTCCTCGAAATCTTCGTCACTTCCAAGTACTCCAATGATCCCAAAGGTTGTAAGTTTAGCATCACCGTTGTTGAAGATCCGTAGCTATAACAATGAGAAAACATAGTTCTCGATCATTGTTATACAGTGTCATAGTATTATTACACAGCGTCAAAGTTCAATTGTATCACAACTTCAACAATAATACTATGGTGATATGTATCACTCCCCCTTAGTCAATACTCCATCTCACATGAAAACCACTCTCCCTTACACAATGATCTGAAAACCATATGTATTTGTAGTATGAACTACATATTAATTCTCCCCCTTTTTGTCAATAAAATTAGCAAAGGTACAATAACGGGATCATAATAAAATTTCCGAGAGAGACATTTCAAGACAAAAGGAAAAAAATACATACCATCTAATTTAGATGCAATCATAAAGCCGAAGCTAAATGCATTAATCGAGGAGTTTAAAGATACAAGATAACCCCTCTAAAATTTCACAGCCACACACCCCTCAAGATATGACCATTAATCACAAGTTCAAAAGAACTCTCCCTCATTTGATGTCATTCGCGAAAGAACAACAACGAGCGACCTCAATTTCAAAAGAAAAGAAGGATTTTATTGGACACCAAAACCATAAGAATGATTTTTATATCCAAAAACTCAATCAAATTAATTACAAATAAACCCGTGATTAATTAATCATAATACACAATCAAATTAAATACAAAAAGTGATCAATTTAATTTATTTATGCTCAACATAAGAAAACTTACAGAGCTACGACTAAGTTAACCATAAGAAAATGATTAGCTTAACCGTTCATATACTCAACATAAGAAAAACTTATGGAGTATTGCAGTATACACATAAATATGGATCAGGGAAGATCAATACTGCGGAATATACAAGGATTCATTCTATCTTCAATCATTATTTGCATAACGACAATTAATAGACATAATCCTTGTCACAAAAGATTTTAACCTATCTTCCATCAAAGATTAACATAATAGGCTTAATTTTTGTATTTGTCAAAAGTACATCCATCCTTTTATCAATATGTGAATATCGACAACAACGACTTTACTTTTGACAAAGTATGGGACAAACATAGTTCACGGACGTAAACACAAATATCCCATAACAAATTGCAATATATAAAATCATAAAGATTAATACTGCAAAAATAATCTTCCAAACAATTTTAGAATTTAAACAAATAAATCTAAAAACATGAAGATGAAAACGTTGGACATAGCTATGTGTAATCACAATAATGGCTATTCCAAACTCTAGTAATCCTTCTCAAAAGAAGAATAATTTCTCATAAGAAGTAACCTAGGCATCAGGACAAACGCGTAATGCACATATAAGATGATTTGTCTTTTGAGGGTAGAATAAATCTTTTTCGCCTGGATTTATACCAAGAATAGATACCAAAGGCGTATAAAAAGATTTTCAAAGAAGAACATACAAAGTCATTAACGACCATGCACCATAGTTCACATAAAATGATTGTGAACATTTAAGAATCCCATAGTAATGCGTACTACTTCCCATTATTGAACTTCCTTCTTTGTGATTCACCAACAACATTCTTGTAAAATCTACAAATGAGCTTAGAAGAGTACTACTCCATGAATCCAAGTGCCCAAGTTCAAGAGAAGTGGAACAAGTGCAACGAAACGGAGTAAAACACTCAAAAACAAGAGACAAGACAAATACCAATATTAACTCATCCAAATTCAATAATTATCACCTCCATTTTGAAGAGAATTCAAAGAGAAAGATACTGCAAAAATAATGAGGTCATTCCAAGTTCGGACGAAGAAGTTACGTCCAGAACAAGTTTACCAAATATCGTCGTCAAGTATGCATAAGGGTTTGCAAACGAATTTTCAAGTTAGCGAACTTAAACCCCTGGATTTTGATTTTAAAAGATGTTATGCATACCTGGTAGGTGTACCATGAAGTCCAAACATCCCGAAATACTATTTTAACCTAAACATTTATGAACCTTAAATATAAATCAAGTTAGGTAGAAATGAACGATAATCAAGGTACATGGATCATTATAAGTACTCAAACAAGTAATAAAAACATAAAACTTGATCAAGTTTATAGACATACCTTTTTAGAAAAGTCCAATTGAATTTTATAGTCTTACCGAATATAATCTGTGCGCCCTAGTTGTTGTGCTGCCCTCACCATATACATAGCAGGGCATTTCTTGGTGAGGATGCACTTTCAACACAAACAAGTTGTGTTGAGGTGAACAATGTCTTGCTCACCATGGCACCAAGAAAGAGTTTCTTTCCAACAACTCTTAAATCTTGTAGTGTTGATAAACACCCAAGGAACTATTTTTATAAATCTACCAAAGAACTTCAAGATAACCCAAAGAGATTTGCGTTTCTGATTTCTTGTTTTCCAACTTATAAAAAACAGTTTCTACAGATAGTTTTTAGTACTGTGAAGGGAAACTCTTTTGATAAAAAGAGACGTCTTAGATTCTTCATAAAAGAAGACATACTACTATATTGATAGGAAGTATCAGGAATTGAGCAACGAAACAATTCATGCTTTGAGGTGATACACTCAGATGACTGAGAATTAAACTCCTCTTGTAATTCGTTTAGTTTATCACAACTAATTGGATTACACAGAGGATGAGCATTGCTCTCACTAATTAGTAAATCAATATCAACCTCAACATGAATATTATTCATCATAACTTGATTTATCCTCTCAAGAGATTCTTGCTCTTTCTGGAGGTATAACTCAACATCAAGAGATAAGCTCTCAAACTTCTTTTCAAGCCCTGAAAACACTTCAAGGGATTTTAAACCTGGTGGGGGTTTAGATAGAATTTCTTACACAGATTTTATTAAATCATTCATGGAAGAGAATTTTGAAATACCTGAATCTGGTGGTGCATTTATTGAGATAGCACTACTGTCCATAGAGTCAGATCGCTACAAACACAGACTTGTAAGGTCTTAAACGTGTTTGCCTGCTCTGATACCAATTGAAAATGCGGGGATATAGCAACACCACCCAATACTTATCTTAAGAATATGTATATACTAACTCCGAAATACTTTTTAGAGAATTAACTAGACAGTCAGACTCAATCTAGGTAAAAGTATATCAAGGAGTTAATATCTCTCTTGTTTTGATTTACTCAAGATAATAGAAATAAGCGAGTCTTTAATCAAACACAAGGAATAGCTTGGATGGTATCAAATACCAATATCCAAGGATCAATCAATGACAATCAACAATCAAAGGTTGGGTTACTCTAATTGATGATCTAACACACAACATGTATTATTTCAATTACAAAGATAAAACAATATAATGCGGAAATAGAAATAACACAGACACCGGAAATTTTGTTAACGAGGAAAGCGCAAATGCATAAAAACCCCGGAACCTAGTTCAAATTGAACACACACTATATTAAGCCGCTACAGATACTAGCCTACTCCAATCTAACTTCGGACTAGACTGTAGTTGAATCCCAATCAGTCTTCCACTGGTCCAAGGTACAGTTGTACTCCCTACGCCTCTGATCCCAACAGGATACTGCGCACTTGATTTCCTTAGCTGATATCACCCACAACTAAGAGTTGCTACGACCCAAAATCACAGTCTTTGACAATAAACAAATATGTCTCACACAGACAAGTCTATCAAAGGATCAATCTGTCTCTCACAGATAAACCCTAAAGGTTTTGTTCCGTCTTTTGATAATAATCAAGGTGAAAAGGAACCAATTGATAATCTGGTCTTATATTCCCGAAGAACATCCTAGAGTAATCAATCACCTCACAACAATCTTAATCGTATGGTAGCGAAACAAGATATTGCGGAATCACAAACAATGAGACGACGATGTTTGTGATTACTTTTTATATCTTGCCTATCGGAGATATCAATCTCAAGCCAATCAATCAGATTGTACTCGTACGATAGAAGATGCAAGATCAGATCACACAACTACGATAAAAGTAGTATCGGTCTGACTTCACAATCCCAATAAAATCTTTAAGTCGTTAACCTGTTTTTAGAAGAAGAAAACCAAAGGTTAAAGGAAAACCGACTCTAGTGTGAAAACTAGTATCACACATGAGGTGTGGGGATTAGTTTTGCACAATACTATATGTCTCCTTTATATAGTCTTTCAAATCAGGGTTTGCAATTAAGTTACCTTGGTAACAAAGCAATCAATATCCACCGTTAGATGAAAACCTGATTTAGATTCAAGCTAATATTTCTCGACCGTTAGATCTAAAAGTTAGCTTGTTACACACACTTGACAATGCATGCTTCTAGGTTTGTTAACCGTACCCAAACGTATGCACTTGTTGGTTCAACAATAGTTAACCAAAAGGTTAGCCATATGAGCATTTCATATCAACCATGTTCTTCTTCACCATAACTAGTTCAAATGACTTCAAATGAACTAGTTAGAGAGTTGTTCAATTGCAAGGAAATCGTATGTACTACACAAGACACGATTGAAGCAAAGTGATTTGATTCACTTGAATCGGTTCATGAACTTTTATGGCCACGGTTTGCAAACTGCATTCCTTAGTCTTTTTAAGTTGAAGTTCAGAAATCATCTTCAGATATATAACCTTATCAAGTTCGCAGACTAGATTCGCGGACTTAAGTTACCGGGTAGAGTTTACAAACTCCGGCAGAAATTCTCGGGTATGAGAACTTCGCCAGTTCGCGGACTTAGCTTCACGCAAGTAGTTTGTCAACTCCAGCAGAAATTCTCGGGTTTGAGAACTTCGGCAGTTCTCGGACTTGGCTCACGCCATTCTTCCGGTTCTCTTGATTAACAAAGTTCGCAAACTTTGGTTCAAGGAATAGGACTTATACATAAATGTGTTTCCACAATAATGCTTATGTCCACCATTGGTTATGTAATCTAAACTCTCATTTCAATCATTGAACCATTCTTAGAGGATGTTATATAGTTGTTACACCATTTCACGTCAAAGAAATTTTCAAGATGATTGAAACATATCATGACTTTCGTCACTAGGTAAAGATAAACTTGATCGAAGCGAAAAGATTAACAACACATATTTCGAGATATAGATAGGCGAGGTATACTCGGCTCGAAATACCAAATGTGTATAATCAAAGTATATATATATATATATATATATATATATATATATATATATATATATATATATATATATATATAACATACGACTTCTTGTCTCAAAGAGTAGGAGATAGAGTAGATAGACTTTTGGGTGATAGATAAGTTCAAGTCTTCATATACCTTTTTGTCGAGAAGTTCCACCGGTTCCTTGAGTAGTTCTTCTACTTGTATGATGAATCGCCATGAAGTCCTTGAGCTCAACTACACTTTCTATCCTAGTACGAGACTTAGCTATAATAGACTAGAAATCAAGACTTATAGTTTTGATCACTAACATTGACAAACATGCTTGAGATAGAAACGCATGCGAGTTCAACCGAGCAATGCTCTAACAATATGAAATGCATTAGAGGAACCCTTGGAGGAAAAATCTTTGAGATTAAATTTGTAAGGATTTATTGTGATGCTTCATTAAAAAACTGCAGGGGTTCTGGTGGTACTTATTATTTCCGAACTTGCTGGAAGTAATTAGTCTTTCATTTTCTGTCATATTTTGGAACTGAGTATGGTTTTTTGAAGTCTTTTTTTGTTTGAAGTGGGTTTGTTGAGAAAGATGAGTAGCAGAAGACTGATTTGGAAGTTGTTGGTGATGGTCGGTCGGAAGGTTATGAGTAATGGTAGTGTTTCTGATGGTTATGGTGTAAATATGGATTTTCTTTTTGTTTGTCTGATATAAAGTTTTAGTATTTTGGTTAGTTGTTCTATGGCTGTTAAATTTAGGTAGAAAATTAGCAATCACAGTTGAAGTAAGTGTCTGATTTTTTGCTTGAACTGAACTAGATGTAAAAGGAAGTGTTTTGATAATGAAGTTGTAGTTGTTGTTGCTAAGATTGTTGTGATGTTTGATTTTGAAAATATGGAAAACTTGGATGATTGATTTTGTAAATCTTTCTAAGTAGTTTAGAAATAGGGTTAATAAACGACTGATTAAACTGTTAAAAAGCTGAATTTGAAAAGAGTTCATAGCCGGGATAATACGGATTCAAAAGATGAAAAACATAGACTTGCTTACGTCATGATGATAGAGCAGAGTTTTCTTTTCTTTTATTCAGTTGACTCTATTTCCGATGACATTAACCAGTCATCTGAGTTTGTCTAGTGTCTCTAATTATTGGACTCTAGATTATATGTTAACTATTTAACTATTGTACTCTATATAATCCCAGAGATCCAATAAACCAACTTAACCAAGGTCCTTAGATTTTAATGTGATTTTTTCATGAAGTCGATGTTGGATTCACAATTTTGGGTTAATATACATGTGTGTAGTTATTGGCAATATGGAAATTCATCGTAAGGAGGAACAACAAAAATAAAATAAATAAATCTCTTTATATTGCTTAACACTGAATTTTCAAGAATAATAGGAAAAATGAATATCTTTGGCAGTTCTAGATGCCTTCTACGGATCAAACAACCTTACTTTATAAAATTTCTTTGTAAATTTAATTTAGCTTTGTTTGACAATAAGAAAAAAAACTTCCTCATAATATTTAAAAGTCATCATGCACAAATGTTTGGCAGTTCACAGATAAGGGTCGTTGGTGATGATTTTGGATAGTTGGAAGGAATGAGAAAGAAGAGAGGGGATGTAAGTTGTTATCCATATTCCAAACTATTCTAAAATAGGTGATTCTGCACAGACCGGCACACCAAACTACACCAAAACCGAATTCCACTTTTTCTCTTATAAATTTTTGCATGTGATCCCAGTGGGCCCCGCAGAGGACAGCAAGGGATCCCATCTTATGGGTTTTGCTTTGACTGATTGTTTTTGTGTGGTTTAAATTCTGGGTTCACCAAGAATTTTTGTTCTAAAATACGATAATGAGAGAGAGAAGACTCTATAAAACCCTGAAATCCCATTCAATTAATGTTAATGTGATGGCCGGCCTTTAAGTAGACTCGTACACAAGACCTAGAATCCCAAGCTACTAATTCACCTTGAGCAAAATGCTCCTCGAATATATCCCATGCGAACCCTTTATTCATTCACAAAATTGGTTAAAAAGACCAAAACCAATAATTCTTGGGTGAAAAGGACACTTAGATTTTGATACTGTTCAAATGGACAAAAATGTAAAAATAGTCAGGATGTAAACAGTTTCATCCTGCCAATTTTCAAATACTTTTTCTTATTTTTTAATTTACACAGGATGCATCCAGTTTCATCCTCATTATTTTTTAAGTTTAAGCCCGGATGAATCCAGTTTCATCCTTGCTAATTTTTTTTGTCCATTTCACCCATACTAATTTTTACTCGTCCATTTGAACCATGTTTTAAAAATATTTGGACAAATGACCCATTTTCCGTTATTCATTTTAGATTTGAATGTATTGCAAGCCTGAAACTTGGTTGTTGTTTTTTTTTTTTCTAAATCAGAACCTGAAAATAGGCTTGAGCGATTGAAAGATATACTGTATTCATGCAATCAAATGCTTTGCGATCAAATGGGGCTAGGAGAATTCAAATTTTGAACTGTTGAGAGTTCAATTAAGAGTACAGTTAAACCTCTATAATTTACAGTATAACTTCTTTAATATAATACTCGATAATATAATATTCTCGTTAAAATAATAAAATTTTCCGGTCCCGACTCGGGTTCTTAGTGGTAAAATAATAAATTCGATAAAATCATAAAATAATATATTTTAAAAATTCCCTTAAGGATTAACAGGTCCCAAATAATATATAAAATAATAATACTACTAAAAAAATAAAAAAATCATTTTCATACATATCAAATTCACAAAATTGGTTAAAAAAACCAAAATCAATAATTCCTGGGTGAAAAGGACTTATAAATTTTGATATTGTTTAAATGGACAAAAATGTAAAAATAGCCAGGATGTAAACAGTTTCATCCTACCCATTTTTAAATACTTTTTCTTATTTTTAATTTACATCAGGATGCATCCAGTTTCATCCTTGCTATTTTTTAAGTTTAAGTCGGGATGGATCCAGTTTCATCCTTGCTATTTTTTTGGTGTCTATTTCACCCATACTAATTTTTACTCGTCCATTTGAACCATGTTTTAAAAATATTTGGACAAATGACCCATTTTCCGTATCAAATTTTCTTAAAATATGATTGAATATTGATTTGTTTTTCTTAGGAATTCAAATCAAGTTGTATTTAATCCCTAATAGTGTATAGTGCACTTAAAAGGCCTAGAGTCACATTGTTGTACTGTAATAAGAAGCGTTGTAGTGTGATTGATGCTTGCAAGAAGGATTATCCCTTTTATATTCACACAGTTCTTTCCGTATTGCATTGTTAATTGGTTTGTGAGATACATCTTTGAGATGAGAATACATCTTGGTGATTTAGAATGTTGTACGTGACCTATCTATATGTTAAATACTTTTAAGTATAAGATTTGTGAATGCACTACATATAGAAATTATTTTTTAAAATAATAATTTATTATTTAATTATAAAGTAATAATTTATTATATTATCGATAATATAATATCTTTTTTATATAATAATTTTTCTTGGTCCCAAGTGTATTATTTTATAGAAGTTATACTGTAATATCCTTGGGACCACTAAATTTTATTAATTTAAAGAGATATTAAGTTATCGATAAATTAATAATTTATTATTTTAAAGATAAATATTAATTTAGAGATAATTCCTATTGATAACATCAATAAGTTGAATTTGACTCATTTAATCTGAACGATTTGGAATTTGAATTATTCTACTATTGACTATTGACTACAGAAAATTAGATATTCATCCATTGGAAATTGTTGGTCAAAAACCGTAATTAAACCATTTAAATTGTTGGTCGGTCAATAGCCGTAATTAAGGATGAAGTACAATTAGATTTGAACTTCAAAGAAAAACAAGCAACTATTGATTCATATTTTCCTAAAGTTTGATGTGTATAAAAAAAATTTCAATTTTCTTATTAGTAATTATTAATTTATATAATATTTGAGACTTATAAATAGTTAAGGGAGATTTTTGAAACGTATTAAATTATTATATTATCGAAATTATTATTTTAGCATCATAGGCTTAAGAAGGGAGGAAGAAATTTTATTATTTTAACGAGATTATTATTTTATCGAGTATTAATTTACAGAGGTTCTACTGTAGTTAGATATTTAAAAGAGTTAGAAAATGTAGTGTTAATTAATTCAGGTCGAGAAATTTTTACAAATAACTATGGATTTGGTTAAAACAAAATGGCATATGCGACTTTTGCTCCATGGCACATGCGGTTTGAGTCTTTAAAACTACAGTAGGGCTAACTAGTTGTTCAACAGTAAGTTAGAAAACAAAAAACTGTAATTGTTTAAATGTTTTCGAGCCTCGCCTTTTTAGGGGCCACTCAAAAGGATTTAGGGGCCATCAATTTATACCCATCCAAAGATTCTAGTTAAAGGGTACCCTATATGATATTGAAGTTACATAAATGCCCTTCTGGTAAAACCGTATAAAAACCAAATCAAAAAAAATTCTACTCATTTCAACTCTTCTTCTTCTTCTTCCAGTTTCATATCTTCCGATTGTGGAAGAAAAAAAACTTTCCTCGTTCAACCGAAACATCGCCGCGAATCGTAAAATCAAAACATCGTCGATTCGTTTATAAAACAATGGATAAGGGAAATGAAACCCACAGACCTAGAACCAAAAATGTTGCTCGGGGTATCGATCCAAAGATTGGGATTTTAGCAAGACATAAAGAAATTCTTGCTGCAAATGAAGAAGAACGCGAAGAACAAGTACCCGGCAATGTAGTCGGTGGTGGCGATTCCGATAGTCAAACACTTCGTCAACTTCAAATGGCCCCAATTAGGTAAGAATCTATCATTTTTGGTGTTTATTTCGCTTTAATTCGTCGAATCGAGAAAAACAAATTCTAGGGTTTTCGGTTATTTATCCAGATTCGGACGATATTCATGCTCATTTACTTCCGAATGTAGTCGTGTTCTTCATTTCTCAAGAACATCGACAGTATTCGGGAGAAAGATTTGATGATTATCTGCCGAATATTGGTGGCCATATCTTCCTGGATACAAACTGCTAATAATCGGTAGTTTAATGAATTTTCTGGCTATCGAATATATTTAAGTAGACACAGAGTATTCGGAAGAACACTCACTACCGAATGTATATATTGAAAAAATCTCAAAATTTCTGATATAGGAAAAATCCCATTTTGGGGCAAGTATTTATTCGGAAGACAATATAATGTTTTATACCTCCGATTGTGTAGGATAAAATTTTAGAGTTTCTGAACTCCAGATGATGAATATTCGGTTGTAAACATGTTTAGTTATATTCCGATTGTTTTCCATTCGGAAAAAATATGTGTCTTCTTACTTCCGAATTTGTACATTCGGGTTATAGATGTGCATTTTGTCTTCCGATTGTGTAGGATGAAAAATTTACAGCTTCTGAACTCCAATTGATGCATATTCGGTTGTAAACATGTTTAGTTATATTTCGATTGTTTTGTATTCGGGAACAGTATGTGTCTTTTTACTTCCGAATGTGTTCATTCGGGTTATATTTCCATACTTTCTCTTCCGATTGTATAGTTTGTAAATATTGTTCCTTTCTTTGTTGTTTAGACAAAGTTGAGAAAGGAGGAAGAAAGTGACAGCTAGTGCTAGGAGGGAAAGGAGCGCCAAAGATAATTCAAGTGCTCAACAAATATTACAAGAACAAAGCAGTCAACAAGGAGTGCAACCAAGTGCTGAACAAAGCGTAGAACAACAAGGCAGTGAACAAGGGGTGCAACCAAGTGTTGAACAAGCCGCTCAACAAAGTGCAGAACCAACTGCTCCACAAGTTATACCCCACCATGAAATTGAAGAAAATTATGCTGCCCAGTTGATCAAAGAGGCTAGAGAACTAGTTGATAATATGGATAACGAAGATTATGCTGCCCAGTTTGGGGAGAAAGTCACGAAGAGGCATCATCCCAAGGTGGCAGTATCAAAGACGGGTAAAAGAACTCGAGCTTCATCGAGCGCTGAAGCTGCTCCAACTGAAGCTGCTCCAAATGAAGGTGCTCAAACCCGTGGTCGTGCAGGACTGGGAGGTAGTCACGGTCGTAAAGTAAAGAAGAGCAGATAAATGACAATGATTTTTGTTGTACATTCGGAAATTTGTTTGGGTAACTAAGTTAGACAAGTTCAAATGACAATGATTTGTGTGGTATATTCGGAAGTTTTGGTAACTAATTTAACTTCCGATTATTTCAAAGACAAAATTTGAAAAGTATAAGTTTTTCCAAATTCTGATTTTTGGGCCATCGTATATTCGGAACTTTACAAAAAACCTATCCTCCGAATAACACAAGTTCAAAACAAACCACGCCATGGCTCCAGGTGGTTCCAAGGGCCAATCTTGAAGGTTAGACAGCCCATATTCGGAAATTTTGGTAACTAATTTAACTTCCGATTATTTCAAAGACAAAATTTGAAAAGTATAAGTTTTTCCAAATTCTGATTTTTGGGCCATCGTACATTCGGAACTTTACAAAAAACCTATCCTCCGAATATCACAAGTTCAAAACAAACCACGCCATGGCTCCAGGTGGTTCCAAGGGCCAATATTGAAGGTTAGACAACCCATATTCGGAAGTTTTGGTAACTAATTTAACTTCCGAATATTTCAAAGACAAAATTTGAAAAGTATAAGTTTTTCCAAATTCTGATTTTTGGGCCATCGTACATTCGGAACTTTACAAAAAACCTATCCTTCGAATATCACAAGTTCAAAACAAACCACGCCATGGCTCCAGGTGGTTCCAAGGGCCAATATTGAAGGTTAGACAGCCCATATTCGGAAGTTTTGGTAACTAATTTAACTTCCGAATATTTCAAAGACAAAATTTGAAAAGTATAAGTTTTTCCAAATTCTGATTTTTGGGCCATCGTACATTCGGAACTTTACAAAAAAATTATCCTCCGAATATCACAAGTACAAAACAAACCACGCCATGGCTCCAGGTGGTTCCAAGGGCCAATATTGAAGGTTAGACAGCCCATATTCGGAAGTTTTGGTAACTAATTTAACTTCCGATTATTTCAAAGACAAAATTTGAAAAGTATAAGTTTTTCCAAATTCTGATTTTTGGGTCATCGTACATTCAGAACTTTACAAAAAACCTATCCTCTGAATATTACAAGTTCAAAACAAACCACGCCATGGCTCCAGGTGGTTCCAAGGGCCAATATTGAAGGTTAGACAGCCCATATTCGGAAGTTTTGGTAACTAATTTAACTTCCGATTATTTCAAAGACAAAATTTGAAAAGTATAAGTTTTTCCAAATTCTGATTTTTGGGCCATCGTACATTCGGAACTTTACAAAAAAATTATCCTTCGAATATTACAAGTTCAAACAAACCACGCCATGGCTCCAGGTGGTTCCAAGGGCCAATATTGAAGGTTAGAAAACCCATATTCGGAAGTTTTGGTAACTAATTTAACTTCCGATTATTTCAAAGAAAAATTTGAAAAGTATAAGTTTTTCCAAATTCTGATTTTTGGGCCATTGTACATTCGGAACTTTACAAAAAACCTATCCTCCGAATATTATAAGTTCAAAACAAACCACGCCATGGCTCCAGGTGGTTCCAAGGGCCAATATTGAAGGTTAGACAGCCCATATTCGGAAGTTTTGGTAACTAATTTAACTTCCGATTATTTCAAAGACAAAATTTGAAAAGTATAAGTTTTTCCAAATTCTGATTTTTGGGCCATCGTACATTCGGAACTTTACAAAAAAACCTATCCTCCGAATATTACAAGTTCAAAACAAACCATGCCATGGCTCCAGGTGGTTCCAAGGGCCAATATTGAAGGTTAGACAGCCCATATTCGGAAGTTTTGGTAACTAATTTAACTTCCGATTATTTCAAAGACAAAATTTGAAAAGTATAAGTTTTTCCAAATTCTGATTTTTGGGACATCGTACATTCGGAACTTTACAAAAAAATTATCCTCCGAATATTACAAGTTCAAAACAAACCACGCCATGGCTCCAGGTGGTTCCAAGGGCCAATATTGAAGGTTAGACAGCCCATATTCGGAAGTTTTGGTAACTAATTTAACTTCCGATTATTTCAAAGACAAAATTTGAAAAGTATAAGTTTTTCCAAATTCTGATTTTTGGGCCATCGTACATTCGGAACTTTACAAAAAAATTATCCTCCGAATATTACAAGTTCAAAACAAACCACGACATGGTTCCAGGTGGTTCTAAGGGCCAATATTGAAGGTTAGACAGCCCATATTCGGAAGTTTTGGTAACTAATTTAACTTCCGATTATTTCAAAGACAAAATTTGAAAAGTATAAGTTTTTCCAAATTCTGATTTTTGGGCCATCGTACATTCGGAACTTTATAAAAAACCTATCCTCCGAATATTACAAGTTCAAAACAAACCACGCCATGGCTCCAGGTGGTTCCAAGGGACAATATTGAAGGTTAGACAGCCCATATTCGGAAGTTTTGGTAACTAATTTAACTTCCGATTAATTCAAAGACAAAATTTGAAAAGTATAAGTTTTTCCCAAATTCTGATTTTTGGGCCATCGTACATTCGGAACTTTACAAAAAAATTATCCTCCGAATATTACAAGTTCAAAACAAACCACGCCATGGCTCCAGGTGGTTCCAAGGGCCAATATTGAAGGTTAGACAGCCCATATTCGAAAGTTTTGGTAACTAATTTAACTTCCGATTATTTCAAAGACAAAATTTGAAAAGTATAAGTTTTTCCAAATTCTGATTTTTGGGCCATCGTACATTCGGAACTTTACAAAAAAATTATCCTTCGAATATTACAAGTTCAAAACAAACCACGCCATGGCTCCAGGTGGTTCCAAGGGCCAATATTGAAGGTTAGACAGCCCATATTCGGAAGTTTTGGTAACTAATTTAACTTCCCATTTTCCAAATTCTGATTTTTGGGCCATCGTACATTCGGAACTTTACAAAAAAATTATCCTCCGAATATTACAAGTTCAAAACAAACCACGCCATGGCTCCAGGTGGTTCCAAGGGCCAATATTGAAGGTTAGACAGCCCATATTCGGAAGTTTTGGTAACTAATTTAACTTCCGATTATTTCAAAGACAAAATTTGAAAAGTATAAGTTTTTCCAAATTCTGATTTTTGGGCCATCGTACATTCGGAACTTTACAAAAAAATTATCCTCCGAATATTACAAGTACAAAAAAAATTGTTTCCTGGAACCAAACAACACCATAATCGGAAAGAAAGTTGACTCATAACATAACCGAATATTACAATCGGTAGGTTGTTTAACAAAATAATCTACCGATTTCGTATAATCGGCTAGTTTTTATATTAATAATACTCCGATTACATCCATTACATAAAGTTCAAACGGCCTTAACCTTACAATTTCGTCAAAAGCACCTAAATCCATACTCCTAATTGACCATAAAAGTATTAAAACAGATCATAACTTCCAGTGACCATAGAAATTGTCCCTCTTGATTTTGTAGCATCCTTCATGTTCAAATCGTTTCCCGTAGAGGTCCACATACCGGCGATCCGCAAGATTTCTCTGAAATTACGAATGAGTAACAAGTTAATACTAACTTTTGTTAATGTGAGCTGGAGTTACAGAGATACTTACTCGTTTTTCATACGTCCACCAAGGAAAGGCGTTCCTAACAAACCGTTCCTCATCTTCAAGTTTGTCAATCTCCTTATCGAGCGCATTCTTTCTCATCTTAATGTCATTGGATGATCTTCGAATTCGATTACCATCTAAGGCCTCAAATACCATTAAGATACGGTTCCATATCTGCTCTTCGGATTCCGATTTGTGGAGCTTGTGAACACGATCATGAGCAGTTACCACAACCCACGCTCTATAAATAGCACAATCTTCTTCTTAGGCAAATGCAATATCCATGTTTTTTGTTATGAAAATTAAAACTGAAGAGAGGAAAGAGTTTGGTGCAATTGGGGTGATAGATATGAGTTTCTTCATATAGGTTTAGGGTCCAACGGCTCTTTTTGTTTTTCCCAAAAACTCCAACGGCTAATTTGACGAAAGTTGAATGTGGAGAAACCAATAATCGATAGGTATTGTATTTAGCATATCTACCGATTATGGTAGCTTTCAAAATTTGAATTTGGGGCAACTTATAATCGGTAGGTTTTGTAATATATTTAACTCCCGATTAACGTTGCATCCAAAACACGAACCAAGTGGTTATGGCTGGCTGTGTACACTCCCGATTAATGAACACAAATCATTCTAATACTGCACCGACTACAATCGGAAGTCTGGGAAATATTTTGGCTTCCGATTGCAATCGGAGGATAACAATGTTATCATATCCTCCGAATATATAAGAGTAATTTCGCCATTACGAATTACGCGAGATAAGGGCTGGCTACATTTTCCCTTTGGATGACCTTTTTTATTTTATTGTTGGCCCCTAAATCCTTTCGAGTGGTCCCTAAAAACGCGAGGTTTTCGAGGGGGTTGATGCTTCCAATTTGCCTGGGGAAGATAATGATTGTTTAGTAGGTGCCTAGCTCCGTGGAATAGGAAATCAAAATGAATTCAGTAATGGACCGTTAACCTCGTTTCATTTAGTTGATCGAGTTTTCCCTTAATTAAAAATTCCACAACTGAAAGCTGTATCCTTAAACTACTAGAACACTAGAAGATCAGGAAGATTAAGTTGAAATTGCACAAGAAAAATAATAAGATTAAGCTTCTAGTAAGAAACTTGTTTTGTGCATCTGTTCAGGATCACAAAAAAAACTAGTTAGCAATAGCAAGGAATACTGTCACTTTATTGGGGATCCTGCTATTGTGTTGTTGGGCGTCCATTGCAGAAGCAGAGTACATGAAATATAAAGATCCTAAACGTCCAGTTGGTGTTCGAATCAAGGACTTGATGAAGAGGATGACTCTGGAGGAGAAGATCGGTCAAATGTCACAAATAGAAAGAACTGTTGCAACCGCGGATGTGGTGAAAAAGCATTTCATTGGTAAAAAAATTCTAGTCTTTAACCTATTAATTGCAACAATGTTATACGAATACACGATGTATTGTGTCAAAAAATTTAACAGTAGAACTCTTTTTCAACTAGGGAGCGTAACAAGTGGTGGAGGAAGTTGGCCGTCTCCTAAAGCCTCTGCTGAAACCTGGGTTAATATGGTAAATGATTTCCAGAAGGGTTCTCTGTCTACTCGTCTTGGGATTTCGATGATTTATGGGATTGATGCTGTTCATGGCAACAATAACGTCTACAATGCAACTATCTTTCCCCATAATGTTGGTCTTGGAGTGACCAGGTAATCGGATGCTTATTAGCTAGAGTACACATCTCCAGATACCTAACAGTTTATCAGGTGTTAATTCAGTAATTTGAATTCATGATATTCAATTTCTGTCCAATAAAATGATTATCCTCCAGAGATCCTGTGCTGATCAGGAAGATTGGAGCTGCAACTGCTCTGGAAGTTAGAGCTACAGGCATTCCTTATGTTTTTGCTCCGTGCATTGCGGTGTGTAAACAAAAACAACTGAATAAGTTGACTCAGTTCAAACTGCAGTACAACAATTCAGCTCGGTTCTAAATTTTACAGTATTTCCACTGTCCTGATCTTCCATTTTTAATCCCCGCAGGTTTGCAGAGACCCGAGATGGGGTCGATGTTACGAGAGTTATAGTGAAGATCAGAAGATTGTGCAGCAAATGACTGACATCATAGCTGGTTTACAAGGAAAAGTTCCTGCAAATTCCCGAAAAGGTGTTCCCTTTGTTGCCGCTGGAAAGTAAGAGCAGTGATGTCTATCACTCAATTCTGAATAACTTTCTTCTTCCTTTTCTCCAGGATCTGTCATTTGTAACCAAATTTTAATTGTTCATTTTGCCACACTTGGCATGACATAATCTCAAAGTTCTCTGTAATTGACAAATAACTGTGGAATCCGCACACCATCTGTATTGGACCTATACTAATACATGGCTCTTGCTATGCAGCAAAAACGTTGCAGCTTGTGTAAAGCACTATGTGGGCGATGGTGGCACCACCAAAGGTATCAATGAGAATAACACTGTGATAGATGCACATGGATTGCTCAGTATTCACATGCCAGGATACTACACTTCAATTATCAAGGGTCTTTCAACTATCATGGTCTCACTTTCGAGCTGGAATGGCGTAAAGATGCATGCTAACAAGAATCTTATAACTGGTTTCCTCAAGAATTTCGTCCATTTCAGGGTAAAAATTACTTTAAAATAAAAATTATGCTTGACCTCGACTAATTCAGCATGAACTGAGACTAACATCTTACTCATGTAATGTTATCAGGGTTTCGTCATTTCTGATTGGCTGGCTATTGACAAGATCACCACTCCAGAGCATGCAAATTACTCGTATTCAGTTCAAGCCGGAGTTAACGCTGGCATTGACATGGTCAGTCACTTGCGAATTGGTCTATTACTACTTATCAAGGGCCTCCACATTAGTAATGTTTTATTTCTAATATTGCAGTTCATGATTCCCTTCAACTACACGGAATTTGCTGATGTTCTAACCCACCATGTGAAAAACAATGTCATTTCGAGAAGTCGAATTGATGATGCTGTTAAAAGAATCTTGAGGGTTAAGTTCACCATGGGAATCTTTGAGAACCCAATGGCTGATCTTAGCCTGGTTGACCATCTTGGGAGCCAGGTTAGTTGCATTTGAATGATAGAGCTTAATGGCACTTCAATGTTCGTGATCCTGGTGCAGGAAAACTGTGAGGAAATCACTAGTGCTATCGCTAATCGCCCTGTTGACTTTGTCCCTCTTTTCTTGCAGGAGCATAGAGAATTGGCAAGGGAAGCTGTGAGGAAATCCCTAGTACTATTGAAGAATGGAGAATCTGCAGATAAGACGCTGCTGCCACTCCCCAAGAAGGCACAAAAAATCCTTGTTGCAGGAAGTCATGCAAATAACCTTGGTTATCAATGCGGTGGCTGGACAAGCACATGGCAAGGAATTACTGGAAATGACCTCACTGTTGGTACATACGTTTCCTATATGCACCACTTTTGATTTGAATTCATTCTCAAATTCACCTGAAAGAATTATTCTGATGACCAGGTACAACAATACTCAAAGCAATCAGAAACACCGTTGACGCAACGACTCAAGTAGTTTTCAGTGAAAACCCTGATCCAGAATTTGTCAAGTCAAACGAATTCTCTTACGCGATTGTTGTTGTGGGTGAACATCCATATGCAGAGTCATTTGGTGATAGCATGAACCTTACCATCTCCATGCCTGGCCCAAACACGATTAACAATGTTTGTGGAGCCATCAAATGTGTAGTTGTTGTTGTCTCTGGCAGACCTGTCGTCATACAACCATACCTAGCCAAAATGAATGCACTAGTAGCAGCATGGTTACCAGGTAGTGAAGGCCAAGGTGTTGCTGATGTTCTATTTGGCGATTATGGGTTTACAGGTAAGCTTGCACGCACCTGGTTCAAGACTGTTGATCAGCTTCCGATGACTGTTGGTGACAGGCACTATGATCCCTTATTCCCATTCGGATTCGGACTCGTCACCGTGCCAAGTACTCAGGGACGGAGCTGGGCATAGGTCTCCAGAATGTCCTATCTAAATGGAAACTTACATTCAGATAAATAAAATTTATACGAATACATGTTTTGTTATCTTTGTTAATTTAGTTACCTTTAGTACTCTTTTAGATCTTAAACAACCAATGCACACTTTATTGAGTCATACTAGCTTGTCTGTTTAGTGTCAGGTTCACAGTCCTGAATTCTATCTACATCGATGTGAATGAGTTATCTTTTCTTTTTTCCCCCAAGTCCAATAATGGGAGAATATAGACAAAACTTTCATGCCTAGGTATGGAAAATGAAGCAGGGTTGGGCAGCACATGTATTGACATAAGTCTGTTAAATTGGCAGTCATCGCTTTTTGTGGGAAAAATACCCCAAAATTGTGTTATCTGTTCCTAAGATTTGGATGTATACGGAGCAGGAGGATCAAAATATCTACTAAAATATAAAAATCTTACTTGCCAGTAAACAGAGTAGATTTGACAACCTTTGAGGCTGTAGAGTGTAGACATATCGGGACCATATATCCTAAGCTTTAAGACTTTGAAATCCCTTGCTTGGAGTGAACAAAGTGAGGATTGCTAGTGATATTGTCATTAGCTTTGTGGCCCACACGCCGACAGTCATTCACTTTAGACTACGACTATCTTCTGGATGATTTATTTGTTTTCTACTAAAAAAAAACCATTGCATTTTTAGGGGCCACTCGAAAGGAATTAGGGGTCAATAATAAAACAAAATAGGATTATCCAAACCTAAATTAAGTTCATCCCTTATCCTTTTTTTCGTAATGGCAAAATTGTCCTTCAATAATCGGAAATTAAACATAAATTCGGTAGTTTAGTTAGCAGAATTATTTGAAGTTTTCTTTTTTTCTTTTTTCCTCCAAATTTTGGTTCTACCATTATTGGTAGTAAATTGTGTTGATTTAACTTCCAAATTTCCAAAAAATTTCAATTTTCGAATTTTGGTACTACCATAATCGGTAGTAAGTTTAACTTCCGAATGAATATTGGCCCCAAAATGAAATTTTGCCTAAATCCTTTAATATTTCAAACTTTGGTACTACCACAATCGGTAGTAAATTATGTTACTTTAGTCTCCGAATATATTTAATTTTCGAATTTTGTTACTTGATGTGATTTCAAATTGAGTTGTAGTAAAAAGTTCGTTGAGACTTGTGAAAGCAATAGATTTTAGATTTAATTTTTAAGACTAAAAATATAGCAAACTTAAATAAAAGTGATATGAAAAATATGGAGAAGACTGGGGCTATGGAATCCACTATTTACCAATATCAATGTGATTTATATTCTCTAATTATAATCATGCAAATCATGCATTCAAATTGATTCTTAATATTGCAATAGTTGATTTTTTAGAAATAACAATTGTAGATCGAAAGTATGGGACATCAAAACCCTAGGCTAGCATGCTCCGTCAATTGAAATGACAATTGTTTAACAAAAACCATTTTATCAATTTATCTATCTGGGCAAATAATCATATAATAATTGCATAAATTAGAGATTACCACTTTTTATTGGTGAAATAGCTTCCTCCTTTGCCCCAGAGGATGGGTTTAGCTCATCATTGTGTAAACACGCTCAAAATTCATTTCTTATTGCTCAAAGGTGGTGTACAAATGATGAAATGGGAGAAACAATGATAACCGGGTTTGCAACAGTTATAATTGTTACAAACTGGAAAGAACGATAAAGAGGATGTGTCACTGTTACTGTAGATCTAAGACTGCCTTGGAGCAGTCGCAAATACTGTAGGAGAAACGACTGCTTCTGTGGGTCAATGTTCTTCGTGTTCTTCAATGGCAGCAGCAGCAGTTTCCTGAAACTCGATTATTTACGTCTCTGTAGAGTTCTAAACTATCCCAAACTCCCCTTTTTCCTTCCTTGCATATCCCTTCATTATTTATACATCTCTGCAGTAAGAAAATCACCGTAATAACTCCATTCTAATCCTCATTAACGCTGCCAACCACAGGAATATTTTCTTTCCTTTTTCTTCTCCTGCACGCACCTGTTGTAGTCATCCTCTGTCCAAACACTCTTCCACACATCCCAACATGCGTCAAACACGCTCAGTCCTCAAACACTTTCCAGAGATAAAGCCGAGAATATATTTCTTTCCTGTTTGACTAAAACACCGAGGAATCTTCATTCTTTCTTCAAACTAACCGGGTTACCAGTCCTGTTTCGTCTTAACATGCCCATACAAGTCCAAAACCATGAAAGAATCCCCACAAAATCTTCCCAAACTCGATTCAGCAGTTACGCAGGTGACAACATGTTTCTTCCGTGCACGAACTGCTCTGGTTTGATCCCTTGGATTATCTAGCCAAATTCAGTCAAAACAGACAATCATACCACGTCTGTTACGCAAAAACAATTCATCCCAAAGAATCTCAGCCATTGAATCTCTCTAAAACAACTCTAAATCACGAACCCTAATTCTGATAATATCCTGTGAACAGTTTCCCGCCAAATTGAAAATTCAAATGAAGAGGATGAAGTCCCCTTAACTAGATTGGGGGTGCGAATAGCAGATGCTCAACTGAGGTGCCCCTTAGTAATTGAGTTGCCCCTTATCCAAAACTGGGGTCCGTTTAGCAGTTTTCCTTCTGGGTGTTCCGCATAATTTTTCGAGCCAATTTTTCCAAAAATGTTTATTTTCCAAAAATACCTACAAACACACAAAACACCAAAATAAGCACAAATTCGAGTACCAACAATACAGAAAATTGAGGACAACTTAAATACAAAAATGTGTCTATCAGTACTACCATAATCGGTAGTAAATTTAACTTCCGAATGTATACCGGCCCCGAAATAAGTTTTTGAAAAAAATCCTTAATTTTTCGAATTTTGGAATTATAACAATCGGAAGTAAGGTAAGTAAACTTAACTTCCGATTATATAATGGCATTTTGAAATGAGAATTACCATATTTGGTAGTATTTTAAGTTAATTAAACTTACGATTATATAGTGGCCCCAAAATGAGTTTTTGGAAAAAAAACCTTAATTTTTCGAATTTTGGAATTATAACAATCGGAAATAAGGTAGGTGATGTAATTTATAGATAATGGTAAAAGTTGTTCGATTCTCAGACTTGTGAAGGATATTAATTAGACTTAAATTCTAATATTAAAATAGAAAACTCACTAAAAATTATAGCAAACTCAATCAAAGTTGATATCAATATTAAAAGAACAGTGAGGCTAAGATTCCACTATTTTTCCAAATTCAAAATGATTTAATCCAATATTTATATTCATGCAATTTTTTCGTTCAATTTGATTCTAAACTATTGCAACAAGTAGATTCTCAAAATAACAAGTCTAATTCCGAAGCATAAAACATCAAAAACCTAGGTCCAAGCATGCTCTATCAAAAGAAATAACAATTGCTTAACAAGAATCATTCAAACAATTTTCACTCAAGGCAAAACAATCATAAAAATAATTGCGATAAATAAATAAATAATAATATACCACTTTTTGTTGGAAAAATAGCTTCCTCTATCGCCTCAGCAATGGGGTTTAACTCCTCATATTAATCACTTGCTCAAAATACATGTTTGTTGCTCAAAAGTTGATTAAAAGAGTGAAAGGTGTAAAGCATTTGATTTGCAACTGCGTAAAAGTGTTACAGATCTCTGGTACAAAGAGGAACAATGATTACTGTTGTATATAAACGTTACTTATCTTCTGTTGTTGAACAACGACACTGTTCTGCGACTGTTTCTCGTGCTTCAATGTTCTTCGCGTTCTTGAGCTGTGCAGCAGCAGCAGAAACAGAGTTTGATAAAACTCTGATTTCTTCTTCTCTGGCTCTCCTCAGGTCTCCTAACTCTCGACACCCCTTCTATATGACCCAAACAATCTATTTATATCAAAAATACCGATTAAATCTCTCCCAAATCTTCCAAAATCTCTTTCCTTCTCTTCACGGCAAAGTTGCGGCAATTTCTTGTTTTAGAATTTCTACACGTTTCTGAGCTTTCCTTTTTATTCTAAACTCTTCCTTAGATAGATACAAATCTTTGGGAAGGTTCATAGCACTTTAATCTCTCTAAAATTCCCTAAAACAGGTCACACACGTGACTTTCCATATATTTTTGTTGTGATAAAATCTGTTGATTGAGCCCAGTCTAATCGATTTCAACACCCATATCAGATTCCTAGATCCATAAGGAGTCTATCCTATGAAAATCAGAGGTTTAATCGACCTCAAACTCCTTCAAATCAAGAACCCTAAATCTGCCAGAAACTGCACCTACTTTCCCGCCATTTTGAATTTCAAACGGAGAAGATGGTGGTCACCCCCTATCCAGAGTGGGGGTGCGAATAACAGCTGCCTTGGTGGTGTCCTGGGAGTGCCCCTTATCCAAATCGGGGGTCCGAATAGCAAGTGTCCTCCGGGTGCTTTCCGACAACTTTTCGAGCCAATTTTTTCCAGAAATGTTTATTGGCCAAAAATACCTACAAATAAATAAAACACCATAATAAGTACAAAAATGAGCCCTAACAATATATAGAATCGAGACAAATCGGACACAAAAGTGTGTCTATCAGTAGGTGAACTTAACATCCGATTATATAGTGGCATTTTGAAATGATAATTACCATATTCGGTAGTATTTTAAGTTAATTAAACTTCCGATTAGACACTGGCCCCAAAATGAGTTTTTGAAAAAAAAACCTGACTTTTCGACTTTTGGAATTATAACAATCGGAAGTAAGGTAAATGAACTTAACTTCCGATTATATAATGGCATCCGAAATGAGAATTACCCATATTCGGTAGTATTTTAAGTTAATTAAACTTCCAATTATATACTGGCCCGAAAATGAGTTTTTGAAAAAAAATCTTCAATTTTCGAATTTTGGTACCGCCATAATCGGTAGTAATTGTGTTCATTATCTACCGATTGTGTTTAATTTTTAGAAAAATTGAATTTTTTTAATCAAGAATAATCGGTAGATAACAATCATGTTATCTACCGATTCTGGTTGATGTTCATCATTTCTTAAGAACATCATTCATAATCGGTAGGTAAAATAGATTTTTATCTACCGATTATGTTCTTGCTACTGCAAATACGAGAATTTTTAAGTTTTCAATTTTCATTTTCAATCAAGTTTTCAATTTTCATTTTCAAGTTTTCAATTTTCAAGTTTGTTTCTAAAACTTAAACTACCATAATTTGTAGTTCTAACATTGTTTCTTAAACTTAAATCTAGAATTTGTTTCTTAAACTTAAATCTAGAATTCTAATTGAGGGCAATCCAAGATTGTTTTCCTAAACTTAAACTACCGAATGTATAGTTATTTTATTTGAGGGCAGTTTTGTTATTATAAAAATTATAGATAAGAGCTAGTTTTACAGGGGGTTAGTCGTGGGAGAGTTCGAGAGATTTTAATGTATTTGGGTTTTCTCCTGTTAGTCCTGAGGGAGTTTGAGGGAGTCTCTCCAAATCCCCGTTAGTCGTGGGGGAGTTTAGAGGAGTCTCCTAAACTCCCTAGAAAACACCTGTTAGTCGTTGGGGAGTTTAGAAAAAGCTCTTGAACTCCCTGTTAGTCATAAAACCCTACAATATTAGGGAGTTGGTTTCTTTGGGGAGTTTGAAGGAGTTTTTAGTGTATTTTGGTCTCACAACAAATCTCTCAAAAGAGTAGAGATTTTAGTGTATTTTGGTCTCACAACCAAATTTGGTTCAAAATCTTTCTTTTCAAATCATACGGATTTCTCAAATCCCAGCAACAAAAATGTTGTTCCCAACATGATGAAATGATTATCAGATGATGGCCATTATGATACAGTGAAACATTTCTATGAAAATATTAGGATAGTGATCTAGAGTCCATGAAAACGTGTGGATATATAGATTTGTTTAGATCTACATATCCCGTAAGATGCACCAGCAAAAAAAAAATGTACATATCCCGTAGAAGTCTTCACAATTAGCGCTTCCCTGAGTTGAATTACATTACCACTTCTGTAACCACCGTCAAAACTATTTTCTCACCATTACCATCACCACCTATAACCAACCACTATTCCCTTAACCACCCCAAATAAGAACCCTAATTTCAGAAATAAATAAAGGGAGTTAGAATTGTATGGAGACCGTTAAATTGAAGGGGAAAAAAATTATCTCGTTGCACAAAATAACATACTATTGATACAGAGATATGATCATTTTCATTTATTTTTTTTCTTTTGATTAAAGATCAATGTTATTTGCAAATGAGGGTTTATTGTTTCTTAAAAGAGAATGAGTTAGGAGTGAATTCTCTCAAACTCCCCCAAACTCCCTCTAATAAACTCCCTCAAACTCCCTGAACTCAAAAACACCAAACTCTCTCAAACTCCCTACACTCTCTCAAACTCTCTCAAAATTCCTGAGATTTAAAATACACTCAACTCCCCAGAAATCACTCGAGGACTAACCCCCTGTTAATTTAGATTTGGGTGACCCTATTTTGTTTTATTGTTGGTCCCCAATTTTTTTTGAGTGGCCCCTAAAAACGCTAGGTAAAAAAGACCACCACAATTACACAAAATATGAGAACAAATGGATAATCGTCTCATTAAGTGTGCGTCTAAATGACTTTCTTCCTGTCAATTCGCGAGGGAGATTAGAGTTCGATTGCTCTTGTCAAAATGTTTGTAGACTACTTCTCGCATCTCGTCAAGAAGAGGACGAGAAATATACAAAGTAGCAGGAAATAAAGTGTGAAGCATTAATATATTTAGCAGTTGGCAATAGTCATCCTGGTCACTAGTGGATAAACTGTGCTAGTCCAGCGTATTAACGTGGATCTGCACTTCTGCAGGGACGATTTTTTAGGTTTGTTTAGGACAAGGTAGCAGGTTTTCTATTTTGTCCGTTTTCTCGCTCTATTTCTTTTTTTTATTATTATTATTATGAGAGTTTCATCGTGCTTATTTATTTCCTCCCAGTTTCGCATTTTGTGTCTATAGCTACAGTTTCCTTTATCCATGGGAATAGGAAAAATTTGAACCCCAAGAAAGAGTATTTGCCAATTCAGTGGTGGAACTAGGGCTGCACAACGGGTAGGGTGGGTAGGATATGGCCTATACCCGCCATCCTACCCGTTTACTGGCAGTTAAAAAAATCTTTACCCGCAACTCTATCCGCCAAATAATGGATAGGGTAGGATACGGTTAAAAAATTAGCGGGTAGGGTAGGATTGGCGGGTATGAGTAGAGTATGTGCACCCCTAGGTAGGGTGGATAGGATATGGCCTATACCCGCCACCCTACCCGTTTACTGGCGGTTAAGAAAATCTTTACCCGCCACCCTACCCGCCAAATAATGGATAGGGTAGGATACGGTTAAAAAACTGGCGGGTAGGGTAGGGTTGGCGGGTATGAGTATGGTATGTGCACCCCTAGGTGGAACCCGAAATTTTATTTTTGGTTGTATCATCCTTATGCATCCCGCGTAAGCTTATATTTTAGACATTTTTTATTATCTTTTTAAACAACAAGGAAAAAAATATATTGATTAAACAAAGCAAAAGTATAAAGGATTTGAACCATCATCCCACAAGAGAGGAAAAGAAACTTGCTGGTTTGAAGCCTATAGATTTTATTTGAGATCTACCGCTAGAAGACAAAATGAGATATTTTGAAGCAAAATCAAAAACCTGTTATCCAATTATTTTAGTTAATGGGTAATTTTTTTTCTTGATTAATTAGTGTTAATTCAATTGGTTATATTTAATCTTGTTAACTCAGAAATCAACTAATATTAATGGTCACCAAACATGAAATGTTTTTGATCTTTTTTTTTGTTTGTAAAATCATCAACCAAGAAGCGGTCGATGTTTATGTTTTCGTACGCCGATTCTGGTTGATGTTCATCATTCATGAAGAAACCCAGAATCGACCGATACTAAGTACTACATAGATAGATTGTAGCTTCAAAAACAAACAAACAAAAATTTAAAATCTTTTTTTTTGACCAGAATCGGTCGATATGAACCTTCACATCAACCGAATATCTGCTGATGTTGAAAAACATTAAACATAATTTAAATACATACGCGAATGAGTATGATTTCATACTCATTTTCAAATCGAGTACGAAATCATATTATGTTTGAGAAGATATGCTCATTTTCAGTTCGAGTACAAAATCATACTCGTTTTCAAATTGGGTGTAACTTATACTTATTTTCATTTTCGATTCGGGTATAAAATTATTTTCATTTCGAGTGTAAAATTTATACTCGAACTGAAATCGAGTGTACATCAATTAGCTTTAGAATGAGTATTATTTCATGCTCATTCTATGATCGAGTATAATGAGTTAACCAGAATCGATCTTATAAGAAATCAAAGGCTATATAATCGGTTTATGTGAACTTTCACATAATCTGATTCTAGTTTAAAAAAGAAAACATACAGAAAAATGGGTATTTCTTCCATACCAGAATCGGGTGATATGGGAATGAATAACAACCGATTCTGGTTAAATGTTCTTCACCAGAAAACACATACATAATAAATCGGTTGACGTGGTCATGAACATCAACCGATTGTCATAGGAACTGGTCAATATGGACATGGATGTCGACTGATTATGGTTAAACATAGAAACAAAAAATTGTTTGTGTTTTTCAATTTTGAATGGATAAAGCAATCACAAGTATAATTAGGAGTAATGGGTTAAAATCGCAATATTTAGCTTGATTATTTTTTATTTTTTTTAAGGTGATCATTGATGTCATTAGAATCGATTGATGAAGTCAGGTTTTAATTTTAGTTTGTGAGGAAGATGATTTGAATAGGTTTTAGTTTTGAAATGATTTGAATATGTTTAAAATTTAGAAAGATAAGTTTACGATTCAATTTTAATAATTGGGGTAATTTAATACTTTTATCCAGTTTGGACACCTCTTATCTCCTTAGTCTAAGTGAGATTCAAAATCCATAGGTTTCAAATAAAACACATAGGTCTCAAACTAAGAAGAGAAAAGAAAGCGACAAAAAAAGATAAAAAAATAACAAGCTATAAGACTAAAGGTGGACCAAACTATTGGCTTGGACAATTGACTATTACATGATTATAATTTAGAGAGTCAAATTCTTTTATACCCGATAACCATGTAAAGAGATTATATTTAACCTTAGGCTAAGTTTTATGGGATAGATATCTAGATGTTAGATTGACCATCCACGTCAGTTAGGGCAACCTCCTAAGTCTTATGGGATAGCTAATCTAGCAGCTTGATTAGAAGACCACGTCAGCGGGACCACCATCTAGCGTTGTTTGGTTCAGCGCTTTAAATCTCAGCCGTTAGATCAGAAAATTTTCTCTCAGCGCTGAATGGTTCAGCGTTTTGGTTACTTTTTGAGCGCTGAACGGTTCAGCTTTTGAAACTAGCTGCTAATTGAACTGCGAGCAAATGCTAGGAGAGAGAAGTAGCAGGTACAAGTGTTAATTTTTTCTCACATTTATTTTTTGATTTGCAACACTTTTTGGCCAATCTAACAGCTCAATATAGCCCATAAGACTTAGCCTTAGCAAGCTCAGTTGCAATGGAGTTCACCTTTGTTGAAAATCCTTGTAATTCTCTCTTGTCAATGCCATGTACTTCACATAATGACTGATGGGATTGAATTCCAGATGGTAATACTTGCTTTATTTGAATATATCATGTGCTGATAATAGAGAAAGGAGAGTTGTAATTACATTTTCAGGGAAGTAAAAAATCATTGAAACTTTTTCATGAAATGAGATCACATATCCTTAGAAAAACCAGCAGTGCAGAAGCAGACGGCTAGTTGATTCTTTCTCCTAATAATACAAAAACTACGCAGGAACATCCATGCCTCTCATTTCTGGAAGATCTGTGGTTGATAACCAAATATGGCAAAGAGTCCAAACTACTCTAAAGAACAAAAGAAATATTTAGTGGGAGCATCCGATGTCATATAACACTGAAAATAATATTCAGGTTAACTTTAGTTGAATTTGTAACTAGATTGTCATAACTGGACTTAAAAGAAAAATATGTATTATCTGCAACAGTGTTCATATTGAAATCATGTAGCCCGGTTTGAAGCACAACAAGCTCCTCTTTTAGACATATTTTTACCAATCAACTTAGAATTTAAGTAAAAATATTTTTCTCAGCCTTGCGCTTATTCTTGTTAGAGAAAGGTATATGGGCATTAGGATTCTACTTCAAATATTTTGGCCAAATTTTCTCCCATTATAGGAGCACACTACCAAAGAAGACACACATTAGCCATGATTATCTACCGAACGATTATTTGATCGATGTAGTTGTTAGATAGTTGTATGTACACCTTTCATCATCCACCGCGTGTATAAAAAGAGACACGGGGAAGGCATGCAAAACAAGATATCAAAACATGATATCAAGTATCTCATCAGAAGATGCCACCGGTCAGCAGATCTGACGGTCAGGGACAGAGGATCACAGAGGTATGATGTCTCAGAGGAGCACCAGATAATACCCCTTGGGTGTTATCACACCCAATCCCGAGGAAGATCCCAGATCAACGGCCGAGAGGAAGTTTGTTGACACAGATGTGACTAGACAAAGAGACACTTGTCTGACACGAGCAGACATCCATCTACCCGCATTAAATACCAAAGAGATATACACGTGTCAATCAGCGCGTGGAAGAGGCGAGGATAATCCTTCGTATTCAAGCTCAGGCCGCGGCATATGCCGAAGACCTCTGCGTAATAGGCACAAAGCACAAGAAGATAAGATTACAACGGCGCCTCAGAAATGGGACCCACGTTCCAACCCTATAAATACCCCTCTCCACTAAGAGAGAAGGGATCGACCAATTGAGAGCAATTATAGGAGAATATAGGAGAGAGAAATAGGAAGAGTAAGTAATCCCCCTACTTCCGCAGACCTATGTATACTCTAAAGTCATTCGACTATCTTTGTAACCATTCAATACATAGTGAAACACCAACCCCGTGGATGTAGGCCTTAGTGCCGAACCACGTAAATCTGTCTTATTTAGATTTCAGCACCTTACATTCAGAGTTAAACTTCATATGCTTTACATTTATACTTAATTCTTGGTTTATTCCTTTATACAAACATTATTTATGACAATATTCGACTAGACAATGACAAGCCCGAAGGCTTCGAGTCGATGAATCGATATAATCATCCCCGTTATGCATACTACGTACAATTCTAGAATTAGGATGTAAGCGAATATTGTTTGTGAACACGTGGATGGCTTCGTGATTTATGTGTTCACAATCTGGCGCTAGAAACAAGGATTTTTTCCCGGTAAAAGATTTATCTTATCCTGTGATTTCACCTTAAACGCGCATTATGGTTGTGCCCTATTCTGGGTTCAGCGTGCTTTCAAAACCTTTTTTATTCTGGGTTCAACGTGCTTTCAAAACCTTTTTTATTCTGGGTTCATGGTCTTCATTTTCACAAACACCATTTCAAAGCAGACAAACCCACGGCAATCTATCACAGATTTGCACGTGAGGCGTTTTCCTTTTAAAACTAAGACTTAATAATCCAGATTCATGAGTTCTCGCGACGGATCTGCCTTTTCAAGAGTTTTCTTTTTCAAAAGTAGTCTGAAAACAAGATCCATGATTGTTTATTAGAGGATTTGCATTGCAAAAACTAGACCAATGAAGTCTTTACATTTCTCTTTTATTAAGGCCCTTGGGTAGCTCATTTCCTTCTATTCCAATAATCTTGCTGATACGAATGGCACTAACCCGACCCTCGTGGATATCTTTGGTTCTCTTTATTTATTCCCCTATGCAGAAAAAGATTAAAAATAGAAAAGATACTAGAGGCAGGAAAAATCAAAGCCTCATCAAAGGAGACACCGAGGATTACCCCGGTCATGACCCGAAGCAAGCAGAAAGGAGACAAAGCTAAAACAGCTACTCAGAGGCAGGATGCTGCGGAAATCACCTCACCTATGAACACTAACTCCATTGCAGCCGAAGCTCTCAAAGCAACAGCCACGAAGACTGTTGCGGCCCTCCAGGCTACAGAAGCTAACAAGACTTTGGTTTCAAACCAAATCCATCAACAAAAAGAAGGGGTGGCAGAATCTATGACACATCAGCCCGCACATCCACCAATCTTCGGAATGCCGTCAACCAACGGTCAGAATCAAACCATACCAGTGGTTTTAGTACCGCGGGTGGAAGCTCAACCGAGGGGAACAAACTTGGAGATACCAACAATTGAAGCTGATCCTCGGCCACCCTTAATACACACAGTAGACGAAGGGGGAACTATGGCCGTAGGGGTACAAGCCGGAACTCCCAATCAGGGATCAAACCAGTCCCACCGACTGATGGTAGAGCTCAAAGAATTGAAAAAGAGCCAGCAGGTCTACGCAGACGCCGTAGCTCTTCTGGCCAGGGAGAATCAAGACTTGAAAGATAGGATTGCCCAAAGCACGAAGACTAGCCAACAACTAGACGAAGCAAATTCTAAAGCACCAGAGCCTAATCGAGACCGAAGAATCATCATAGCAAATGCCGCCAGGGGAAGCATTGCATCCGATCCGGAATATGCCGCCGAAGACTTAGACTATTATGACAGCGAAGTTCGAAGAAAGAAACGCTCAACTGAGCATGAGAACGTGGGATATTACCGCGCAATGGAGGAGCTGCGTGATGAGATGATGGCTGAGATCAGGCAGTTAAAAGCCAGACAAGGCGGAGGAAGGCTTGAAGAGGTGATGAAAGAAGCTAACTCCACGCCCCTAACTCATCGCCTGGAAAATACCCCCATTCTGTTAAAGTGCCCTGTCCCAACTTTTGAATGTTATGACGGATCCAGTGATCCCCCGGCACATATCCGGTATTATAATCGTATCTTAGCCCGATGGAGTCAAAACGACGCCGTCCTCTGTAGATATTTCCCATCAAGTCTGAAGGGATCGGCTTTGTCTTGGTTTGACAACCTGCCACCTGATTCCATCAACTCCTACGATCAACTCGCAGAGAAATTCTTGAGGACCTACATGTATAACAAAGCTGTCAACACCGTAATGGATAAACTTTTTTCTCTGGCAATTGGTTACAAGGAAAACACGAGGGAATACACCAACAGATGACACAAGATCTGCCAAGCCATAGGGAGTGTGGATCCCGTAGTAAGTATCAACTGCTACAAGTGGGGATTAGACCGAATGAGTCCACTATTTGTTGAGATCCACGGAAGCGTACCTAAGACAGAAGGAGATCTTTGAATAATTATTGAGAAGTACTCTCGTCTTGAAGAAATCCAGCGTGACAACCCGAGGGCACAAACGCAGAGGTCTCACCGTACCAATTCCGCAGAACAAACCAGCGGGGCCAAAAGAAATAGCTCAGTAGAACGGCCTCACGAAGATAGGAAGGAACGAAGAGATGAACGACGAAAAGACGATCGAAAATTCGAAGATCAGGTTTACACGAAGCTCAATGCTAGCTACGCTCGGATCTTGCGAGATATCAAAGGAATGGAAAATTTGGAGTGGCCGTGGTCTAAGGGAAAACAGCCCTCAAGAACCGAGAAGTCTAAAGATTACTGTGAGTATCATTGCTTCAATGGACACCAGACCGAGAAATGCAAAAACCTCAAAATAATGATCCAAAAATTGATTGATGCTGGCGAACTCAAGCAATACATACGAAAGGAGGTCATCGAGGACAGATCCAAACGAACCAAGCAAGTCCAACTTCCAGAGGGAAACCACACAATCAACACCATTTCGTGTTCCGAAGCCGCAGGGCCCTCACTTACAGCGCAGATAGGAAAGAGGCTGCGGAAGCAATTCGAAGACCACTGTGAATTATATAAGATTGATGGAGTAGAGGTAGACGAGCACGAAGAGTGGATGGACGCACCTATCATCTTCGATACTGAAGATATCGAAGAAGATATGTAAGACCATAACGATCCCTTGGTCCTCACACTACCAGTGGCCGGATGTAACCTCAAAAAGATCCTCATCGACGGGGGAAGCTCAGTGAACGTTCTATTCTACGACGCCTTCAAACGGATGAAGCTTCATGATGAACATCTAATGACCTCTTATTACACCATCTACGGGTTCAATGGAGCGCCCACAAAGCTATTGGGAGACATCGTGTTGTAGGTGAACGCCGGGCCCATGAAAGTAGAAACACGATTCAGCGTGGCTGACGCCCCATCCCCCTATAACGCCATTATTGGACGAAAGTGGGTACATAAACTCAAGGGAGTGGCAGCAACTTACTACCAATATCTCAGGTTCCCTACACCCGAGGGAGTGATGGAAATCAAGGGAGATCGGGTCTCTGCAAAAGAGTGCCAGACCACTCAGGATCGTATCAACAACGAACAGGAAGAGCAGCGAAAAACCCAAAGGATCAAAAATAAAGAAGATGCGAAAGAAAAGGCCATAGACATGTTTCTCAAGGAAACCACAAGGAAGGGCTTGACAAAAGATGATAATGTCCTTAACACAGAGGCAAGTACTTCAGCAGCCAACGAAGGACAAAAACATACCAAATAGCAATTAAAGAACGTCCCAGTCCTCGGGGACCCGAAGCCGGTGTTCACACCAGTGGAGCCCGTAAAAGAAATCAACATAGGAACGGAAGAAAATCCGAAGATGATCAAAGTAGGGACCATAATGGACGAAAAAAGAGAAGATTCCTTAACCAAATTACTTAAAGAATACGCGGATGTATTCGCCTGGAAGTTAGGAGACATGCCGGGGATTGATCCGAAAATAATCCAACACGAGCTGCGCATCAAACCAGGCACGCCACCTTTCAGGCAAAAAATAAGAAAAGTTGCACCAGAGTATCATAAGGAAGTAGAAAAAGAACTTCGGAAACTATTAGAAGCAGGCTTCATCAAGGAAGTCAAATACCCTACATGGATCTCCAACATGGTCGTCGTTCCTAAGAAAAATGGAGGTGTTAGGATATGCATCGACTTTACTAACCTCAAAAAGGCATGTCCAAAGGACAGCTATCCCCTGCCAAGCATATATCAGCTGGTTGAAGGAGTGGAAGGATACGAAGAGCTTTCATTTATGGACGGACATTCTGGTTACAACCAAGTAGCCCTGTCAGAAGAAGATCAACTACACACAACATTCTACACCCCGCATGGCCTTTATTTCTACACTAGAATTCCCTTTGGACTTCGAAACGCAGGGGCAACGTACCAAAGAATGGTCGATGCTATCTTCAGGCCATGGATTGGTAGTACCCTAGAAGTCTACGTTGATGACATGCTCGTCAAAAGTAGGCTGCGCAAAGATCACCACCGGGACCTGAGAGATATTTTTGAAGCAATGAGGAAACATCACATGAAAGTAAATCCAGAAAAATGCACTTTCGGTGTCACCTCAGGGAAATTCCTCGGATATCTGGTAACAAAAAGGGGTATTGAGGTAGACCCCGCGAAAATTCAGGCCATAGTAGAAATGCCATCTCCGAAGAATTTAAAAGAAGTGCAAAAGCTCAATGGGTCCTTGGCAGCCTTGGGAAGATTTATTGCCCGATCCTCGGACAAATGCAAACATTTTTTCAATATTCTCAAAAAAGGGAGTAAGTTTGAATGGACCGTAGAATGCGAAGAAGCCTTCCAAAGAATCAAGGAACACATGGCTTCAATTTCAATCCTGTAGAAGCCTGATCCTGATGAGGTTTTGGCATTGTACATAGCAGCGACAGAAGACGCAGTTAGCGCAGTGTTGGTCAAAACCAATACGAAGATAGAACAGCCTATCTATCATGTCAGTAAGACCCTCAATTCTGCGGAAAGAAATTGCACGAAGATCGAACAACTCATCCTGGCATTGGTATGGGCTACTCAAAAGCTGAGAACCTATTTCCTAACTCACTTCATCCGCGTCCCATGCAAAGCACCACTGGAAGCAGTCTTCAAAAGCGCGAGAAAAGTAGGTAGAATAGCCAAGTGGAACACCCACCTGGACCAATTCAACATCATTCATGAAATTCAACATTCCCAAAAATCCCAAGTTTTGACGGATTTCTTAGCAGACCTCCCCCTGGACAACGATGAAGAGACTAGGGGAATACCAGAAGCCGACGAGGAAAGCAAGGATCCAGTTGATGTCCTCGAACCCGCGAGTCAAAGACAATGGGAAGTCTTCGTTGATGGTTCCAAAAATAAGGAAGGGGCAGGAATAGGCATTGTCATCACCACCCCAACTGGAGAAAGGATCGTACAGGCACTCAAGTTAGAATTCAAAGAGCATACTAATAACATCGTCGAATACGAGGCAGTCGTACATGCCCTCCGCTTAATAATAGAGATGGGGGTAACTGATGTAAGACTGACAAGTGATTCGCAGCTTGTCATACGGAAAATACGGCTCGAATACAATGTGTACGACGACACCCTCTCAGCTTACAAGGCCTTGGTCCAAATATTGGCATCACAAATTCCGAACATCAAGTTCTGGCACTTATGCAGAAGGGATCTCAGGCACGCGGATGCCCTAGCATATATATCATCCATGCTGAAGGACAAGAGTATCGAAGCTATCAAAATAACAAGGGTATACGAGCCTTCGATTGCAACACAACTTTCCTTTGCTACAAATCAAGATACAGTGGAAGAAAATATCGAAGATCAGGTGGGAGAAGACATCCGTGACGATTTTGACGAAGAAGATATCCTGCCAAGAGAAAATCAAGACGAAGATTTCAACAACGAAGATGATTGGAGAATGATGATCCATGCATTTCTCAAGGATGGAACCTTACCCGCGGATCACAAACAAACTAGGAAAATACTCTCCAAAGTAGGAAGATATGATCTTCGGATCCTGTACAAGAAATCTTTCCTCGGACCGTTACTACGTTGCTTATCCAGGAAAGAGGGGCATCGAATTCTAAATGACATCCATTATGGTGACACAGGGAATCATAGCGGCATGAGATCACTAGCCGACAAAGCAAAAATGCAAGGATATTACTGGCCCACAATGATACAAGATGCTGCAAGAATGTCCCGACGATGTGAAGAATGTCAGCGTTTCGCCAAAAAGATACACGCACCAGCAACAACGTTGAATTCTGTGGATAGTCCGTGGCCATTTGAAAAATGGGGCATAGATATCGTTGGGCCGTTCATCGAAGGATCAGGGAAAAGATGATTTTTGATAGTAGCCACGGACTACTTCAGTAAATGGGTGGAAGCCAAAGCCTTAGCCAGGATCAGAGACGTGGACGTGTTTACTTTCATATTCCAAAAAATTTTTTGCAGGTTCGGCATACCAGCGGAAATCGTTTCCGATAATGGTAAACAATTACAGGGGAAAAACATAGACATGCTCGTCGACACTTTCAAAATAAGGAAAAACAAGTCCACCCCCATATACCCTTAAAGCAACGGACAAGCGGAAGATACTAACAAGACCCTCGCCCTTATCCTCAAAAAGAAATTAGACGAACACAAGGAGCGATGGTGTGAACAGCTACACAATATATTATGGGCATACAGGACAACACGAAGATCTTCCACTGGGAGTCCCCATTTCTCCTCACTTATGGAGCTGAAGCAGTCATACCAACATAGATCCTCATGCCAACCACAAAGACCGAAGCATGGGAGAAAAATCTCACAACAGACATGATGTTAGAGAGAATGGACGACCTGGAAGGAAGGAGAGAAGCAGCATTGCAAAAGATGGAAAATTATCAACGGAGACTAGCGAGAGAGTACAACAAAAAGGTTAAGCTTCAAAATTTTGTAGAAGGGCAGTATGTGCTAAGAACAATCCCGCAGTATCAACGAGAGAAGAAATGGGGAAAGTTAGCACCTACATGGGGAGGACCTTTTATAATACACGGCATTGCAGGAAATGGTTCCTACTATCTTCACAATCTGAAAGGCAAGGTCCTACGGCACCATTGGAATGCTAAATGGCTCAAACCATACTACCCATAGGAGCAGCGCAGCTTTGCATCTGCGTGAAGAATACCATAAGAAGAAGGCAGCGAAACCGCGTTACATGTTTCTATCTCTGGACGAGGAGTAGCAGGCCTCAACCTATCAATCAAACAAACTTTTTGGGAAATCTCCAAGCAAATGAAATGGTCAAAAGGCCCGATGGATGAACGCATGTACATTACATAATAAATTAACAATATTGGGGAAAGTAGTTAATCTACAATCTCTCAGAGCTCCCCTATCAGTGTCTATGAGTGTAAGACCAGGGGTAAGGCACCCAGCAGAAAGAGATACCCAACCAATTTTAAGGCATCTGGTCGACGGAATGGGTGCATATAAATATTTTCAAATAAGCATTTCATATCCTAGAACGCTGCCTCGGCCCCCACCGTTTGGGAATCCTCTGGCCCAGGATTCGCCAGCGAGGTGACAGGTCTCAAGACGATCACGAAGGTATTTACCTTCGGTGTCGCACTCAAACACTCTCAATTTTTTACAAAAAAAGTTATTTCTAATTTAACACTTCACAATACTTTAAAATAAAAATATGAATTGATAACGCATGTATGCCAAAAGGATGATCCATTTCATAAAGAGTTGATTACAAGATTCAGCAAATAAGATAAAGCAGGAAACACATCAAAAAATGATCCGAAATTATATAATCGACAAGGATCAACTTTCTATGACTAATAAAAGAAATCTACTTGGACGATACAGCTCCATCAACAGGGTTGTCTCTGCGAGATGAAGGTACGCTACCACCTGAAGAGGGCCCAGAAGAACCAGGCAAGGGCGCAGGAAGGGACGGCGCGGATAATTCTTGACAATACCATGTTCGACTTTAAGACCAAGTTCAATCTTATCTAGGACTTTGTTGGTCTCTTCAGCCAACTGACATCGAGCTTTATAAGTGATAACAGCAGTCCGCTGATTGGCCTGAGACAACAATGCAGATAGGCGTTCCGCCTCTTTGGAGGAAATCTCCGCTGCTTCCTCACGAGACGCGGCCAACCCTTTGAAATAGTTGGCTTGTCCTTCCTGCTGCACTAAGGAAGATTGAGTTTTCTTAAGCTCATCATTTGCTGCGTGAAGCTGTCCCTCGAGTGCTGAAAACAAGAAATACCAAGGGGTTAAAACGAAGAAATAACAGAATCACACTCGATAAAACGAGGTTATACCTTCGACATTAGCCGAAGCCTCTTCATACTCATTGACAACTGCGTCCCGAGCCTCATCAAGAAAGTCATATTCGGTGGATAGTTTCTTATAATCCGTTTGAAGGTTCGTAAGAGCAAATTGACTCGCGTCTAAATCTACCTGCTTCATTGAATCCAAGTGACGAAGATGGTTGACTTCGTCATTCATCTCCCCCATCCTTTTATGGAGTCGATACACATTCACTTCAATATCTCTTTCAGACTCCACTTGGTGAGCAACATCAGCTCGAGACGCTGCTAGGACTTTACTAAGAGCACCAACCTCGGCCCTAGCATTATCTCTTTCCTCGGAAAGACGCATCATACTATCCTTAACCCCGGGGACTAAGAAAGAAACAGCATGTTGTAACTCTCCTTCTAAAAAGCGCACTCTAGCCTCTAAGTCCGAAGCATGTTCTCGAGCATCAAGCAGGTTGTCACGCGTCCATAGCAGCGTACCATTAAACAAACAACGATCATGATTGTACTTATTTTGCATATCAACCATCAGTGTTTGCTTTTCACGCCACTCAGCTGTTAAGGCTTTGTGCTCATCATCACGAGCATTCCACTTTACGGCTTCGCTTTTCAACTTACCCACCAACTCTGCAATACGGGATTTCTGTCGCTCCCTTTCTTTCCGAAGCCATATCAGCTCGGGGACTCCACCCACTGAAGATAGGGTGGGGAGACTCAGACAGAACACCAAAATACAGATAGAGAATCACAAGGAGTGAAAGATCCGTAAAATACGAACCTGTGAAGGACGAGACATTTCTACGAGTCTGCTCCAATTTTTTGCGGACTATAGCAAGTTATGAACGAAGACTCTCCTCAGCGTTACCCAGCTGTTCTTTTTCCTTCAGACGGCCCCTCAGTTCATTTATTTCCACTTCAGCTGCAGACAGTTCCTCTTCTCTATGATGAAGCTTGGCCTCCAACTTTAAAGACTTTGCTTTGAAGAATTGGTATAGCACATGGTTACAATGTTCGCTCCTCATCATCTACGTCACAAACAACAAACATTATTATACCAAAGGGATCAGATATCACGAAGAGTACAAGGATTTACCTCTAAGACACGTTGTTGGGGAAAACTGTATTGGTACCCATCAGTTATGGCCATCATATCAGCAACAGAGGAGGGAGGGTCAACCACTAGGTTAGCTTCCGAAGCTCTCAGATTCTTCTCCCACATCTCAGCAACGCGGGCTTCAGAAGACAATTGCATCATCCGACGAGTATAAGCTTCGGAATTCTTCTCACCAGTGACCACTGGGGCAGGGTTAGGGACGAACATCAGGTTCTTCTTCTTAAGCCAAGCCAAAATGGCATCTTCACCTTCAGGCATTAGCGAGTAAGGGAAATCCTCTGAAGGAGACTCAACCGCAGACTTCCCCTTGGCGGTTATCTCCTCACCCGCGCAAGTCTCGACATTACCACCCTCAGCATGACCACCAGCGTTCTCAGCTTGCTGATCAGTGGTACCTTCTTTGCCAAGATTCCCAAGCACATCCCAATCATCATTTGGGGAAAGCAATGAGAAGTCTCCGGCAAGACCCATGGCAGCATTCACATCAAAGGATTCCCCCGCGGAATATATCCTACCGAAAGAAAATTCAGGGGAAATAACGGGCAGAGTACCCACACCAACAATATCATCGCCAACAGGGGCAGATCCACCCCCGCCAGTACCACCAACGTTAATATTACCCTCAGCCTCACCATCACCACCCGCGGCAACTTCTTCTTCACCATCACCACCCGCGGAAACTTCTTCTTCACCATTACCACCTTCGTCATCAGGGTGAGAAGTGTCGGTACGCTCTTCTCCATTGGACATTTCTTCATCCTCACCATACCCTTCGTTTACGGGAATCGTAACCTCCTCATAACCCTCAGCCTCACCGGTAACCGCAGTATAAGATTGTTTGGGTCCAAGTTTCTTCTTCTTCGACACCTACAAACCAGTGTACATCCCACAAAGGCTCATTTTTTCCCTCACTTCAAAAATGAAAATTATTTCAAGCAAGGAAAAATGGGAAAATAGATAGAGAATATAAGAAGAAACTATACCTTGGCAGCAGCAGCACTCTTCGTTGGATGGGTAGCACCAGAACCCTCCTCCTCATCTCCATCAACGACATCAAGAGCATAAGGAAAATTCATGCCGCGAAATTCGGACGCCAAGGACAGAAATCTCCATAACGAGCAGGAGGAGTTTCACGAGGCTTGCTATTTTCAGAAGGACGCCAACCGCGTGGACCCGGAATCCATCCATAAGCCCAAGGACCAACTACCTCAATAACAGTAGCATGCCATTCATAATCATGGTCACGCTTAATCCTTTCACGAGCAGGAAAGAGTTTCCGTTTAGCAGATCCCTCGGTACCAGGAACATACTTCAGCTTGGCATCACTCACCTCACTCAAAAGACGAATTTCACCACGGGGAGCAGCAATATTACGAAGACTAACACTCCACGGCTTACGGTTTCTGCTGTTGACATAATCCCCAAAAGAACTGTTAAAATTCTGAGGAGTGTACCACTCTCTCTCAGCAGGATTTAGAACATAGCAGGTCATCATAGTCTCTCCCTTGCTTCGCAGGTAACGTTCCTTCAGTGAGCGAAGATAATTCCCAGATAGTTGTGACACAGAACGATTATGAGTGTTCGTGGAAGAGCCTTCACGACTAGCCAACACGTCATAATAAAAGGAGTCACCCGACTTATATAGGGGCAACATGAGACCCGCCTCGAAGGCTCCAACCGTAGTCAATAGATGAAACTCGTCAAACTGATAATTAACAAGGAGCTCGTAAGTGATATCATCGTCAGGGGCATAGAAGCGAACCTCAAAAGCTTGAAGTTCATGTTTTTCTTTGAACATCTCAAGATCAATATGCTTGAAAGTGACCTTCTTCTTACCAACTGAAATGCTGCGTATCACGGGGACAGTTTCTTCTTCGTCTGCGGAATCAGAAGTAGGATTCAATTCTGAAGCTTTCCTTTTAGAAGGAAGATTTTTAGACGGATCAGCTCTCAACATAGTACCCTTAGAGTACTTCCCTTTGAAAGAAACCGCGGGAGGAGGCGGCAAAGATTTCTGCGAAGGAACTGAAGGAGGATCCACTGAATGAAGGGGCGGAGCATCCACTATTTCAGTACGAGGAGGAGGAGCCCGCGTACTCCTAGAGTCATCACGAGGAGGAGCCTGCGTACTCCTAGAATCTTCACGGGGACGATAAGGGGCGCGGTTAACAGCATACCTAGATCCAGAAGGACCCTTCGGCATATCCCCTTTCTTAGTAGGAACAACCTTCGCACCGGAGGAAGATGAAACCCTATGACCCCGAGGATCCGATTGCGAAGACTTGTAAGGACCTTCCCCAAGTGGAGATCTGTCAGAATCTCGACGCGGAGGGGATCTTGGCGGACTAGATGGCGGGGTTTGGTAAGGAGCCCGCGGACGATCAAACATATCTACAAGGAAACACAAAAACAGTTTAGAGAAGAATACGAGGAGATCACTAAAGATCAAAAAAACCATAATTGATGGTTCATCCGGATAAACATTAAAAACCCTAAGAACTAAAAAATAATCCATCCGACTCCAGGGATAATACACAGATACAGACTCATAGACTTTGTAACAAAGAACAGGGGCAAGCATATATGCTTCGACATGTATGATATTCATCGCAAAACCAAGAATACAGCAGCAGGAGACAAACGGGTAGATACATAGATAAATCAACGATGAACAACTAATGAAGAACCCCATACCTGTATAGAAGAGGACGACAAGCACCAACCACAGTCGAATAAAGGAGGATCGGAGATATCAAAAGGTACAGGGGCAACAACAATCGAGAGCGAAAGAAACAGAAAATTGAACGCTATTATCTTCCTCACAAGCATGATGATAATAAATGACTAAAGAACAAGAATGGAAAACAAGAAGAGAATGAACACTGACAAGAAGAGGATAAAAGTTTTTTTTTCACATTCTTTTTCTTATTTATGAAGCTAGAGAAGACAATAACTGCTCCTCGTACCAAGGAGCAGTTACGGGGAAAGTTAATGCAAAGTGGGAAACGTGTAGGACTACCTTTCTTCTTCAAAATTGCAAAATACTCCCAAGTTAGAAGAAGAGGGGCAAATTGTATGTACACCTTTCATCATCCACCACGTGTACAGAAAGAGACACGTGGAAGGCATGCAAAACAAGATATCAAAACATGATAGCAAGCATCTCATCAGAAGATGCCACCGGTAAGCAGATCTGACGGTCAGGGACAGAGGATCACAGAGGTATGATGGCTCAGAGGAGCACCAGATAATACCCCTTGGGTGTTATCACACCCAATCCCGAGGAAGATCCCAGATCAACGGCCGAGAGGAAGTTTGGCTGACACAGATGTGACCAGACAAAGAGACACTTGTCTGACACGAGCAGACATCCATCTACCCGCATTAAATACCAAAGAGATATACACGTGTCAATCAGCGCGTGGAAGAGGCGAGGATAATCCTTCCTATTCAAGCTCAGATCGCGGCATATGCCGAAGACCTCTGCGTAATAGGCAAAAAGCACAAGAAGATAAGATTACAACGGCGCCTCAGAAATGGGACCCACGTTCCAACCCTATAAATACCCCTCTCCACTAAGAGAGAAGGGATCGACCAATTGAGAGAAATTATAGGAGAATATAGGAGAGAGAAATAGGAAGAGTAAGTAATCTCCCTACTTCCGCAGACCTATGTATACTCTAAAGTCATTCGACTATCTTTGTAACCATTCAATACATAGTGAAACACCAACCCCGTGGATGTAGGCCTTAGTGTCGGACCACGTAAATCTGTCTTATTTACATTTCAGCACCTTACATTCAGCGTTAAACTTCATATGCTTTACATTTATACTTGATACTTGGTTTATTCCTTTATACGAACATTATTTATGATAATATTTGACTAGACAATGACAAGCCCGGAGGATTCGAGTCGATGAATCGATATAATCATCCCCGTTACGCATACTATGTACAATTCTAGAATTAGGATGTATGCGAATATTGTTTGTGAACACGTGGATGGCTTCGTGATTTATGTGTTCACAATAGTCTTCCCTATACTGCACTTGGACTACTAGTGTATGAAGAAAATAGAACAATAATGGCACTCAAAGTGCCGTTCAATGAAAAAAATGAGAGCAACATATCAAAATTATTGAACTTTTTCTTTTACGCAACAAGATAATGTATAAGGAAAATAAAAATAGATTCATCACAAAGTGTGATAACTCTTAACATAAAAAGAAAATAGTTAAAGAAAACTATGTAGTAAACATCAAAACATTGTACCTACCGAAAAAATGAAAGCAAACAGAAAGACTCATCATAATTGCATCCTAATTGTATACCAGTGAATAAAGAGAGAAATTTTCAAATATGCCGACACCATATGACCAATTGAAAAAATACACATTTAATCTCCTTTAACAACTGGCTATGCAACTTAAATTTTCCTTGAAAAATTCTTCTGTTTGCTCAAGTCAAATAGTCCACCGGATAGCAAAGAGAATTATGCTCCAAGATTTTAACTCTGACATCTTCATGAAACACCAATTCTACCTTGAAATTTCGAGAAAATAAAATTCAAAGTATTTTCTTAGTTACTTCTCCTTTCAGAGGCTTTTTGTGATTCCATTTTCACCACTAGTACCAGACAATTAAACCTTTCTCTAGAGTCAATGCATGCTTTGAGGAAATAAAAAATGCTGCAAATAATCTATTTATCATCCTCAAAGACACTTTGATAATTAGATATTATAGTATAAAACAAAATTTTAAGTCTATCAACTGAGAATGTAGACATGATTTTATAAACACCTCGATTTAAGCTAATTGGCATAATATTACGTACGGACACAACTCCCTCACACTTAGGTGGAAGAATGATTTTGTTTCATTTGAATCTCTAGCCAAGGGTTCTACAAACCTCAAACTCTTTGATAACAACCGTAAGCTCATACTTATAATATCTCATTTTTCCATGGTTGTAGGCATCTGGTTCAGAGGACTTGTTAGAACCAAAGTTAATTCTAACTTTTTTTAACTTTATAATATCAAATTTCTAACTTTTTATTTTTAAAAAGGTTTTTGTGACAAGATTTTTTTTATGTTGTAGACTTGGAAAATGAATAATTAAGTCAATCAATGTTAATTTGAGAGTTCTTTCTTCAATGTCATTATTGAAGTTCTTAGCTTCTGCATTTATAACGTCTTTGTCATAATATATGATGCTATCAATTAATAAGGAACTTTTTATCAGCTATATATGCGCAAGAACCATAACCTAGCTAAATTAAGAGTAACAACCTTGTGTTGAATTCTAAAGTTTTCTCTCTCCGCTAATTCCTCTTGAGACAAATATTAAATTTCTTTAAGGTTATACTTATACATAACATCAATTAGGTTCCCAAGCCTATCCACTTCACCTGCAATTAACCAAAACTTTCTCTGCCCTCATTTCTTAACAAAAAATTTAAAACTTGAAATACTTTTACCGAAAATAAAACTTGGCTTGCCTACAAAAGTAAGATTAGTCCAACAAATCATATTATCTAGAAAAGTAATATGAGACAAAAAAAAAATATTTTCAAATGTAAAAGGAGACTTATTCGATATGCCACCATTATAATAAAGAAGAACACGAGAATGGTCAGATATAGTTCTCTTTAGTTTAAATTGAATTAAGGCAGGGAAGTGATCTTCACATTCCGTAGAACGATGAATCTATCAAGTCTACTTAATAAAGTATGGTTTTAAGAATTGTTCCTAGTAAACTTACTGTAGTAGGGTAAAAAGTAATTCTGCTGAAAATGGTAATGTAAGGTGTGTTAATGAGAATCGAATCTAAACCCTAAATAAATGTACTGCACATGAGTACTTTAATTATATTCGAGAGATCAATCTGTGCAATTCTGCCCTAAAACAAGAAATAGTCGTTTCAGTCTTGCTTCGGTCACAAAATAAAGGAGAAGGATTGATCCTAGGGAGGGAAGCAGAGAAGGTGTTGAGATCAGAATGATGAACTCTGTAAAGTGTAGTTTTTATGACTTGTATCAGAATGTAGAATCGACTTGCAAAGTATATATAAGCTGTAAATTCTGGATGATTTCTGAGTTCTTGCGTTGATAACCAATGTTGTTGGTTTAAATAGACTGAAAAATCTATTTATACAAGTCATAGTAGAACACACTGATCTTGTTGGAAGTGGGATTTGTGAAGTAGTGGAGATCATGAATAAATGGTGAAAAACTGTGTCTTATGGTTATGGGAAGACTGGACGGTTTGTACTCCCACTACTCCTCTACCTGTCACCTATCTGATATTCCAGATACTTTCTCTTAATGAGCGTGTTGCACGCCGCACGTTGTAAAGTGCCAGACCAATACACTGATGAACATCCCCCAGTTTGTGACATGTTTGATATCTCGAGTGTATTTGTAGAAAATATGGAGCAAGTTATACAAAGAATGTAACAAGTCTCATACGTTAATTATTGAGTGGGTCTTATTAGAAAGATATAATAATTACGACCAGTCATGCGCAAGCTAAGCAGCAGGCGATCTTAAGCAGCAAGTCAAGTCGTATGAACAAGACTTGTTGTGAGCCGGCGCTCAAAAAATAGCATATGGTGCTTTTAGGTTAAATAATTAAATATATATGAAATCGATATTTATGAAATATCGTTTGTAATTGATACTTGTAAAGTAGCTCTGTTATGCCAGCAGCTAAAACATAATCGATGCATGTAAAGCATCATTGTTTATAGCATGTTCAAACTAGTCGCGGATTTCACGGTCTTATAAAGGAGTATAACTGGCTATCTTTGAGCAGCTGTCGGGAGCTGTTTGGTGTAGGTCGGGGACGGGGTGACCGGTCCTCATAGGAGAAGGATGATCGGTAGCCATTATGACATCTCATTAGTCGATCCAAATTAGATCTAAGCCAGTTAAATTAGCTAGCCAAGTTGGATGGTTAATATGAATTGCGGCTCGTTGAATTTATTTAATACTTTTATAAGTGGCATGACCAACCTACTTTAAGCAACTGCCAGAATCTATTTGAGTAGTCTGAGGACGAGTCGATCGGTCCTCATAAAAGAGGGATGGCCAGTAATCATGACGACATCCCATTGGCCTCCAAAATTGGATTTAGACCGGTTGATTTGGCCAGCCGCTAACCTAATTAAGACCTTTCAAGCCGTGTGACCAACCTACTTTGGCAGTAATTCGAAACGGAACCTGCAGGCTAGGAGCGACACGATTGGTCGAGGCCAAAGATGGGTCGTCGGTCAACATAATGGCACCCCATTGGTCGCCTAAATAAGAATATAAGCAAGAAGATTTTTCCGGATAAGTTGGACGGCCACAATTGATTTAAGACTCCCATGACCTAATTAAAAACCTTTTTGAACCGTTCGACTAGCCTACTTTGGCTAGTAATTGTGAACGCTGCTTGCAGGCTATGGGAGTTCTGATTGGCTGAAACAAAAGTGGGCCAGCCGATAAGTACCATGGAACTTGTTTGTTCGCGCCAGGAGGGGCCAATCTTGCTAAATCAACCGGCCAAGTCGTGTGGTCGTGATCGTTCCGCGACTGACTTGGACGGTATAGATTATTTTTCTTATATAATAAGCGGCGCGACTAGCCTACTTTAGCTAACAATTTGGAGCAGCAACAAGTAGGCTAGAAACGATATGATTGGTCGATTGGAAAAAAGGGTTGATGGAAAACAACGTGAGGCAGGGCCGGTTAGTGATGGAAGGCGTCGTCTAGGGAAAACCGACCGAACAAGTGGCGTGACCGCGCCCCTTTTGCTGCTGCCTTTAATTGTCACAGTTTCCTTTTTCTTATTTTTTCGACTTTTGGTAGGATTCTACTCCTACCATCTCTATTATGGGATGGTTACCTAGCTTGCCTAGATCTAGTCTCGACCAATAGGGATACAGATATCATATAGGCTCCATTTTTGGGCAAAACCTTAATTTTTGCAGTTTGACACAAACTTAGGTTAAAAATTAGAATTTTGCAAACTGATGCAAAATCAATCAATTTAGATATTTTGTATAGTAACACAAAATTATTAATTTTTTACTCTTACAAGCAGCGTAGCTCACATCTTGCAATTTGATCAGGTACCTCCATGCATATCTCAATTTAGACACTTCGGGAAATTAATGTCACTCAACTAAGAATGAACAACAATCATTATATCATGTCAAAATTGAGAGTTCAGCTAAGAACCTAGCATATACTAGGTACTCAGCAGGCTCCTTCATTAGTGAATAGTGCAGCTAGGAGCTTATTATGCAGAAGGCTCCGACATTAGTGAATAATGCAGCTAAGAGCTTAAATACTCGTTAGGCTCTATACTAGTGAACAATTCATCCAGGAGATTGAGTTTCAATATAATATGAACAGAGGCATATGCACTCATCAGATTTTGACATATTCTTCATATTCCTTGTAGAATATAGACATGTCAAGGTCTACTACTTATGATTCCGGGTCAGGTAGACAGACTTTTACAGTTTTCGCCCTAAACTAAAAACCACCATCATCATTAAGTCCCCTGCTTAGCACGTAACAGTGACATTGTTGCGGGGTAAGTACTATATGGTGACAGATGAAAAATAAAATTAATAAGATGAAGTAGATAGATGTTACCAGAGAGATATCAGTTGGTTTGAACTTTCTTGGCAGTCGTACTGGTGAAGCAGCTATCAATCAGGGGCTAATAACAAATTAACGCTCTTGCTCATTGAACATCAATGTTAGAAAAAAAAACACGAGCATGTCCGGTCAAGGCCTTGGAGCTCAATCGGGTTTCCCTAATCTCGTACGCGTACGAGCGAGAGGAAGAAGCCCTTTCCGGACTTAGAAATTTATCGGGTATAAAGGGAGCTTTTGCATTTTCCTGTTTTGCACGAACAACAGGACCAACCCCATCATCGTGTAAGCCAACCAACGTATTAACTTATCAACTTTATTAGCAGCTAGAAGCATCCCTTCCATTGATATTGTTGGTAACAACAATTAGTTGAGTTTTGACTGTGGCGGCAGGACAAGTATCAGCAGCAAGGCCAGCATAGAGACAAACATAACAGAAGGAGCTCGAGGTAAGTACTCTTCTTCTTCTTCGTATGTTTTTTTAAGGTATAAACCCTAGATGTATCTTAGATGTGAGTGTAATATCCACGAATAGTTGGTCAAACTTGAACATTTAGATCGGTGTGAATGACTTTCTTTGTTAGCAGCGGTAGAGAGAGCATCAACGGCAACAAAGCAACCTCCAATAGTTATGATCAGCAGCAAGGCGAGCAAGGAGAACTCAAGGTAGGTGCTCTTTTCTGTTTTGCACACGTAGCCTCCCAACAGTAACTAGGAGCGTAAAATTTTTTGTTTGGATAAGATGTCACATGGAGATATTTCCGTTGCTAAGCAAGGAGGCATTAATGATCCCAAAAACATGCCAAATATAGATGATGACTTCTTCGAAGTGTGCTACACGACTATTAGGACTCATCTTGATCATGTGACAACTCTTCTTATTGGATCAGAGGTTGTAGAAGTTGTACCATCGATCTTCTAGGACGTGTAATAAGGTTCTGTCTCCAGAAGAATGAGTATTCAGTTTCTCCTGTGGATTTCAAAATTTTCCAAACTCCATTACGCTCCTGGGATGGATGGATGGATGAGATGTATGTTCGACAATTATCATGTCAGGGCTAATCTTGGAGAGTGTAGCTGCGTTGTTGACCCTTACGATCGCAGGAGATCTTGCCTTTAAGTAGTTTGGTGGGTGTCTGAGTGGTATCCTATGGTACCAAAACCGAGTCGGGTATTGAATGATGTGCCAAGTGCGGCTGCGATCTCATTACTCATGTGATTTTTTTAATATTTGAGAACAAAAGTCAGGTAAAACCTAAAAAATGTAGGGGCAGACCCAGGATAAATAGGTTCGGTCAGAGAGGATTGTATGTGGCACCCGAGAAGCTACAATGATCTTCAATTCTTCGGACGTACGGGTATGTATAGGTTTTGCTCCGTTTGACTGGCTGAATTATCTGGGTAACTTTGAACTAATCTTTCTCAACTTCTTCCATAATTTTAGTGCTCTGGGAAGATGAATTCCTTTGTTAGACTTGCGCTAGCTGCAGGTAGCCGGGATGACAATGCGTTTAAGACACCTCCAGAAGAAAAGGAAAAATCCGGTGATACAGAGTCGCTTCCATATGTACAATGAAAACCGAACAGATTCAGGATCCAATGACAACGAAGGCAGCACTTATGATTATAATAGTAACATACCCAGCTCTCCAAGCAAGTCAGCAGATGGACAGGTAAGTTCATTTGTATATTCTTTTATTTCTGGCTTGCTTGGAATATTAACTATTTCAATATGAAAATAGATACTTAACTTCATTATTTGGGATGATGTTGCAGGAAGGACCAAGACATAATCCAAGGATGAAGGCGACCAATGATGTTGAGGATGTGATTGCGCCTTCCACCTTTGTCTCAACTGTCGATTTAGTCCACTAACAATGAAAAAATTTGTCCACCTTTGTTATTGACTCTAAGTCATAAGCTAGATCAATTGTGTATTCTATTTTTCTAAGGATTTCAGGATATAAAACGCAGTCATTTATTTAATCATGGTGTTTTATTCTTATAAACTTTTTTATTTGGTTTATGTTGTTAGAATAGTATTGAATCACATAGATATATCCTCTTTATTTTTGAAGTTCATTAGTCTCGAGTAGGGATGCACAACGGGTAGGGTGGGTAGGATATGGCCTATACCCGCCACCCTACCCGTTTATTGGCGGTTAAGAAAATCTTTATCCGTCACCCTACCCGCAAAATAGTGGATAGGGTAGGATACGGTTAAAAAACTGGCGGGTAGGGTAGGGTTGGCGGGTATGGGTAGGGTATGTGCACCCCTAGTAGGAATTGCTCGAAGACCAGTAGGGTAGGATAATTTCGAGCTTTACCCGCCACCCTACCCGTTTATTGGCGGTTAAGAAAATCTTCACCCGCCACCCTACCCGCCAAATAGTGGATAGGGTAGGATACGGTTAAAAAACTGGCGGATAGGATAGGGTTGGCGGGTATGGGTAGGGTATGTGCACCCCTAGTCTCGAGCAACATTATCTTTGTAAGCCAATTTTCCAGGTCAATTAGGTATGTATGTCTTTCTAAAAAGGTATGAAAGCGTGGTCTGGATTGTACGTAGAATTCATGTTTCAGGTTCTAATTTAGTGTAATTGATGAGCTGCATTTCATGTGACATCACCGTTAAGCCGCAAGCCACTTAAGTAGTGGTTGTGCCATATCCATTGTTAAGCTTGTTTCAAACTTTAGATTGGACAGACAACTTGAGTTTTTCAGGGGTGTTAGAAATAATTTCACATCGCCTTACTAGATTCTATGTATTTGTGATATTTATTAGGGTCCTATTAACTTGTATACCCGTATACTCCCTCCATACCACATATATAGGTGGAGGGATCAATTCTCTTAGATTAAGAAAATTACCTTGAATTTATCATTTTTCATGTTTTTCTTGTTTTACCCTTTGTTTTATTGATAACACAATTTTCTATATACAATAAATAAGGGTATTTGTGAGAAAATTCATCTTGGAAATATGACTCCGCCTATCTATTGGTACAAAAAAAATTCAAAATTCCGCCTATATAATAAGTACGGAGGGACTACAAGTTAACAGGGGCATATTCAACTTTTAGTTTACGATGGAAATATAAATTAGTCACTAATTAATAGGAAAATTTATTACTCTCAATAATGGAGGCTGTGTTACGATAATACCCTCACGATTTTAATAATTAAAAATACAGTAATGTAATGAAACAAATCAGGACACTCTCTCCTCATTTATCTCGGTTTTCCATCTTCTCTCTTAGTATAACTTTAATAACATTTCATCTTAATCTTATCTTATTAAAACTCGATCTGTTTTGATTCAATGGAAACTCATTACCACCCTCTTTTTTTTTTGAAAACTTAAGTTAACAAAAATATCGAATTTAGGTGGTATTAAAAAGCTTCTTTAATTTATCATCATGAAAACATCCTTTTCTATGGTGGGAAATAGTTAAATAGATCATCCTCATTAGATTTTTTTATTTTTGTTCGGTTTCATAAGCTTCATGCGGAGGTAGCTACGTAATGATTCTAATGGCGGATTGAACAATAATTGTTCATGGATATTCATGGATTTGATTTGATTGGTCTAAACGTTTTTTCCTTTTGTTTAATCATGGGTTGATTTCATCTGTTCTCATAAAAATTTAAAAGGAAAGAGAACTAAGCATCGACAGGACGAAAAGAAACCCAGAATGGTAAAGATGGACGAAGAAAAGTTTGTTTCTAACCTGCAAGGCTACACAACCCTAGTCATGCGTGGGGTTGTATAATTAAGAATTAACTGATATTTGATTCAAATGGCTGGTTCTTCGAAGGAAAAATGAGGGTAATAGCGGAAAAATGAACACAAAATTGGTTAAAAAGACCAAAATCAACATTTCGTGGGTGAAAAGGATATTTAGATTTTGATAATGTTTAAATGGACAAAAATGTAAAAATAGCTAGGATGTAAACAGTTTCATCCTATCCGTTTTCAAATACTTTTTCTTATTTTTAATTTACATCAAAATGCATCCCGTTTCATTCTTACTATTTTTTAAGTTTAAGTCACGATGAATCCAGTTTCATCTTTGCTATTTTTTTAGTGTCCATTTCACCCATACTAATTTTTACTCGTCCATTTGAACTATGTTTTAAAAATATTTGGACGAATGACACATTTTCCGAAAAATGAATTTCTGACATTCAAATGCCTGGTTATCCACAACTACACTAAAAAGTCGGAATCCCAAAACAAAAAGTAAGTGACCCATTGGCTCCTTAGCCTCTGTACCGGTATATAGGATAATAATTGCCTATTTATTAACCTTGACCGATCATGTCCTTTCCAAACAGTTTTAGAATGTTGCCGGTAGTTGCAATCCCGACAAATAAATTTCCAGCTCGGTCACTATTGGGGACTTCTTATGGGTAGGTAGTAGGTTGATGGCTTTGATGTAGAGAGTTCGGCACCAGAGCTTTGTTAGATTGGTGACACTGATGACCATCATTTATGGCACCAAACAAGATAACCATACATTTACAGTCAAGTCATTTTCATCAAAAATGAATTTTACTAAACAATGGCTCTTCAAAATTTAAATTCGAAGTCATCATGAGTAGAAAGGAAAAAAAATAGTAAAGTGAGTATCTAGATAACTCAATAACAGCATAGAATTTTAGAAATCAACGTAGAAGATTCGAAAAATACTACTATTGAGATCTCAAAAGTTGTCTCCAACGGTAAGTTCGGCTAAAGAAAGTAGTACAGTATTGTTTTTGTTTTTGGATATTACCGTTGTTAGATTAGATTCTTCCAATTGGCCATATTTCCTAACAATACGTTCAAATTCCTAAAAGAAATTTAAAATAAAATAAAATGGCAAAATGCCTCCACCACGATTGATCGTTAACCTCTCTCGAAATCGTTTTCTTTCTCTACACGTGCAAGAGGGTGGATTTTCCTTGCAAAAGTTGAAGGTCCCGTGCATCGTGCAAAACATTACATGTGGTTGAAATTGTACTATAAAGAAGAAATCCTTACTCAAAATAAACAATCACATGAAGACGGCCTCAATATAAAGAAACAACGAAGTAAATGGAATGAAAAATAACATAATGATGATTCAATGAATTCAAATAAAGAAGAAGATTGTTGTTCAAAAAAAATAAAAAAGAAGATTTGGGCCAATTCAACCATCAATGGAAAAGATTTGGGTCAACCACAGTTGATCAAGTCAGAAAATATATCAGCTAAATCTCAAAAAAGATTAAAAAGTCAGTCAAATATCGGACACATAGGGTGTGTGTGTGAATGGCCCAATGTGCTCTTTTCAAATTTTCTGATATTTTTTGGATTTCTTTTTACTTTTCGCCTGAAAAAGCTGAATCTTTTGTAACAAGATAATAACACCTCTGCCGCTCTCTTTCTTATGTGCTACTATTTCTCTCTCTATATATTTCAAACCAAAGTTTCTGAAGAAATAACAACCAGTAGTGGAAGAGGAGGAAAACTTCTGAATCTCTCTGATAGTATTCTCATCTCATTGTGAGTTGTTTCTTTCAATCTTTTAAAGAGTTTCATACATGGCTAGATCCAAGCTCTTTTTTTTTATTTATTTTTATAAGTTTGAGCTTTAATGGAGCTGATTCTAGCTTTGATTTGAGTTCAGGGAGATGTTAACGATGTTCTGATTTTTGCTTCTTAGTTAGGAAGAAGATACTAGGAGAGTTTTCTTTGAACAATGCATAACTGATCTGTTTTTTGATGTGGTTTTTGAGTACGACCTTAGTCTTTGATTAAGATGATAATAAAAACCTCTTTTCCTGAAGATTGAGCTAATACTGTTACATTTTTCAGATTTAACGTTGATGTTTTTGTGGAAATTCCTAAATGATGATTGATTTTTGTTAATCTGGTATCCCAGGATAAAGCACAGGCAGTTTGATTTAGTAATGATGGCAAGGAATAGTATCCCAGTATTGGGGCTTCTACTATTGTGTTGTTTCGCGTCCATTACAGAAGCAACATACAAATACAAATACCAAGATCCCAAACAACCACTAGGCGCTAGAATCAGGGACTTGATGGGTAGAATGACTTTGGAGGAGAAGATTGGACAAATGACACAGATCGAGCGAGCTGTTGCAACTGCTGATGTCATGAAGAACTATTTCATTGGTAACATTCTCAAACTAATTGACATTTTAATATATCATAGTTTTTTTTTTTTTTTGTATTGAAATGTAATAGTTATGTTTTGTGTTCTTAGGGAGTGTATTGAGCGGAGGAGGAAGTGTGCCAGCTCCTCAAGCCACTGCTGAAGCTTGGGTTAATATGGTAAATGAGATGCAGAAGGGTGCTCTCTCTACCCGTCTAGGGATTCCGATGATTTATGGAATTGATGCTGTTCACGGGCACAATAACGTTTACAAGGCAACTGTCTTCCCCCACAATGTTGGGCTTGGAGTGACCAGGTAACGCGATCTTCACCTTGAGTATACATTTAGTTAATCTGGAAGTGCCTGTATATATACAGTATAACAATTGTTCCTAGTTAGTCTCGCTTCTCGGTGATTGCGATAGAAAACAAGAATAAGAGAACTATCTGATGGATTTGTACTCTGTAGTTAGTTCATATATTCGTAATACATGTTTAAATGCTAAGTACTCGATGACATTGGAGGCTCTTTCCTCTGGTTTGACCAAAGAATTATAGGATTGGAGCAACATAAGCATAGGATTCTTTACTGAAAAGAATTGGGGCTCAATTGAATTTAGGATCCTATCCTCTCTCTAAACCTTGAGTTTATAAACCCATCTTGGTTTCTTTGTTTCCTGTGGATACCAGTAATTTGAAGTCATGGTATTCTAATTCTGTCCACTATAGTGAATGTTCTATAGTTTTTTGCCCTCTGTATATATCTTTCCTGTCAGCAGGTTAGGCAACATAAAAGCACCCGTAGTTTGGTTTTGTGCTATTCTAAATTTGCCCATTATAATGAATGTCCTCCAGGGATCCAGCACTTATCAAGAAGATTGGGGCTGCAACTGCTCTGGAAGTTAGAGCTACTGGTATTCCATATGCTTTTGCTCCATGCATTGCGGTATGAAAACCAAAACAGAGATAGCTTCGTTCACTTGGAACAATTGTACTAACTTTCAGCTATCTTATTAAGTTTAGAGCATTCCTCTGTACCCTGATCTTCCATTTTGATTCATGCAGGTTTGCAGAGACCCAAGATGGGGTCGGTGTTATGAGAGCTATAGTGAAGATCACAAAATCGTGCAGCTAATGACAGAGATCATACCTGGTTTACAAGGAGAACCTCCTAAGAATTATAGAAAAGGTGTTCCATTTGTCGCTGGAAAGTAAGAGCCATAACCTATATTAATGTAGTTCTTAATCATTGTGACCCTTATTTTCATGTTAGCAACGTACTGCTGTTACTATTCACTGTGACTCCTATTGAACTGGGCTTTGGGTCTTTGTTTACCAATATCTAATTGTTATACTCCCCCCCTCAAAACTCAATCTCATAATTTATGGACATTTGCTTATGTTATATGCAGGAAGAATGTGGCAGCTTGTGCTAAGCACTATGTGGGTGATGGTGGCACCACTAAGGGTATCAACGAAAATAACACCGTGATCAATGAAAATGGACTGTACAGTATTCACATGCCAGCATACTACAATTCAATCTACAAGGGTGTTTCAACTATCATGGTTTCGTACTCCAGTTGGAATGGGCAAAAAATGCACGCCAACAAGAAGCTTATCACTGATTTCCTCAAGAATACCCTACATTTCAGGGTAAGATAAGTTTTGACAATCATCGTATATTTTCTCCAGTTTATCTCCAACTGATTCAGCAGGAGGGAAATCTAACATCACATTTGATCATGAATGTCTCAGGGTTTCGTCATTTCTGATTGGGAAGGTATTGACAGGATCACGTCTCCTCCTCATGGAAACTACACATATTCAATTCAAGCTGGAGTTAATGCTGGCATCGACATGGTCAGTCAGTCATAAGCAAATATAGCATATACTTTTAATGACCCTGTATGTTTAGTTAGAACACGTAACTAAGAGTCGCATCTCTACTTATTTAACCGACAATAAGTTAAAAAAAGTTTTAGAAAACACAACACAGATTTTAGTATTCTTTTTCTTCTTACAAGAATTCCCTCTTTCGCTATTCCAGTCAGCAATTTATTTACTCCAAATTCTAATCTCCAGTTGTTTGAAAGTTCTTTACGAAGTGTATGTCTTCTTATACTCAATTTACATTTCATTAAAGATCATGGTCCCCAACAACTTCAACGAATTCATTGATGGTCTGACCCAATTGGCGAAGAAGAACGTCATCCCACTAAGTCGAATTGACGATGCTGTGAAGAGAATCTTGAGGGTTAAGTTCACAATGGGACTCTTTGAGAACCCAATAGCTGATAATAGCCTTGCTAACCAGCTTGGAAGCCAGGTTAGTTAATCAATCTCTGTAGCACCACCTTGACTGAAAATTTAGTGCTTATGATAGGAGTTTACAAGCACTATTTCCATGTTTCCGATTTTCAAATTTAATCACATAAAGCCCTCTGAAACTGTGTCTTCTTCTTAACAGGAACACAGAGAATTAGCAAGAGAAGCTGTGAGAAAATCACTAGTGCTGTTGAAGAACGGTAAATCTGCAGCTTATCCATTGTTGCCTCTTCCCAAGAAGGCCCCAAAGATCCTTGTTGCTGGAAGTCATGCTGATAACCTTGGTAATCAATGTGGTGGTTGGACCATCCAGTGGCAAGGAGTTACCGGGAATGAGCTCACAAGTGGTATGTTCAGTTTATGTGATATTTAACTTGCATAATCCACAGAATTCATTGTTTTTTGAAAACTTACCAAGAAGAATACTCTACTCGTGAACAGGTACAACAATACTACAAGCAATCAAAAATACCGTTGACCCAACAACCCAAGTAGTTTTCAATGCAAACCCTGATGCAACATTTGTCAAGTCCAACCATTTCTCTTACGCCATTGTCGTTGTGGGTGAAGTTCCATATGCAGAGACCTTTGGGGACAGCTTGAACCTCACAATTTCTGAGCCTGGCCCAAGCACAATAAACAATGTGTGTGGAGCCATCAAGTGTGTTGTGGTTGTCGTATCCGGTCGACCTGTTGTAATCCAACCATACCTCGCCAAAATTGAGGCACTAGTAGCAGCATGGTTACCAGGGAGTGAAGGTCAAGGTGTTGCTGATGCTCTATTTGGTGACTATGGGTTCACTGGGAAGCTAGCCCGCACCTGGTTCAAGACTGTTGATCAACTGCCAATGAATGTTGGCGACAAGCATTATGATCCTCTCTTCCCATTTGGATTTGGACTAGTTACAAAACCAAGTGCTTAGATTTAGAAACCTACATTTACAAGTAATGTGGAACAAGGTAAAAGAAAGCAATACTAGATTGCTATAAGCAAGAAGAGAAGAGAATTCAAGCAAGAAGAGAAAAATAAGTTTTGTTTTTAATAATTTGATTGAGTAATAGATAGCTCTTACAAGACTTAATCTAGCCTTTATATAGGCTTGAAGAATAACTAAACTAGGAAACATAAAACTAAAAGGAAATCTAAAAGAATCCTAAAAATAAAAAAGACTGAAATTAGAAAACCATGGAAGCCAAACCTCTAAGCGGAATCTTCTGGAATTGTAGTATGCCCTGCATCAATAAGAACTTGTAAAAAATTCCCGTCCTTAAAAGTTTTCCAGAATGTTTATTGTACTTAAAACCCCTCTAGTGAATTACTTATTAAACCTATTTTGGCCTACTTAATTGCTTAAATTTTATACAGCGCTATTTATTTTCTTGCGTCTTGCACCGAACGACTGGTTTCAACCTCTTTTGTCTACTACATCATTCATAGGTCTTCTAGTTTCCAAAATGTTTGATTCCATGTGGAAGGAACCATCTTTCTAAACGGATAACCCAACATTACTAATAGGGGTACCAAATTAAGTGGGATGCACCAAAACTATAATAAGACAAAACAGTTTTTGCCTTGGTTTGGTACACCCCCACTAAACCTGGCATCCCCATTAGCAGTCTTGTTATGCAACTTGGTATCTTCTCTCCATGCACTTGTGAAAGGTTGTTCCTTCCACACGTGATAAAGGAGAAGAACATCGAACAACGCTTGTCAATTTCGTGACCATTGTTTTGGTCGTAAAATACTTGGCATTTTTAGGGGCTACCCAAAAGAAATTAAGGGCCAACAGCAAGACAAAATAGGGTCACCCAAATCTAAATTTAAGTTAGCCTTTATCTCGCGTATTTCATACGATCGGTAGTTTACCTACAATCAGAAGTAAAGTGTATTACTTTAACCTCCGAATATACTCAATTTCCGAGTTTTGGTACTACCATAATCGGTAGTAAATTTAACTTCCGAATGTATATTGGCTCCAAAATGAGATTTTGCAAAAATTCTAAAATTTTCAAACTTTGGTACTACCATAATCGGTAGTAAAGTGTGTTACTTAACCTCCGAATATACTCAATTTTTGAATTTTAGTACTACCATAATCGGTGGTAAATTTAACTTCCGAATGTATATTGGCTCCAAAATGAGATTTTGCCAAAATTCTAAGATTTTCAAACTTTGGTACTACCATAATCGGTAGTAGAGTGTGTTACTTAACCTCCGAATATACTGAACTTTCGAATTTTAGTACTACCATAATCGGTAGTAAATTTAACTTCCGAATGTATATTGGCCCCAAAATGAGATTTTGCGAAAATTCTAAAATTTTCGAATTTTGGTACTACCATAATCGGTAATAAAGTGTGTTACTTTAACCTCCGAATATACTCAATTTTCGAATTTTGGTATTACCATAATCGGTAGTAAATTGTGTTAATATGTGATGTTTATTATCTACCGATTGTGTTCATGTCCCCAAATTCAAAATTTCAAAACTTAATAAAATTTTGAAATTTTCTACTTTCACAAGCGGTAGTTAATAGTGTCCACTATCTACCGATTGTGCATAACTTTTAGTACAGAGAAATTGAATTTTTTGAATCAAGAATATTCGGTAGGTAACGATCAATTTCCCTACCGATTATGGTTGATGTTCTTAAGAAATGAAGAACATCAACCATAATCGGTAGGTAAAGTATATTATTATCTACCGATTATGTTTCTGCTACTGTAAATCCAAGAACATCAACCATAATCGGTAGGTAAAATAGATTTTTATTTACCGATTATGCTTCTGCTAATGTAAATCCAAGAAAATTTTCGGATCAAATTTTTGATTTCAAGTAATCAAATCCTAATTTTGAATCACAACTACTATCATCTATTCGTTTTATTTGTTTAACTTTTTTTTTTTTGATGTTCTAAGTTTCAACTTTAAGGCTACTAAATTTTGGGATTTAATTTTAAGGGTGAAAAACAGATATAGGCCTGTGTTTTTTTCAGGGTTACAACCATAGGCCCGTTTTTTTTGAAAATTACAAGTCTAGGCCGGTTTTGACCGTTTTATTGAAAAAACGGCTAACGGTGGTTATCCACCTTTTTGGCACCGTTAGGATAGTATAGAAAGACTTATATGCCCTTTAATTCCCTCAACTCGCCGAGTTCCCAATTAATTCACTGAGTCTGCTTAGTAACTCGGTGCTGACTGGTAACTGACGTGTACGTTGCACACGTCATCATTTCTGCCACGTGTCAGATAAAATTGTGGCCCCCACAGTACCCAGCGGCAGGATTATCATCAATAAAAGCATCTCTTCTTATCTCTTTTTTTCAATCAGATCTAAGAATGGTTGTTGGTGTTCATCTTTCATAAAATTGTAGCAGTAGCAGCATCAATGTGCAGTGTAATATGTGTGACAAAGAAGACCTTGAAACCAAGAGTTTTCCATGGGTATATTCAAGGTGCAAACATATACCTTGTAATGGAGTTAGAGCATTGTTGAGATCTAAAACTGATCAAACAAATGTAAGGACTTTCTTCAAATGTTTGAATCCCACCTGCAATTACTTTGAGTGGTTTGATCTTGCTTCTTCTCCAACTACAACACTTCAAATCAAGCTTCCAAGTCCAAATTGCTGCATTTCCTGTGGAGAAGAAAACCATTTTTTCATCAACTGTCCATTGCACAATCAACCTTGCTTCAAACAGAACTGCAATTCAAAGTTAGAACTAAAGGTTTGCAAGAATCAACACAATCTCAATATAGCTTACCTGGTATGCAAGAAGAAAGACTGTGATGCTTTCAGATGGGCATCAGATGCACATGTAATTGAAATAAAAGAAACATTGAAAGGGAAAGTACTAGAAATATGTAATGAATTTAAGAAAAATCTGAAAATGTAATGAAATCAGAAGTTGTAATTGAACATTTCATAACTTGTTCTTCAAAAGAAACTGCAACCATTCAAAGTTCCACACTTAAACTACACAAAAGATAAGGAGTAACTGCATACATATCTTCTAAACAAAATGAAACTCAATCAACATAACCAACTCAGATCTTCATAGACTTCTTTGTTTTCTTTTTGCTCTTTGGATCTGACACTGTAAAGGTGACGCTGTTGCTAACTGAACCAATCTTCTTGAAATTCTGATTCATACATGAGGTTTGAGAAGATCCAACTTTTGTTGTTGACTTATCCTTAACACCTTTTTCAGATCTTGCAGCAGCTTGCTTAGATGATTCACCAACACATCTCTGGCTATTGGATTTGGTCTTAGTTGCACCCCTTACACTGGTACTTTGACCTGCAGATGAACCATGAACAATTTTTGCAGCTTTCTTGTTCCTCTTTGATGGACCAGATTCATAAGCTGTGAAAGTATCACCATCAACACAAGTTCTAGCCTTTGGTACCTTTGGATTAGAACCAACTGCTCCTCCATCACAGGTCTTTTCATAATGACTTGGTTCTCCACATATCTTGCATCTTCTACTCTTCTTTCCTATAGGTGGAGGTTCCTCATAGGCTCTAATTCTTTTTCCCCTTGGTCTACCTGCTTTTCTGATGTTAACTGGAGGTTTCATCATCTCTTTCAATGCTGTCTGGATAAGAAGAAGGAAACAAATAAAGTATCATATATAAATGAAAGGCTGAAACCCTAAAGGAATCAAATATGAATATTTTATTTATTGCACAAAAAATGATAATTACAAAAGCAAGAATGGGTCAGAGACTTTTCATAGTGATAATGTACCTTTTCATAGTCTTCTGGGCCCAACAATGGGTTGAATTCTGGAGCATATGTTCTCTTGTAGCTGTCAACCCAATAAAACTTGTCACAATACCTGCAACAATACCCAACATGTAAAAAAGAAATCAGTTAGGACAAACCAATTAGAATTAAGAAATGTCCAAAGTACATTATCACTATGAAATGTTATAAGGATAAAAGGACAAAGAAATGAAAACAAATGCAATGAAATATCACAATACTTACTCAGCCCAAACAGGTTTCAATGGCTTTAGAGCACAGACAGCATGCCGGCAGACAAAACCCCTAAATTGCCATTGCAAGCAGCTACAAGTCCTCTTTGGCAAATCCTTGGCAAATCCACAACAAAGATGGCTCCATGACAACTTGTAACCTCATATACTTTCCCTCTAACAACAGTCTCTAGTTGAAATTTGTGGTCAAGTCACACATCTTGGTAATCAGATGCATTACCTTTGGAACAAGGTCCCCATCCTTCCATTTTGCAGCTTCATTCCTCCTCTTGTTGAGAAGTCCCATCACCAGTTGTCCATACATCAAACCTAGCTTGCATATTGGCTTGTCTCTGATCTTATTGGCCATATTGTTGAAGGATTCTGAGAAGTTGTTGATGTGCTCACATTTGCTAGTATGTGGAAAATGAGCCCTAGGCCAGGTTTCAGGCCTTTCATCCATGAGAAATATTGCAGCCTCTTTACTCTCATCTTCCATAGCATCCATGTGTTGCTGAAAGTTAAAGTGGAGCATTACATTAAAGTGAGGCATTACATTAAAGTGAGGCATAATAATTGTATGATTCAAGACAAGTAATGAAGCTTTACATTAAAGTGTTTGATCTTATAACACTTGGCAGCATTCCAAAGATGAGTCTGAATACTGTACCCCTTGTAGTACTTCTTAAAGTTGGCCATCAAGTGCCTGCAAAACCAATAAATGATTAACAACTGAAAATTAAAACAAAATAAATGAAGCAAATGATTAAATGGAAATAAATGGAACAAAACTGAAAATAAATGAGCTCACCTGACACATTGTCTGTGCTCAAACAAGGGAAAGTGATAATCAACACCTTCTAAAATCCCCTTCTGCTTGTCAGAGATGAAGGTCAACTCATGACCATCACCCAGCAGCTTCTTCAAATCCTCCAATAATATCTTCCAATTCTCTATTGTTTCATTCCTGCATACCATGATACCTAATGGAACTAATCCATTTTGACCATCCAGTCCAGTTGCATGTAACATCACGCCACCAAACTTCCCATTCAAATGACATCCATCTAGGCCAATGATCTTTCTACAACCAGACAAGAATCCAACTATAGTGGATTTGAAGAAAATTGTCATGGACAAGAAAGTGTTGTCTGTAGTTCCATAAGAAAAAGTTGTTATACTGCCTGGATTTGTCATCTACAAACATAATGACATGTATATTTTCAGGAATTGTTCCATACTAAAATTACATAGAAAAAATTAAGGAGATAATTACAAAAATACAAAAACTTAAAGAAAGTGTTGTCAACCAAAGAAATTGATATAATTACAAAAATACAAAAACTTAAGGATAAAATGTTATACCTTGACCATTTCACAAAATGCTGGCACCAGTGAGTAGCTCTTCTCATAACTTCCATGTAGTTTCTCCAACATCTTCACCCTTCCTATCCATGCAGTATGATACCTTATATTAACTTTCCTGGCTTTATTGAACTGTGTTGCTAAGTCATCTGGACATGGTACTGGTTCATTAATTCCAAGCTCAGTCTTCATCTTCTCATAGTACCAGTCAGCTACATACTTTGGGGTTGCAAGCTTGTTCAAGTCATCTTTGTCACCATTGCAGGTGTGAGTGACATTAAAGCCTCTAAGTGTAAAAGTTTTACCTTCACCTTTCTTGACCATGCCATAAATGAACATTAGACAATCTTGAGTCCTCCAATGAATGCACTTGACCCTCAGCTTAATTTTAGAACTCTTAGTAGCATAAGTCTGATCTTTGTTCATGATACAGTAGTTATTCACATGGTTGTAGAAAGATTCTTTACTCATAAACTTACTTCCAACTATGAGGTAATTTGGATCCAATGAATCTTCATCTTCAGCTGGGAACATATCCTGATCATCTTCTTCCTTAAGGTGATCTGCATATTCCTTCTCAAACTCTGAATTGTCATGTGTAACACCACTACACTCAACTGAAGCCTTCTCCATCCCAACAACACCATCTTGATATGATAAAGGAAAACAAATCACATAAATACCTAATTTTCCACCATATTTCTAAGCAATGGAGTTAATCATATGTGTAAACAAACAACATTACCTTCTTGTTCCTTTTCAGACTCAGAATCCAGTAAGTCCCCATAATGGTCTTCTGCAATTAAAGTAAGAAATCAAAAACATTAGTACCTATTTGCAATAAACAACAAATATAACAATCAACAAAAATGACAAACAACAAATGTAAAGAAACATCATTACCTTCTTTGTCATTTTCCACCTCAACTTCCCCAAAGTCTGGATCCCCATCAACACTATCAGAATCACCTTCACTCTCACTGTCACTTCCCTTGTCAGATAAATAACTATTCTCAACCTTCTTCAAAAACTTCTTGTACTCCATATAATCTTTAAGCTCTTGTTCATATCCAGGGACATTGTTGATATCCTCATCAGGATGGCACTCATCTTCTTCAATATTTGGAAGTTGAACTACAAACTCATTACTTTTCTTATACTCTTCACTTAATCTGTAAATATCTTCAAGAACACTTGCTTGTGTTGTAGCTTCAACCCAGAAATCATGATTAAACTCTTGTGTTGTGCTTTGAGGACCAAATTCATCTGGAATGTCAGCTACACTTGCCTGTGTTGGTTCTTCACAGAATTCAGGAACATAAACTTCTGGAATGTCATTAACCACATTTGACTCTGTTGCTTCACATACTTCATCATCATCTGAGATTTCAACAAACAACTTCTTCTTAGTTTTTCCTCCTATTTGCTTCTTAAACAATGCTGCTAGCCTTGGGCTTCTTCTTGAACTTGTTGGTGTACTAGAATCATTGGATACTGCTTTAGTTTCTTCTTGAGTTTGTGCTTGAGTTTCTTCAGATACTGCTGCTTTCTTTGGTGTGTTATTTATTTTGGATACAGGCTTCTTTGGGGGTGTCTTCTTTACTGGTGTAAAGTACTTGTGTGGAGGAATTGTACCAACCTCACCATCCAACACTTGCAAATAAACCTGACTCCAACCATTCTCATCAATCTCAGCAGTATCCCACAAAGACTTGAACTCTTCTTCTTTATCCAGTGACATGGGAGTACAAAGATTATCTGACCACAATATGTCTATCTTCTCATCACCCTTCAGTTTCAGCTTTGGCCTGATCATGTCCTTCAACCTATCAAGTCCCATATCCTCTCTAGCACAGTCTCTAAACTCCAAACTCTGGCAAGTTTTTATCACATTTACCTTAAAGCTTCTGAAAGGCATCCTGTCAACAACAACATCATTCCTACAAGAAACATAATTCAAATTATCAGCATCATTCAACAACAACAATTTTCAACATCATTCCACACTTGCAGATTCATTCCTACAACATAAATCATATTAGCTATTCTCAGCAACTATCAACATATCAAAATATCAACATATGAACATAAATCATATTACATAAACATATTAACTAACATGAAACTATCCTCAGCATAACTAAAAACAGAGTGATAAACAAGGTGAAAAACAGAGTGAAATAAACCCTAGAAGTCTAACACAAAAAAACCCTATAAATCTAACACAAACCCTAGAAAAATCAAGGGTCAATTCATAGAGAATCATCTAAAAATCAAACACATAAACCCTAGAATCATAAATACCCACAACCCATAGAAATCGAAATACCCATAAACCCTAGAAATCGAAAATGCCCATAACCCAAAGAAATCGAAACACCCATAAATCATAAACCCTAGAAATCGAAAATTTCCATAAACCCTAGAAATTGAAATCTATTCTAACAATAAATTGAATAAAATACAATAAGGGTCTCGCTGTTACCTTTCTGTCCGTGTTCTACTTCGTCGTTTCTTTGTTTTCTTTATTTTATCAATATTCTCTTTAGTCTCTGAATCTATCTTACTTAGTTGTTTATTTGATCTATTAGGTATACCCATCATACACAGTAACAGAAACCAGTGATAGATCAGGCGACTAAAGTGAAAATTACAAAGAATAAAGAAAATTGCAGAGAAAGAAAATAAAGTTGCAGAGGGAAAAAATGGAGAGACGAAAGGAAAATGGAGAAACTGAAAGATATTTTCTCTCTACTCTATCCTTTTGCTGCTATTCGATTTCATCTCAGCCGACCGAATACATTGAGATCCAATGAAATTGAGATAAACGACTCGGATCTCATGAAGGTGTCGTTAATTACGAAGTGAAATAATCTTAGCCATCCATTTTTCCTCAATCTCGGATGACCACCACGTGTCTTCGAGTACACGTGCCTAATATCTTACACGTGTTTAAAGGGAAAATAGCTACGTTACACGTGGATACTATACACCTAATAGCTTACGCGTGCCTAATATCTCACACGTGTTTAAAGGGCAAATAGCTACGTTACACGTGGCTACTATACACATAATAGCTTACACGTGTATAGAGGACAAATGGGTAATTCCGTGTCATTAACTAATATCATCTAATGAGAAATTGACCTTGTTGACCGAGTAATTGACAAAAGTAACGGATTTGGATGGAAACATGGATGGAAGCCCAGATTTGCAATTTTGAAAAAAACAGACCTATGGTTGTCTATCGGGTTGAAAAACAGGCCTAAATCTGTTTATAATCCTAATTTAAACAATAAATCATAACATTTATTTGATCGACGATTTTTGTTTTCAATCAAAATTAAAATGATGAAAAAAAATTTCAATATGTAGAAAAAAGAAGAAGAGGAATGCTATGATTATGAAAATAAAGGATATAGGTTTAGATTTAGTATAAAGGTGAAGGACAATATAGACAATTTCCTATTTTTAAGACATCCCTTAACCTGCTTCAATGGATGGGAATAAAAAGGTGGCCCTAGTTCCTTTTGAGTGGCCCCTAAAAATGCTAGGATAAAATAGAGTTGTCCTAAGATTCAAAAAGAAAACATTTGATAATATCTATATCTATGACACAAGTGTTGAATCCCCTTTTCCTGGAGATAATGTCTTTCCCTTTTCCTGGAGATAATTTCTTTCTTAATGATCTTCAAGTCTAAATTTGGACTCCGGTAAAAGATGGACATTCTGGGAGTTGCTTTTTTACACTTTCTCTTTGAAGACCGGACAAACTTTGATGAGACAAGCCCATCTTCTAATCTAGTTTCATATCCTATTTCAGTTTCTTTTCTGAATCGGACTCAAAAATGACTCTTGGATTGGAATCTGTATTTTCCGTTTGAACCTTCATAACAATTAGTCTATGGTGCCAGTGTAACATACCGAGCCAACTCAAACTCCCATTCACAAATCAGATTATTGCCTAATTACAGGACTTCTTCTATTGCTTCAAGACATTACCAATCCGGATCAAGTTTGTTAGAGCATCGCTCGGTCGAACTCGTAAGCTTGTTGTCAATGTTAGAAGTAAAATACTACATCTTGATTTCTAGTTGTTTGGGGTGAAAACAGTTTCTGCTGATTTTGGTAATTTCGTGTATGGGTGAGAAACGAGTCTAAACCCTAGACAATATACTGCACGGGAGTACTTTAGATTCGAGAGATCAATCTGTACAAATCCGATCTAAATCAAGAAATGACCGTTCCAGACTTGCTTCAGTCACAAAGTGAAGGAGAAGGGTTGGTCTTGGGGAGGGAAGTGAAGAGAGTGTTGAGAACAGAATAGTTGATTCTCGAAGAGTGGTTGTTTTACGAATTGTACCAGAAAATGAAACGCTAGCAATGTGGAAAGCTAATAGGTGATTTCTGAGTGTTGTATTCTCCTGACAAGTGTTGGAAAACTTGTCCTTTGGTGGAAATAGGTGAGACCTATTTATACAAGTCGAAACAAAACGTATCCTGGCCTCGTAAGAAGTGGAAACGGTTGAGTAATGGAAGATAATGGTAACGGGTAATGCCAGGAATTGATGTTTCCGTAATGAAGGATACGTTTTACCATTATTTCCTGTCATTACTAACCGCCTTACTCTTACGACACTTTCTTGTAACGGGCGTATTGCACGCCGCACGTTGTAAACCGCCAAACCAATATCCTAATGAGCATCTCCAATTTGTGACATGTTTTGGTGTCTCGAGTGTTTTCGTGGAAAATGTGTAGCATATTGCTATTGATTGTCAAGTTAAAGTTGAGAGGCTTGCCGGTTCGGTGGCCACCTCCGACGGCCGAGATTTTGCATCTTGAGAGGAAGGGTAGCCGTTGATTATGGCTACCTTCCGTTGGTAGCCAGTGGTGTGGCCACAGTGCTGGCATGGCTTGCGCATGCTCTTGGCGTGGAAAATTAGGGTGTCGTGACCAAAGAATTGGCATAGCTAAGTGTGTACCGTGGCCAAAGAGTTGGCAGCGTACCCAAAAGGTTGCCACAAGTCGTGTGGTTTGGTGGCAAGCTTGTGCGGCTGAGATTTGCATCTCAGAAGGAAGGATAGCCGTTGATTTTTGCTACCTTCCGTTTGGAAGCCAGTAGCATGGCGGCATGGCCGCCTCGTGCATGCCTTTGGCACAGCCAAATTAGGTTTTGGTGCCGTAACCAAAGAGTTGGAAGTGTAGCCAAAAGGTTGCCAAAAATTGTTTGGTTTGGTGGCAAGCTTGTATAGCTGAGATTTGCATCTCAGAAGGAAGGGTAGCCGTCGATTGTTGCAACCCTTCGTTTGTCAGCCAGTGGTATGGAGGCATGGCCGGCGTGGCTTTGGCATGTTTTAGGCGCGACCAAATTAGGGTTTGGCATAAACCGTGGAATTTGGCATTCGGCCAGAAGTTTCCATGCGTTTAGTGGCGAATTTGTACGGCTGAGATCTGCATCTCATAAGGAAGGGTAGCCGTTGATTGTTGCAAGCCTCCGTTTGACAGCCAGAGGCATGGCCAACGTGGTTTGGGCACGTTCTAGGCGCAACCAAATTAGGGTTTGGCATAAATCGTAGAATTTGGCATTGGGCCAGAAGTTGCCACGCGTTTGGTGGCGAATTTTTACGGCTGAGATTTGCATCTCAGAAGGAGAGGTAGCTATTGATTGTTGTAACCATCCGTTTGGCAGCCAGCGGCATGGAGGCATGGCCGACGTGGCTTTGGCATGTTTTAAGCGCGACCAAATTAGGGTTTGGCATAAACCGTGGAATTTGGTACTGGGCCAGAAGTTGCCACGTGTTTGGTGGCGAACTTGTACGGCTGATATTTGCATCTCAAAAGGAGGGGTAGCTGTCGATTGTTGCAACCCTCTGTTTGGAAACTAGCGGCATGCCTTTGGCATGGCTGGCATGCCTTTGGCGTGGAGGTGTGACCGGCATGGTTGGCATGCCGTTGGCACGGTGGTGCGGCTGGCATGGTTGGCATGCCTTTGGCGCGAAGGTGTGGCTGGCATGGTTGGCATGCCGTTGGCACGGTGGTGCGGCTGGCATAATTGTTATCTTCTAATCATCTGTTATAATCGGGAGACTACCGATTAAGCCCACTTTAGGGTTCAGTAACAATTAACGCCTTATAATCAGAAGTAAACTTAAAAATATATCACCTGAATAAGATCGATGTTCTTGAGGAATGAAGAACACGAGAAAAATCGGGAGTTTAAAAACAGATCTAACTCCCAATTCTGGGGGGAAAACCCGAAAGCCCTAGAATTGTTTTTCATTGATTCGTCAAATTAAAGCAACATAAACCCAAAAAATTCTAGAATCTACGTAATTGGGAGCATTTGAAATTGCATGAGATTACAAGTATCAGAATCACCACCAGCAACTACGCGAGCGACTTCATCTTTTTCGTGTTCTTCATCATTTGCAGTTACAATCATTTTGTTTTTTGATTTTTCTCCAATTTTTGGATCGTCACCACGGTATACATTTTTCACTCGAGATTTTTTGGGTTCATTAATTTTAGTCATCAATTTATAGAACAATCAACGATGTTTTTGATTCGGCGATGAACGGGGACGATGAATTGAAGTAAAAGAATGGGGGAAATTATTTTTCCTCCCTACAATCGGAGGTGAAGAAGAAGAGGAGAGATGAAATGAAATTAGATTTGGTTTTATTAGTGGAAGGATTATATGGTAGCTTCAGTTTTATAGGGTACCCAAGGTACCTCATAACCCCTGTGCTTAAATGAGTATAAAAAAGTAGCCTTTAATTCCTTTAGGGTCGCCCTTAAAAATGCAAGGTTAAGTTACTCCCGTAAACCACATACATGATGTATTAATTTTTGTTTTTTGAATGCCAAGATTAATCATAATATTTATCATTGTTAAGTCCCGTATCACTAAGCAAAGAAAAAACTATCCCAAATTCCCAAATTAATGGTAGTTAAAGCGTCCACAATTATGCGACCATACTATAACTAAATTAAAAACTAAATTTTTTTGGTTATACTCGGGTTGCACGCTACGGTGGTGGAGTAAAATTTGGTCAACGTAATTTTAATTTGCACCTGAAATCGAGCGTAATTTTAATCTACGTCTAGTAGCCGGGCGGACATATAATTAAACGCTCCACTGGGGCATACTTTTAATCTACGTCTGATACGGGGCGGAGTTTAAATTTACGTTTTTTACCGGACGGAAGCGTAAAGTTGCGCTTGCATGACAGCCGCAGATAAAATCACCGCCTGATGTGACGATTTTAAATTTACTAGTTATTACCATGAGTCATTGAACAAGTGGTTAATGGGGCGAACATTTAAGTTGCACCTGATGAACAGTTGGTTAATGGAGCGAACATTTAAGTTGCCCTTGATGGGGCGAACTTTTAAATAGCGCCTGTATGGAGCGGACTTTTAAGTTGTGTTTGTCCATCGAACGGATTTTTAAGTTCCCCCTATTTCAAATGTAGATACCATTTGCGCACGATACGAGACGTACTTTAAATTTTCGCTCGACTATAATTAGTTTTACTCCACCTATCGACCAAATTTACTCCGAATACATTCCGTCACCAACCATATATGGTTATATTCTTGTCGACTGCTATTCAATTTGACCAAATATAGTTGTACTCCATCTTTTACTCGTCCATTGTGGACGCTCTTAGAGTCACTTGAGAACTTTGCTTTTGGACAATGGTTCTAATTTTCCTTTGGCTTTAGGGTTTCTGTCTGTGTACTTCATTCTTTCAACATAGTTGAGGAGGGAATTTAAGATTCCCTGTCCATGGAGACTACCAGGGTTCCGGGGACAATGATTCGACACATGGTATGGATCTCAATTTTGAACCAGGCGAGCTTATTATGTGCACTCGATCAAATTTTACTCGTGCACCATAGCTTGGCAGCACGGAGTAAACCTATTTTTTATTTTTATTTTTTGTTTTTGATCTTTGGTTATACTCGCGCCACTGCAGTTGCTCTAAAGAGTGTGTGAGTTTAGGAAAAAGTATAGGGACCGTTTTATTCTGGGCGTGAGTATGATTAACATCCGAGTGTGGATTGGAGATGAAATAAGCGTCTGAATGAGACACACTTATAAAATATGCGCCGAGAAAATGCATGCAATACATTCACCTGGTGTGAGGCGTTGTTATAATGTTCGCCTGGTGTGGGTTGTTATTATAACGTTTTCCTAGTATAAATCACACCCCACTAATTAAGATGATATTTATAAAAAAAAAGAACAATTCAAAGATCTTTTAAAGAAAAATAGACATCATTTTTTGGTTTATTTCGATTATAGTATAAGGTCTATTTTTGAATAAAACTATCATATATTTATGGATAAAATTATTATTTTATAATTTTTCTTATGATAGTTTCCGATTACATAGCCTGTGCTTGAATGTATATATTATTGCTATATGTTTTCGATTTATGGGATGTGAAAAAACGGGGGTCTAACAACCACACCCAATGTTTCGCTTAGCAATATGTATGGACAACTCCAATATAATTTCAAGAGAATAACTTAGACGATCAGACTCAGTCAATGGAAATATATCCAAGAGTTGTATCTCTATTTCTCAATTCAATCCGCAATCAAACAAATAGGAATTTGCGAGCCCGATTGAAGATAAGAAATAACTTGGACGGTATCAAAAACCAATATCCAAGTGTCAAACAATTTAATCAACAACCAAAGGTTGGATTCCCAATTGATTGAACTTACGTACAACCTGTGATATTTCAATTACATAAACAAATATAATGCGGAAAAAAAATAACACAGACACCAAAAGTTTTGTTAACGAGGAAACCGAAAATGCAGAAAAACCCCGGGATCTAATCCAGATTTGAACACCACACTGTATTAAGCCGCTACAGACACTAGCTTACTCCAAGTTAACTTCAGACTGGAATGTAGTTGAGCCCTAACCAATCTCACATTGATCAAGGTACAGTTGTGCTCCTTACATCTCTGAATCCCAGCAGGACTCTACGCACTTGATTCCCTTAGCTGATCTCACCCACAACTAAGACTTGCTACGACCCAAAGTCGAAGACTTGATAAAAAAATTGTCTCAGACATAAAAGTCTATTCAATAGATAAATCTGTCTCCCACAGATAAACCTATGAGTTTTTTTTCCGTCTTTTGATAAATCAAGGTGAACAGGAACCAATTGATATACCGGGCTTATATTCCCGAAGAACAACCTAGAAATATTAATCACCTCACAATAATCTTAATCGTATGGTAGCGAAACAAGATATTGTGGAATCATAAACGATGAGACGAAGATGTTTGTGACTACTTTTGCAGATGGGGAAAAACGATTTGCTAGTTTTTAGGGAAGTGAAGAGACGATCGTGCGAACGATACTCCTCAACCGAGCAAACTGCTTAACCTCACACAGATGTACTGCAAAGGGAGTGATTGAATTCGAGAGATCAAGCCTAAGCCAAGTCAATGGTCGTTCCATAGTCAATTCGGTATCTAAGAGGGAGATGGGTTGATCTGTAGAAGGGAAGCTGAGAATTGTGTAGGATCAATGATAATCAAGGATTGTGGATGTGTTGTGGGTTTCTGCAAAAATTGATGAACTGCTGAATGTTGAATTCTGTGAATAAGTTTCAATCGAGTTGTTGTATAGACGAATGTTTTCGTGTAAAATGAATGTTGTCTTTTGTCCTCGATTTAGGACTTATTTATATTGCCAGAATAATGAACACATTGATCCCTGTAAGTGTGACGGTTTCTTGAGTGAAAGAGTGGGAAAATGGGAGATCGTGGTGAAACCACTTCCAGGTTGTACGGAGACTTGGTTACCGTCCAACCACTACTTTTTTAACTCCTTCAGCCGTTTGCATGACTTACTCACATTTCTCATCATGGATGAATCCACGTGTCGTAGGCCGTCAAACCAAAACCCTAATTGATATCTCCCCATGTGACGTGATTGATGTCTTAAAAATCATGGAGTCTGCATGACAGACGTGTATTTAATTAGTCGATTGTTGACTGTTTAGACAATGAGTCTAGGTTTTGTTGAATTGAGCATGAGTGACGAATGCTCAGTGATTCATGGATCGAACATGTCTGTTGAGACGTATAGTTCTTTGAAGGGATAATTGGAAAAATGCCCCAAAATTGGATGCCCCGTTGGGAAAATGCCTCATCAAATAAAATTTATGGGAAAATGCCCCACCGTTACATTTTCCATCCAATACTGGTTAAGAGGTCAAACTGTTGATACATGCGGGATTGCATGTACGAAAAGAGAAACGTTTCATTGTAATCCAACGGCTACTGGTATTCCATCTAATTGTTTACCGTTGATGAATAACATGAAATCATCTTCTTCTTCGTTCTTCTAAGCCCTCGAGCAGAAAACAGAATCTTGAAATCCCAAAATTTATGATCCCTAAAATCTATATCCATTACAAACCATTGAAAAAGTTGATTATATATGGTTTTACAGAAAAAAAAATGAATCGAAATCATTTATATCATCGTCATCGTCATTTATAGATGCAATAGAGGTACATGCGATGGATTATCATGGGTTGATGAATTGTTTTACATTCTCAATCATCGGTTTGAATGTTTAATGGAGAGACACAGTAGATAAGAAGCCCGTCGGAGAAGATATTGACTAATAAATGTAACGAGTTTGACCATTTAACTGAGATTGGATGAAAAGTGTAACGGTAGAGCATTTCCCATAAGTTTTATTTGGCGGGGCACTTTCCAAACGGGGCATCCTTGTATGGGGCAGTTTTCCAATTTTCCCTTCTTTGAATGATGTTGACATTGTGCGTATTATCAAAGATTGTAAATTCGACGAATGAGCATCGATTTGATGAATTACTGAATATTGATAGTTGGATCAATATTCAAGCAACTAAGCCAATATTGCTCAATTCGACAAATCATTGAATATTGATAGTTGGATCAATATTCGAGCAACTGAGCAAGTATTTCTCAATTCGACGAATTATCGATAAATTACTGAATATTGATAGTTGGATCAATATTCGAGCAACTGAGCAAGTATTACTCAATTCGACGAATTATTTATTGGTGACGTGACCCAATAAAATATTAATTAAAATATTGGTAGACTACCGAATATTATATAATTAATCCAGATGTTGATTGCTGGATCACCATAAATTTATTAGTGTTTGAACTTGCTCAGAATGATGATTTGTGGATTGTTTGTTCGAAACCCTAATTTTTGATCAATTGTTCGTCAATTGATGGATTGCTGAAAATAGGTCATGAGTGAGGGAGGGACCGACCACATGGGATGATAGACGACCATGTGATGCCCAATTGCTAGAGTGAGTGTGCACCAAGGTTCTGAGTTGACCAGTTGGTGAAAGAATGATGATTAAATGCCAGTTTCATCATTTATTATAATAGTGCCCCCGTCTGAGCATTAGGTAATAAAACCTAATTTATGGAGAAGTGAGAGACCGGCCAAGAGGGCATGAAACCGGCCCTTGGTGGTCCTTTGAGAAAATTCCAAGTTGGTTGGAAAGAGTTTGGACCCAATATGAGCAATCGAGCAAATTAGGTCAAAATTATAAGAATGTGTGGGACCGGCTCCTTGCAAGTCTTAGGGTCAACATTGGTCGGTTAAGGAAGCATGACCATGTCACCATAATATCCGTGTCTCAGTCCTGAGAGTTTCGGTATTTTATGATGTGCGTTTGAGCAATATTTTGAATTTTCAGAAGAGTTCGATCTTTGACTGAAATTCTTGATTTTGCTCGAATGAGCAAGTAGAACTTTTCTCGTTTGATCAAAATTTGGAAAATATTAAAATAATGATATTTTAATATTTGGCGTGAGTAACCTAGTCGGTCATGTGACCATTTGAGTTTTTGGCTTTTTCATGGTTTGAGCAATATTTGAGAAAATATGAAGAAACCATGATTTTTTGCTCAAACAGAGGAGTTTCATGAGATGAGGGAAATAATAATTATGAAAGATTAGGGATTGTAGGGTGTGGGACCAGCACGGCTAGGGCATGGCCGGCGGGCTAGGTTGCCTGGTCGTGCAACACTTTCCCCTATTTTATTACTATTTCTATGGAAAAACCGTGAGTTTTACTCAAATAAGGAAAGTTCCTCGTTTCGGCTACTTATAAATCCCAGGAGCACTACTCAGAACAAGTTGGTATTTCCTCCAGCAATAACTTGGTTCTGTTTACAAGGGAAACATTATTTGGATTCACATGTGGAACTCCAACTTTAACGGAAGCCTCTGACAAATTTCTCTGGATGGTCAAGACATATGTTGGGTCACAGTCGTGTAAAGACCATGTTGTATCGTGCACATGTGACACGAGCTATTCAAGCTGCTGGGGATTTAATCATTAATCATGATATACCAGGTATTGTGGATTCGCTTGCTCGTTGGTGCGTTCCTACTCATACTTTCATATGCAGATGGGGAGAATTCAGCATTACTTTAGAAGATGTAGTCGCTTTGATGCATCTCCCGATCACTGGAAATTTCCCTGAAGAGCTCTCAGCAGAGGAGAATGTGATATCTGACGTATTGGAAGCTAAAATGCATGAATTCAACGAGTCGCCCAAAATTTTCTATGCTCTATGGTTGAAATACTGGCGTCCGAGAGATGGAGTTCCTGAAGAACCTGTTGATGATACCTTAACCATTGCTGCTGAAGATAATGGACATTTTTTGAAACCATTTGTGATTTCTTTCGCCATAAAGATGGCTAAAGGTGAGAAACTTCCCATTGGTAATCTATTTTTGGGTTCAATGTTTGCCCATTTATACTCCTTAGTTATAGACTCCATTGTTTCCAATGGCTTCATGAAATTCGAAACATATGCTAATACTATGTTCCTCCAAGCTTTGATGGGAGCACCTTGATATTTATGCTCCAATTCCTCGTAGCGTCTTGCAAGGATCCAATGTTGATACTCGTCATGATTTCCTCGAGAAAAATAATTTCAGGATTATGCGTTGGTCTACAAAGCAGCCACAGTATAAGATATGCCTCACTGACATCTTAGATATCGGGTCTGAGTTCAACTTTCGCCCCTGGGTGTTAGTTCCTCCTCTTTTCTCACAATTGATCACTTTCAATACTGCTGAAGAAAATGTCATGTTGAAAACTGGTGCCGCTCTGAGTGATGGAGATAAATCTTTTATATTGAGTTGCACTCATGGTTACTTAGTATAAGTAATGCACGGAGAATTCCAGGTAGAAGAATATAACATCGATAGAGCAGCTCGACAAATGGGTGTCGATTAGTATGTTCCAGGTCATCGAATGAACAAGCCATCAGTTGAGCATCTGAAGGCTCACTTAGATTGCACAGTATGTGGAAGCAAATGATTATTTATTTTCATGCTTTGACCGAGCTACCTACGTAACTCCAGGTTACATAGACTTCTGGCGTCAACAACTTGGGCGTTTGTATAAGTTTGCGATAGATGTTAAGTCCCCGGTACGAAGTTTCCTTCCCCTGACATGATTTCTGATCGACCAAGGTTGAGATACCTTTCCCGTGATGACAAAAAGAAAACGTCTCCAGAATGTGCACAAGTAAGTATTTCCCTCATGATTTTGGCAAAAGCATGATAATCGCGCCTTAACTATTTATACTTTGTGGTAGGATGCTCGTGCTGTGAGATCTCGAATCTATGTAGACTTCTCAGACCTTCAAGAAAGTCCCCAGGGTGGAGAAAGAAGGAGCAGGACATCTTATAGGATGATACCGAATAATGTGCAGTCCCCAATCGCTTCTTTAGTGAGTTGTTAGCACTTCCCTTATCATCGCGATTTTCTTATCCGTGTAATTAGGATACCAAAAAAGAGTATTGTTAATTTGTTTCAGAATTTTTCCCCATCGGTCATTGAAGGTCTTCATCTTTCCTCTATACGAACAATTCACGAACCCAGCATCGATGAAGAGGTTGATGTAAGTATTCCTTTTGTGTAAGTGATTATGGCATTTCCTTGAATGAATTATTGACAATTGTTCTTGACGCATCCAGGAGGAAGTTTTCGTGGAAATCCAACATGGCCAGGCTATTCATTCGTCTTCAAATAGTGGTGAGAAAGAAAAACTTCAAGAATTGGGACCGAATGGAGGTAATGGTGTTCCCAATGTTGATGCCGACCATATTATCCCTTCGAATGACTTGGATATCCCTCAAGTAGGTATCCACCTCATATTATATTCATAGAAGTATAATATTGCTGATTTGATATTGAATGAATGAGAATCCACATGAATAAATGAAGAAATTTTAGTGAAATACGTCACCAGAAAATTCAGAACTCAACCTTTTAGCGAAAACGTCATAAAATCTTCATACGATGTCAGATTTCCGCGATCTACCCATGTATTATTATGCCCAGGAAATTTCCAAGATTTTGTGAAGATTCATTTTAAGTTTTGAGCAAGTTTAGGGGCCGAAATCAGCGAAGCAGTAAACTTCCAGGAGACCTTCAGGAATTTTTCAGCTAGCATGTAGTCCAATGTTTTGGCCACAACTCCTTACTAGTTTATCCAATTACTATGAAATTTTGATATGTTGTAGAAAACATCCATACGAAGAGAATGGTATATGACTCAACCTTAGATTTCTCACCAATTGCTCCCAGTTCGTCGTCTTATACAGGGAAATATAAAATCTCTCCAGACGAGTTTGTTGAAAATCGTGTTTTAATGACTTCCACACTATTTTCTCATGTCTTGGATGCATAATGAAGAACTTAGATAGTGTTAGTTCACTTAAATGCTGGATTTTATGATATTCTTTGGTATTCATGCTTGAATTGCTCTAATCTCATGTAATCTTCTTATTAGGTACCAAATGCCGAAGTTGAGAATAATAGAGCGAATCATGGTTAAAACCACGTGGTGAATCAAGTTGATGATGTTACCATATCTGAACCTCAATGCCATGAGAATATTGCTACTGAAGTTGTCGAGGAGAATGAAGCTCTAATCGCCGTTACTTCAGAGATAGAAGAAACTGGACCCAGAATGGAAGAAACTGCCCAAGAAATTGCTCCCACAATTGCTGAAACCGCTCCAATAATTGAGAATCGTATAGTAGTGCATGAATACCCTACTGCAAGGATTATTTGTGATCCTCCATTTGGTGGTTCACTCCCATATCACATATCAGTTGGTGGGTTTAGCGTTCCCATAGGGTATGCTGACATGTATGAGAAATTGTGGAAGATGTATGGTCACATTGTTGTCACCAAGGATCCAAAACGAAGTTACTTCTTAATAATAAGTAGGGATTATCTTGCGTGTCATAGATGATATAAGGACCAGGGCGAGAATCACTGTTACTCCAGACGTACTCTTTGATTGGGAGTACAAATTAGGGAAATCTGAAGAGCTTGGTTTCAAATTGAAGTGGCTTCGTCAGAAGATCAACATCATCAGGTATGCAGTAGAGAACAATATACCCTTCATCAGTGATGCTGTAGTGGATAAAAAGGTTAAGATTGCTGAATTGACTGAAAATCTGGAGTTGGAGAAAGGGCCTTGCAAGTCTTGGAGAATGCAGAGAAGCAGAAATCTTACTTTGACGGCTTCTTTTAGTTTTCCTTTACATAATCTCTTGAACCTTTGAACTTCTAAGAGATGTAAGGTTTTATTTTGGTTTTGAATTTTGATTAGTTTTGAGTTAGTAAGTGATTGAGGATTTTGTTCTTGGATTTGATAGAGATTTTTCTTAAAATAAAGAACTTTGATAAATTGTTGGATTCAAATACTGAATGCAAGAATTGCAAACTCCTAGAGAAATTGAAAATACATGTGAAAGAAAATCCTAAAATGAAAACGTTAAGTGCTTTGAGAATTCGTGCCTTGAACACAACACGCCTTGGGACGCTGAATATTTCATGCGTCTAAAGCCTTTAACCAATTTTCGTGAATCACTGGAACGCTTGTTTTGCCCTTCATATCAGCCAATTTGTAGTATCCTCCAACAACTGACTTAGCAATCATAAATAGGTCCTTCCCAGTTAGAACTTCTTGTAGAATGGAGATTACGCTTAGTTGGCTTGAAACTAAATCCCCTTCATGAAATTTGTTAGGCTTGGTTGCTCGTGCCCTGAATATCTTCTGCTGGTTCGGATTCCTCGTATAGTGGGATTCCATGTTGGTGTAGCTTTCCAATTATGCGGCACATGTGGACACTCATGCAAGGGAGAATGTTTAGGATATTGATTGTGAAATTCAGTCATTATTCCATCAATGACTGTGTTAGTGAGACGATGGATTCAGAGAGGTTCCGCATTTAACCATTTGGTGAAGTATTGCTGAGATGATACTAACCACTCATAACATTTGGTGACAGCTGAGTTATGAGTAAAATCAAGTCCCCTGACCAGAGTAACATATTTGAAAGTTGGTAATATAGATTCATGATGGGGAATGAGACTTGCCTGAGTTCGGAACCTCTTGACGAATTCATGTGCACTCTCTTCGGGGTTTTTTGTGAGCTCCATCAAGGCTTCGAATTTACCCAGATATTCGAACGGTGGATCATCTTCCGCTTCTTTCGAGTCAGAACTTTCTTCAACGGAGAAATGTGCAATTGAAGGTGTTGCAGTTACCTTCTCGGCATGAATCCATGTCCATCCAAGGATCATATCATATCCTGGATCTTCTCTGATTATGTGAAACTTGGTTTCCGACCATGTTGAATCAGTTTTCATCTTGAGAATGATGTAAGCATAAGCATCTGGGGATTCCTTCGTGATCTCTGATTGAGACAGGAGCACGAGTGGCTTCTTGTCAAGTGATGCCCGCGACTCTGAAAGTCTTCAAAGGAATAATATAAACATCGGTGCCGACATCGACCAACGCTCGCTTGAATTCATTTCCTTTGAAGTGGACTGTGGTGAGAAGTCCTCGGTCGTACATCTCTTTGTGTGTTGCTGGAGGTTCGGGGAATGCCTCCTGAATTGTTAATCGTTTTCCTGAAACAATTTGGTTCAATGCAGCAAACATATCATTTCTTTGAGCTTTCTACAAGTACAACCATTCACATACATGCTCAATAAAGGATTGAACTGCTTCTTTGATCGGCTGCTCGGAGAGTGTAAATGTTCTGATTGGGAGAGGATTTCTGTACACTCCTTCAGTCCCCAGTTCTCCTGAATCAACCTTTTCTTTGAATATACGATTCAAAGTTATGCAATCACTTGTTGGATGACCGACATATCTATGGAAACGACAGTAGCGTGGATTTTCCATTTGTTCCTCAGTTGGCTCCCTTTTAACAGGAGGTAGTTTGATCACACTGTCTTGAATCCAGACTTCCAATAATTCGATCAATTCTTCAATGGAAAAAGAGAAGTCAGGATCTTCCTGGTCATTCTATTGATGCTGAACGGGTGGTTGTGTATTTCTAGCCTGATTGTACTTCCTTGGCGCTTTTAAAGGGTGAGATGTTGGAGGAGCATTTTTATGTTGTTGTGCTTCGGCTTTTCTCTTTCTCCCTTCAGCAACATTCATGTAAGCCTCAACATTGTACGTCTTGTTAATTAAACGCCTGGTGGTGCTGTTTCGAGTGTCTCTCGGCTCCTCGAATTTGACGGTTTTCGTTCTTTCTAGCAAGGCTAGAGAAGTAGTTGCTGATCGCTTGGCCGCTTCATGAAGTTCTGAGAAAGTCTGAAACCGGAGATTAATTTTCCAGCAAGGCTCTGTAGAATGGGATCATCCCGTTGATGCATAAATCCACCAATTGTTGTTCAGTAACATTAGGATCATGACAATCCAAAGCCTGGATTCTGAACCTCTTCACATATTCGTTCGGATTTTCAGCGTTCTTCTGAGCCGTCCTTCCTAAGTCAGAAAGATTAATCTGCTCAGAAACAAAGAAGTATTTCATGTAGAAGGAATTAATCATTTCTCCCCAATTAGATACGCTTCCTGACGCAATGTTTTTGTACCAAGTATATGCTCGGCCTGTCAGAGATTTCGAGAACTCCTTCAAACGGACAACATGGTTGTGTTCATGCTCTCCTAATGCTTCCAAGAATCAAGAGAGGTGTTCTCGGGCGTTCCCTATTCCTTTTTATAACGTAAATGTTGGAAAGGTGTAGCCTTTAGGGAGAGGGATTCTTTGCGTAGAAGCAGGGTATGGAGGTTGATGGCGATGAACAGATGGTGCGTTGCCTTTTCCGCGAGTCTCCATGAAACGCTCCAGATCTTCACGAGTAATGAAACCTGAAAACTCCTTCTCTGGTGGATTTCTCCAGTTTTGAAGACTTCATCATCATCTACCACATGGATTGGTGAAACTTCAGGGTCGACTTATTTGGCTTTTCCTTTTTCTGACCCTTCCTTAGTTTTCTCTGACATTTTGTCTGTCACGGTTTTGAAATAATTGCACAACTCCGTCTAAGTAGCATCCATATCAGTTTGATTTTTGGCGAGAACTTCCTGGACCTTCATGAGATCAGCGATGGTGGGTGGATTTTCTCTGACTTCCTCGGGATGCCGGCCGAAGAGAGGATGATTTACAATGTTGGTTTGAGGAGGAGTAGTATCACCACCATTATTGGAGGCAGGAATGGTTTCTGGAATACCATCATTGTTATTGTCGCTAGTGTTAGCGTCGTTTGCATTTGTAACTAACCCAGACCTAAGACCATCCATTTTGTGAAAATGTGGGATTGCAACCGAGAGATTAATCTCCCACTGTGGTCGCCAATCTGTAGATGGAGGAAAACGATTTGCTGGTTTTTAGGGAAGTGAAGAGACGAGCGTGCAAACGAGACTCCTCAACCGAGCAAACTGCTTAACCTCACACAGATGCACTACGAAGGGAGTGCTTGAATTCGAGAGATCAATCTGTATGACTCTGGCCTAAACCAAGTCAATGGTCATTCCATAGTCAATTCGGTCACAAAGAGGGAGATGGGTTGATCTGTAGGAGGGAAGCTGAGAATTGTGTGGGATCAATGATGATCAAGGATTGTGGATATGTTGTGGGTTTCTGCAAAAATTGATGAACTGCTGAATGTTGAGTTCTGTGAATAAGTTTCAATCGAGTTGTTGTATAGGCGAATTTTTTTCGTGTAAAACGAATGTTGTGTTTTGTCCTCGATTTATGACTTAATTATATTTCCAGAATAATGAACACATTGATCCCTGTAAGTGTGACGGTTTCTTGAGTGAAAGAGTGGGAAAATGGGAGGTTGTGGTGAAACCAGTTCCAGGTCGCGCGGAGACTTGGTTAACCGTCCACCCACTACTTTGTTAACTCCTTCAACCGTTTGCAAGACTTACTCACATTTCTCATCGTGGATGAATCCACGTGCCGTAGGCCTCCAGACCAAAACCCTAATTGATATCCCCTCATGTGACGTGAGTGACGTCTCAAGAATCGTGGAGTCTGCATGACAGACGTGTATTTAATTAGTCTGTTGTTTACTGTTTATACAATGAGTCTAGGTTTTTTTGAATTGAGCATGAGTGACGAATGCTCGGTGATTCATGGATCGAACATGTATGTTGAGATGTATAATTCTTTGAATGATGTTGACATTGCGTGTATTAGAAAAGATTTTAAATTCGACGACTGGGAATCGATTAGATGAATTACTGAATATTGATAGTTGGATCAATATTCAAGCAACTGAGCAAGTATTGCTCAATTCGACAAATCACTGTATATTGATACTTGGATCAATATTCGAGCAACTGAGCAAGTATTGCTCAATTCGACGAATTACTGATAAATTACTGAATATTGATAGTTGGATCAATATTCGAGCAACTGAGCAAGTATTGCTAAATTCGACGAATTATTTATTGGTGACGTGGTCCAATAAAATATTAATTAAAATATTGGTAGAAAACCGAATAATATATAATTAATCCAGATATTGGTTGGTGGATCAACATAAATCTATTAGGGTTTGAACTTGCTCAGAATGATGATTTGTGGAGCGTTTGTTCGAAACCCTAATTTTTGAATAATTGTTCGTCAATTGATGAATTGCTGAAAATAGGTCATGAGTGAGGGAGGGACCGACCACATGGGATAATGGACGACCATGTGATGCCCAATTGATAGAGTGAGCGTGCACCAGGGTTCTGAGTTGACCAGTTTGTGAAAGAATGATGATTAAATGCCGGTTTCATCATTTATTAAAATAGTGCTCGTCTGAGCATTAGGTAATAAAACCTAATTTATAGAGAAGTGAGAGACCGGCCAAGAGGGCATGAAACCGTCCCTTGGTGGTCGTGGGACCAGCTGATGGTCGTTTGAGAAAATTCCAAGTTGGTTGGAAAGAGTTTGGACCCAATATGAGCAATCAAGCAAATTAAGTCAAAATTATAAGAATGTGTGGGATCGGCTCCTTGCAAGTCTTAGGGCCGGACTTAATCGGTCAAGGAAGAGATAAACTCTTTAGTTTTATTCTTTAATTGAGTTTTCACTCTCGGAATATTGTTGGAATAAGTCCTTTCATATTGCCAAACGAAATATTGAGTGTGGTGGTTGTTAGACCCCCCGCCTTTTCAATTGGTATCAAAGTGGGCAAACACGCTAAGACCTTATGAGTCCGTGTTTGAAGCAATCTGATTGGTATGGACAAAAGTGCTATCTATATAAACGTACCGCCAGTCTTCGATGGCACGAACTGTTTATGGTGGAAAATACCTATGTGTGCTTTTATTCAAGCGCGAGATTTTCAATCATGGGTTCGTATTGTTAATGGCTATAATCCTCCAATAGTTACAGTAGACGGTGTAACTATTGCAAAGGATATTGGTGATTATAATGATCTTGAGATTCTTGTTGCACAACAAAATTCTGAAGGATTAAATGCTATCATCTATGCCATTACCCCAAATCTTCAGCACCACGTTACTACGTGTAGTAAGTCTAAAGATGTTTGGGATATCTTAGAAACCGTATTCGAAGGGAATGTCGCAGATAAAGAACCAAGGCTTCAAAATATAGCTTCTGACTGGGAATACCTTCGCATGTCTGATGATGAAACCTTTGATGAGTTTAACCAAAGACTTTCTCAAATAGTTAACTCCTCATATTCATTAGGAAAAACTATTCCGGAGAAATTTATTGTGTGCAAAATTCTCAGGTCTCTACCATCAAGATACGAGTCTAAGAAACATGTCATTGAAGAAGCAAACGTTCTTTGTACACTCTCCAAAAATACTCTTGTTGGAAAGTTAAAGATCTTTGATAATGAACACTGGTCTGGAAAAGAGGTAATTTCTTTTAAAGCTGCAAATAATTATGAATCCTCTAAGGATAAATCTGATTCGCCAGATACAAAGGATGTTACTCCACGACAATTTAGAAAACTCTTAAGAGACAGGAAAAAGAGTTTTTCCAAAGTTACAACATCTCATAATGATGATGTACAATGCTATAACTGTCGTGGTTTCGGGCACTTTTCTTCGGATTTCCATAGCTGGAGCCATAGACAATCGACATATGCAGCAGCTTTGCCTACTCTTGATGATGGACCTGATGATCACAAAGAGTACGCAGGCGAGGTTGCATTAGCTTCTGGAAAAATTCTTTCGGATATTGATTCTGATTCTGACGAATAAGTGTTCCATGTAGATCCAGTTGTTAATAATCTTCTTAAGGAATGTCATCAGAAACTCTCGGAAGCTGAAAGCATCATTTTCAGTGAGAAAGTTAAATATGACAGACTTCATAGTCGGAATAAAGACTTGCAATACCAAATTGTTTCTATTGGTGCAAGATATTATTTCAACGAAATACGAATGCTTAAAGAAGAAATTGCCGGAAGTCGAGATCAGGAAATTACTCTTTAAGCAAAGATAGATAACTTGGAGAACATTGAGATGAACTTGTTATTTGATTCAGAAAGAGAAGATATCAAAGTTCAATGTGAATCATCCAAGAATGATCTAGTTATTGCGTTTGAAAAGGTCAAAAGGTTGGAAGAAATAAACTCGACCTTAAAAGAGAGTTTGTCTAAAAATAGCAGCTCAGAAAAATTAACCTCGATATTGGGAGCATGTAGAATTCATCGTGATACACGAGGATTGGGCTATGAATGAATATACACTCTTGGTATTTGCAAAGAGGTAAAATTTATCGGAGCTAAAGATTCTTCTAAACCAAAACCTTCCACGGTTGAAAAAAATGAAGTATCTCTACCAACTGCCGATAACGAAAAGAGGAAATTATGTCAAGCTCCAAAGAAAGCACATACACATTCAGGTAACACTAAACATAACCTTTTTCATTATACTAAACATTGCTTTTATTGTGCAAAACCAGGTCACATGCAAAGGAATTGCAGATTTCTTAAACGAGATAAATCCAGATCTGATTCTGTTAAGATGTCAAGATATGATGTTCCAAACTGGAGAAAAACTGAGTCTCATAATATCAGTTCTTCTAGTATTCCCCCCAAGAAGTTTCATAATTATATTAGGGAGATAAAAAAATACGTTGCTCCAAAAGCTGCTCAGAAATGGGTACCAAAGAAGATCAATAAATCAATGAGTGCTATTAAGAAGGATCTCCCAGAAAAGAGTTCGACAAGGGATAACATCTTAAAAAGGTATGGAACAGTTATTAAAAGTTTCAAGGAAGTTTTTAAATTCCTAGAGTCTATGCATGATTTTGTTTCGAATACCTGTGGTGAGCAAGATTTTTTTCACCTCAACACAACCTGATTATGTTGGAAGTGCATCCTCACCAAGATGGCCTTGTAAATGCAGTGAGGATTGCAAAATAATTGGGGTGCACATATTGTGTTTGGTAATTTTTGAATAACGGAACAAATTATTGTTTCGAGCTGAGTCTAACTCGCTTACATATTTCTCAAAATATGTGTTGATAAGCTTTCGCTTCAACCAAGTTCATCTTATATTCTTGACGAAAGTCAAAAGATGATCATGTGAAAATCGCCGAGTAACATATTACATGGTTTGTGTGATACAATCATTTGGTGTATACTTGGAATGTTTCGTTATGATTATTTAAATAACTGCTTTGATGTTAATAGTGTGTGAAAATGACTATTTTCATCCTCTAAGAAAGTTTCAATGATTGAAATAGAGTTTAGAATACTTAACCATCATTGGATTCTAAACATAGTGTTCATTCTTGCATGTATGTGATCCATGACCATAACTAAAGTATGCATACTCATATGCATACTTGAACTTATGAAATTTCGTGTACCAAGTACACATACCGGTACGCATACTTGCGTAAGGTATAGGTCCGGGAATTTCTGCTGGGTTTTGGAAGTGTACTAAGTATGCGTACCCTTTCGCATACTGGTGAACCCAAACTCATACCGGCTACTTAGGTATGCGTACCCATATGCATACTTGAGTGGTTAAAGTTCTAAAATCGGTTCGTTCATGGACTAATACATTTATATATTAAGGAATCCATTCTTTGCAAACCGTGGACAAAGAATAATCGGCTACTAGTTTCTTTGTTCATAAATTGATTCGGGTGAATCAAACCGATTTTGCTTCAATTGTGTTCTTGTATAGTTCTATGAGAATATATCAATTGAATAACTCTATAACTAGTTTCATTTGAACTAGTTATGGTTAAGATGAATATGGCTAAATACCACGTGTATGATTCTTAATTACCTAACTTGATTTGTGATTGAAATTGTTAAGTTTAACGGGTTAGAAGCAATAATCAAAGCCATTAGATATTGGTTTTTATTGTCAAAGAAACTTTTTCATACACTAATGGTAGCCATTCTTGGTGTAAAACCTTGTGGAAAAGGTTGTTCTTCCTTCTAAGCATATCAATTCTTGTTTATACAAGTTTGTGTCTTAGAAAAGATGATAACAATACTTGATCTTCATGATTACATATTGTGTATTGTTACCATGAGATAGTTCTATTTTTTTAGTAACACGATCTCATGAGAGACTTTAAATGATTGGTCCTTAGCTCGTATTTCCTTGTGGGATTTCTAAAATCCGATATATAAATCCTTCTTCCTGGAAAAAGGTCACTCTTATTGTTCTTTCGGGAATGACATTTATGGGGGAGAGCACTTAAATGAACTTGTGCTTAATTTTTATATCTGAGGGGAGAAGCGATTGTGGAACATGTAGGGGTTAACTTGTATCTTAATAAACTCCTTGATGAAGTCATTAAGTTTCGACTGTGTGATATCATCTAAAGTAAAGTTGATATGTTCTCTTTTGGTCATGAAGTACCTCTATGAAAATTTCATGAGGATGCCACCAGTTTTTGTACCTTTGCTAATTTATATTGACAAAAAGGGGGCGAATTAATGTGTAGTTCACACTACAAATACATATGGTTTACGGATCATTATGTAAGGGGGAGCGGTTTTCATTGTTAGATGAAGTATTGACTAAGTGGGAGTGATACATATCACCATAGTATTATTGTCAAAGTTGTTATACAATTGAACTTTGATGATGTGTAATAATACTATAATGGATCTTCAACAAGTACAGGATGAACACACGCATAGTTAAAGAACCAAGGAAATCAAGCGTGAAAGATTTTGGAGCTGTAATGCTTTTAAGAAGTACAATCCATATGTAAAAGGGTTTTGTCACTAAAATTGACGGGAGATTGTTAGAGCATTTCCCCGTTGAACCCACTAGCGTTGGTATGTCAAGTTCGTTGTCAATTTTAGTTTCCAAAATGCATTCTTGATTTAGTATACTAAAGATAGTTTCGGACTAGATTAAGTATAAGAAGTAGAATCGAATCTATCCTTGACGGATGAAGTTTGAAGACTACAAGAAGACATCAACAAGGACGTCATCAACAAAGCTATGTGGTAATTGATTTTATTTGGGTTCTTGTTCAATTCTCCTTACTAATCTAACAAATGCTCACTCTATGGAACAATTCCTATGACAATAAATGTACACTTATGTATATATACTCGAGGTTATTTGAGCCACGACTTTTGTGAAAATAACCTTTATCCCTGGAAAGGTTCTCATGTTGTAGTGAATGAGCTTATGAACTCAACGAGCCAAGAATCACTCAATTCCGAGTTATAACGATGAATATGTGAGTGATTTATTAAAGTAACAATTATAAGTGTTGTGTTACAGCTCGTTAGTAGGAAACAATCCACGAATGTTTGTAACGGTTCACGGACTTGAGCCCAATTACGTGACTAGAAGCCATTTTTGGTCAAGTTTTTGATGTTTCCTTATATAGGCAAGATAACTTTTACTCCAAACATATTTGATTACCATATTAAAGTGTTTGTGATTCCTTCCTAAGATAAATTGTGATTTGTTCATATAAATAAAATATTTGCTAAATTTAATCAATTAATTAATTATTTTGGCAAGAGTTGTAACTTAGGAAATACTTCCAAAATTAGAAGAGTCTTGAAAAACGAAAATACTTTGCTTAGATTTCAAGCTACCTTGTTCATTATAAATAAAGGGTTCGTGAGTGCTACACGTTTTTATCCCCTTTGGAAAATTTGTGTAAGCTTCATATGGTTGTTTTCTTGTCTTCTGTTCTTTGTAAACAAGAATGAGATAAAAGTCTTTGTATTGGGGATCACAAGGCCGAGTTGTATTTAATCTTCGTGATTGATTATACAACTTGTAATCTAGGTTTTCCACCTCTTGTCTATTCTAAGGTTTTTTCTTTTGATATAAAACCATCCAAGAGTTGTTGATCATAAATCCTAGCTTTTGATATATTTCAGTTTCCGATCGTATACCAACACTTGTTAGTCGAAATCGGAAGCTAGAAAGAAAGCTTCGATTAAGGTATCTCGTAAAAATTCTTAAGAATTTTTAAACAAGATATCTCTAGATTTATTCTAGTTGTTCTTGTTGTAGAATAATTTATGTTTCTTTTCCTTTTCTTGAAGAGTATAATAAACTCTAATCTACAAGTTTGTTTTGATATTACTTTTACCTAGTAATTGTTTTTATCAAAACAAACACAAGATTTCCAAAACCTTGATTTACATCTAAAGGGAAATCGATTTGGTGTTTTGTGAAAACAAAAGATCGAAATATCAACCATGTTGTTGTATGTTTTGAAGAGAACTTTGTTCTGCCAAAATATTTTCGGCAATAACTTCTAAAGAGAATTTGTGTTCTGCTAGAAGTTATACGAGAAGAATTCCTAAAGAGAATCGGTGTTCTGCTAGGAATTCTATTAGTGCTGAAGCAGATATTACATATAGTCCGAATAGGTAGTAGGGAATTGGTGTAACAACTTATAATCAGTGTGTGTGTATTCTGGACTAGGTCCCGGGGTTTTTCTGCATTTGCAGTTTCCTCGTTAACAAAATTTCTAGTGTCCATGTTATTTCTTTTCCGCGTTATATTGTGTATCTTTATAATTAAAATATCACAGGTTGTGTGTTAACTAATCATTATTGATAAATCCGACCTGTTTGTAGGATAGGATTTTGATTGATCTTGGATATTGGTCTTTGGTACTGTACAAGTATTTCTCACATCAATCAAGCTCATAGATTTCTATCTGTTTGATTTGCTGATTGATTTTAGAATAAGAGATAAACTATATAGTATTATTCTATGTTTGAGTTTTCACTCTCAGAATATTATTGGAGTAAGTCCTTTCAGATTGCTAAACGAAATATTGGGTGTGGTTGTTAGACCCCCGCTTTTTCAGCTATGTGTACTCACAATAATGGTTATTCCAAACCCTAGTTATCCTTCTTAAAACACAAGAATAAATTCTCATAAGAAGTTTCCTAAAATAAAATAAAAATCAACAAGCAGAAAACGAAAGACTCCTAAACCAACAAAACAGATCATGAACGACAATCAAAGACCACTTTCGAAACCACCACGAGCCTTGAGTCCTTTGAGCTTATGATTGACGACATCCAATGCTTCTTCAGAGAAGATATCCTCATTGAGAAGATCTTTAACATGTGTCTTCATGAGAACAAGGCCAGAATTAACCTTTTTCAACTCAGTTCTTAACACATCAATACCTTTCATAGTATCAACGAGCTGCAGTTTGCTTCCTCAAAGTATTTAAGAAACTCGTCAACCACTTCGGCAAAAATCTCTTCATCGTCCTCAATGTCCGAGTAATTATCAGGAGATTGAGAAAAGGATTTCTCAACTTCTATTAGGGTTCTTTTCTTCTTTACATCGAACTCGAAATATATAGCATTATCAATAAAATCTTCTGGAAGATCCAAAGATCAAATAGGAGAACCCATTCTTTATATAGCAAACCCAGAGTGAGATAACTCAACTCAATAGGAAAGGTATATAAAAGATTTCAGAAAAACTTAGGGTTTCCAAAGTCGGTTCGTGACAAGTAGCACAGGTATCCGTACAAACACAAGTATGACCAAAAGGTGGAAAACAAAACACCCTAGTACCAGAAAATACAAACCACGAAAAATGTTTGCACAACACTATTTTGTTAATTGAATAATTTCACAAAACTTAGCTCAAATAAATTTTATGTTCTCATAAGAGAAAAAATATAGAGCATGAGCATAGCATTTTTGACATAATAAAGTTCCGAAAAATAATTTTACAACGTCGAAGTTTGTTTCTCACGCAAAAGTGTTTGTGAATGATAATCCAGCTAAGAACGATAAGAAAAAAAAATAACTAGATAACCTGAGAACACTTTTCCATAAAGTATACCTGATCATATCTCACTCAACTAGGAATTTTGTGAGTGAGATTTCAAACTTGTGATTAATTAGCACAAGTATGAGCTTTGAGATCATCAAATGAATGTTGTTCTTGGTTAAATCTTTTTTACTAATATTTGGTGGAAAAACCTTTCGATGCGACATGGTATTATCAAGAATACTGCCATCAAAATATGATGCAAAATAGAGATTCTTACTTGAAGGATTTTGACCTGAGGAACTTGACAGCCTGTTGATGAGTTCCTTGTATCCCTTAATTATAAAATTTAGGTTGTCATTCACACCAACATTTTTGCTTCCTTCTTCTGGTACCTCGTTTGCATCAAGAATAACAGTATCTCCCTTTTTGACAGAAGAAAATCCTAGAGTTCTTCTTAGACATCTTGTGTTAAGATTGTTGTTACAAGCATGAAAATTTGAGGAACAACTAGAACTGACTTTCCTGAAGGGTTTTACAGGGTGAGTACTAAAACCAATTGGTTTAGACATACGAATGTCAGTTACACCTTTGAGAATTAAATCTAAGGTGCGTTGAAGATAACCAATATAATTGTCATTCAACCTAGATCCCCTCTTTCGTTCAGCATGTCCTTTCGAATCACAAAAGAGACACATTTTCTGGTCACCTAAGTGATTAGAGAAAACATACTTAACAACGTTCTTTGGAGATTTCTTCTTTCCGATCGATGTGAAGTTTCCTTGATTAGAGGAAGATACACACACATCTTTTCTATTCGGAAGAGATTGTGTTTTAGCTTCTGGAACTGAGTTTTCAGTTGGGAAAAAAAGGATTGGTATAGTGGACTCTTTAAGATCCTCGAACAGAGAGTTTACTCAAAATATGTTCAATTTCCAAGGCATCCTTTTTGAGTTCCGCCTCGAGAAAGGTTCGTGAGAAACAAACTTCGGCATTTTTATCGCTAAAGGCCTTTGATTTAGAGTCACTATATTTAACTAGACTGATAAGAAAATTGACATTGTATTTCAACCGATTGGTTCTATCAGCCTGAATTCTAACAAGGTTTAGAATCAGTCCACTCTATTTGGATGCTTCTCTTTCATTAACAGAGTCATACTCGTTCGAAAGGTAATCAGGGTAACACTTGTCAGTGAAAGTCTGTTTCATTGGAACACTAGGTTCACTATATTTGAGATTGACAAATCTTTCTATTTAATAGATTTCATAGAAACAGAACTTTTGTTCCTGGTGATGCGATTCTCCGAGATAAAACTATTGTCCATAGAGTCAGATCGCTTACAAACACAGACTTACAAGGTCTTAAACGTGTTTGCATGCTCTGATACCAATTGAAAAAGCGGGGGTCTAACAACCATACCCAATATTACGCTTAACAATCTGTATGGACAACTCCAATATAATTCCAAGAGAATCAACTAGACAGTCAGATTCAATCAATGGAAATATATCCAAGAGTTGTATCTTTATTTCTCAATTCAATCCGCAATCAAAAAAATAGGAATTTGCGAGCCCGATTGAAGATAAGAAATAACTTGGACGGTATCAAAAACCAATATCCAGGCGTCAATCAATTTAATCAACTACCAAAGGTTGGATTCCAAATTGATTGAACTTATGCACAACCTGTGATATTTCAATTATATAAACAAATATAATGCGGAAAAGAAATAACACGGACACCAGAAGTTTTATTAACGAGGAAACTGCAAATACAGAAAAACCCTAGGACCTAGTCCAGATTTGAACACCACATTGTATTAAGCCTCTACAGACACTAGCCTACTCAAATTTAACTTCGGAATGAAATGTAGTTGAGCCCCAACCAAGGTACAGTTGGCGCTCCTTACGTCTCTGAATCCCAGCAAGACTCTATGCACTTGATTCCATTAGTTGATCTCATCCACAATTAAGAGTCGCTACGAACCAAAGTCGAAGACTTGATAAACAAATTTGTCTCACACAGAAAAGTATATTATATAGATAAATCTATCTCCCACATATAAACCTATGAGTTTTGTTTCGTCTTTTGATAAATCAAGGTGAAAAAGAACCAATTGATATACCGGACTTATATTCCCGAAGAACATCCTAGAAATATCAATCACCTCACAATAATCTTAACCGTATGGTAGCGAAACAAGATATTGTGGAATCACAAACGATGAGACGAAGATGTTTATGACTACTTTTTATCTTTCCTATCGGAGATTAAATCTCGAGAAAATCTTAGAGAAGATAGTACTCAATCACGATAGAAAACAGCAAGATCAGAACATGCAACTACAGAGAAAATAGTTGGGTCTGGCTTCACAATCCCAATAAAGTCTTCAAGTCGTTAACATAAAGGATTTTGTGAAAAATCTAAGGTTAAAGGAGAATCGACTCAAGTCGCAACTAGTATCACACAAGAGGTGTGGGGATTAGGTTTCCCAATTGCTAGAGTTCTCCTTTAAATAGTCTTCAAATCAAGGTTTGCAATCAATGTTATCCTGGTAACAAAGCATTTAATATTCACTGTTAGATGAAAACCTGATTAGAGTCAAGCTAATATCTTTCAACTGTTAAATCGAACTTAGCTTGTTACACACAAATGAAAAGTGACTTCATTTAGATATGAGTAACCGTACCTAAACGTGTACACCTTTGTTGGCTCAACAATAGTTAACCGAAGTTATCCATAACTAGTTCAAATGAAACTAGTTCTAGAGTTGTTCAATTGTTTATATTCTCATAGAAGTATACAAGACACGATTGAAGCAAAATCGATTTTAATTCACACGAATCAAGTCATGAACAGTATAGCCACGGTTTGCAAAAGATTGCATTCCTTATTATATAAATGTATTAGTTCATGAACAAACCGATTTTAAAACATTATCCACTTAAATATACAAATGGGTACGCGTACCGAAGAGGCCGGACAAAGTATGGGTTCGCCAGTACACGAACTGGTACGCATACCTTCCAAACTTCGCAGAAAATCCCGAAACCGAACCTCACGCCAGTACACGTACAAGGTTCCCGGACTTTCACAAAACCAACCAGTACGCGTACGGCCATGCATACTATGGTTCCCAGACTTGGATTATATATATGAAAGTACGCATACTATGCTTATCCAATTGTTCTAAACTCTTATTTCAACCATTGAAAGATTCTTGGAAGACGATAATAGCTATCTCACACAAACTATTAGCTTCAAAGCAATTTTCAAGTGATTGAATGATCAATACGAAATATTCCGAGTCTACATCAAATGACCGTCAACACAAATTATGTAACATGTTACCAGGCGATTTTCACATGATCACCTTTTTACTTTCGTCAAGAATACAAGATGAACTTGGTTAAATCGAAATCTTACCAACACATATTTAGAGAAATATGTAAGCGAGTTAAACTCAACTCGAAATATCAAATGTGTATATATACCAGACTTATATTCCCGAAGAACAACCTAGAGATATCAATCACCTCACAATAATCTTAATCGTATAGTAGCATAATTAGCTTGTTACACACAAATGAAAAGTGACTTCATTTAAATATGAGTAACCGTACCTAAACGTGTACACCTTTGTTGGCTCAACAATAGTTAACCGAAGTTATCCATATGAACAATTTCATATCAACCATATTCATCTTAACCATAACTAGTTCAAATGACTCAAATGAAACTAGTTCTTGAGTTGCTCAATTGTTTATATTCTCATAAAAGTATACAAGACACAATTGAAGCAAAATCGTTTTTGATTCACTCGAATCAATTCATGAACATTATAGCTACGGTTTGCAGAAAATTACATTCCTTAATATATAAATGTATTAGTTCATGAACAACCCGATTTTAGAACATTATCCACTTAGGTATGCATACGGGTTCGCGTACCTAAGTGGCCGGACCAAGTTTGGGTTTCGCTAGTACACGAACCGGTACGCATACCATCCAAACTAAGCAGAAATTTTCGGACCCGAACCTTACGCCAGTACGCGTACCGATACGCATACCAGGTTCCCGGATTTCTCAAACCAACTAGTACGCATACGGGTATGCATACCATGGTTCCCGGACATGGATTACATATATGCAACTACACAAACTATGCATAAATCCAATTGTTGTAAACTCTCATTTGAACCATTGAAACATTCTTAGGAGACGGGAATAGCTGTCTCACACAAACTATTAGCTTCAAAGCAATTTTCAAGTGATTGAATGATCAATACGAAATATTCCGAGTCTACATCAAATGACCGTCTCACACAAATTATGTAACATGTTACCAAGCGATTTTCACATGATCACCTTTTTACTTTCGTCAAGAATACAAGATGAACTTGGTTAAATCGAAAGCTTACCAACACATATTTAGAGAAATATGTAAGCGAGTTAAACTCAACTCGAAATATCAAATGTGTATAATTGAAGTCTATATAGCTATACGAATTTTGTCTCAAATAGGAGATAGAGTAGATAGACTTTTGAGTGATAGATGAGTTCAAGCCTCCACATACCTTTTGTTGATGAAGTTCCACAAACTTTCATTAGTAGTTCTTCGTCTTCAATCGATGAACGCCGTGAAGTCTAATGCTTAACTGCACTTTTTATCCTAATTCGAGATTTAGCTATAAGTAGACTAGAAATCAAGACTTATAGATTTGGTAACTAAACTTGACAACAAGCTTGAGATAGCAACGCTTGCGAGTTAGAACGAGTAGTGCTCTAACATGATATCTAATTTCGGTTTTCATAACCTTAGTATTCGATCTCATATGATGTGAACCCTTATGGTTTTTGTGACTTATTGATTTAGCGGGATAAATTTCTATCCCAAGTTGGTAGGCTTTATCAAAGGATCATAAGGCGTTCCAATTGAAACTTATATGTAAAAAGTTACAATGTGCCGGGTCAATTTGTGTTTACATGAGTTGTGTTTAGCATAAACATATGTGTTTCGGGTTTTCAACTTTTGCTATTGGCACGCTTTAGTTAAAACCGATTCAACCTTTCTCTGGAAAAGGTTGTTGTTGTTGTTGTTCATTTTTTCATGCGAGAGGATAACAACATAATGGTGGAGAGTTCTAACTTGAACTTCCGCTCAATGATATATCTTTCCGGGGAGAATAGGATGCGGAATATGAGGTAACGAATTTGTTAGTTAATCGTTTTCCTGTTTAAGAAAATCCTGCTTATATTGCATATATTTTTCTTTTGCTTAACAAAATTTCGGTACAATTGATATATATTCCATCATGTGTATGGATGTGTGTGTATGATTCAATTGTTTCTGGTTAAGAAAAATTGTGTCATTTTATTTGGATTATTGTTTGGTATCTTCTTTACTGTTTGGTATCAAGTGTTTTTGCTTAACAAAATTTCGGTGCAATTGCGGTGTTATAATGTCTATGTTTGTTTGAATTGCTTCCGGTTAAGAAAATAATTGTGCAAGTCAAATTATTTTGGTTTGTAAGTATGTTTATGGCTTAACAAAATGCGGGATCACTTTTTTTGTCCAATTCAGTTCCGGATAAGAGAAACTAAGTTAATTCTGATCTTAGTTAGACTTATCAAATTCAAGGATTCAGTTATTCAAGTCTAATCGAATGCCTTGAAAAGAAATACTAGTTATCTAACTGTCCTGATCAAGATTAAGGACAATGAGAAATTGATAAATAAATTCCAGCAACCTACACTTGAAGAAGAGCCTTATGAATTCTCATTCATTAACAAAACATTTTATGCCTCTCTCTTACAAGGGAATAGACTAATATCCGTATATGTTACAACAATCAACGGCTATAATTACATCAAGCCAATTAACCCTAATAATAAAGCTTAAACAAAATACCAGAAAGAGCCTGAGAAAATTACAATATGGCTAGATATAAGTTAAGAAAGATAAGGTAGAGTCCCGGCCCAGCTGAAGCCCAACAAGATCATGACAGGTTCATGACAATACTCCACCCTTTGAAAAATACTTGTCCTCAAAGATAAAATTGGGGAACTGGGATTGTATATGACTGGAATCCTCCCAAAAAGTATCCTCTGGTGACAATCCAGACCATTGGATGAGGACTTGAGAAACAGGACGATCATATCGCAGCGTGACTCTAGTGTCCAATACAACATGAGGTGTAACGATAAACAGGCCAGTTGTATCCACCAGAGGAAAGAAGTCAGCTATCAAAGATCTGGAACCAATCTTCTGCTTAAGTTGTATACATGGAAGACAGGGTGTATACGAGAACCAAGAGGTAATTTAATCCCTATGCTACTGCTCCAACCTTCTGCAAGATTTCAAATGGTCTTAAGTACTTGGATGAGAGTTTGAGGTTTTCATGCAGTGCAACTGAGGTTTGGCGATAGGGTTGTAACTTCAGAAACACAAAATCACTAACTTGAAATGTGTTGTCAGTCCGTTTTTGGTCAGCAAACAGTTTTATTCTATCTTGATCTTGAGACAAATTTTCCTTAAGTAGCTGAAGCATATGATCCTTATCTTTTAAATAATCTTATACTGACTTAACAGAGGTTGTTACCTGGGATGGAAAAGCCAGATACGGTGGTGGGTAGCCGTATAGTGCTTGAAAGGGAGATAACTTCAGGCTTGAGTGATAATTAGAATTAAACCACCACTTGGAAAGTGCGATCCAGTTGGTCCACTGTGTAGGGTGGTTGCTTGTTATACAACGTAATTATTGTTCTAAACAGGCATTGGTCCTCTCGGTCTGACCATCCGTCTGTGGGTGGTATGAGGTACTAAGATGTAGCTGAGTACCTAATGCCTTGAAAAATTCCTTCCAGAAAAGACTCAAAAATTTATTATCTCTGTCAAACACGATAGAAGTAGGCAAACCGTGTAGCTTGAAGACGTGTTGTAGAAATTCCTTGGCAACAGTCGACGCGGTGAAAGGGTGTCCCAATGGAATAAAATGACTGTATTTGGTTAGGCGATCTACCACTTCCACGATGACACTCTTTTTGTTGGAGAGAGGAAGGCCTTCGATGAAGTACATACATATATGTTGCCACGCGGTTTCTGGAATTGACAAAGGCTTAAGTAAGCCGGATGGATGCTGATAGACGCATTTATGTGTCTATTTTGATCCCAATTGTATATATTGTTAGTGCTCGATTTTGTGCTTATTTGGTTATTTTATGTCTTTGTAGGTGTTTTTGGAGAAATAAGCTTTTGCGGCGAAATTGGCTCGAAAAGTTGCTCGGGGCACCCCGGAAGACAGTTGCTAAACGGACCCCAAAATTGGCTAAGGAGCACCCAAGGTTATGTGTAACCCAAATTTGTCCACAACACCCAGATTTGTCCTCAGCACCCATTTCCAATAAAGATATCTCTGGCAGTTTTGGCAATCGTGATTTGGAGGAATTTGAGGTCGATTAAACCTATGATTTTCATAGGATAGACTCCTTATGGGTCTAGGAATCTGATATGGGTGTTGAAATCGATTAGACTGGGCTCAATTGACGAATTTTTATCACAACAGAAATATATGGAAAGTCACGTGTGTGACCTGTTTTATGGAATTTTAGAGAGATTAAAGTGCTATGAACCTTCCCAAATATTTGTATCTATCTAAGGAAGAGTTTAGAATAAAAAGGAAAGCTCAGAAACGCGTAGAAATTCTAAAACAAGAAATTGCCATCAACTTTGCCGTGAAGAGAGGGGAAGAGATTTTGGAAGATTTGGGAGAGACTTAATCGGTATTTTTGATATAAATAGATGGTTTGGGTCATATAGAAGGGGTGTCTGGAGTTTGGGGACCTGAGGAGGGCCAGAGAAGAAGAAATCAGAGTTTTATCAAACTCTGTTGCTGCTGTTGCTGCTGCTGCACAGCTCAAGAACACGAAGAACATTGACGCACGGAAAACAGTCGCAGAACAGTATCGTTGTTCAACAGCAGAAGAGCGGTAACGTTTATATAGAACAGTTAATCATTGTTCCTCTTTGTACCAGAGATCTGTAACACTTTTACGCTGTTGCACATCAGCTGCTTTACACCTTTCACTCTTTTAATCAACTTTTGAGCAACAAGCATGTATTTTGAGCAAGTGATTAATATGAGGAGCTAAACCCCAACACTGGGATGACGGAGAAAGCCATATTTCATGCGTGTGGTAATTATATTTAATTCTTTTTATGACTTTTTGTATTAATTTAATCGTTTTATGATTTTTCTTAATTAGTTGTGAAGTCGTATGATGATGTATGCTTGGTCTAAGTGCTTTTGATGCATCATGCTAGTGATTTACAGTTAATATTTTTAAAATCTACCCTGGCAAAGAATTAGAGTCAATAAACAAGAGCTATAATTGTCTAAGAATTGATTTTTGAACCACATGATATGAGGTTTGGTGGAATCCTGAGTCTCAGTAATCTCTCGACATTGTGACAAACCTTGTGTATATATTTTCTTTATTTTTATTGTTTTCTATTTGTAAATCTGAAATCAGTCTCAACAAGTCCGAGAAACAAACACTTTACTTACCACTACAAAATCACATCAATTTTTGGCGCCGTTGCCGGGGATTTGTATTTAGATTTGTTTTAGGTTTATTTTTATTATTATATTTTTTTTTTGTTCCTTTTTACGCGTTTTGGTATTTTTCGATTCTTTTCAGATTTGGAGCGAAGCTACAAGGAAAGAAAAAGTGCTATAAAAGGAAAGCATCGCCAAAGAAGGAAAGAAAAGAGGAATCCGAAAGGAGTGAAGAAGAAGATTTTGTATATAGTTATTTTGTTTATTTTTAGAAACTGTAAATAGGATTTTATTTTTGTAATTTTTCTTTTCCTTTTTGGACATTTTTATTTTTGGACTGGACATTATTATTATTTTGAAACCCTAAGAAAGGGTTAAAAATTAAATATAAACTGTTTGCAGGGAAGGACGACAGTTGCGATACTGTCTCGGCCCCTCGAGTTCATACACTGACATTGGAGTCGGTGGCCTGGGTCGACTTCAACGGTTCATCGCCCGTCTGGTACGGGAGGTAAGACTCTATCCACCCACAAATCCCCTGTCAGTGGGTTTTATTTTGTGTGACAACTCACACCCCTGCAGTAGAATGTCGAACTGATATTACAATAGCCAATACAACGAATATCCGACTGAGTTTCAAAATAGACGTTACTACTTTGACCATAGTGTGAATAGTGGTTGGGAACATCAGCCTTTTGAAGATTATGGTCCATACCATGGTGAGCCCAATTACTATCCACATACGCACCGGTCATATGAGCAAAATTCTTATATTTCTCCTTTAGAAGAGTCGACACGTAGGATAGCTGAGATGAATAACTTAGTTTATGACGAAAGAAAACTTTCTATAGAGGAATCCCTCAAGATGATAGTTGAGACGAACGAAAGAATTGCTCGAAATAATCTTAATTTTCAATACAGTGTCTCCAATAATACCCTTGAAAATGAGGATAGTTATTTGCATAAACATGATGACGAGGATAAAATTGGTTACACTACTTGTTTAGATGAGGTTCAACCATTTTCATGTTATTATAATGATGATTATGATGAGGATAATGTTGATGAAGAATTTGAAATATGTAGGCATAGTGATCAGGAATTTGTTACTCCAATTAAGCTTTACGATGATAATATTATTTCTAATTCAAATCCAAATAATTTTAATAATTATTCACCTATTCAAAAGGACGAGGATTTGACTAGAGATACCCCCGTTTTAGACGATGTAGTATTTCCTGTTTACGAAGTCGATAATGGTTTAGAGGAACGAGTTTATTCTGAGAATACTATTTTAGAGTCCCAGGACTTAGAAACATTAGTCTTAGACGAAGAAGATGAACTCGTAGAGCTTTTAAATATGAGTGAGGATGCATCACCTGAGTATAATCTACACGAAGAAATTGACCATTTTCAGGATTCTGATGATCTAGAAATTAGAAGAATTGTAGCTAGTCTATCTAGAGACACCCAAAACTCTAAGTTTGGGGGTGATTATCATTCTCCTTGTGCCTTACCTTTAGCTCTTACAGAGATCCCTCACTTGGGACTTGACATATGTGCCTCAACCATTTTAAAAGATTATCTTCATATACGTTTTCCTAAACCTAGTGATGTCCACAAGAAATTTCAGTTATTAGAAACCCATCCTATGGTTGATGTGGTTTACCCAGGCTATGATACCCAGATTGACTTTGTTTTCCCACCAAATATTTTTCTTCCAAATGTGGGAATGTTTGATTTTCAAATGTGTCGAATATTAAGTTTTGAGACTAAACCTAATTACTTTAGGAGATTAGGGTCGACATACTTGTTTAACGAAGATCACCACTCTCATTGTGGTCAGCTATGTAAGTCAGATCTGATTGACTTAGAGGATCCTCAATTATTCAGGTTATTTTTATGTGCTTCTAAGTTTTTTGAGTTTTTCCAGACTCTAGAACCTGAACATTTGGATCTAACCTATGAGGAGATGCAACCCATGAAAATATTTTATTTGGACCCAGTTATAAATCCTGAACCTGAACCACAACTAGATGTAGTTGTCTTAAACAGGAAACTAGACAAGGGTGTGCTTTATTTGTTCATTTTCTTGGCATGTTGCAGATTCCTTTTACTTGTGATAGCTCTATTTGGTTTTGATGACCCACAGATATTTCGGCTATTACTTTATGATTCTATGAGGTGACTAATCCTTTCTTAGTCTAGCTGAAGACGTTAAACTTAGCACTTCTTGGGAGGTAACCCATTCGCATGAAACACGGTAATATCTTTCCTTATCTCTTTTGCTTCAAATGGTAACAATTTCTCCTTGTTCATGCTTTTAATTTGATATTTAGAACATTGAGGACAATGTTAGATTTAAGTTTGGGGGTATAGGAGAAACTTTTTAGTTGCACAATTAAACTCCAGAGCCTAGAAATTTATGCCTATTAAGGATGGCACTAACTAATCTAAGTGGATGGAAGCATTTTGGTTGTAGGAGTTGAGGAACCAATCTGACTAGATTGCAACATCTAAAGAGTATATTCATAAAAGCACAGAGATCAGGTGCTAGAAATAACATGATAGTTTCACCATATCTCGTTGAGTCCTTTTCACTTCTGTTTTTATTTTGTTTTGTTTTGTTTTTAAACTTGTTTCTCTAAGTGATTAGGTGGGGCTCACGATTCAAGTTGTTACCAATGCTAGGGTGAATTAGAGTGATTGAGATACAAAAAAAAAAAAAAACTGAGACCAGACCATCAGACCAACTGGAATAAATTCAATAAAGTCGACCACTGGAACCCTTGTATATGCCAGTTGTGTTGACCTAGAGTTAGGATTATCAATCACTGGTTCCCTTGTATATGCCAGTGTGTTGATATTAGTCAGACTAGTATCTCAGTCCATTAGGATAGGTTCATTTTGGCGGAGGCCTTCAGACAGATATGAGAAACACCGTTCACCTAGTAAACATCAAAACCATCTATGTTTTTCTCTATATCCATCTTCTTGATCTATCCATGTGATTAGTTTTGACTCCGGATATTGATGTCCATAGTGCGACTATCTGAGTAGAGCTCTGTCACTTATATGAATTTTAGTATGCTAGTGCAAACTCGTGTACAACAATTGGAATTTCGCATCAGGGTACTTCCTCCTGTAGTCAATAAGTATGCCAACCAAGGAGATTCTTTAGTGCCTTCCAAGGTTCTGCGTAGATAGTTAGGGTCTGGAATAAAGGTTTTGTGGGTATACCTCTGGTAAGCCCTCCTGAGACTATAACTCGGCCACTAGGGACACCTAGGGGTTTAAAGGCTTATTACATACGCTAAATGCAATCGACGATGCCCGCGACAGTGAGTTAGGATTTTATTTTATTTTTGCTCGAGGACTAGCAAATAATAAGTTTGGGGGTATTTGATAGACGCATTTATGTGTCTATTTTGATCCCAATTGTATATATTGTTAGTGCTCGATTTTGTGCTTATTTGGTTATTTTACGTCTTTGTAGGTGTTTTTGGAGAAATAAGATTTTGCGGCGAAATTGGCTCGAAAAGTTGCTCGAGGCACCCCGGAGGACAGTTGCTAAACGGACCCCAGAATTGGATAAGGAGTACCCAAGGTTATGTGTAACCCAAATTTGTCCACAACACCCAGATTTGTCCTCAGCACCAATTTCCAATAAAGATATCTCTGGCAGTTTTGACAATCGTGATTTGGAGGAGTTTGAGGTCGATTAAACCTCTGATTTTCAGAGGATAGACTCCTTATGGGTCTAGGAATCTGATATGGGTGTTGAAATCGATTAGACTGGGCTCAATCGACGAATTTTTATCACAACAGAAATATATGGAAAGTCACGTGTGTGACCTGTTTTAAGGAATTTTAGAGAGATTAAAGTGCTATGAACCTTCCCAAAGATTTGTATCTATCTAAGGAAGAGTTTAGAATAAAAAGGAAAGCTCAGAAATGCGTAGAAATTCTAAAACAAGAAATTGCCGCAACTTTGCCGTGAAGAGAGGGGAAGAGATTTTGGAAGATTTGGGAGAGACTTAATCGGTATTTTTGATATAAATAGATGGTTTGGGTCATATAGAAGGGGTGTGTGGAGTTTGGGGACCTGAGGAGGGCCAGAGAAGAAAAATCAGAGTTTTATCAAACTCTGTTTCTGCTACTGCTGCTGCTCACTCAGAACATCGACACGAAGATTGACGCACGGAAACAGTCGCAGAACAGTGACGTTGTTCAACAACAGAAGAGCAGTAACGTTTATATACAACAGTTAATCATTGTTCCTCTTTCTACCAGAGATCTGTAACACTTTTACGCTGTTGCAAATCAGCTGCTTTACACCTTTCACTCTTTTAATCAACTTTTGAGCAACAAACATGTATTTTGAGCAAGTGATTAATATGAGGAGCTAAACCCCAACATTGGGATGACGGAGAAAGCCATATTTCATGCGTGTGGTAATTATATTTAATTCTTTTTATGACTTTTTGCATTAATTTAATCGTTTTATGATTTTTCTTAATTAGTTGTGAAGTCGTATGATGATGTATGCTTGGTCTAAGTGCTTTTGATGCATCACGCTAGTGATTTACAGTTAATCTTTTTAAAATATACCCTGGAAAATAATTAGAGTCAATAAACAAGAGTTATAATTGTCTAAGAATTGATTTTTGAACCACATGATATGAGGTTTGGTGGAATCATGAGTCTCAGTAATCTCTCGACATTGTGACAAACCTTGTGTATATATTTTCTTTATTTTTATTGTTTTCTATTTTTAAATCTGAAATCAGTCTCAACAAGTCCGAGAAACGAACACTTTACTTACCACTACAAAATCACATCAGATGCATATGGCCTCCTTTGTTGCGCTGACATGTATCACATGATGATACAAATTGGATTAAATCACTCTTCATTTTGGCTAATAAAAGCGAGTCTTAGCCCTGTTTTATGTACTTGAGATACCTGAATATCCACCCACGGCTGATGAGTGCATAGCATGCATAATAGAATCTCTCACACTATTGATAGAACCAATATAAAGTCTAGTCTTATACCTTAGTATCCCATGTAGCAGTGAATAAATTTTGTGGCCTGGGTGAATAAGCAATTCCGAGATAATTTGTTGCACCAAAGGATCTTCCTTGTAACTATCCACAATATCTTGATCCCACTAAGGTTATATCAACGACATGGCTTGCAACTCTGAAGTAGTATGTGGTATCCTTGACAAGGCATCAACTGCTTTGTTATCTAGCCCTTTTTTGTAACAAATGACATAATCCATCCCTAACAGTTTCATTAACCATTTATGCTACATGACTGTGGTGATCTATTGTTCCATGAAATATTTTAGGCTTTGATGGTCTGTGTGTATGATGAATGAGTAGCCAGTGAGGTACTGCTTCCATTTATGAACAACCATGATAATGTCCAATATCTCCCTCTCGTAAGTGGATAAAGCCAAAGATTTTAGGCCCAAAGCTTTGCTGAAAAAAGCGATAGGCTTTCTCTCCGGCATAAGCATTGTACCTACACCACTAGAACATGCGTCAGTTTATAAAACAAAGGGTTTAGAAAAATCCGGCAAAGCCAAAACCAGTGTTGTGATCATGGCGGCTTTGAGGAGAGAAAAGGCTTGAAGAGCATCTACAGTCCATGCAAAAGAGTATTTGCGCAACATGTCAGTAACTTTCTCGTAACTGTCTTGACTAATCTTCTGTAATAACCGCTGAGACCGAGAAAGCCTCGTAACTGTCTCAAGTTAGTGGGATGTGGCCAACTTTGCATTGCTGCAATTTTTTCTGGGTCGGCTGCAACATCTGCTAGGGTAATCAAATGCCCCAAGTACTCTAGTTGGGTATGAGAAAAACAACAGTTTGAAAGTTTGGCAAAGAGGTAATGTCTGCGAAGGATAGACAATGTCGCAGATAGATGTAATAGGTGCTCTTCAAGTGACTTATTATAGATGAGTATGTCATCGAAAAAGACTAAAATGAACTTGCGTAAGTAAGGCCAAAAAATATCATTCATGAGGGCCTGGAACATAGCTAGGGCATTAGTAAGCCCAAAATCCATAACCCGAAATTCGTAATGCCCTTGATGAGTCCTAAAGGTCGTCTTAGGTATGTCAGGAACATATACTCTAATTTGAAAATATCACGACCGTAAGTCAATCTTAGAAAAAAAATACAGATCCATGCAGCTCATCAAGTAACTCATCGATTACAGGGATGTGGAACTTACCTTTGATGGTGTTAGAGCACTGCTCGGTCAAACTCGCAACTGTTTCTATCTCAAGCTTGTTGTCAAGTTTAGTTTCCAAAACTATAAGTTTTGATTTCTAGTGTACTTATAGCTAAGTCTCGGATTAGGGTAGAAAGTGTAGTTGAGCATTAGCCTTCACGACGTTCATTGATTGAATACGAAGAACTACTAAGGGGAGCTTGTGGAACTTCATCAACAAAATGTATGTGGAGACTTGAAATCATATATCAATCAAAAGTCTATCTATTTTATCTGCTATTTGAGATAAAATCCGTATAGTTATATAGACTTCAATTATACAAATTTGATATTTCGAGCTGAGTTTAACTCGCTTACATATTTCTTGAAATATATGTTGGTAAGCTTCCGCTCTAACCAAGTTCATCTTATATTCTTGATGAAAGTCAAAACATGATCATGTGAAAATCGCCCGGTAACATCTTACATGATTTGTGTGAGACGGTCATTTTATGTAGACTCGGAATGTTTCGTATTGATCAGTCAATCACTTGAAAATTGCTTTGAAGCTAATAGTTTGTGTGAGACAGCTATTCCCGTCTCCTAAGAATGTTTCAATGGTTCAAATGAGAGTTTACAACAATTAGATTTATGCATAGTTTGTGTAGTTGCATATATGTAATCCATGTCCGGGAACCATGGTATGCATACCCGTATGCGTACTAGTTGGTTTGAGAAATCCGGGAACCTGGTATGCGTATCGGTACGCGTACTGGCGTAAGGTTCGGGTCCGAAAATTTCTGCTTAGTTTGGATGGTATGCGTACCGGTTCGTGTACTAGCGAAACCCAAACTTGGTCCGGCCACTTAGGTACGCGAACCCCTATGCATACCTAAGTGGATAATGTTCTAAAATCGGGTTGTTCATGAACTAATACATTTATATATTAAGGAATGTAATTTTCTGCAAACCGTGGCTATAATGTTCATGAATTGATTCGAGTGAATCAAAAAAGATTTTTCTTCAATTGTGTCTTGTATACTTTTATGAGAATATAAACAATTGAGCAACTCAAGAACTAGTTTCATTTGAGTCATTTGAACTAGTTATGGTTAAGATGAATATGGTTGATATGAAATTGTTCATATGGATAACTTCGGTAAACTATTGTTGAGCAAACAAAGGTGTACACGTTTAGGTACGGTTACTCATATTTAAATGAAGTCACTTTTCATTTGTGTGTAACAAGCTAATTTTGCTACTATACGATTAAGATTATTGTGAGGTGATTGATATTTCTAGGTTGTTCTTCGGGAATATAAGTCTGGTATATATAAATTGGTTCATGTTCACCTTGATTTATCAAAAGACAGAACAAAACTCATAGGTATATCTGTGGGAGACAGATTTATCTATTCAATATGCTTTTCTGTGTGAGACAAATTGGTTTATCAAGTCTTTGACTTTGGGTCGTAGCAACTCTTAGTTGTGGGTGAGATCAGCTAAGGAAATCAAGTGCGCGGAATCCGACGTGGTTCTAGAGGCGTAAGGAACACGATTGTACCTTGATCAGTATGAAATTGGTTATGGCTCAACTACATTCCAGTCTGAAGTTAACTTGGAGTAGGATAATGTTTGTAGCGGCTTAATACAATGTGATGTTCAAATATGGATTAGGTCCCAGGATTTTCTGCATTTGCGGTTTCCTCGTCAACAAAACTTCTGGTGTCTGTGTTATTTCTTTTTCGCATTGTGTTTGTTTATATAATTGAAATATCAAAGGCTGTGCGTAAGTTCAATCAATTGTGAATCCAACCTTTGGTTGTTGATTAAATTGATTGACACTTGGACTGTAACGACCCGTCCCTCACCGATATTGTCCCACTTAGCCACTGCGGTTATCCGGCAGTGTGGGGTTTTCAACGGGCATCGCTGCGGTCATGCAACAATAACTTCCCGAGAGGTCACCCATCCCTGGATTACTACCGCCCGAGCACACTTAACTGCCGAGTTTTCAGCCAATTCTAGAGGTGCTGAAAAGGCCTTGGTGTTAGGAAAGAACAAACCACTACTTATATTCCATTCGGCCAACCACTGCAGAATATCGGGTATTACAATACCACCACTTTAAATTGGAGCCGTCCTCGGCTCCAGAATATATTTCCAAGCCCAGATCTCTGACGTTTCCTTCCCCTCATGAGAGCAATACTTGACATATCCCGTCCAACGTATTCTCTCACCCTCGAAAGGTGAACCGTCGTTGGCTCTGATACCATTTGTAACGACCCATCCGTCCGAATGTTGTGATAAAAAATTGGCAAATAAGCAAGACAATAAATCTTCCTTGATTTGTTCGTTTTGTGAAAATGCAAATTATGTTCAAAGTAAGTGTTGAAAATTCAAGAGGAACAACAAAAGGATTTCCAAACTTCAAAATGACATGCAAAAAATGAATCTGGACTTAGGTAATCAACAGGGTACTCCTGAAGACAAGAAGAAATCTAAGAGAACCAGATTCAGACGAGGTAAGAAGTTTGTTTATACAAAAAACCTTGATAAGTCACTATGTGATAAAAGATGTGAGCATTCGGCTCACTGTGTGACTATCTAATACTAGTGACGTCTGCATCCTCATCTTTAATTTGAGAAAATGAGGATTGCATCAAGGTTGCTTAAGTTTTGTATAATTGTTAATTTTGTTTATGTTAAGAAAATATCTTCTTAGTCAAAATAGATAATGAATCATGAACCGTCTTCTAGGGTTTGGGTGTCCATTGGTGTATTTATATTCAATTGTGATCAAAATGCCCTTCACATCCTTTATCTTTGAAAAATACAGTTTCATGGCTCCTGTAACTAGAGGTACCACAAAAAGGGATGCAGTTGAAGCAGTTAATATGTATCTTTGTGAAGGAATCAATTCCTCAAGTAAGAAGAAAGAGAGATCTACGAATGGTGAAGGTTCTTCCTCTAACTGCCTCTTGTCTGTTTGTCATTTTGATAATAACTTTAAAGGTATGGTGAAGGATTTCATCAATAAAAGAAATGATTTAAAATTTCAAATCATTTTTTGTAGCAGACCGGTAAAATTTTCCTTCTAACAGGTTGGATTTCAACCAGTCCAGCAAGATCAAAACCATGGTCGCGCCACTCGGATAAAAAAATAAAACAAAAAAAAATACGTAAAATGCAATTTTCATAAATAGTCCACCAGCAGTTTAAACGCAAAATTTATCCAAGTAATACACAAACGAAGCATACATAATAAATAATTTAAGAGAACAATTTGAAACTCAAAGCTAGATAGCATTTCTAATCAAAATTGGTTAACACAGTTGTCTAAAACTGTAAGATAAAAATTTATAACAATTTTATACACAATAAAGAAAGACCAAACTAAATGTTTTGTTTCTTTACAATTCGTGGGCATCACTCGTGTCTCTAGAAGTTGCTACCAAGTAACATTAATTCCTAAGGAATACAGTCCAAACAAAAATAAGAAATCTAATTTAGATATTAAAAAACTAATGCCATACAGAGAAACGTTAAGTACAAGTTAAGACTTTTGGATTATAAACAAATTAATAATATGCTAAAAACACAGGTACAAACTGCCAATACATAAAGATATAAATACAAAGGAAGTACCATTATTTATGGATCAGACCCTTTTCAATCTCATAGACTAAGACAAGTTCAGACAGTAAGATGGGGAGCATAGTGGGTACTGAGTACATTTAAACAAAAACCATTCGACCCCTCTCCGACGGTGATAAACGTTGCACAAAATCCAGGTGTTATGTACACAAAAAAAATATGACAAAAGCATAAGCCAAAGGCAACTTAAGACTACCCAGATAACCCAGTGATATACATATTATGAACAACAAAATACTAATTTTTGACGTGCTAAAAGCCTGAGGTAAGCTCTGCCCGGCTTACTGCTGCAAGCTCCTCTCGTACTCAGTGGGAAAACAAAACCAAACAGAGTGAGCCCACAACCAAGTAGGAGTTATAATGGTAAAAAAATGTAAATTCTTGTGTAACACATACATGAACAGACAAGAACATCAGCTAAAATAGTACCAAATGAAAAGCCTTACACAATTGGAATTCATAACTAAATAAAGAGCTGTAAATCAAATTTGATTACTCTACTATTCTTTTGGCCAGCGCCGATGTCAGGATAGTCAGATACAGCTACCGTTACAGCTAACGGTTTTCCGAGTTACCACCCGTAGATGGGGGCCAATTAAAGCCTGGCATTTCTGTAGTAGAGTCGTCTAGTTTCCTATTTACGCTTTTTCACAAGAAGGAAACACTCGCAAAAGTAATCCACGTAACAGTATTAAGTAAAGCATCCCATAGAATCTTGCCAAGACACATACACGAGTGATTGATTGATAAAGCATGAACAAAAATGTAAAACATGAACAGAAATGTAGAGCATAGGAGTTTAAATGATGATGCAATACATTTACCAAATCAAAGTGTATAAACAGGGAGTTCAAATATAAGCTTGAGCTGGTGCCATAAGGCAAACATTTAATGGAAAATCTTTGAGTTGCAGAACCAGGGGTGAATATTATGAAACTCAGTGAGTCCTTTTTACAAACAAAAAATAGGGACCATGAGAAAACGAAATGTTAAAACATGAAACAAAGGTAAATCTAAAAATGATTTCAAAAGGTTCCAGCTGTTGGCTATAAGTGGAGTTTTTAAATACAAAACTCATTTAGTCATTTTAACAAACAGTTGAAATGTTAGATTAAGAAAACAATAGTACTGACTCTTAGGATGGAAGCTAATACTTGTATTGCCAAAAATCCTTATTATTCTTCATAAAAACATTTATAGACGTTTGAAATCATTTACATTTCAATACGCAAAAGGTGGGATTTTAAACCGAGTTTCCCGTGGTGCAAAAATCATGGATAGTTTAAACCAAAATCATGAACAAAATTAGTTAGATTATAAATTACCCATTGGGTGAAAACAAGAACATTCAGAGATTAGCATGAAAAAAAATCAAGTTACCGTCGATTCAAATCGATTTGCAGAGGGAAATATATTTAAACCTGTAACCAAGCAAGGACCATACAAGAACACACCATTTTTCTCTTAAAATTTCATTGAGAAATCAGGACCGAATAGAAATCAAATCAAGTTCTTTAAATGTTTCGAAATCACACCCAAGAAAACATGCATCAAAATCATGAGTTTAATGGAAGGGATTAAACACAAGAGAATATACATTTCAAGATAGATTTGAAGAGAAAAAGTCCCCTACCTTTGCAGAATACAAATTCAGCCGGAAACAGACGATGGGTTATGCTTGAATTTCATTTTAAAAGATGAAGTTTTATGTGCATGATGTTAATTTGCGTGGCGAGATTGGGATATACCCAGATTAATTGGGGTTATACCCATTTTATTCTCATCCAAAATAGTGTGCTAAGGGGTGTTTAAAAGGAGCTGAAAGACCAAATTGCTCAAAAAAAAACCATGCCGACCAAAATGCATCCAAAAAATTTCAAAATCCTTTTCCGAAACTCTAACTATGAAACCAAATCAGAAGAAAAATAAATAAAAAATTATACGGGTTTTGAGATTGCGTACAAAATCATACCCAATCTCAAATCCTGTATGATCCATGTATGATCCAAATTTTTATCAACAGTCGGCATGGTTTCTAGTGCCGACCTTGCCGACTTGTATTAGTCGGCATCTTCCTAGGTTGAATATTGTGCCGACTTTTCATCTCTGAAGTTTGCATTTACAGAGTCGGCATGGTATTCATCCTTATACCTTGCCGACTAATCATGCATTTGTAACACCTTTCTCTGTATGTCAAAAATCATATAATCGGCAAGGTATTTTTTGTCGACCTTGCCGACTATAAGGCAGCCGGCAAGGTAAAATATCAATAAGATGTCGACGAGTGAAACATTTACAACAGTCTCCTGTGTGTCAAAAATAATAAAGTCGGCATCTTCTTCATTCACCGACCTTGCCGTCCGGATATAGTCGGCATGTTATTCATCCGTAGACCTTGTCGGCCAGATATAGTCGGCATGGTCTTCATTCGTCGACCATGCCGACTTTTCATAGTTTCAGAACTGAAAGTGTTGATTTCTTCTTTAATTTTGAGTATGATTTCACACATCAGCTTTGCAATCCCCTTTTTAGAAGTGTTTGGGTAGTATGTTCTCATTTCCATTGCAAAAAAAATTCTCAAAACAATTTTTTTTCATCAAAAATCTTCCCACATGAATTCAATCAAAAACAAAATTTGATAATTTAAATTCATAAGTTTTAATCTAATTCAATTAATCAACCTAATCAGAATTTTTAGTGTTAATTAAACAAGGATATATTAGCTATTTAGAAAATACAAGATTAAGGGGTGGCATGTTTTACTTTAAAATGACCTGGCTTTTGTCTCATTAGGTATACCCCAATTAATTTGGATATACCCCAATCAAGCCAGATTAATTTGAGTGTAAACTTGTTACAGTGGAAGAAGGGAGAAAATTTTCAATGGAGCTTAAAAGAAAAAAGAAATGCTTTCTTTTATAAGTTACAAAGAAAAAGGACTAGACTGCACTAGCTGCTCATGTCTGCCATATATGTTACATGCTAAAGATTTTCTAGACAATTCCTGAGATTTACTAATCACAAGTCCTAATAGTACTAAGGGACGATCCATTTAGTTAAAAGGCCCATACTAGGTTCAGGGAATTTTCCACGGTTTTAAACATTTGATGCTAGAATGACACGCATACTGCAAAATTCTGCTACTCAAAAGGGTTAGGCTAGGGCTCAAAGCCCAAGAGAAATTTTTGTTGCCGTTATATCGTTACCCACAAAAAGGCAAAAATTGTCCCCAAATTAAAAATTAAATAAAAGAGAAATGAATTTTTACCTTCAAGTAGCCCGATCACTTGTCCCTCCCGTGAAACTCCAGCTTCTAAATAGCTTCTTCTAGAGAATGACGTTACCATGCTTCTTTCGTCATATAAATGGTTTTAACCCGAAGGACTTGATCCAGCTGATAAGAATTAGAAGTACCGACTTCTAATCATAAGTCACAATCTCATGGGATTGCAAATCTTGTCACCTAACCACGTGATAATGGCCAACGCCGCGTCTTCGGAACTTGGGTGCGTGAAACACTTTGAAAGCACCCTCCAATTGTCCTTGAAGTCGTACGTGTCCCTACAACATGTCTTCCTAATTTTGAGAAGTTCACTCTTGACCATTTACTAAGGATGGGAAGCGATAATCAAGTCTACCGCAATGCCCATGGCTTGCCCGAAACTCTCATAGTACTTGGACATGAACAACATGTCGTTGTAAACGGTTGACGAATGAATTCCGTGTATCATGACCATCTCTCTAAAGTACAAGTTGCGCATGGAGTGATGATATATGTATGCTTTACCGAAAAATAAATCATAAAATTGGTTAAAAAGATCAAAATAAATAATTCCTGGATAAAAAAAGACATCTAAATTTTGATACTATTTAAATGGATAAAAATGTAAAAATAGCCAGGATGTAAACAGTTTCATCCTACTCATTTTCAAATACTTTTTGTTATTTTTAATTATCAGGATGCATCCAGTTTCATCCTCGCTATTTTTAAAGTTTAAGCCAGGATGAATCCAATTTCATCCTTGCTATTTTTTTGTGTGTCCATTTCACCCATACTAATTTTTACTCGTCCATTTGAACCGTGTTTTAAAAATATTTGGACAAATGATCCATTTTCCGAAAATAAATAAATAAGCTGACCTGGTTAGTCGAACTACGGTCACACGACCTCTGTCATTTCTTGCTGGACCTTAGGAAACTCCTTAGAAAATCCACAACGACAAAATTCCACTACTATTAAACTATTGACAATGACCAGAATGACCATTCTGGTTATTGATATTCCACTTTCACTTATTGAAACGACAAGGTAGAGATGATGAAGATTTCTTATTATTGAGAAGCTTGAGTTACAAAACAGGTTTTCCTGTGAATAAATAGGTAGAGATAAAACAAATCTACATTTAATAAATATCTTTCCTAACTAAGAAAATATATAACAATATATACAATATATGCAATGAATACATATCTCCTAATACTCCCCCTCAAGTTGGAGCATGGAGATCATGAATGCCCAACTTGCGAAGAAGCAGCTCAAACTGAGGACGTCCAAGAGCTTTGGTGAAGATATCTGCAAGTTGAGCAGTTGTTCGAACATGGGAAGTAACAATATCACCAGACTGAATTTTATCGCGCACATAATGACAATCAATCTCAATATGTTTGGTGTGTTCATGAAAAACAGGATTAGCAGCAATATGAAGTGCGGATCTACTATCATAGTAAAGTCGCATAGGATGAGAGTGAAACACACCTAGAGATTTCAATAATGCCTTTAGCCACGTGAGCTCACTACAAGTATAATCCATGGAACGGTACTCGGCCTCAGCAGAAGAACGAGATACTGTGTATTGCTTCTTTGTCTTCCAAGATATAGGTGAGCCTCCCAAAAAAATAAAGTAACCACTAAGTGAACGACGACTAAGAGGACAGGAGGCCCAATCAGAGTCACAATAAGCAGTAAGTTGAAGAGCACTATCCTTACGCAAAACAATCCCTTGACCCGGATGGCCCTTCAGATAACGAAGAACTCGGAGAGCAGCTTCCCAATGAGATACCCAAGGAGACTGCATAAATTGAGCCAATACATGTACCGAGTAACATAATTCAGGACGAATAATAGTCAAATAAATTAAACGTCCAATAAGCCGACGATACTGGGATGCATCAGAATAAAGTAGTCCATCATCTAGAGCCAAACGATGATGTTGATCCATGGGTGAATAAGCTGGTTTGGCTCCAAGAAGTCCAGTCTCGGAAAAAATATCTAAAGTGTATTTCCTTTGAGATAAAAACAGTCCATCAGCTCCACGAGACATTTCAATACCAAGAAAATACTCGAGACTTCCCAAATCTTTCATGTGAAAACAACGGCTTAAATATGCTTTAAAAGCACCAATAGCAGTGGAATTATTCCCAACAATAATTAAATCATCCACATAGACCAGTACATTGATAGAATTCTCACCTCGTCATAGAGTAAATAGAGAATAACCAGCATAAGACTGTATAAACCCAAAAGCCTTAAGAGCACCTGCAAGCTTAGCAAACCAATTACGAGGAGCTTGACGAAGACCATATAAAGATTTATGGAGTCGACACACCTTACCAGGAGAATTAGTCGAATATCCTGGAGGAAGTTGCATATATACTTCCTCATCAAGATCCCCATGTAGAAAAGCATTGTGAACATCCATTTGATGTTACTCCCAATCACGAGCAACTGCGACTGCTAAAAATGTTCTAACCGAAACAATTTTAGCTACGGGAGCAAATGTTTCATGATAATCCACCCCTTCCACTTGTCTATTACCAAGAACAACCAAGCGAGCCTTATACCGCTCGATGGTGCCATCAGAATTATATTTGATTTTGTAAACCCATTTACAACCGATAGCCTTCTTCCCTGGCGGCAAATCAGTAATAGATAATGTGTCATTCTTATCAAGAGCATCAATTTCCTTAGACATAGCTACACGCCAACAAGAAAGGCGAACAACTTCCGCATAACTGATAGGTTCTTTAATAGTAGTAATCGCCGCCAAAAAACGAGTATGATTAGCAGAAAAATTTGCACAAGATACATAATTATTTATGGGATAAGGCGTACCTGAGGACGTTGACGAATGTGGAGTGGAGGAGCCGGGGTCTGTTGCTTTCACTGTATTGCATACATAATCCTTTAAACGAGTATTAGGAACCCGAGAACGAACACTTCGCCTAACTGTCTGATCAGAAATGTCACTGATAGGTTCCGACACTATGTTGTCAGGTATATGAGTAGCATCAGGAAGTGAAACTGTATCAGAAGTATCCCCTGACATATGCGGCAAGGCAACAACACTGGGTGAGATAAAAACACCACCTGACATATTTTGGGAGGCTACATCACCGGGTGAGATAAAAGCATCTGAATTCCCACTAGACCTGTTTGGTAATCGTGTGACTGTTCGACTTCCAGTAGGTGTCTCCCTTGTCACACCTGAATTAATTTGAGAGTTAACGTCACAAGAGACAAAAGTCTCTGACATACTCTGAATACATGTTGGCTCACTTGGCTTTTTTATGTAAATTTATGTCGGATGAGACAAAGCCGTCCAAAATCTCGCTTGAGGCATTCCTTTTGTTCTTTGACACATTTGAAGCAATGTTACGGGAGACATGTTCTGTTTTTGAAACTTTGCCTGAAATTCTCTGGCTATTAATGTCACCTAATGTCCCAACTGACGTCTCACCTATCACGTTGTCTGACATTTTCAAATTCTGCGAAGAACGTCCGCCTGTCACGTTCTGTGTAGCTGTCCGCACACCAGAAGACTTGTCTTTTCTGCTCGGTTCTGCTGTTACAAATTCAGTACTGCCCGGATTCACAGTGGCTGGTATTTGAGGACTATCATACCCCAGAAAACCAGATTCTTCTCCAGAAATCACTGGCCAGTCATCCACCCCAACTTCATTATTATTATCTTCATTATCATTATTATTATCCGAAGAAACAAATGTGTAAGGAAATTTGTTTTCAAAGAACACCATATCACAAGACACAAAAAATTGTTTCATTTCCAAATCAAACAACCGCCAACACTTTTTTTCACAAGGGTAACCAACAAAACTACATCTTCGACTTCTTGGGTTAAACTTATTACGATCACGAGGGACAAAGCTTGCATAGCATAAACATCCAAATACTTTAATATGAGTATAAATAGGAGGCTTCTTATGTAACAATTCATATGGAGTTCTCCCGTTAAGCAAGGGAGTAGGCGTGCGATTAATAATATGAGCAGCACTTAAGAGACACTCACCCCAAAACCGAAGAGGTAAATTGGCTTGAAATCGTAAAGCACGCGCCACGTTAAATATATGACTGAACGCTTCCATTTTGTTGTGGTGTATCCACACATGAAGTTTGAAATTCTATACCCTGTTCAATAAAGAAAGGAATTAATGGAAGAAATTATGTACCATTATCACTGCGCACCTTCTTAACTTGTCTATCAAATTGTGTCTTCGCCATAGCACAAAAATCCCGAAATTTTTGCACCACCTCTGTTTTATGTGCCATCAAATAAATCCAAACACAACGAGAGTAATCATCGACAATGGTAAGAAAATAATGTACACCACAAGAAGATGGAGTACGATAAGGACCCCATACATCACAATGAACTAAATTGAAGAAGTTATCCGCTTTATTCTCACTAACCGGAAAAGTAGTCCGAGTTTGTTTAGCTTTAAAGCAAATATCACATGGATCATTAAGAAATTTCCGACAATCAACTTTATTCATACCCGGAAGTAAACAAACAACCTTATTAGACGCATGACCTAAACGTCTATGCCATAAACAATAATCCTCTCCAGCAGATACTCGATTTGCAGTAATGAGCGTTCCACTATGAAAGATATAGACCCCGTCTCGTTCCTCACCCACACCAATCACCGTCCTCGTAGTGCGGTCCTGTATCGCACATAATTTATCAGTCAAAGTAACAATACATCTCAAATCTTTAATTAAACATGCTAAAGAAATCAAGTTGCAGTGTAGATCAGGAACGAATAAAACACGGAATAATTTTATACTGTTTGCAAACACCACAGTGCCTTCGCATGGAGCATGAGAATATGTGCCATTCGGAAGCTTCAAAGAAGAAAACCCAATTTCATGAGTCTTAAACAAAAATTCTTTAGTTCCTGTCATGTGTCGTGAAGCCCCTGTATCAAGTATCCATTTACCAGAAAGCTTCGAATCATTATTCGAATTTTTAAGCATTTGAACAATGGTTTCCCATAGGGTATCAGTAAGAGTATTATCAAGACCTAGTCGATCTTGTGACGATAAAAATCCCCCACCAGAGTTAATGATTGTGATCGCTACATTAGCTACACAAGTCATGGTGTTAATCTTAAGCACAATTTTCTTATTTGATTTTAATTAGGCTAAGTCTTTCCCGACTCAGATGCCATGAAACAACAAGATAGAGATGATGAAGATTTCTTATTACTAAAAAGCTTGAGTTACAAAACAGGTTTTCCTGTGAATAAATAGGTAGAGATAAAACAAATCTACATTTAATAAATATCTTTCCTAACTAAGAAAATATATAACAATATATACAAATATATGCAATGGATACATATCTCCTAATACTTATATATAATGCTCATTGACGATAGAGCTAGCTAAAAAGAATGAAAAGACGGGATACAAAGAAGGCTAGTTGTAAATAAACAGTGTCAAAGAAGAACTAAATAGAAAACAAGTTGGATTTTTTTTTTTTTTTATATGAACTTTATATGGTGACTGTCAAACATGTCATTATGTGTATATGTCAAACTACGAAATCATAAATTTTAACCAGTTCAAAGTTAACAGCAACGGGAAAGGGCATAAAATGTTCACACATTAGTTCGATACATCAAGTACAAAAGAATAAGCTAGGTGAGTATCAAAAAATGGATAGAATTCCCATTTAGGTAGAACAAGATTTATCAGAAACTTTTTAAATAATAGTATGGACTCAAATGAATATTTTTTTCAAGATACAAACAGTGTTTCAAAGAGAATTACTAAACGAGTTTGATATATTCAATTACTATATTAAAAGTGGAGATGACATTATCCAGTCAGGCCGAAAAGATTGTAAACCAAAACAGTTTATTTTTCTTTAACAAAAACAATGACACAAAGTATTATGAAGAATTAATATATAAAAAAAATGGTTAGCAGGTGAAGCAAACTTTTAAAACTAACAAACGTTACGACAACATGTATGGACATCAAAGAAAGTGTTGTTAAGGAACTTAATTCTTCTGAAAACAAGTAGTCAGTGAACATTAGTTACAGACTTTATCAACACAGGAAAAAGGCACATGACAGTCACATAATTTTGAGGAGATTCATTTGGTAAGGGTATAAGCCTGACATAAAAAGAGCCAGGAGCATGTTAAAAATAATGAATAAATAGTAAAAGAAAAGTACATTACGAGTTTAAGCTGTGTGTACCGTTAGTTCTACGAGAGGTTCCTCCATCATACTAAACATTAGTCATTTCGTCCAACCTCCTTTAATTCCTCCAAGTCTGCAGCGGTACTAGGTTTCTCTGGTCCTAACAACATTTATGATAATCATCATCGAACTTGCCAGTTGTGAACACAAAAATAACGATGGTATCTTCGTGTCCACAAACAAAGTTCGCAATCAAAGTAAAACTGACGAAATGGTAGTGATATGACTTAAAGTTGCATAAAACAATATGATAAGCTTTGAGCCCAAGGGTTCGTCCTTGCTTCTTATCACAAGTAATCCTATGATAACTTAAATGACGCATAAAGTAAAGAATACGAAAGTCATAAGTGCAGAATGTAAATAAGACTCACATTTACGTGGTTCAGCACTAAGGCCTACGTCCACAGAGGTTTGTGTTGCACTATATATTCAGAGATTACAGAGATAGTCAAATGACTTTGAGTGAGGGACGAAGCCAGGGAACAAAAAGAACTCATACTTACTCTTACCGTTTCTCTCTCCTAAGCTCTCCTTAAATCTAACTAAAAATGGTCGACCCCCTTCTCTTAGTAGAGAGAGGTATTTATAGGCTTCTTTGGTGGGGCCTTCTTCTACTGACAGCTGTGTCCTTATCGTCTTGGTTTAAGTGTCAATCCCGATGGTATCTTCGTTTTCTTCCGAAGACTCCAACGGTACTATAGGGTAATGATGGGTCGCCTCTTCCTTCTCCACAGGACATCTGACACGTGCCCTATGCTCATAGTGTTTAATGCGGGTGGTTGGGTAGCCTGCATGCGCCATACAGATGTCTGCTGCCCCCATCACATCCTTGTCAGTGAGACTCATCCTCGTCGTTGATCTCGGATCTTCCTTGGGATGGAGTAAAGTAGGTCTTTGGGTGCTCTTCAGTACTTCGCGGTGCTTCGTTCCTTTGGTGCTCCTTGACTCTCCATCGTAGGATCAGCTCTATGATGAGTAGACGAGATGATGCATGTCTTTGGCGTGTTGGGTTGTGGCGTCACATCTTGATGTCCATGTGATGCACGTCCTCCATGTGTGATTATTTTTATACGTGGAAGATGTTGATTTATGTGTATACAATTTTCCCCTTTTCTTCTTAATTTGAAGTTCGTCAAAGTATGAAGAAAACTGTCTTCACAGTCTCCTCGTCTTCTCGCAATAACTTCCTCTAGATTTTAGGGCACGTTTCCTAATTCTAGCAATAACTTCTCCTTGAAACATGGGACGGTTATATCTCTTGGGTTATAAATAAGAGAGAGGCTGCTAGTGAAATAAATTTTATTCCCTTCTTCATTCTCTTGTCAGTTCAAGAAACTCTTCATTCTTTTGTCCGTGGGATTCATTTCCGTTTTCTTGTTCTTAACTTCTGCTGCTACTGTCCTCCTCAGTTACTGCTTTTATCTAAATCTGACAAGATCTTCAGAGTTATAATGTTGTCGTTGTTCATCAGGTTCTTATTAACCGTCTTCGTTCATTCATAACGCTTTTAATTCAGGTATGGTGTTCTTACTGTTTCCTATTTTGTTTGATTTTTCTTTTTTCTGCTGTTGTTATCCATCCTTGGTTGTGAATTCAGGTTGAATCTTCCGTGGTACCTTCTTGTGCGGCTATTTGCTGATTCTTCTGCCATTGATTCCCAGTAAATTATTCTCTCGTATGTGTATGTTTTCCTTTCTGTTTCTTCTTATGTCGTGATCCTAGGGTTTGTGATAAAAAACAATTCACACAACAGTATATATACTTGCCCCTGTTTTTTATCGCAAAATCTAGGGTTGCTGGTCCTTTCGATGTGATGAAGTACTTGATATGGAGGTGTTCTTGTCGTGATGATCACAGTTCTGATTGATATATGTTGAACTCATAATCTGACCTTCGTTTTATCTTCGTGCCCCTTGCAGGTATGACAGATCGTCCTCGTGTGCCTTATAATACTCCCCCATCGAGACCTTATAGACACCCTCCATCTAAAAGTCCTGATAAATCTCCGCCGAGGGGTGGTCAGTCCCGATCTTCTCAGCCTGATCCTCGTTCCTTCAAGACTTCATCTTCGTCGGGTCCTAGGGTTTCTTCTCAGAAAAAGGGAGATACGACCAGAGGTTCTCGTTATGTTGTTAACCATCCTTCATCGGACCCTTCTTCTCAGTGTTCGGAGCCGTTGAATGTCCAACCCTTTCGTTCTGTTGCTCCTTCTATTACAGTGCCTTCTCAAAAACCCAAGGTTATACAAACCCCTGCCTTGGTGAAAGATCCTTCTTCGAAAGAGGTTGCATCGAAAGCGGATTTGTCAAGGAGTGCTGCAACTAAAAGAAAGGCTTCGGAGATGATTCCCCCAGAGAAACCATCATTGGCAATGTCCGCGTCTTCCGAGTCCGCTCAAGTTATCCGAAGCATCTTGGTTTCGAAGAAGAAGAAAAAGGTGACTTACAGCCATGTCGATCTTGAGGTTTTTAAGGCGAAGCATGGTTTTGAAGCTTTTGATGTTAAGTTCTACAACAAAGGGGACAATCTTACTTATGACATGATCATGAACTACAAGTACGACGCCTTCCATCTTCTAACGACCGTGGGGGCCTTCGAGGCAGGGCTTATGTTACCTTTGTATAAATCAGGTGATTCTTTCTACTACGACGCCTTGGCGCATCGCGAGGGTTCTACTTATCATACCCACTGTTGCTCGATAGTTCAATTGAGTGGGAATTATCTTCGGACACGTAAAGAGTGCTATCTTCGGAGTCATGGAGAAACAATGATGATCTGCTACACTCCTAATTCCGCGAAGAAGGATTGGTATACTCCTGAAAACTTCAATGCTTCCTTTGGAGATTATGTGAATGGGAGGAATCGGAAGCCATGGAGCCTCGGTCTTCGCATGATGGAAGCCTCTCAGGGTGAGGTTCGTCTTCTGGGCGAAGTGAGTGACTCGAAGATTCGGTATATCCATGGAACCGAAGGAACTGAAAATCTGAAGCCTTTTCCGAAGAATGAACGCCTCAAACGTGATCACGACTATGAGTGACATGCGACTCCTCTTGAGATCATCGGCCCTTGGGCTCATGGTTGGGTGCCTGGTCCCCATGGATGGTGCCCTAATGCTGACAGCCATCCTCGAGATGGTGCTCCCTCTCGCTATGGTGATTTCTTCCCCTGGAGGCTAAATTTTGCTAGTATGAACTTTGACTACACTGTTGACGTTGCTGAGGCTGATGAAGAGGGGAGTTCTGATGCAGCTCTTCCTTCGAAGAGTACTACCACTGTCAAGGTATTATTCCATATACTTAATGTGTGGTTTATGTGTGCTTGCCCCTGGAATCAAAATTGATCATGTGTTTGTTTCAGGCTTCGAAGAAGAAAAGAATTGGCCCCGTTCATTCTTCTACCGTTGGTGAAGAGGAGACAGAAATTCCTGAGGTTAATAGTCCTGCGAATGATGAAGAGAATTCCGATGAGGATGTTACCGATGATGAAGAACGTATGGATACTTATCCTACTGGTCACGAGGATGGTGAGAACGTTGATGGAGCTACTGGTCACGAAGGTGACAAGAACGTTGATGGTAAGAGTGGTGGCGAGGACTTGATTCCTAAGGATGGCGCGAGCAATCCTCTAACCACGGATATCGATCCTCAAGAGATGGTCCCTAACCAAGAGTTCTCCTTTGGTAAGATTTATTCTGCTGGGGGTCCAGTCGATATTACTGCTGCTATGGGAATGGTTGCTGATTTTTCTATACTCTCACCAAATGATGAATGGGATGTTCTTGCGAGTGGGGAAGGTGAAAAGGTAGTCGACTAAGGGGAGAAGGTAACCGAGGAGGACGACAGCTCCGATGGTGAAGATGCCGAGGCTCGTGCTACTAGGGAGGCTGAGGCCGGGAAGAATTTTGTTAGCCAGGGAATCGCTGCTGGTGATGGGGCCCCTGCTAGTGCATCTTCTGATACTTTCGAGAGGACTGTGATGCGCGATGGGGATGATGCAACCTTTGACTAGTTGATGAAGAAAGGCTTAATGTGCGTGCCCAACCCTGCCCCCGTTATGTCTGGTGATAAGGATTCTGATGCATTCACCTGTCAGAGAATGCATCTAGCGTCCCCTGACGAAGTTGCTGAGGCCTGGGAGAAAGATTTGGGAGCCACCTCGTCTAGTCTTCTGGTCGATCCTCATTCTTCCATTGCTCAAATGATGACTATAGACGACGTGTATCAGTATGGTTATCCCAAACAGCGTGTCCTCGAGGTAGGTGATCGTAGATATCAAGTTGAGGGATCTGGTATCCTTTTCCTAGTGATTTTTATTTGGTCGTTTCTTATGCAGCTGGTGAGGAGCGAGCACTGCAACCATACCTTGTATCAGTTTTTCAAGGCGAAGGCTCTTAAGATGGAGGGGAAGTTGCGCCATAGGGAGGAGGATCTGACTTTTGCTGAGGCTCTCATCGTTCCTAAGGACAAAGAGATTCTGGAGTTGAAGAATCGTCTGAAGGGGAAGGAGCATCTTGGCGCTTCCGAAGAGAACCTTCGTGTTGAACTGGATATTGTTCGTAGTGAATTGGAGAAGGCTCGTAAAGACTCTTTGTCTTCTAAAGGTTCGTCTTCGTCCTTATACTTCCCTTCGTATCTCTCTTTCGTCTTCTTAGTGTGCTGTCTGAGTCTCCCGGCCCTATCTTCAGTGGTCGATATCCGAGAGTTAACATGGCTTCGGAATGAGTGGACTCGTCAAGCTTCTCGGATTAGATAATTAGTGGAGAAAATTAAAGATGAGGCTGATAATTGGAACGCTCGGGCAGATGAGCACAACGAATTGACGGCTCAGTATCGACAACGACGGGAGAAGATGGTTGACATGCAGAACCGTTATAACGCTGATCGCCGCCATTTTAATGGAACCTTATTGTGGACTCGTGAGAATCTAAGCGAAGCTCGTGAAAGTATTTCTCGTTTAGAAACCAAGGTAGCAAACTTGGAAGAGGAGCTGCGTCAAGCTCGTTCATCCCATGATCGTGAATTTCATGATTACATACAACGGCTCATTCGGGAGAGCTACGATGCCAGAGCTGAGGCCCATGCCCTTATCGATGCTTTAACTGCTTCTCGGTCTGATGTATCTCGTTTAGTGGACTTTGAGAAATACCTTGAAATTAATATGTACATGCTTACTAAAGGGATAGAAGAGATGAGTAACGAATTCAATCACCTTCGACATTTAGACTCCATGAAGCAGGTAGAGTTGGATGAGTGTCAGTTTGCTTTCACAAATCTTCGATTGGATTATAAGAAAATTTCGAACGAGTATGATTTCCTTGACGATGCCCGGGACGCTGTAGTAAATGAATATGAAATAGCTTCGGCTAATGTCGAAGGTATACATTTGTTTGGTCGTGAGAAATTTCATAACTCTAATCTTCTAACCCATTTGTACATTTTTTTCAGAGCTCGAGGGACAACTTAGCCTTGCAAATGAAAGGCTTGAAAAGGCTCAATCTGACTTAGTGCACGAACAGGGTCAAGCTAAGTACTACGAAGGGCTGGCTGGATCTCGGGACGAATCAGCAAAGGAGGCATCTAAGGAAGTATCTCGATTGAAGTCTTCGTTTTCGCAGTCTGAGCTCAAGGCCACTATTATCGCACATAAGGCTCGTTGCCAGCTTGTCGAAGAGGTTAACAATACATTGACCAAGATCGAGCAGGGCCTTCTAAAGGATCATGACATTAATAAGAAGTATCCTCGTCGTCCTGTACCTGAGCCTATAACCTACACTTTCTGATCCTTCTTCGGGAGGAAGTGTCCCTTCGTATCAGAAGAAGAGTCCAACTGATCACGTCGAGTCTTCCAAGGGGAAGTAGGTTCCTATGGGATTCATTTTTATCTATTTCTGTGTTTGTTGTAATGGGTTGATCATTGTTGATTACTTGGCTTCGGGCCATTTTTTGTGCACCTTTCGTATTTCTTGTTAAATTCCCCCCAAACTTGTAATCAACTTTTATGAAATGGATCATCATTAGTTGGGATATGTACACTTATGATTTACCTGCATTATTGGTTCATATAATCTCTTAGATAGCGAGCATATCTAAATGTTGAGAAATGAATAAGTAGTAAAAAGTGTTTGACAGCAATAAAGAAGGAAGGTACCTCCGTTATTGACATTGGACTTGTCACCTCGTTGGCTAACCCTAGGCCAGAGGATTTCCGAATGGTGGGGGTTAGCGAAGCGTTCTCAGATATGTGGTGCGTTATTGAACTATTTACATGCACCCACTCTGCCGAGCCGCTGCCTTATTGATTGGTTGGGTATCTCTTTCTACTGGAATCCTTCCCCATGGTCTTACACTTATAGACGCTGATAGGGGAGTCCTGAGAGATCGTATGTAATTATTTTCCCTAATAGTACTATTGTGAAGGATAAAAGTTTCTTTTGATTGATGTGGTGAGGTCTGCTACTCCTCGTCCAGAGATAGAAACATGTCAAGCGGGTACGCCAGCTTCTTCTTCTTCTTCTGGTACTCTTTACGCAGGTGCAGAACTGCATTGCTTCATGGGTAGTATGGCGTGAGGTACTTTGCATTACAAGGGTGCATAAGGACTTCTCCTTTTAGATTACGCAGGTAATAGGATCCGTTCCCCGCGATGTCATGTATGACAAATGGCTCGCCCTATGTTGGTGCTAATTTGCCCCACTTTTTCTCTCGTTGGCATTACGGTATAGTCCTTAGCACATACTGCCCTTCTACGAAATTCCTAATCTTAACTTTCTTGTTGTACTCTCTGGCCAACCTTTGTTGGTAGTTCTCCATTAGTTGTAAAGTTGTCTCCCTTCGTTCTTCCAAGTCGTCGAGCCTTTCCAACATCATATCCGTCGTTAGGTTCTTCTCCCAAGCTTCGGTCTTTGTGGTTGACATGATGATTCTGTTGGAATGACAACTTCGACTCCATAGGTATGGAGGAACGGGGATTCACCGGTGGTGGATCTGCGTGTGGTTCAGTACGCCCATAGCACATTATGCAGTTGTTCACACCAGCGGCCCCTGTGTTCATATAACGATTTCTTGAGGATGAGAGCCAAAGTTTTGTTTGTTGCTTCAGCCTGGCCGTTACTTTGGGGGTAGATGGGAGTTGATTTATTCTTCCTGATCTTGAAGGTATCAAAAAGCATGTCTATATTCTTTCCTTATAGTTGTTTACCATTGTCGGAGACAATTTCTGCATGAATGCCGAACCTGCAAATTATGTTTTGAAAAATGAATGTGAATACATCTACATCTCTGATCCTGGACAATGCTTTGGCTTCTACACACTTGCTAAAGTAATCCGTGGCTACAATCAAGAATCATCGTTTCCCTGACCCTTCGATCAGGGGTCCAACAATATCTATCCCCCATTTTGAAAATGGCCATGGGATGTCTACGGGATTTAGCTTTGTTGCTGGGGTGTGGATTCTTTTAGCAAAACACTGACATTCTTCGCATCTTCTAGACATCCTGGCTGCATCTCGTATCATCGTTGGCCAGTAATATCCTTGCATCTTAGTTTTGTCGGCTAGTGACCTCATTCCCCTGTAATTGTCTGGGTCACCGTAATGGATGTCGTTCAGGATACGATGACCCTCTTTCCTGGATAAGCATCGTAATAATGGTCCGAGGAAAGAATTCTTGTAAAGGATTCCGTCCCGAAGATCGTATCTACCTTCCTTCGACTGTATCTTTCAAGCTTGCTTCAGGTCTGCAGGTAGCATTCCTTCTTCAAGGAACAGGTGGATTTCGGTTCTCCAGTCTTCTTCGTTGGTGAAATCTTCATCTTTATTTTCTCTTGATAAGATATCTTCTTCGTCGAAATATTTGTTGATATCTTCCCCAACATCATCGTCGATAATATCCTCCCCTGCATCGTCTTCACGATTTGTAGCAAAGGATTATTGTGGAATAATCAAAGGCTCGTATACTCTTGTTATCTTTATGGCCTTGACGCTTTCATCCCTTAGCATCGATGATATGTACGCTAGGGCATCGACATGCCTAATGTCTTTTCTACATAGATGTCGGAACTTGATGTTGGGTACCTGTGATGCTAGGGTCTGGACTAGAGCCATATACGCCGAGAGAGTCTCATCATAAACATTATATTCCATCTCCACTTGTCGAATGACGAGTTGCGAATCACTAGTCAGGCGTGCGTCTGTTATTCCCATTTCTATTATCAACCGAAGAGCATGCACCACGGTTTCGTACTCCACGATGTTGTTGGTATGCCCCTTGAATTCCAGTCTTAGCGGATGTACGATCCTATCTCCGGTTGGGGTGGAATCACGATGCCTATGCTGCTCCTTCTTTGTTCCTTGATCCGTCAACGAAGACCTCCCATCGTCTCTGACTGGATGGCTCGAGTACATCGATCGGATCTTTATTGTCCTCTGCTGCTTCTGGGATGTCCTTCGCTTCTTCGTCATTGTCCAAGGGTAAGTCTGCTAAAAAATCCGTCAGGACTTGTGACTTTTGGGAATTTTGGATCGCGTGGATAATGTTGAATTGATCAAGATGAGTGTTCTACCTTCCTACCTTCCCAGCGCTTTTGAGGACAGCTTCCAACGGTGTTTTACATGGGACTCGAACATGATGAGTCAGGAAGTAGGTTTTCAGCTTTTGGTTTGCCCATACTAATACTAGTATGAGTTTCTCAATCTTCGTGTAGTTTCTTTCCGCCGGGTTGAGAGTCTTGCTGACGTAGTAGATTGGTTGCTCAACCGTCGTATTGGTTTTGACCAGGACTGCTTTGACTGCATCTTCGGTTGCTGCTATGTACAGGGCTAACACCTCATCGGGGTCGGGATTATGGAGGATCGGGATCGTGTCCAGGTACTCTTTTATCTTCTGGAAGGCTTTTTCGCACTCTGCGGTCCATGCGAACTTACTTCCTTTCTTGAGGATGTTGAAGAAGTGTTTGCATTTGTCCGACGATCTGGCGATGAATCTCCCTAGCGCTGCCAAGGATCCGTTGAGTTTTTGTACTTCTTTCAGGTTCTTTGGGAACGACATTCCCACAATGGCCTGGATTTTAGCAGGATCAACTTCGATGCCCCTCTTCGTCACTAGATATCCAAGGAACTTTCCCGACGTGACACCGAACGTACATTTTTCTGGATTCACTTTCATGATGTGCTTCCTCATGGCGTTGAAGATGTCTCTCAAGTTTTGATGGTGGTCTTTGCGCAGCTTACTATTGACAAGCATATCATCGACATAAACTTCTAGAGTGTTCCCAATCCATGGTTTGAAGATAGAATCAACCATTCTCTGGTATGTTGCCCCTACGTTTCTCAGTCCGAAAGGGCATTCGCCTATAAAAATAGAGGTCGTGCGGGGTGTAGAATGTTTTATGTTTTTTATCTTCTTCTGCCAGAGCTACCTGGTTATAACCAGAGTATCCATCCATAAATGACAGTTCTTCGCATCCTTCGACAACTTCTACCAATTGATCGATGCTCGGGAGTGGATAACTGTCCTTTGGGCACGCTTTGTTGAGGTTGGTGAAGTCGATGCATATCCTTACTCCTCCGTTCTTCTTTGGTATGATGACCATGTTCGAAATCCAGGTCGGGTACTTCACTTCCTTAATGAACCCTGCCTCCAGTAGCTTATGAAGCTCTTTCTTGATCGCCTGGTGGTACTCTGGTGCAAATTTTCGTACCTTCTGTCTGAATGGGGTCGTTCCTGGCTTTATACGAAGCTCGTGTTGGATTATCTTCGGATTGATTCCTGGCATGTCTCCTAGTTTCCATGCAAAGATGTATGCATACTCCGTTAGCAGCTCAGTTAAGGCCGTTTCTCGTTCCTTGTCCATCAGAGTACCTATATTGATCATCTTCAGGTTTCCTTTGGTCCATATATTGATCTCCTTTGTGGGTTCTACAGGTGTGAATGTAGGATTTGGTTTCCCCATGAGAGGGACGTTCTTTAATTGCTATTTGATAGGCTCTTCAGCCCCTTTAGCTGCGGAGGTACCTTCCTCGGTATTTAGAACGATGCTTTCCTTTGTCAAACTTTTTCCTGAGATTTCTTCGAGATAAAGGTCAATCGCTTTGTCCTTAGCAACCGCTTTGTTTTTGCTTCTTCGGGACTTCCACTGCTCATCTTGTTCATTGTTGATTTGGTTTTGCAAAGCTTAGCATTCTCGAGCGATGACCTGATCTCCCTTAATTTTCATTACCCCTTCGGGTGTCGAGAATCTAAGGTATTGGTGATACGTTGCTGCCGCTCCTTTAAGTTTGTGAACCCATCTTCATCCGATGATGGCATTTTAGGGAGAAGGAGAATCTACCACACTGAACCGAGTCTCAACCTTCATTGGTCATGCCTTTACTTCTAAAATTATGTCCCCTAGAGGCTTCATAGGTGCACCGTTTAATCCATAGATGGTATAATAAGAGGACACTAGTTGTTCATCGTTCAATTTCATTCGTTTGAATGTATCGTAAAAGAGAACGTTGACGGAGCTTCCACCGTCGATCAGGATCTTCTTGACGTTACATCCCGCTATTGGCAAAGTGAGAACTAGTGGGTCGTTGTGGTCCTCCATGTCTTCTTCGATATACTCAGCGTCAAATATCATTGGTGCGTTCATCCATTCTTCGTGCTCATCAACTTTGACCCCGTCGATCTTGTACATCTCGCAGTAGTCCTCGAATTGCTTTCTCAATCTCTTTCCTATCTGGGAAGTCAGAGAGGGTCTGTTGGATTCGGAGCATGAAATGGTATTGAGTGTTCGGTTTCCCTCAGGTAGTTGGACTTGCTTGCATCGTTTTGCCCTGTCATCGGTTTCTGCCTTCTGAACGTACTACTTGAGATCACCAGCGTCAATCAGTTTTTGGATCATTATTTTGAGGTTCTTGCACTTTTCGGTATGATGCCCGTTGAAGCAATGGTACTCACAGTAGTCTCTAGATTTCTCGAATCGTGTTGGATGCTTTCCTTTAGACCAAGGCCACTCTAACTTCTCTCGATCCTTAATCTCCCTTAGGATGCGAGTGTAGTTGGTGTTAAGCTTCGTGAATACTTGGTCTTAGAATTTACGATCATCACGCCGACGATCGTCCCTTCATCCTCTTCTATCTTCGTTGGGACGTTCCGCTGAATTACCCTTTTGGATCCGCTGGATTGTTCCGCTGAGTTGGTCCGAGTTTCCACCCGTAGGTGGGTGGGGAGGGGGTAAGGGGCAATTAAGGCCTGGCATTCCTAGTGTAGAGTCGTCTAGTTTTCTATCTAGGCTTTTTCACAAGAAGGAAACACTCGCAACATACATTAGAGTGAGTACAAAATTCAGAAATGAAAGTAATCCAGGTAACTGGATAAAGTAAAGCATCCATAGAATCTTGCCAAGATACATACTGAAAAAGCGGGGGTACAACAACCACACCCAATATTTCGATTAGCAATCTTTATGGAATAACTCCAATATACTTTCAAGAGAATCAACTAGACTCAATCTTAATAAAGTATATGAAAGAGTTATAATATCTCGATCTCTCGATTTAATTCTTACTCAAGCAAATAGAAATCTGCGAGTCTAATTAAATACAAGAGAGATAACTTGGATGGTACCAAAGACCAATATCCAAGTGTCAATCAATGTAAATCAACAACCAAAGGTTGTATATCCTAATTGATTGAACTAACGCACAACCTGTGATATTTCAATTATGTAACAAAATATAATGCGGAAAAGAAATAACACAGACACCTGAAGTTTTGTTAACGGGGAAACCACAAATGCAGAAAACCCCCGGGACCTAGTCCAAATTGAACACACACTGTATTAAACCGCTACAGACACTAGCCTACTACAAACTAACTTCGGTCTGGACTGTAGTTGAACCCCAATCAATCTCACACTGATCCAAGGTACAGTTGCGCTCCTTACGTCTCTGATCCCAGTAGGATACTACACACTTGATTCCCTTAGCTGATCTCACCCACAACTAAGAGTTGCTACGACCCAAAGTCGAAAACTTTAATAAACAAATATGTATCACACAGAAAAGTCTACGGTAATAGATAAATCTGTCTCCCACAGAAATACCTACGAGTTTTGTTCCGTCTTTTGATAAATCAAGGTGAACAGGAACCAATTGATAACTCAGACTTATATTCCCGAACAACAGCCTAGTATTATCAATCACCTCACAATAATCTTAATCGACGCGGCGAAAGAAGATATTGTGGAATCACAAACGATGAGACGAAGGTGTTGATGATTACTTTTATATCTTGCTTATCGGAGATATCAATCTCAATCCAATCATTGCGATTGTACTCAATACAATAGAAACAGCAAGATCAGATCACACAACTACAAGAAAGTAGTATCGGTCTGGCTTCACAATCCCAATGAAATCTTGAAGTCGTTAACCTACAGGGTCTCGGTAGAAACCTAAGGTTAAAGGAGAATCGAATCTAGCTTATACAACTAGTATCACACAGGAGGTGTGGGGATTAGGTTTCCCAGTTGCTAGAGTTCTCCCTTATATAGTCTTTCAAATCAGGTTTTGCAATCAATGTTAGCTTAGTAACAAAGCATTCAATTTTCACTGTTAGATGAAAACCTGATTAGATTCAAGCTAATATCTTTCAACCGTTAGATCGAAAACTTATCTTGTTACACACAAATAAAGTGCACCTTTTTAGGTTTGTGTAACCGTACCCAAACATGTACATTTGTTGGTTCGACAATAATTAACCAAATGGTTAGCCATATGAGCACTTTCATATTAACCATATTCTTCTTCACCATAACTAGTTCAAATGACTCAAATGAACTGGTTAGAGAGTTGTTCAATTGCTTAGATCTTATAGAAGTACACAACACACAATCGAAGCAAACGAGATTTGATTCAATCGAATCGATTCATGAACTTTATAGCCACGGTTTGCAAACTTGCATTCCTTAGTTAATATAAGTATAAGTTCACGAATAACCGTTTTTAGATATAACCAACCTAAGTACGCGGACTTAAGTACCCGGAATAAGCTTGTAACAAGTTTACAAACTCCAACAAATTTTCTCGGGAAGAGAACCTCCGACGGTACGCGGACTGGGTTCGCGGACTCTTGTTCCGGTTTTCCTGATCAACAAAGTACGCATACTTTGGTTCAAGGAATAAGGACTTATACATGTATGTGTTTCCACACAATGCTTATATCCAACAATGGTTATATAATCTAAACTCTCATTTCAATCATTGAAACATCCTTAGAGGACGTTATATAGTTATTATTTACAAACCATTTTTTGTGAAAGCCATTTTCAAGTGATTGAAACATAACATGACTTTCGTCACTAGGTAAAGATGAACTTGGTCAAAGCGAAAGCTTACCAACACATATCTCGAGAAATAGATAAGCGAGATAAACTCGGCTCGAAATAGTAAATGTGTATAATCAAAGTCTATATAGCAAAACGACTTTTGTCTCAAGATAGGAAATGGAGTAGATAGACTTTTGAGTGATAGATGAATTCAAGTTTCCACATACCTTTTAGTCGATGAAGTTTCACCAGTTCCTTGAGTAGTTCTTCGTCTTGTATGATGATCGCCATGGAGTTCTAGATCTCAACGACACTTTTTATCCTAGTCCGAGATTTAGTTATAGTAGACTAGAAATCAAGACTTATAGTTTTGATCACTAACATTGACAAACATGCTTGAGATAGCAACGCATGCGAGTTCGACTGAGCAGTGCTCTAACAATCTCCTCCTTTGTCAATTTTAGTGACAAAACTATCAATACATATGGAATACAAAAATAAATAAATAAACTTTTGTAGCTCCTATTCCACACGCCTAATCTTCAACATTACTCGAAATATTCGTCACTTCCAAGTACTCCAATGATCCCAAAGGTTGTAATTTTAGCATCATCGTTGTTGAAAATCCGTAGATATAAAAATGAGAAAACAAGAATTATCAATCATTGTTATATAGTGTCATAGTATTATTATACAGCATCAAAGTTCAATTATATCACAACTTCGACAACAATACTATGGTGATATGTATCACTCCCCCTTAGTCAATACTTCATCTCACATGGAAACCACTCCCCCTTACATAATGATCCGAAAACTATATGTATTTGTAATGTGAACTACACATTAATTCTCCCCCTTTTTGTCAATAAAATTGGCAAAGGTACGCAAACGGGATCCTAATGAAAATTTTCATAGAGACATTTCATGACCAAAAGAAAGCACATATCAACTTATTTAGATGCAATCATATATTCGAAGCTAAATGCTTTCATCAAGGAGTTTACAAAGATACAAGATAACTCCTATAATATTCCACAGCCGCACTCCCCACAAACATTTGGCAATTAAGCGCAAGTTTAATCAAGAAATCTCCCCCATAAAATGTCATTCCCGAAAGAATAACAAGAGTGACCTTAATTTCATAAGAAAAGAAGGATTTCTTTGGACTTAACAAATCACATACGAATATCAATTTGAATCCAAAAATACTCAATTAAATTAACCACAAGAGAACCCATGATTAATTTAATCGGAAAAATACAACCAAATTAACCACAAGAAGTGATAAATTTAATTGGTCATGATCGACATAAGAGAACTTACGGAGCCTCACAGTATATACATAAAAATATGGATCAGGGAAGATCAATACTGCGGAATAACCAATGATTCATTCTATTTTCCATCACTATTTGCACAATGACATACAATAGACATAATCCTCGTAAACAAAATATTTTAATCTATCTTCCATCAATAAATGACATAACAAGCTTAACTTTTGTAATGTCAAAAGTTCATTAATTCTTTTATCAATATATGCATATCGACATATGAAAGACTTAACTTTTGACAAGGTATGGGACAATCATAGTTCACGGATGCAAACACACATATCCCATAACAAATTCCAATATATAAAACCATAAAGATTAATACTACAAAAATCATCTTCCAAACAATTTTTTAGAATTTAAACAAATAAACCTAAAAACATGAAGATGAAAACGTTGGACATAGCTATGCGTAATAATCACAATAATGGGTATTCCAAACTCTAGTTATTCTTCTAAATAAAACAGGAAAATAAAATTCTCATCCGAAGATTTACTAGATGTTAAGACCTTTGAAGAATTCTTTATCATCCCCGAACTCCTTGTCGTCAAAAGCCATTGGAACATAAGGTTCATGAAGATAGGAGTTAATATCAATAAACCTTCTTGACTGATGTCGAACCAGGGCCTTCTGAATCTCATGAGTCTTAAACACAAAAGCCTTTATTTCTTAAATCTCCTTTTGCGTCTCTTTTAACACTTCAAGAACATCATAAAACTTCTGAGAGTTTGAAGGAACATCTCTAGGCTTCCTCACATTCCTTCTTTTTCTTTTCAATGTTGGATCTAACGGAGATTTCTCTTTTTCCTTCATGATTGGTGGCTTGACAATCATATTAACATCTTTTCCATCAGAAGACATGATGCTTGGAGTATCCATACACGTATGGGTTTGTGAGAGGAAATCACAATCTCAACAAGTGGTCTTAAGATAAAAGAAGTTACAGGGAAGGAAAACGGAATGTAGGGTTAAGCTTTAACATGTTCGTGCACGCACAATTCTGAACCCAAAAAGAGTAGAATTGTCGAGAATAACCCTCCTTTATTGATAGACAGGGAATTCAAAAAAAAAAAACGTTAACTAAGAAAATAAGAAAACAAACTTTTCTTAAAGCCTGAGAGGTACATAATCTTGTCTCTTTTGATCAGGCACATGAGATAAGATTTAGAAATCAACACAATCAAGTTGTGTTGCGGTGAACAACAATTTGTCCACCATGTTCCTCATGGGAGGAATCCATAGACCTCTGTCTATCAAAACGATTTGACCATACTTTCTTCTCTAATGGTCTTGTTTTGTCCTTGGAAACTAACTTCTTAGACGAAGATAAAATCTTACATACCTCAGCGGTCTTCTGGGCGAGTTTAAGCTTGTTTTCTAATCGATTTGCTCTTCGTTGAAGTTTGTTGACATGTATCAATTTGTGTTTGTACTTGTAACACTTTGATAGTTCATGACCCTTGAGTGAACAATATGAGCATGTCAATCTTGAATGTAGTTCAGGCATTTGAGATGTGCAGACTGCTAGACACATAGTGGTACCTGAAACATCATACACAGAGTTTCCAATAGAAAAGTCAATTTTATCTTCCAGATTGGTTGAGATTTCTTCTGAAAGAATATCAAGATTGATGTGTGTATTGATACAATTACCAAAATCAATATTTTCACAAAGAAGTGCAACGCTTGATTTCTCATCTTCATTAGAATCATAGCTGTCAGACATTTCATCAAGAGTTGCAACAAGACCTTTGTTCCCAGTGTATTTCTTTCGATTTGGACACTCATTTGCAAAATGACCAAAACCTTTACACTTAAAGCAGTGAGGCGTATCCTCGTCATCAGTTTCATCAATATCCCTATTTTTAGGAGGAACACGATTATGAGGTTTATCTGACGACTTGGATTTATCTCTGGAAAATCGTTTACTTCTCTTCAAAAGAAGATCCCTAAACTGTCTTGTGATCAACGAGACTGACTTGTCAAGATCTTCATCTGATGAATCCGCCTCAGAAAGATCATCTTCAGAGATATAAACACTTTTAATTTTATCAAGTAATTTAGTGTTCTTCTGTGTTTTGAAAGCAACATCCTTACTAGATTTGGACGTATGCTCATGATCAAAGATCTTTAGCTTCCCAACCAGAGTATTTCTGGAAAGCGTTGCGAGATTATTTCCTTCAACGATGGCATGCTTCTTAGAATCGTATCTAGATGGCAACGATCTGAGAATTTTCATCACAATGTCCTTTTTAGGAATAGTCTTACCCAATACAAAAGATGCATGAACAATTTCAGACACTTTATGATTAAACTCATCAAACGTATCTTCATCTGCCATAGAAAGGTTTTCCGAATCAGAACTTAGGTTTTGAATCCTAGCTTCTTTCTCATTGGTATTTCCTTCAAATACGGTTTCTAAGATATCCCAGGCTTCTTTAGACGTAGTGCACATAGTCACATGGTGCTGAAGATCTAGGGTAATGGCATGTATGATAGCATTTAAGCCATCAGAATTATGCTTTGCAGCAAGAATTTCTTCTGGACTATATCTACCAATTTCCTTAGGTATAGATACATCGGCTTCTGTTTTAACCGGAGGATTATAGCCATCTACAACAGGTACCCATGTTTGAAAATCACGAGCTTGAATAAAAGCATGCATAGCAATTTTCCACCATAGGTAGTTTGAGCGAAGACTGGTGGTACGTTTATGGAGATAGAATTCCTGTCCATAGATTCAGATCGCTACAAACACAGACTTGTAAGGTCTTTAAACGTGTTTGCTTGCTCTGATACCAATTGAAAAAGCGGAGGTACAACAACCACACCCAATATTTTGATTATAAATCTGTATGGACTAACTCCAATATACTTTCAAGAGAATCAACTAGAAAAGTATATGAAATAGTTATAATATCTCGATCTCTCGATTTAATTCTTACTCAAGCAAATATAAATCTGCGAGTCTAATTAAATACAAGAGAGATAACTTGGATGGTACCAAAGACCAATATCTAAGTGTCAATCAATGTAAATAAAAAACCAAAGGTTGGATATTCTAATTGATTGTCTTCGTCTTGTCTCGATAATGTAATGGGTAACCCATCCCCGACGAAGATGTGCAGAGGATCATTGAGGTGCTCACAACTTGGTCTCCCACGGAGCTAAAAAACAAGAAGAGCAGCAATGTTAAGAATCTGAGCATCAAATTCATAATTGGTTTAGAAAGTACTAAACAAAAAAGTTGGTTATCTAATTGACAGTAAAATTTAGCTTTTGTAAAGGACATACACTTACTTTCCCCGGATCTTTAATCGAACATTTTCCTCTAATGTACACACGACACCAGTTGAAGCTTCCACCCGTTTTAATAAATTTCCTCAGTGACCAAGAAGTCACCCAACAAGATTGAACTAATATCCATAACAACAATCTAGTTTTAGAGTTTGATTTAAAAATACAAAATTCTATTTAGGCGAATTTATGAAATAAATCAAAGTTAAACGTATTAAATTCTCAACATCACACTGCCCTACATTTGGATAACTATCTACTGGAGTTTCCAAGCGCAACATCTTATTAACAGTGTACCAACTCGGGCTAGCCGGCGCCCCTTGTCAATCCACTATCATCCCTGCAGTCAATCTCCGCCCGGGTGAAGTAAATGCGTTACTCTCTACTAGTAATATATTACTATCGTTATTATATTTTAATATATTTCCATAAAAAAAAAGGTATTTAAACTAAATATGCATTTTAGCATGTCAACTATAGCACCAATTATCATTATATCAAGTAAGTAAAAATGATGTTTTTTTATGATGACTCATGGCTGCATCGTCTTTTTTTTTGTTGATAACGATGTGCACAAACAATGATCAAGAACAACAAATATTATACTTGAATCCACTAACAATGTATATGAAATAGGTACAAAGTGGAATGTGGATGATTGACTAAATGTTATAAGGCATCAGAACCGTTTAGTATAAGGCATAAATGTTATAGGGAAAATAATTCAATGGTATGTTCCTACCTCAAACCCTGAAGTCTTTCATGTTCTTTATTCTTCACTTTTTGTAGTCTCGTTTTTTCTCTTTTTTTTACTTATCGACAATTAGAGGATGATAAAAACAACAAACTGCAATGACTTAATAAGATGCCTAAAACATTAAGAGAGAAGTTGATACCCTCGACATTTGTTGACTCGGTTTGATTCTAATATGTGTCATATGTCCTTGAGAACCCTGGCTCAATACAACAAAAAACGTGGCTCAATCCCAAGAACAATCAAAACAAACACAATTCAGCTTTGAATAAAAATTAAGCTAATAACATCGATATCCCAAAAGCAAATAATTTTACTACTTACCGCAATTGCTTTGATATTGAACAACTTCACCATCCTTCTATTGAATCACGACACTGACAGTTTCTCAAATTAAAATTATCCCCATTAATGGTGAGATTGAGACCAAAAATCTATACTTTTAGCAAGAAATTTGTATGTGATCTTGTATAACTTTCTATTCCAATTAACAAATCCCTATGCATGTATTGTGGAAAGTTGAGATTAAAACATTGTAGAAATACAAGGTTGTTTCTAGCTTCAACACCCCAGAACCGAATTAGTCCAATGCGGTATTAGTTAACCAAATTAGTTCAATTCCTTCACCTTCATTTATTATTAGGATATAAAGTATGCACCCGATGAATTCTAAATGAGATGCACGGGAATTAGGGTTGTAAACACTAAAAAGAGGGTCAAGGTTTCAAACACCAGAAAATTGCTATTACAATCAACCTATCATATCTGATATAAATGAAAATTAAATAGAAATATATACCTATACCGCCTGGATTTGATGTATTCATATTCACCCGTCTCTGAATCTCTGCAAAGTTACATAAGATGATGAAGAGGGAGAAACTGGAACAGAAAGAGTAATGGAAGGGAAGATGCGGGATATACCTAATCTACCATCTCTACATAACCTCTAGAGATGGTAGATTAGGTATGAACAGGTTATGGTAACTTGGTGAGTTAAACTGAGTTAAACCTGCACATGGTTGATAGTTATCTTGTTGCAGAATCCAACTATAACTGTACTGTTTTATCTTTTCCGTGAAATACTTAATATTGTTGAGCTTTGCTCAAAAGTATAAATGGATCAGTGTGATGTAGTTAGATTTAAAAAAAATATAAATAAAATGAGGAGTTATAGGGAATTGTGTAGTAAATGGCTTTATGCAATTCTATATTAGAAATTTTCGAAGTTTATCATTTTCTCCTAATTGTGTGATTGTTGGGTCTGAGATTTACACTGATAACTCCTTTTATTGTGATGACCGATTTTCTTATTTAAAATTACGAGGTTGTGTGTGGTTGGGTATGTTGGTTTTTATTTATTTTTCATTTGCTTCTAATCACTTTAGGAATTCCTCTTTTAGAAACATAGCATGAGGGTGTCTCAAGTTGCAAGTGAAATAATATGCTAAAACTCATGAGCCATTACAAGTTGTCTTGAAAGACCCTTTGATATCAAATACTCAGGCTTTGCTACTTTCAAGTACCGATTATTATGGGTGATCAGGGATGGCAATGAGGCGGGTATGAGGAGGGGACCTTGAATCCTGTCTCCTTCCCCGTTCAAAAAACCAAAACCCATCCCTTATCCATTACCATAAGAACTGGGGAGGGACGAGTATGGAAAACACCCGTAGGGGTCGGATTTCACATGGATTATCCATGATTTACGAAAAAACTATGTCACAATCCAACAAATTGCTATCAAGCATATCCACATAAAAGCCAAAAGTGCAAAAAGAAATTATATCGACAACAAAACTACCAAGTACAATTTTTTTTTCTTCTCAATCTTGGTTATAATCCAATATAGGTGGACTAAAAGAAAAGAAAATATAGTTAACATTGTAACATTGAGCATCTATAGTATAATTTGTATGAGTGAGTTATAGAAATATTTTATGTGCATCATAAAACCTATGACTAAATTCTCAGAAAAATAGAAGTATCAGGAGTCGAACTTCGAACCTGCATACTCTTAACGCATTAGCTGAACCACCAAACCATCCTGAAACTTGTTTATATGACAAACACTTAACTTAATTACTACTTATACGAAAACATTTTCCTAGATATGGCCTTGGTCCACTATCCAACAACCAAACGGTACTCTATCTTATTCTTATCTCTTCCACCTCGTGACCCTAGTTAGTAAGTTCGCGAATCATTCGCAAATTTTTACGTATCACGAATTTTACCGTCTTATTCGCGTACGTTTGCAACTTCGAACCCAGGTCGCGTATTATGTGGCATTCCCGGATTATTCGCGAATCGTTCACGAATTTTACGTATCCCGAATGATACGTCCGCTTAATTCGCCATAAATTCTTTAGCTTTTACTTTTCAAAGACTCCACTTTTTGGGCTTTACTGCCTCCCGAGCATACACGACCGAATATTAGACGTGTTGTAATTTTTATGAAACAAAAACGACTGAAGAGATTTGAAGGTGAAGGTGAGAGAGATCTCAAACTCACTAACCAAGCATCTAAACCACCATACGACGTTCTCTTAGATAACTAATGTTGTATATATTATTAATATCATCATATTAAGTTTATACAAATTATTTGTTATATATAGATACCGAATTTTCAGAGCCGAACTCACATTTATAAATCGAATTATACACGTACGTATGCCGTTCCGAATTACTGACGAATCACGTCCCGTTGACCGAATTTTGGACCGAATCTGGATTTTACAAAACCGTATAATACTCGTACGTTTACCGTTCCGTACGTTTGACGAATCCCGAATTGCTAACTAGGCTCGTGACTCTTTAGATCCATTTATCCAACTCTCCATTAACACTTCCAATTCCAAGTCCAGTACGAACATGAACCTTTTCTTTCCCTCTTTTTGAACGTTATGTTTGCACGATTTTCTTTCATCTTCTCTCTCAAATATGTTTCTTCTTATAGTTGCAGTTATTTATGTTTTGATTGTGAATCTGTAAAATAGTCTGTGAAAAATTGGATTTTTTTTTTTCGAAGCAGGGACTTGATATTTCCTATGTCTATGGGTGTTCTTATATGTGAAAATATGATGATTTATGGTTGAATCATGTAATCGTTATCTGTTTGATTCGGAATCTTGGATGCATATGTGGTTGTAACGAATTTCAAAGATTAGATCTATAATTATTTTAGATTTTGGTAGTTTTGAATCTAAAATTTTAGATTAAATGGGTACCAAAAATTAGAGGAGATAAAACTTGATAATGTTGACAGTTATTAAATCAGTTTCGATGGAAATCAATTGAAATCGATTCTAAAATTCTTCCTTGAACACCGAAAATTCACAAATCCAGGGGAGCAGGTGAAATCTGGCGGGTTGGGGGTTAATTCGCGGGTTAGGCGGGTCCAACACGTTACCAACGGGTCCTGAAAACGTTAACCCTAACCCGGCTTGTTTAGTCAGCAAGCTGGAACGGTCCGGGTTTTCAAGGGTCGGGTTAGGGTTGACCCGCCATCCCCGCCTAACTATATTGCGGATTACTAATACCCGACCCATCCCCGTTTATACGGAGAAAATCCCCCGTTTGCCATCCATGTGGGTGATAGTTTTTTTTGGATTTGGTTTTTTCTATTTTTTGAAAGCTATTTTTTTTTTTCCTTTTTTCACGTGGAAAGTAGTTCCATGGCTTTAAACATCATGCATCGTCGCGTAATTTGTTTATATTTTTACGTTTCTCTTAAATTTAGGGAATTGCATGGAGAAACTATTGGAAGTCCTAAACCCTATTTGTGATAAGGTTGCTCGTATTTATGTGGAAAGTTTATTCTAAGACGCTCGCCATCACATTGTCGTGCTTTGCATGACAAAACACCATCAAGGAATCAGAACCAATTCCTTTGCACCGAAGGTTATTAATAAATTGGGAAGTTTTTGGACAAGATGATATTGGAAAACGATTAATAAAATATAATTTTTAAAGTTTAAATAAAAATTATAATTTATTATTTTTTTTTGTGAATGAAAAACTTATTAGTCCCGTGGAGTTTCCACTTTTTAGTTGTTTTAAGAGATTATATAAGCTTTTTAGTCCCATATCGGGGAGTTCATCTTTTAAGTAGTATTATTCCATTATATAAAGAAATTCACTACTTTTGTAAAATTTATGGGAAAGTGGTTTTTCTATATTTTATAGGGACCGCCAAGGGAAGATATTTTATATTGTTTTCTTATGCGTTCGCGATTTTCCTTAAGGGTTTTTTTGGAATTGCCAAGCTCAAGTTGAGCATCTACTACATATGCTAGTAGTAGGTGTAGTAGGGTGTTTTATTCTGGATATATCCGTCCTGTGAGGGTTATAGCATCACTTTTGAGTATATTCAGGCGCTAATGTCTTAAGGGCAACGTGTTGAACACGTGACTCACTCTATTTTTCCAAAAAAATTCCTTGTTGTTGTTGCGAAGATCTGGGGAGCTCGTCCGTTTCATCAATTCGAACACTTGCATTATAAAGGAGCTAAGTATCAATAACTTTTGCTTATTTGATTTTTTCCTTGTTTTTGATTATTTCACCCAACAATCTTAAGACATTAGTTTTCCAAAGTTTTTCCTTGTTGCTGTTGCGAAGATCTAGGGAGCTCGTCCGTTTCATCAATTCGATCACTTCCATTATAAAGGAGCTAAGTATCAATAACTTTTGCTTATTTGATTTTTTCCTTGTTTTTGATTATTGCACCCAACAATCTTAAGACATTAGTATTTGTAATAATCATGGATGTTAATTGTGAAGTGAAAAACAAAAAACGAATTTTTGGTCAGATGTAGAGTTTCAAATTTATCTCTTAACCTAGAAGGAATTTCGATGAACCCTTTTGACCAAATGTAGTAGACATATTGATAGTTATCCACATAAAATTTCAGAATTTTTGGAGTTGTAAAACTATATTTTTATATTTTACAAAACAGAGAAACGTTTCTGAAAAATTTTGACGAGCAGAAATTTGTTGTTAACTAAAGTAGTTTTTATGGGTAACCATGAGTTTTTTGAAATAGTGATTCAAACGAAGTTTGTAGGTCTAGATGTTATCTTAAAAACTCATATTTTATTTTTGTATTTGGAACTAAGATTTGTGAGATGTGGTGTATTAGGTGATTGGCCTAGTCAGAGTATAAGCGAAGATTGTGACATGAAATTGAAAAGGGACATGGCTACCAGGCGCATGTTGATGAACACAAATCTTCCAAAGATGACAAAGGCAAGAACATAAAACACAAATCTAAGCGTGGTCTTCATAAGAAAGGTATGTTTCGTAAAACTGAATCCAGCATTACTTTAATTAAGGGTGATTGTTATGTTTGTAAAATTCCTGGCCACACGACAGTAAATTGTAGACAACATAAAAACCTTAATAAGTAAAAAGTTAATGCTAATTTAGTTGAAACAAACTAGAACGAGTTCAGTGTCATGATGTCGGAAGTTATTTTAATAACCAATGTGAGAGACCAGTAGGTGGACTCTGGAGCCACCAAGAATGTTTGTCGAAACAGAGACATGTTCACCTCCTATCAGAGGATAGGGGATGTCGAGAAACTCTTTATGAGTAACTAATATGTGAAAGAGGTTGCATAAAAGGAAAAGGTAGAGGAGAAGCTCATATCTGTAATATTCTCACGTTGAATGAAGTTTTCATGTTCCGAGCATATGCAAGAATCTTGTTTCTTGTTCTGTTGTAGATGGTAAAAGATTTAAAATTTTAAATCTGGAAAAACTTGTTGTAACCAGGCAAGAGTTATAGGATTTTGGGTCTATATAAGCTTAACGGGAAAACTGATGAAGTGAACATAGTTGATTCTTGTGATTTCTTTGTGTGATAGAATGTTTTGTGTGGTAGACTTAGAACCGTAAACTTATAAGTCAATGCTTAAACTGGCCAGCACAGGCTGCGTATCCAAATTTAGTTTGGATTTTGAACACAAAAGTGAAATCTGTGTAGAATCAAAATATGCTATAAAACCTTTTAGCACAAACCTAAAGAGTAATTCTAATCCCTTAAAATTAATTCAGTTAGGCCTAGTTGACATGAGTTCAACCCAAAACCACTGTGGTAAAAGATGGTTTATAACTTTCGTAGATGATTGTACGGTAGATGATTGTACGAGGTACTATCTTGTATACTTGCTTAGGGATAATGAGATGTATAATCTTGAAGATTGAGAACCAATTAGAATCCTTGAACATAAAATTTGTATCCTTAAGGAGATGATAATTTCCATGTTGATTAGTTCAGGATTACCTGCGGCCTTGTGGGAGGAGGCAGTCCTCTTAACTAGTATATCCTGAATAGAGTACCCTTTTAAGGATCAGATGAAACTCCATATGATTTATGGAAAGGTAGATGACCTTCTTATGAATGCGTCAAAGTGCGGGGGTATTTGACTAAGATTGTAATTCCTCTTCCTAAAAGAACTAGATTGAAACCAAAAATGTTGATTGTGTATTCATATAGGGTATGCTGAGTATACTTCTACATATAGATTTTGGTTGTGTGTTCTGATTTTTTCTGACTTTGGTGTGAATATTATTACGGAATCTAGGGATGCTGAGTTCTTTGAACATGTTTATTCTAAACCTGTACCTCATTAGAGATGTGTTGTTGATCCCCTAGATTTATTTTCAAATAGTCAGAACTTATTTTAAAGGAAGATGAAGTTTATGTTGAGCCTAAGAGAAGTAAAACAATTACACTTGAGACTTCTTATGAAACCGACTTCATAACATGCCTAGCTTAGTCTGAGCCCCAGACATGTAAAGAACCCTTGATATCTACTGAAACCCCATTCTAGTAAGAAGCTTCATTTAGTGAAATGGACTCAGTCCGTCGGAACTAGACTTGAGAACTTGCTAGTTTACCTTCAGGGAGTAAGACCATAGGATGTAAATGAGTCTTTAAGAGGAAACGATAGGTAGACGGAACTGTGGAAAAATATTAAGCTAAGTTGGTAGATAAAGGCTATAAACTTAAAAGAAGGTGTAGATTTCCTTGATTCTTATTCACTTGTGACGAGAATTACTTCTGTTGAGATGCTAATTGATATTGGTGCCATAAACAACTTGGAGATACATCAGATGGATGTTAAGACAGCTTTTCTAAAACCGTGAATTAGATAAAGAAATTTACATAGACCAACCTGAGGACTTTGTAGTGAAAGGTTATGAAGACAAATTTGTAAATTGAACGAATCTTTGTATGGTTTTCAAATAAGCACGTAAACAATGACATGAAAATTTGATCATATGATAACGTGTGGTGGATTTAAGTTAATGAATCTTACAAGTGTATTTACAAGTAACTTGTTAAGGATGCCTGTGTGATTGTATGCTTGTATATTGATGATATGCTTATACTTGATACATACATAGATGTGATTAATTCCACTAAAAACATGCACTGAATGAGAACGTTGACTAGAAAGACTTAGGCTCTTTTGATGTAATCTTAGGGATGAGGATTAGAAGATAATCAAAAAAAATAGTCTTAGTCGTTCTCATTATGTTGAATTTGTGCTTATGAGATACAATCAGTCTGATTGTAAGCCTGCGTGTACTCCATACGATTCTTCTTGTAGACTCGAGAAAAATAAGGGTAATGGAGTATCTTAACTTGAATACCCAAGATTTATAGGATGTATGATGAATTTAATGAACTGAAGGAGTTCAAACATTGCCTATATTGTGAGTAAGTTAAGTATATATACTTGTAGTCCATAACAAGAGCATTGGGATGCACTTAGTAGAATATTATGGTACCTAAAATACTCTATTACCTTTTGTTTGATTTATGAAAGGTATCTTGTTGTCCTTGAGGGACTTTGTAATGCAAACTGGATAGTTGACTTAGAGGAGTCTAAGTCTACGAGTGGATATGTTTTCACTCTAGCAAGAGGGTTTGTTTTTGGAAGATTTTAAGACAAACATATATTGCTCAATTTGTTATGGAATCTGAGAGTATTGCGTTAGATAAAGCACGAGAAGGGGCCGAGTGCATAAGATGTTTTTTAGAAGACATTCCTCTCTGGCATAGGTATGTGCCAGCTATATCTATACATTGTGTTAGCCAAGATATAATAGCTAAAGTTAAAAATAACTAATCTCAATCGGCGTTATTTCCATTGATTGGATAAAGTCCAAGGAGAATATCGCACAACCTTTGACGAAAGGTTTATCCAAAGAGATAGTTAGAAATGCATCGAGGGGGATGGGGATTAAGCTCATAAATTAAACTTGTCATGAAGGATACTCAACCTTGCTGATTGGAGATCCCAAGATCAAGTTTTCGAATGAGACCACTAATTTGTGGTGGGTAAAGGTAAACACTATCAGAGAATTTTATTCTATGTCCCTTCCCTATGGTGTAGACATGATAGTGTGACAACATGTGAAGGATGACTTTTAAGAAGTCTTAATGAGTTCTATAGTTTCAATTTAAGACTTAAGTAGGGTGTAGCCGTAACATTCTTTGTGGAAACTCACCTATCTGAACGAGGAAGTAGGGCCGCTTCCTATGAGACTATGAGCTTTGATTCTCTAGAGCATTCTGAGAAACAGGATATGTCCAAGACCAAATTGGACAAAACGGTACGAGTTTGGAAGCAACCTTGGAGATATCATCTGTGGTCGTTATCGCGAATTACATCAAACGCTAGCAGTTCAAGACATAGTTCACTGTCTCTAGCAAGTAATTCCGGTAATATCTCACTAAGCAAAGGTTCAAGACCTCATGGACACCTCTGCCTAAAATTGTATTTCCTTCGCTTTTTATGTGATTTTCGTTTTGATGGTTTTGGTATTATTGGAACTTAGGACTTAAGGGTCACTAAGGGTTCACTAGTTCATGCTTTTTCACTTTGGTGAAAGGAACCTTTAGTCTCACTTGTGAGGAACTAAAGATGAAAGCTCTCTATACTATATGATTTTTGCAATCCATAGTATGACCCTGGGGTCAACACTGATGTGTGAGGGAGATGATGTTGGAATGGCTAGTATGACTTCAACATGCACGATCTGTATGTTTGTTCAGTTAGTTCGGTTCGCGAGATTGGGTTGTTGATTGACCAAGATCTATCTGTGTTTTTGTGTTTTGTTGAGTTTTCATTCATGTGGGGGATTGTTGGAAAACGATTAATAAAATATGATTTTTTAAAGTTTTAATAAAAATTATAATTTATTGTTTTCTTTTGTGAATGAAAAACTTATTAGTCCCACACCGTGGAGTCTCCACTTTTTAGTTGTTTTAAGAGATTAAATAAGCTTTTTAGTCCCATATCGGGGAGTTCATCTTTTTAAGTAATATTATTCCATCGTATAAAGAAATTCATTACTTTTGTAAGGAAAGGGGTTTTTCTATACTTTAGAGGGACTCCCAAGGGAAGATATTTTACATTATTTTCTTATGCGTTCGATTTTCCTTAAGGGTTTTTTCGGAGTTGCCAAGCTCAAGTTGAGCATCTACTACATATGCTAGTAGTAGGTGTAGTATGGTGTTTTATCCTGGAGATATCCGTCCTGTAAGGGCTATAGCATCACTCTTGAGTGTAGTCGGGTGCTAATGTCTTAAGGGCAACGTGTTGAACACGTGACTCACTATGTTTTTTCAAAGTTTTTCCTTGTTTTTGTTGGGAAGATCTGGGGAACTCGTCCGTTTCATCAATTCGTTCACTTGCATTATAAAAGAGCTAAGTATCAATAATTTTTGCTTATTTGATTTTTTTCTTGTTTTTGATTATTGCACCCAACGAATAAAAGCAACAAATGAGATATTAAATGGGATGTTACAATAAGATGATCTTGTAAGAGCATAGAACCGAACCTTCTACATCCATATTGGACATTGCAGACATAATCAAGGGAGCCATACTCCCTGTGAGTGAAAATGTTCCTGAGCCAGAAGTTGTACTAAATCAAGATGATCAAGTAAATGGAAAACCGAGTTCGAAACGATCTAAGATTCTTTCAGAAAATAATGCAGATGTACAAGAAATCAATGGAGCTCAAGCTCGTCAAACATCAGAAATCAGCAACAAGATGCAAAGCTGGAAAGAGGTACAGATACTAGACTAAGTATAAAGTTACTTATAGAAACTGTCCTGGGGCTGGGATCCAAAGAAGAAGAAAACATGTCTCAAATTGATGGTACCCCAAAAAATCGAATGTCTCGTGAGAAAAGAAATCATGTACTGATGAGGAACAACATACTCAAGAAAGGCGGCGTACTCATCTTGAAAGGCTTAGAAGTCGCACCTGGGGAATGAAGAAATGGACTATTCTACTAGTGTGGATCTGGCAAAAATTGTTGTTCAGTCTTTAGAGCCTATTTATTGTAGGTGGGTCAGAAACAGTGATACTAGATCATAAATCAACAACTGGTTTATAAGATTCGTCGGATACAAAACATAGTGAACTTTTGAGATTTTTTACTGAAGCATCGAGAAGAAAGCGGTGCGTATCATATGGTCACTTGCTTTTAGAGGAAATTGCATGTTGAATGCCTTCGGGTGAAAATGACCCTTTTGTTCCCTTTGTTCGGGTTAGGTGGTTTTGGGCGTGAGCTAATCGCACCGTTCAGACCGTGAATGCTGCAGACATTAGATGTCCCGCCGGCGTGGTCAGACCGCCTAAGCGCCCTTGTTTCCAAGGGGAACACTCTTCGCTCGAACCTTCTCGATGCCGATAGTTCCGCTTTCCGTCACGTTTTCTATCTCTGCACTAATCCACTTCCCCGGTGACACCCCTGCCAAGTACATCCCGCTCTACCATAGCTGTACAGTTCGGAGCAGCCGCCCAGATTTGATCCATCGAGTTGCTGATCCGACCCAGCCACCAACGGTGATCGACCAGTCGTATTTCGATTTTTGGGGACTAGCTGATCCGCCAACAAGGGATTGACCGCCCTTGCTTGCAAAATCTATCCCCATATTGAATGCCTCCCCATCAGGGAGAATTTGTCAAATTCTTAGAGTTGAAGAAGCTGACGAGAAACTGTGATCAATATAGGCACGTTCAATGCAGCCTTTTTCTTGTATGATTTTGGATTATGTTCTTCCAAAAAATCCAGGCGGCATCCTATAATCTGTGTAAGATCAGTGAAATCATAAGCTCGGATACTTATTTTGATTGGAGTGTACATAATACCGATAATATGTCAAGGTTGAGGCACTTCCACGAGCGATCTTGGCGCGAATTCAACCAAGCTTGGGTGCATCTCTACATATGAAAATGGTAGCGGATTACAAGATACGGTGTACACACACTTGGACGATAGTAGCTTACCTAGCTTACCTCGTATAAACTCATTCTTGATCCGCTTTGTCTTAGTGGCGACTTATCGATTTTGGATGGTTAGCAGGAAAAATGTGGTTTGGGTTCTGTTCGTCTTCCTCATTGCAAGCTTACTAGTGGTTTGGGTTCTGTTCGTCTTCCTCATACAGTTTCCCATTAAATTCATTTACTAAAGATTGGTTCTTTTCAATAGGCGACCTTGCTATGAGGTTATTAAGAAAGATGGTGAATAAGTTAAGAGCTCCGCCACCTTAATTCGAAACTCGTAAAGAATCAAAAGAAGAAAAAAAAAACCATAGAAATTTACCGCAAAATCAATAGATAGGTATACACTTTAGTATCATAAGTTAACGAAAAGCACCATAGTATTGGGTTTTCAGATGCTATGCTGGTGTCATTAAGCTCTTGATTAGGACTTGTCTAAGACCACCCAGGCTCAATCCAAGGGCAGCTTGATCTTCACTGACTATGCTGGTATCTACAGGCCCTTGAAGTGCAGCTTGATCTTTCTGAAGCTATGCTGGTACAGTCAGGCTTCATATGCTGGTACAGTCGGGCTTCATAAGCTATGCTCTTGAAGTACAGCTTGATCTTTCTGAGGCTCAATCCAAGTGCAGCTTGATCTTTCCTTTGTCCAAGCGCAGCTTGATCTTCCCTGAGCTATGCCGGTATCGACAGGCTCTTGAAGTGCAGCTTGATTATTCTGATGCTATGCTGGTACAGTCAAGCTTGATAAGCCTTAGACCACCTAGGCTCAATCCAACTGCAGCTTGATCTTTCCTCCGTCCAAGCGGAGCTTGATCTTCCCTGAGCTATGCCGGTATCGACAGGCTCTTGAAGTGCAGCTTGATCTTTCTGATGCTACAGTCAGGCTTGATAAGCCTAAGACCATCTAGGCTCAATCCAAGTGCAGCTTGATCTTTCCTCCGTCCAAGCGGAGCTTGATCTTCCCTGAGCTATGCCCGTATCGACAGGCTCTTGAAGTGCAGCTTGATCTTTCTGATGCTACGCTGGTACAGTCAGACTTGATAAGCCTAAGACCACCTAGGCTCAATCCAAGTGCAGCTTGTGTTAGAAAAAACGCTTTAAAATTACCAATTTTTCCATGGACTATGTTTTGATCCCTAGACCTATTGCCCATTAGTTGTTTTTTCTTTTGAATAGATAAAACAATAGTCCCACATTGACTAAAATCTAAAGAGTTTTAGACATAAATACCATAGAGTTGGCTATAAGGGCATGGCCCTTGGGTCATTAGACTTTTGTGCTTGGGGGGGAGGCTTAGACTAGGGCAAGGTTGCCTTTCCCGTACGCGACGAGTTTTCTCCTGACTTCTTTGTCTGCACGAGTTTTCTCCTGACTTCTTTGTCTGAACGTGCTTGTCTTTGCTTCTTTGTCTGTACGTGTTTTGTCCTGGCTCTCTTGTATGTACGTATTTGGCTTGGCAGCAACACACTGCTCCATGCCTGTCAAAACAACTTTTCTTGCACTATCTTTAACCCAACATTACCAGTTTTTCCTGTCATACGCATGGGTTTTCTTTCTTGTTTGTAACTACACAAACACTATATAAGAGAGTAGTTGTAATCTCAGAAAACACACCACAGAGAAATATCTCTTCTACTCTCCCTCAGTTTTTCTATAAACATCTCTTCTACTGTTTTAAGTTCTGCCAAGCTCTAAGGGTACCCTCATTGTATGCTACATTGAGGGGTACTAACTGTAGTTGTATCCTGGAGGTGACTCGCCAACTGCTGTAGCATCTCAGAGGAGTGGCAGGCGATATTGCCTTTAGGACAGCGTAGTCTACGTGCCTCTACATTCTCTGTGCAGCAACATCAACAACATTATTTTGAGCTAAGTATCTTCTTCTCAGTTACTTTATTAGTAATTTTACCAACACTCTAAAGGCAATATCCTCTTTACTATATTTTGTAACAACATGGGAAAGAGTACTGTAGACAAACCCCCAAAGTTTAGTGGCAAAGACTTTAAACGATGGCAGTCCAAAATGTTATTCTTCTTAAAAGACCAAAGGCTAGATGAAGTTGCCTTAGAAAGACCCTCAAGAAGGCTTCATGACCGTGGTTATGAAGATAGACTGGATAGGTGGACTAGGAAAAATTACATGTGCAAAAACCATATTCTTAACTGTCTGGATGACTCCCTGTACGACTTTTATAATGCAAAAGAGAATTTTACTGCTTTTGATTTATGGGAAGCCCTAGAAGAAAAATATCTTGCTGAAGCTGCTGGAAGCAAGAAGTTCTTGGTGGCTAGGTTCCTGGAATATAAGATGACTGATGAAAAGCCTGTTGTAGAATAATTCGTCGAACTCCAGCTACTCATCAACGAAATTCTTGCTGAAGGAATGCATATTGATGAATCTCTACAAGTATCCGCAGTGATTGAAAAGCTACCACCCTCATGGAACGAGTACAAGAGGAGGCTGCGACACAAGAATCGTGAAATCACCATGGTGGAGCTGGGGAAAAAGATCCAGGTGGAGGAACTTCTGTGCTGCAAAGACAAGAGCCTGATGCTGAGCAAAGACATGTCAAACAAAGCTCATGTCCTGGACGATAATGCTTCATCAAAGAAAAGGCACGGAGAATCCAGCAAAAATGGTAAACGTAACAAACAGCGTAACTCCAAAGGTAACCATCTTAATCCAAAGGGTGGTGTCTCCAAAAACACCATCAAAGGCGACTGCTATAACTGTGGGAAAACTGGTCATATGGCCAAGGACTGTAGGGCACCTAAAAAGACCAAAAATGATCCTAAACAGAAAAATAAGGCAAACGTAGTAGATGATTCTGGATATTTTACTGGCATGGTGTCTGAAGTCAACCTTGTCTCTAATGTGACCAATGTGAGAGACTGGTGGCTTGATTCTGGAGCCACTAGGCATGTCTGTAAGTTCAGAAATGCTTTCTCCTCCTATAACAAAGTAGGAGACGATGAGAAATTGTTTATGGGAAACTCTTCTACCTCTAAAGTGGTAGGAAAAGGCAAGGTTGAATTGAAGCTCACTTCAGGAAAAACTCTCGCATTGAATGACGTGTATCACGTCCCGGACATATGCAAGAATCTTATCTCAGAAACCATATTACTTGGAAAAGGTTTTAAATTTGTAGCTGAGTCTAACAAAGTTGTAATCTCTAAAGGTGGTGACTTCGTAGGAAAAGGATATGTCACTGATAACATGATTAAGCTTAGTGTACTTTCTTTGAACTTGAATGATAATGCATCTTCTTCTGCTTATGTTTGTGACTCCTCACATGTTTGGCATGATAGACTAGGACATGTTAATTTCAAATCTATTGAAAGACTTGCTAAACTAGGCTGCATTCCTAAAATAAACTTTGACAGAGGTCATAAATGTGAAATTTGTGTTGAATCTAAATATGCTAGAAAACCCTTTAACAAAAAGGTTGAACGTAGTACAACTCCCCTAGAACTAATCCACTCCGATTTGGGAGATTTGAAATCAACACCAACTAGAGGTGGGAAAAAATGGTACATCACTTTTATAGATGATCACTCAAGATACTGTCAGGTTTATCTTCTTAGAAGTAAAGATGAAGCCCTAGACGCTTTCAAATTATATAAACTTGAAGTAGAAAACCAAAGAGGTGTTACTATTAAAACTCTTAGGTCGGACCGAGGCGGTGAGTATGTGATACCTATAGGAGAATTCTGCAAACTTAATGGCATCATTCATGAAACTACTGCACCTTATTCACCTGAGTCGAATGGAGTAGCTGAAAGGAAAAACCGAACACTCATAGATATGGTGAACGCCATGTTAGCTAGTTCAGGGCTACCTTCGAACCTGTGGGGGGAAGCAATTCTCTCTGCTTGCTATATCTTGAACCGAGTTCCATTTAAGAAATCCGACAAAACTCCATATGAGTTATGGAAAGGAAGACAACCGTCCTATGCATACTTTAAAGTGTGGGGGTGTTTGGCCAAGGTGGCCACTCCTCGTTCCAAGAAAACCAAAATAGGACCTAAAACTGTAGATTGTGTTTTCCTAGGATATCCTGAGCACACTAGTGCTTATAGGTTCATGGTAATTGGTGAGAACACCATAATGGAATCCAGAGATGCAGTGTTTTTCGAACACATTTTCCCTTTAGGGTCTGGACCTCATAAAAGGGTCCGCGATGATCTCTCAGATGTTCCTTCGACTAGTCAACCCCCGTCTCTAGATGATGAAACCGAACCTAGAAGAAGTAAGAGAGTCAGAACCGAGAAAGGTTTCGGTCCAGATTTTGTGACTCTTACGGTAGAGTCTGAACCCCAAACCTATAAGGAAGCTATGACTTCTCCGGAAGCTCCCTTCTGGGAAGAAGCTTCAAATAATGAGTGGGATTCCATTCAACAAAATGAAACTTGGGAGCTTGTAGACTTACCTCCTGGTAGTAAAACCATAGGTTGCAAGTGGGTCTTCAAAAGGAAACTTAGAACAGATGGAACTATAGAAAAACACAAAGCTAGGTTGGTAGATAAGGGGTACAGACAACAGGAAGGATTAGATTTCTTTGATACCTATTCACCGGTCACTAGAATCACTTCTATCCGGATGCTGATTGCTATTGCTTCTATTTATGATTTGCATATACATCAGATGGATGTTAAAACTGCTTTTTTATATGGTGAATTGAATGAAGAAATTTATATGGACCAACCGGAAGGTTTTGTTGTGAAAGGTTTTGAAGATAAAGTATGCAAACTGAAAAAATCTTTGTATGGTTTAAAACAAGCACCTAAACAGTGGCATGAAAAATTTAATCATGTAATGATATCTAATGGCTTCAATGTTAATGAATCTGATAAATGTGTTTACATTAAATCTGTGGATGATTCTCATGTTATTGTGTGCCTATATGTTGATGATATGCTCATATTAGGTAGTAACCTTGAAAGTATCAATACCACTAAAAGCATGCTTAACGAAAACTTTGACATGAAAGACTTAGTCCCTGCTGATGTAATCTTAGGGATGAAAATCAGAAAGATGTCTGATGGATATAGTCTTAGTCAATCTCATTATGTTGAAACTGTGCTTAAGAGATTTAATCATGAAAATGCTAAACCTGCAACTACTCCTTATGATCCCAATTGCAAATTGAAAAAGAACAAGGGTGAGTGTATTTATCAACTTGAGTATTCTCGTGTTATTGGCAGTCTTATGTATTTAATGAACTGTACAAGACCTGATATTGCTTATACTGTGAGTAGATTAAGCAGGTACACTTGCAACCCTGGGCAGGATCACTGGAATGCTCTCTACAGAGTTCTACGGTACCTGAGAGGAACTTCAAACTATTGCCTAAGTTTTGGGAAGTATCCTGCTGTGCTAGAAGGGTATTGTGATGCTAACTGGATATCAGACTCAGATGAGTGCAAATCCACTAGCGGGTACATCTTCACACTTGGTGGTGCGTCTGTGTCATGGAAGTCTACCAAACAGACATGTATAGCTCGATCCACCATGGAGTCTGAGTTTATAGCCTTGGAGAAAGATGGAGAGGAAGCTGAATGGATACGAGGTTTCCTGGGTGGAATTCCACTCTGGCCCAAGCCTGTGTCTTCGATCGCAATCCACTGTGACAGTCAAGCTGCTATTGGATGCGCAAATAATAGTGTATACAACGGAAAGTCTATACATCTTCGAAGAAGACACAAGACAGTGAAACAACTACTCTCTACTGGCATCATCTCTATAGACTTTGTAAGGTCTAAAGAGAATATTGCAGATCCTTTGACGAAAGGGTTATCTAGAGAGGTAGTTAGATCCACATCGAAGGGGATGGGACTCAAGCTCATAGAATAAATCGCCATGAAGGACACTCAACCTTGTGAATGGAGCTCCAAGATCAAGGTTCAATGAGATAACTAATTTTTGGTGATGTCGAGAGAAAGCACTATCTTTGTCCCTCCCTATGGTGTAACCGTATGATAAGTGATGCCTGCATGTTTTAGGATGATCTGTCAGGATCTTAATGAGTTCCATGGCTTTGCTTAAAGCGGAGTGTGGCAGGACACTCTTAATGGACTCACCTATATGGATGTTGGAAGTGGGGCCGCTTCCTATGAGAATTTGAGCTTTTTCTTTAGAGACATTCATTAAGTCCGGGATTTAGCCCACGGCCAAAACGGGCACAACGGCAAGAGCTTGGCAGCTTTCTTTTTCTTTGAGACATCAAAGTGTGGTTGTTATTTCTGAATTGCACTCACTGTTGACGGTTCAAGACATTGTGTTCACCGAAACAACAAGCAGTTCCGGTAACCTCTCACTATGTTAAGGTTCAATCTCTGGGACACCTTAGCCTAATATTGATGTATTATGTTTTCTCGTATTTCGTCGATATGTTTTATCATTCATGTGGGGGATTGTTAGAAAAAACGCTTTAAAATTACCAATTTTTCCATGGACTATGTTTTGATCCCTAGACCTATTGCCCATTAGTTGTTTTTTCTTTTGAATAGATAAAACAATAGTCCCACATTGACTAAAATCTAAAGAGTTTTAGACATAAATACCATAGAGTTGGCTATAAGGGCATGGCCCTTGGGTCATTAGACTTTTGTGCTTGGGGGGGAGGCTTAGACTAGGGCAAGGTTGCCTTTCCCGTACGCGCGGTGCTTCGCACAGAAGCACGCACGCCGCCGCCGTCCGTCCGTCCGGTCGGTCGGTCGGGTCGGGCTCGGGTGCGGGTTCGGGTGTGGGTGTGGGTGTGGGTGTGGGTTCATTAGATCCTATCTTTTTGCTGAAATTTTTGGTACGTGTTTTCCACACAAGTAGAAGAATCTTTTGTTTGTCTGCACGTGTTTTGTCCTGACTTCTTTGTCTGAACGTGCTTGTCTTGGCTTCTTTGTCTGCACGAGTTTTCTCCTGACTTCTTTGTCTGAACGTGCTTGTCTTTGCTTCTTTGTCTGTACGTGTTTTGTCCTGGCTCTCTTGTATGTACGTATTTGGCTTGGCAGCAACACACTGCTCCATGCCTGTCAAAACAACTTTTCTTGCACTATCTTTAACCCAACATAACCAGTTTTTCCTGTCATACGCATGGGTTTTATTTCTTGTTTGTAACTACACAAACACTATATAAGAGAGTAGTTGTAATCTCAGAAAATACACCACAGAGAAATATCTCTTCTACTCTCCCTCAGTTTTTCTATAAACATCTCTTCTACTGTTTTAAGTTCTGCCAAGCTCTAAGGGTACCCTCATTGTATGCTACATTGAGGGGTACTAACTGTAGTTGTATCCTGGAGGTGACTCGCCAACTGCTGTAGCATCTCAGAGGAGTGGCAGGCGATATTGCCTTTAGGACAGCGTAGTCTACGTGCCTCTACATTCTCTGTGCAGCAACATCAACAACATTATTTTGAGCTAAGTATCTTCTTCTCAGTTACTTTATTAGTAATTTTACCAACACTCTAAAGGCAATATCCTCTTTACTATATTTTGTAACAACATGGGAAAGAGTACTGTAGACAAACCCCCAAAGTTTAGTGGCAAAGACTTTAAACGATGGCAGTCCAAAATGTTATTCTTCTTAAAAGACCAAAGGCTAGATGAAGTTGCCTTAGAAAGACCCTCAAGAAGGCTTCATGACCGTGGTTATGAAGATAGACTGGATAGGTGGACTAGGAAAAATTACATGTGCAAAAACCATATTCTTAACTGTCTGGATGACTCCCTGTACGACTTTTATAATGCAAAAGAGAATTTTACTGCTTTTGATTTATGGGAAGCCCTAGAAGAAAAATATCTTGCTGAAGCTGCTGGAAGCAAGAAGTTCTTGGTGGCTAGGTTCCTGGAATATAAGATGACTGATGAAAAGCCTGTTGTAGAATAATTCGTCGAACTCCAGCTACTCATCAACGAAATTCTTGCTGAAGGAATGCATATTGATGAATCTCTACAAGTATCCGCAGTGATTGAAAAGCTACCACCCTCATGGAACGAGTACAAGAGGAGGCTGCGACACAAGAATCGTGAAATCACCATGGTGGAGCTGGGGAAAAAGATCCAGGTGGAGGAACTTCTGTGCTGCAAAGACAAGAGCCTGATGCTGAGCAAAGACATGTCAAACAAAGCTCATGTCCTGGACGATAATGCTTCATCAAAGAAAAGGCACGGAGAATCCAGCAAAAATGGTAAACGTAACAAACAGCGTAACTCCAAAGGTAACCATCTTAATCCAAAGGGTGGTGTCTCCAAAAACACCATCAAAGGCGACTGCTATAACTGTGGGAAAACTGGTCATATGGCCAAGGACTGTAGGGCACCTAAAAAGACCAAAAATGATCCTAAACAGAAAAATAAGGCAAACGTAGTAGATGATTCTGGATATTTTACTGGCATGGTGTCTGAAGTCAACCTTGTCTCTAATGTGACCAATGTGAGAGACTGGTGGCTTGATTCTGGAGCCACTAGGCATGTCTGTAAGTTCAGAAATGCTTTCTCCTCCTATAACAAAGTAGGAGACGATGAGAAATTGTTTATGGGAAACTCTTCTACCTCTAAAGTGGTAGGAAAAGGCAAGGTTGAATTGAAGCTCACTTCAGGAAAAACTCTCGCATTGAATGACGTGTATCACGTCCCGGACATATGCAAGAATCTTATCTCAGAAACCATCTTACTTGGAAAAGGTTTTAAATTTGTAGCTGAGTCTAACAAAGTTGTAATCTCTAAAGGTGGTGACTTCGTAGGAAAAGGATATGTCACTGATAACATGATTAATCTTAGTGTACTTTCTTTGAACTTGAATGATAATGCATCTTCTTATGTTTGTGACTCCTCACATGTTTGGCATGATAGACTAGGACATGTTAATTTCAAATCTATTGAAAGACTTGCTAAATTAGGCTGCATTCCTAAAATAAACTTTGACAGAGGTCATAAATGTGAAATTTGTGTTGAATCTAAATTTGCTAGAAAACCCTTTAACAAAAAGGTTGAACGTAGTACAACTCCCCTAGAACTAATCCACTCCGATTTGGGAGATTTGAAATCAACACCAACTAGAGGTGGGAAAAAATGGTACATCACTTTTATAGATGATCACTCAAGATACTGTCAGGTTTATCTTCTTAGAAGTAAAGATGAAGCCCTAGACGCTTTCAAATTATATAAACTTGAAGTAGAAAACCAAAGAGGTGTTACTATTAAAACTCTTAGGTCGGACCGAGGCGGTGAGTATGTGATACCTATAGGAGAATTCTGCAAACTTAATGGCATCATTCATGAAACTACTGCACCTTATTCACCTGAGTCGAATGGAGTAGCTGAAAGGAAAAACCGAACACTCATAGATATGGTGAACGCTATGTTAGCTAGTTCAGGGATACCTTCGAACCTGTGGGGGGAAGCAATTCTCTCTGCTTGCTATATCTTGAACCGAGTTCCATTTAAGAAATCCGACAAAAATCCATATGAGTTAGGGAAGGGAAGACAACCGTCCTATGCATACTTTAAAGTGTGGGGGTGTTTGGCCAAGGTGGCCACTCCTCGTTCCAAGAAAACCAAAATAGGACCTAAAACTGTAGATTGTGTTTTCCTAGGATATCCTGAGCACACTAGTGCTTATAGGTTCATGGTAATTGGTGAGAACACCATAATGGAATCCAGAGATGCAGTGTTTTTCGAACACATTTTCCCTTTAGGGTCTGGACCTCATAAAAGGGTCCGCAATGATCTCTCAGATGTTCCTTCGACTAGTCAACCCCCGTCTCTAGATGCTGAAACCGAACCTAGAAGAAGTAAGAGGGTCAGAACCGAGAAAGGTTTCGGTCCAGATTTTGTGACTCTTACGGTAGAGTCTGAACCCCAAACCTATAAGGAAGCTATGACTTCTCCGGAAGCTCCCTTCTGGGAAGAAGCTTCAAATAATGAGTGGGATTCCATTCAACAAAATGAAACTTGGGAGCTTGTAGACTTACCTCCTGGTAGTAAAACCATAGGTTGCAAGTGGGTCTTCAAAAGGAAACTTAGAACAGATGGAACTATAGAAAAACACAAAGCTAGGTTGGTAGCTAAGGGGTACAGACAACAGGAAGGATTAGATTTCTTTGACACCTATTCACCGGTCACTAGAATCACTTCTATCCGGATGTTGATTGTTGTTGCTTCTATTTATGATTTGCATATACATCAGATGGATGTTAAAACTGCTTTTTTATATGGTGAATTGAATGAAGAAATTTATATGGACCAACCGGAAGGTTTTGTTGTGAAAGGTTTTGAAGATAAAGTATGCAAACTGAAAAAATCTTTGTATGGTTTAAAACAAGCACCTAAACAGTGGCATGAAAAATTTAATCATGTAATGATATCTAATGGCTTCAAGGTTAATGAATCTGATAAATGTGTTTACATTAAATCTGTGGACGATTCTCATGTTATTGTGTGCCTATATGTTGATGATATTCTCATATTAGGAAGTAACCTTGATAGTATCAATACCACTAAAAGCATGCTTAACGAAAACTTTGACATGAAAGACTTAGGCCCTGCTGATGTAATCTTAGGGATGAAAATCAGAAAGATGTCTGGTGGATATAGTCTTAGTCAATCTCATTATGTTGAAACTGTGCTTAAGAGATTTAATCATGAAAAAGCTAAACCTGCAACTACTCCTTATGATCCCAATTGCAAATTGAAAAAGAACAAGGGTGAGGGTATTTATCAACTTGAGTATTCTCGTGTTATTGGCAGTCTTATGTATTTAATGAACTGTACAAGACCTGATATTGCTTATACTGTGAGTAGATTAAGCAGGTACACTTGCAACCCTGGGCAGGATCACTGGAATGCTCTCTACAGAGTTCTACGGTACCTGAGAGGAACTTCAAACTATTGCCTAAGTTTTGGGAAGTATCCTGCTGTGCTAGAAGGGTATTGTGATGCTAACTGGATATCAGACTCAGATGAGTGCAAATCCACTAGCGGTTACATCTTCACACTTGGTGGTGCGTCTGTGTCATGGAAGTCTACCAAACAGACATGTATAGCTCGATCCACCATGGAGTCTGAGTTTATAGCCTTGGAGAAAGCTGGAGAGGAAGCTGAATGGATACGAGGTTTCCTGGGTGGAATTCCACTCTGGCCCAAGCCTGTGTCTTCGATCGCAATCCACTGTGACAGTCAAGCTGCTATTGGATGCGCAAAGAATAGTGTATACAACGGAAAGTCTATACATCTTCGAAGAAGACACAAGACAGTGAAACAACTACTCTCTACTGGCATCATCTCTATAGACTTTGTAAGGTCTAAAGAGAATATTGAAGATCCTTTGACGAATGGGTTATCTAGAGAGGTAGTTAGATCCACATCGAAGGGGATGGGACTCAAGCTCATAGAATAAATCGCCATGAAGGACACTCAACCTTGTGAATGGAGCTCCAAGATCAAGGTTCAATGAGATAACTAATTTTTGGTGATGTCGAGAGAAAGCACTATCTTTGTCCCTCCCTATGGTGTAACCGTATGATAGTGCTGCCTGCATGTTTTAGGATGATCTGTCAGGATCTTAATGAGTTCCATGGCTTTGCTTACAGCGGAGTGTGGCAGGACACTCTTAATGGACTCACCTATGTGGATGTTGGAAGTGGGGCCGCTTCCTATGAGAATTTGAGCTTTTTCTCTAGAGACATTCATTAAGTCCGGGATTTAGCCCACGGCCAAAACGGGCACAACGGCAAGAGCTTGGCAGCTTTCTTTTTCTTTGAGACATCAAAGTGTGGTTGTTATTTCTGAATTGCACTCACTGTTGACGGTTCAAGACATTGTGTTCACCGAAACAACAAGCAGTTCCGGTAACCTCTCACTATGTTAAGGTTCAATCTCTGGGACACCATAGCCTAATATTGATGTATTATGTTTTCTCGTATTTCGTCGATATGTTTTATCATTCATGTGGGGGATTGTTAGAAAAAACGCTTTAAAATTACCAATTTTTCCATGGACTGTGTTTTGATCCCTAGACCTATTGCCCATTAGTTGTTTTTTCTTTTGAATAGATAAAACAATAGTCCCACATTGACTAAAATCTAAAGAGTTCTAGACATAAATACCATAGAGTTGGCTATAAGGGCATGGCCCTTGGGTCATTAGACTTTTGTGCTTGGGGGGGAGGCTTAGACTAGGGCAAGGTTGCCTTTCCCGTACGCGCGGTGCTTCGCACAGAAGCACGCACGCCGCCGCCGTCCGTCCGGTCGGTCGGGTCGGGTCGGGCTCGGGTTCGGGTGTGGGTGTGGGTGTGGGTGTGGGTTCAACACCCACACAAGTAGAAGAATCTTTTCTTTGTCTGAACGTGCTTGTCTTGGCTTCTTTGTCTGCACGAGTTTTCTCCTGACTTCTTTGTCTGAACGTGCTTGTCTTGGCTTCTTTGTCTGTACGTGTTTTGTCCTGGCTCTCTTGTATGTACGTATTTGGCTTGGCAGCAACACACTGCTCCATGCCTGTCAAAACAACTTTTCTTGCACTATCTTTAACCCAACATAACCAGTTTTTCCTGTCATACGCATGGGTTTTCTTTCTTGTTTGTAACTACACAAACACTATATAAGAGAGTAGTTGTAATCTCATAACACATAACACAGAGAAATATCTCTTCTACTCTCCCTCAGTTTTTCTATAAACATCTCTTCTACTGTTTTAAGTTCTGCCAAGCTCTAAGGGTACCCTCATTGTATGCTACATTGAGGGGTACTAACTGTAGTTGTATCCTGGAGGTGACTCGCCAACTGCTGTAGCATCTCAGAGGAGTGGCAGGCGATATTGCCTTTAGGACAGCGTAGTCTACGTGCCTCTACATTCTCTGTGCAGCAACATCAGCAACATTATTTTGTGCTAAGTATCTTCTTCTCAGTTACTTTATTAGTATTTTTTTCAACACTCTAAAGGCAATATCCTCTTTACTATATTTTGTAACAACATGGGAAAGAGTACTGTAGACAAACCCCCAAAGTTTAGTGGCAAAGACTTTAAACGATGGCAGTCCAAAATGTTATTCTTCTTAAAAGACCAAAGGCTAGATGAAGTTGCCTTAGAAAGACCCTCAAGAAGGCTTCATGACCGTGGTTATGAAGATAGACTGGATAGGTGGACTAGGAAAATTACATGTGCAAAAACCATATTCTTAACTGTCTGGATGACTCCTTGTACGACTTTTATAATGCAAAAGAGAATTTTACTGCTTTTGATTTATGGGAAGCCCTAGAAGAAAAATATCTTGCTGAAGCTGCTGGAAGCAAGAAGTTCTTGGTGGCTAGGTTCCTGGAATATAAGATGACTGATGAAAAGCCTGTTGTAGAACAATTCGTCGAACTCCAGCTACTCATCAACGAAATTCTTGCTGAAGGCATGCATATTGATGAATCTCTACAAGTATCCGCAGTGATTGAAAAGCTACCACCCTCATGGAACGAGTACAAGAGGAGGCTGCGACACAAGAATCGTGAAATCACCATGGTGGAGCTGGGGAAAAAGATCCAGGTGGAGGAACTTCTGTGCTGCAAAGACAAGAGCCTGATGCTGAGCAAAGACATGTCAAACAAAGCTCATGTCCTGGACGATAATGCTGCGTCAAAGAAAAAGCATGGAGAATCCAGCAAAAATGGTAAACGTAACAAACAACGTAACTCCAAAGGTAACCATCTTAAGCCAAAGGGTGGTGTCTCCAAAAACACCATCAAAGGCGACTGCTATAACTGTGGGAAAACTGGTCATATGGCCAAGGACTGTAGGGCACCTAAAAAGACCAAAAATGATCCTAAACAGAAAAATAAGGCAAACGTAGTAGATGATTCTGGATATTTTACTGGCATGGTGTCTGAAGTCAACCTTGTCTCTAATGTGACCAATGTGAGAGACTGGTGGCTTGATTCTGGAGCCACTAGGCATGTCTGTAAGTTCAGAAATGCTTTCTCCTCCTATAACAAAGTAGGAGACGATGAGAAATTGTTTATGGGAAACTCTTCTACCTCTAAAGTGGTAGGAAAAGGCAAGGTTGAATTGAAGCTCACTTCAGGAAAAAACTCTCGCATTGAATGACGTGTATCACGTCCCGGACATATGCAAGAATCTTATCTCAGAAACCATCTTACTTGGAAAAGGTTTTAAATTTGTAGCTGAGTCTAACAAAGTTGTAATCTCTAAAGGTGGTGACTTCGTAGGAAAAGGATATGTCACTGATAACATGATTAAGCTTAGTGTACTTTCTTTGAACTTGAATGATAATGCATCTTCTTCTGCTTATGTTTGTGACTCCTCACATGTTTGGCATGATAGACTAGGACATGTTAATTTCAAATCTATTGAAAGACTTGCTAAATTAGGCTGCATTCCTAAAATAATCTTTGACAGAGGTCATAAATGTGAAATTTGTGTTGAATCTAAATTTGCTAGAAAACCCTTTAACAAAAAGGTTGAACGTAGTACAACTCCCCTAGAACTAATCCACTCCGATTTGGGAGATTTGAAATCAACACCAACTAGAGGTGGGAAAAAATGGTACATCACTTTTATAGATGATCACTCAAGATACTGTCAGGTTTATCTTCTTAGAAGTAAAGATGAAGCCCTAGACGCTTTCAAATTATATAAACTTGAAGTAGAAAACCAAAGAGGTGTTACTATTAAAACTCTTAGGTCGGACCGAGGCGGTGAGTATGTGATACCTATAGGAGAATTCTGCAAACTTAATGGCATCATTCATGAAACTACTGCACCTTATTCACCTGAGTCGAATGGAGTAGCTGAAAGGAAAAACCGAACACTCATAGATATGGTGAACGCTATGTTAGCTAGTTCAGGGCTACCTTCGAACCTGTGGGGGGAAGCAATTCTCTCTGCTTGCTATATCTTGAACCGAGTTCCATTTAAGAAATCCGACAAAACTCCATATGAGTTATGGAAAGGAAGACAACCGTCCTATGCATACTTTAAAGTGTGGGGGTGTTTGGCCAAGGTGGCCACTCCTCGTTCCAAGAAAACCAAAATAGGACCTAAAACTGTAGATTGTGTTTTCCTAGGATATCTTGAGCACACTAGTGCTTATAGGTTCATGGTAATTGGTGAGAACACCATAATGGAATCCAGAGATGCAGTGTTTTTCGAACACATTTTCCCTTTAGGGTCTGGACCTCATAAAAGGGTCCGCGATGATCTCTCAGATGTTCCTTCGACTAGTCAACCCCCGTCTCTAGATGCTGAAACCGAACCTAGAAGAAGTAAGAGGGTCAGAACCGAGAAAGGTTTCGGTCCATATTTTGTGACTCTTACGGTAGAGTCTGAACCCCAAACCTATAAGGAAGCTATGACTTCTCCGGAAGCTCCCTTCTGGGAAGAAGCTTCAAATAATGAGTGGGATTCCATTCAACAAAATGAAACTTGGGAGCTTGTAGACTTACCTCCTGGTAGTAAAACCATAGGTTTCAAGTGGGTCTTCAAAAGGAAACTTAGAACAGATGGAACTATAGAAAAACACAAAGCTAGGTTGGTAGCTAAGGGGTACAGACAACAGGAAGGATTAGATTTCTTTGATACCTATTCACCGGTCACTAGAATCACTTCTATCCGGATGCTGATTGCTATTGCTTCTATTTATGATTTGCATATACATCAGATGGATGTTAAAACTGCTTTTTTATATGGTGAATTGAATGAAGAAATTTATATGGATCAACCGGAAGGTTTTGTTGTGAAAGGTTTTGAAGATAAAGTATGCAAACTGAAAAAATCTTTGTATGGTTTAAAACAAGCACCTAAACAGTGGCATGAAAAATTTAATCATGTAATGATATCTAATGGCTTCAAGGTTAATGAATCTGATAAATGTGTTTACATTAAATATGTGGACGATTCTCATGTTATTGTGTGCCTATATGTTGATGATATGCTCATATTAGGAAGTAACCTTGATAGTATCAATACCACTAAAAGCATGCTTAACGAAAACTTTGACATGAAAGACTTAGGCCCTGCTGATGTAATCTTAGGGATGAAAATCAGAAAGATGTCTGATGGATATAGTCTTAGTCAATCTCATTATGTTGAAACTGTGCTTAAGAGATTTAATCATGAAAATGCTAAACCTGCAACTACTCCTTATGATCCCAATTGCAAATTGAAAAAGAACAAGGGTGAGGGTATTTATCAACTTGAGTATTCTCGTGTTATTGGCAGTCTTATGTATTTAATGAACTGTACAAGACCTGATATTGCTTATACTGTGAGTAGATTAAGCAGGTACACTTGCAACCCTGGGCAGGATCACTGGAATGCTCTCTACAGAGTTCTACGGTACCTGAGAGGAACTTCAAACTATTTCCTAAGTTTTGGGAAGTATCCTGCTGTGCTAGAAGGGTATTGTGATGCTAACTGGATATCAGACTCAGATGAGTGCAAATCCACTAGCGGGTACATCTTCACACTTGGTGGTGCGTCTGTGTCATGGAAGTCTACCAAACAGACATGTATAGCTCGATCCACCATGGAGTCTGAGTTTATAGCCTTGGAGAAAGCTGGAGAGGAAGCTGAATGGATACGAGGTTTCCTGGGTGGAATTCCACTCTGGCCCAAGCCAGTGTCTTCGATCGCAATCCACTGTGACAGTCAAGCTGCTATTGGATGCGCAAAGAATAGTGTATACAACGGAAAGTCTATACATCTTCGAAGAAGACACAAGACAGTGAAACAACTACTCTCTACTGGCATCATCTCTATAGACTTTGTAAGGTCTAAAGAGAATATTGCAGATCCTTTGACGAAAGGGTTATCTAGAGAGGTAGTTAGATCCACATCGAAGGGGATGGGACTCAAGCTCATAGAATAAATCGCCATGAAGGACACTCAACCTTGTGAATGGAGCTCCAAGATCAAGGTTCAATGAGATAACTAATTTTTGGTGATGTCGAGAGAAAGCAATATATTTGTCCCTCCCTATGGTGTAACCGTATGATAAGTGCTGCCTGCATGTTTTAGGATGATCTGTCAGGATCTTAATGAGTTCCATGGCTTTGCTTAAAGCGGAGTGTGGCAGGACACTCTTAATGGACTCACCTATATGGATGTTGGAAGTGGGGCCGCTTCCTATGAGAATTTGAGCTTTTTCTCTAGAGACATTCATTAAGTCCGGGATTTATCCCACGGCCAAAACGGGCACAACGGCAAGAGCTTGGCAGCTTTCTTTTTCTTTGAGACATCAAAGTGTGGTTGTTATTTCTGAATTGCACTCACTGTTGACGGTTCAAGACATTGTGTTCACCGAAACAACAAGCAGTTCCGGTAACCTCTCACTATGTTAAGGTTCAATCTCTGGGACACCTTAGCCTAATATTGATGTATTATGTTTTCTCGTATTTCGTCGATATGTTTTATCATTCATGTGGGGGATTGTTAGAAAAAACGCTTTAAAATTACCAATTTTTCCATGGACTATGTTTTGATCCCTAGACCTATTGCCCATTAGTTGTTTTTTCTTTTGAATAGATAAAACAATAGTCCCACATTGACTAAAATCTAAAGAGTTTTAGACATAAATACCATAGAGTTGGCTATAAGGGCATGGCCCTTGGGTCATTAGACTTTTGTGCTTGGGGGGGAGGCTTAGACTAGGGCAAGGTTGCCTTTCCCGTACGCGCGGTGCTTCGCACAGAAGCACGCACGCCGCCGCCGCCGTCCGTCCGTCCGGTCGGTCGGTCGGGTCGGGCTCGGGTGCGGGTTCGGGTGTGGGTGTGGGTTCATTAGATCCTATCTTTTTGCTGAAATTTTTGGTACGTGTTTTCCACACAAGTAGAAGAATCTTTTCTTTGTCTGCACGTGTTTTGTCCTGACTTCTTTGTCTGCACGAGTTTTCTCCTGACTTCTTTGTCTGAACGTGCTTGTCTTTGCTTCTTTGTCTGTACGTGTTTTGTCCTGGCTCTCTTGTATGTACGTATTTGGCTTGGCAGCAACACACTGCTCCATGCCTGTCAAAACAACTTTTCTTGCACTATCTTTAACCCAACATAACCAGTTTTTCCTGTCATACGCATGGGTTTTCTTTCTTGTTTGTAACTACACAAACACTATATAAGAGAGTAGTTGTAATCTCAGAAAACACACCACAGAGAAATATCTCTTCTACTCTCCCTCAGTTTTTCTATAAACATCTCTTCTACTGTTTTAAGTTCTGCCAAGCTCTAAGGGTACCCTCATTGTATGCTACATTGAGGGGTACTAACTGTAGTTGTATCCTGGAGGTGACTCGCCAACTGCTGTAGCATCTCAGAGGAGTGGCAGGCGATATTGCCTTTAGGACAGCGTAGTCTACGTGCCTCTACATTCTCTGTGCAGCAACATCAACAACATTATTTTGAGCTAAGTATCTTCTTCTCAGTTACTTTATTAGTAATTTTATCAACACTCTAAAGGCAATACCCTCTTTACTATATTTTGTAACAACATGGGAAAGAGTACTGTAGACAAACCCCCAAAGTTTAGTGGCAAAGACTTTAAACGATGGCAGTCCAAAATGTTATTCTTCTTAAAAGACCAAAGGCTAGATGAAGTTGCCTTAGAAAGACCCTCAAGAAGGCTTCATGACCGTGGTTATGAAGATAGACTGGATAGGTGGACTAGGAAAAATTACATGTGCAAAAACCATATTCTTAACTATCTGGATGACTCCCTGTACGACTTTTATAATGCAAAAGAGAATTTTACTGCTTTTGATTTATGGGAAGCCCTAGAAGAAAAATATCTTGCTGAAGCTGCTGGAAGCAAGAAGTTCTTGGTGGCTAGGTTTCTGGAATATAAGATGACTGATGAAAAGCCTGTTGTAGAACAATTCGTCGAACTCCAGCTACTCATCAACGAAATTCTTGCTGAAGGAATGCATATTGATGAATCTCTACAAGTATCCGCAGTGATTGAAAAGCTACCACCCTCATGGAACGAGTACAAGAGGAGGCTGCGACACAAGAATCGTGAAATCACCATGGTGGAGCTGGGGAAAAAGATCCAGGTGGAGGAACTTCTGTGCTGCAAAGACAAGAGCCTGATGCTGAGCAAAGACATGTCAAACAAAGCTCATGTCCTGGACGATAATGCTTCATCAAAGAAAAGGCACGGAGAATCCAGCAAAAATGGTAAACGTAACAAACAGCGTAACTCCAAAGGTAACCATCTTAAGCCAAAGGGTGGTGTCTCCAAAAACACCATCAAAGGCGACTGCTATAACTGTGGGAAAACTGGTCATATGGCCAAAGACTGTAGGGCACCTAAAAAGACCAAAAATGATCCTAAACAGAAAAATAAGGCAAACATAGTAGATGATTCTGGATATTTTACTGGCATGGTGTCTGAAGTCAACCTTGTCTCTAATGTGACCAATGTGAGAGACTGGTGGCTTGATTCTGGAGCCACTAGGCATGTCTGTAAGTTCAGAAATGCTTTCTCCTCCTATAACAAAGTAGGAGACGATGAGAAATTGTTTATGGGAAACTCTTCTACCTCTAAAGTGGTAGGAAAAGGCAAGGTTGAATTGAAGCTCACTTCAGGAAAAACTCTCGCATTGAATGACGTGTATCACGTCCCGGACATATGCAAGAATCTTATCTCAGAAACCATCTTACTTGGAAAAGGTTTTAAATTTGTAGCTGAGTCTAACAAAGTTGTAATCTCTAAAGGTGGTGACTTCGTAGGAAAAGGATATGTCACTGATAACATGATTAAGCTTAGTGTACTTTCTTTGAACTTGAATGATAATGCATCTTCTTCTGCTTATGTTTGTGACTCCTCACATGTTTGGCATGATAGACTAGGACATGTTAATTTCAAATCTATTGAGAGACTTGCTAAATTAGGCTGCATTCCTAAAATAAACTTTGACAGAGGTCATAAATGTGAAATTTGTGTTGAATCTAAATTTGCTAGAAAACCCTTTAACAAAAAGGTTGAACGTAGTACAACTCCCCTAGAACTAATCCACTCCGATTTGGGAGATTTGAAATCAACACCAACTAGAGGTGGGAAAAAATGGTACATCACTTTTATAGATGATCACTCAAGATACTGTCAGGTTTATCTTCTTAGAAGTAAAGATGAAGCCCTAGACGCTTTCAAATTATATAAACTTGAAGTAGAAAACCAAAGAGGTGTTACTATTAAAACTCTTAGGTCGGACCGAGGCGGTGAGTATGTGATACCTATAGGAGAATTCTGCAAACTTAATGGCATCATTCATGAAACTACTGCACCTTATTCACCTGAGTCGAATGGAGTAGCTGAAAGGAAAAACCGAACACTCATAGATATGGTGAACGCTATGTTAGCTAGTTCAGGGCTACCTTCGAACCTGTGGGGGGAAGCAATTCTCTCTGCTTGCTATATCTTGAACCGAGTTCCATTTAAGAAATCCGACAAAACTCCATATGAGTTGTGGAAAGGAAGACAACCGTCATATGCATACTTTAAAGTGTGGGGGTGTTTGGCCAAGGTGGCCACTCCTCGTACCAAGAAAACCAAAATAGGACCAAAAACTGTAGATTGTGTTTTCCTAGGATATCCTGAGCACACTAGTACTTATAGGTTCATGGTAATTGGTGAGAACACCATAATGGAATCCAGAGATGCAGTGTTTTTCGAACACATTTTCCCTTTAGGGTCTGGACCTCATAAAAGGGTCCGCGATGATCTCTCAGATGTTCCTTCGACTAGTCAACCCCCGTATCTAGATGCTGAAACCGAACCTAGAAGAAGTAAGAGGGTCAGAACCGAGAAAGGTTTCGGTCCAGATTTTGTGACTCTTACGGTAGAGTCTGAACCCCAAACCTATAAGGAAGCTATGACTTCTCCGGAAGCTCCCTTCTGGGAAGAAGCTTCAAATAATGAGTGGGATTCCATTCAACAAAATGAAACTTGGGAGCTTGTAGACTTACCTCCTGGTAGTAAAACCATAGGTTGCAAGTGGGTCTTCAAAAGGAAACTTAGAACAGATGGAACTATAGAAAAACACAAAGCTAGGTTGGTAGCTAAGGGGTACAAACAACAGGAAGGATTAGATTTCTTTGATACCTATTCACCGGTCACTAGAATCACTTCTATCCGGATGCTGATTGCTATTGCTTCTATTTATGATTTGCATATACATCAGATGGATGTTAAAACTGCTTTTTTATATGGTGATTTGAATGAAGAAATTTATATGGACCAACCGGAAGGTTTTGTTGTGAAAGGTTTTGAAGATAAAGTATGCAAACTGAAAAAATCTTTGTATGGTTTAAAACAAGCACCTAACAGTGGCATGACAAATTTAATCATGTAATGATATCTAATGACTTCAAGGTTAATGAATCTGATAAATGTGTGTACATTAAATCTGTGGATGATTCTCATGTTATTGTGTGCCTATATGTTGATGATATGCTCATATTAGGAAGTAACCTTGATAGTATCAATACCACTAAAATCATGCTTAACGAAAACTTTGACATGAAAGACTTAGGGCCTGCTGATGTAATCTTAGGGATGAAAATCAGAAAGATGTCTGATGGATATAGTCTTAGTCAATCTCATTATGTTGAAACTGTTCTTAAGAGATTTAATCATGAAAATGCTAAACCTGCAACTACTCCTTATGATCCCAATTGCAAATTGAAAAAGAACAAGGGTGAGGGTATTGATCAACTTGAGTATTCTCGTGTTATTGGCAGTCTTATGTATTTAATGAACTGTACAAGACCTGATATTGCTTATACTGTGAGTAGATTAAGCAGGTACACTTGCAACCCTAGGCAGGATCACTGGAATGCTCTCTACAGAGTTCTACGGTACCTGAGAGGAACTTCAAACTATTGCCTAAGTTTTGGGAAGTATCCTGCTGTGCTAGAAGGGTATTGTGATGCTAACTGGATATCAGACTCAGATGAGTGCAAATCCACTAGCGGGTACATCTTCACACTTGGTGGTGCGTCTGTGTCATGGAAGTCTACCAAACAGACATGTATAGCCCGATCCACCATGGAGTCTGAGTTTATAGCCTTGGAGAAAGCTGGAGAGGAAGCTGAATGGATACGAGGTTTCCTGGGTGGAATTCCACTCTGGCCCAAGCCTGTGTCTTCGATCGCAATCCACAGTGACAGTCAAGCTGCTATTGGATGCGCAAAGAATAGTGTATACAACGGAAAGTCTATACATCTTCGAAGAAGACACAAGACAGTGAAACAACTACTCTCTACTGGCATCATCTCTATAGACTTTGTAAGGTCTAAAGAGAATATTGCAGATCCTTTGACGAAAGGGTTATCTAGAGAGGTAGTTAGATCCACATCGAAGGGGATGGGACTCAAGCTCATAGAATAAATCGCCATGAAGGACACTCAACCTTGTGAATGGAGCTCCAAGATCAAGGTTCAATGAGATAACTAATTTTTGGTGATGTCGAGAGAAAGCACTATCTTTGTCCCTCCCTATGGTGTAACCGTATGATAAGTGCTGCCTGCATGTTTTAGGATGATCTGTCAGGATCTTAATGAGTTTCATGGCTTTGCTTAAAGAGGAGTGTGGCAGGACACTCTTAATGGACTCACCTATATGGATGTTGGAAGTGGGGCCGCTTCCTATGAGAATTTGAGCTTTTTCTCTAGAGACATTCATTAAGTCCGGGATTTAGCCCACGGCCAAAACGGGCACAACGGCAAGAGCTTGGCAGCTTTCTTTTTCTTTGAGACATCAAAGTGTGGTTGTTATTTCTGAATTGCACTCACTGTTGACGGTTCAAGACATTGTGTTCACCGAAACAACAAGCAGTTCCGGTAACCTCTCACTATGTTAAGGTTCAATCTCTGGGACACCTTAGCCTAATATTGATGTATTATGTTTTCTCGTATTTCGTCGATATGTTTTATCATTCATGTGGGGGATTGTTAGAAAAAACGCTTTAAAATTACCAATTTTTCCATGGACTGTGTTTTGATCCCTAGACCTATTGCCCATTAGTTGTTTTTTCTTTTGAATAGATAAAACAATAGTCCCACATTGACTAAAATCTAAAGAGTTTTAGACATAAATACCATAGAGTTGGCTATAAGGGCATGGCCCTTGGGTCATTAGACTTTTGTGCTTGGGGGGGAGGCTTAGACTAGGGCAAGGTTGCCTTTCCCGTACGCGCGGTGCTTCGCACAGAAGCACGCACGCCGTCGCCGTCCGTCCGGTCGGTCGGTCGGTCGGTCGGGTCGGGCTCGGGTTCGGGTTCGGGTTCGGGTGTGGGTGTGGGTGTGGGTGTGGGTTCATTAGATCCTATCTTTTTGCTGAAATTTTTGGTACGTGTTTTCCACACAAGTAGAAGAATCTTTTCTTTGTCTGAACGTGCTTGTCTTGGCTTCTTTGTCTGCACGAGTTTTCTCCTGACTTCTTTGTCTGAACGTGCTTGTCTTGGCTTCTTTGTCTGTACGTGTTTTGTCCTGGCTCTCTTGTATGTACGTATTTGGCTTGGCAGCAACACACTGCTCCATGCCTGTCAAAACAACTTTTCTTGCACTATCTTTAACCCAACATAACCAGTTTTTCCTGTCATACGCATGGGTTTTCTTTCTTGTTTGTAACTACACAAACACTATATAAGAGAGTAGTTGTAATCTCAGAATAAAAACCACAGAGAAATATCTCTTCTACTCTCCCTCAGTTTTTCTATAAACATCTCTTCTACTGTTTTAAGTTCTGCCAAGCTCTAAGGGTACCCTCATTGTATGCTACATTGAGGGGTACTAACTGTAGTTGTATCCTGGAGGTGACTCGCCAACTGCTGTAGCATCTCAGAGGAGTGGCAGGCGATATTGCCTTTAGGACAGCGTAGTCTACGTGCCTCTACATTCTCTATGCAGCAACATCAACAACATTATTTTGAGCTAAGTATCTTCTTCTCAGTTACTTTATTAGTAATTTTATCAACACTCTAAAGGCAATACCCTCTTTACTATATTTTGTAACAACATGGGAAAGAGTACTGTAGACAAACCCCCAAAGTTTAGTGGCAAAGACTTTAAACGATGGCAGTCCAAAATGTTATTCTTCTTAAAAGACCAAAGGCTAGATGAAGTTGCCTTAGAAAGACCCTCAAGAAGGCTTCATGACCGTGGTTATGAAGATAGACTGGATAGGTGGACTAGGAAAAATTACATGTGCAAAAACCATATTCTTAACTGTCTGGATGACTCCCTGTACGACTTTTATAATGCAAAAGAGAATTTTACTGCTTTTGATTTATGGGAAGCCCTAGAAGAAAAATATCTTGCTGAAGCTGCTGGAAGCAAGAAGTTCTTGGTGGCTAGGTTTATGGAATATAAGATGACTGATGAAAAGCCTGTTGTAGAACAATTCGTCGAACTCCAGCTACTCATCAACGAAATTCTTGCTGAAGGAATGCATATTGATGAATCTCTACAAGTATCCGCAGTGATTGAAAAGCTACCACCCTCATGGAACGAGTACAAGAGGAGGCTGCGACACAAGAATCGTGAAATCACCATGGTGGAGCTGGGGAAAAAGATCCAGGTGGAGGAACTTCTGTGCTGCAAAGACAAGAGCCTGATGCTGAGCAAAGACATGTCAAACAAAGCTCATGTCCTGGACGATAATGCTTCATCAAAGAAAAGGCACGGAGAATCCAGCAAAAATGGTAAACGTAACAAACAGCGTAACTCCAAAGGTAACCATCTTAAGCCAAAGGGTGGTGTCTCCAAAAACACCATCAAAGGCGACTGCTATAACTGTGGGAAAACTGGTCATATGGCCAAGGACTGTAGGGCACCTAAAAAGACCAAAAATGATCCTAAACAGAAAAATAAGGCAAACGTAGTAGATGATTCTGGATATTTTACTGGCATGGTGTCTGAAGTCAACCTTGTCTCTAATGTGACCAATGTGAGAGACTGGTGGCTTGATTCTGGAGCCACTAGGCATGTCTGTAAGTTCAGAAATGCTTTCTCCTCCTATAACAAAGTAGGAGACGATGAGAAATTGTTATGGGAAACTCTTCTACCTCTAAAGTGGTAGGAAAAGGCAAGGTTGAATTGAAGCTCACTTCAGGAAAAACTCTCGCATTGAATGACGTGTATCACGTCCCGGACATATGCAAGAATCTTATCTCAGAAACCATCTTACTTGGAAAAGGTTTTAAATTTGTAGCTGAGTCTAACAAAGTTGTAATCTCTAAAGGTGGTGACTTCGTAGGAAAAGGATATGTCACTGATAACATGATTAAGCTTAGTGTACTTTCTTTGAACTTGAATGATAATGCATCTTCTTCTGCTTATGTTTGTGACTCCTCACATGTTTGGCATGATAGACTAGGACATGTTAATTTCAAATCTATTGAAAGACTTGCTAAACTAGGCTGCATTCCTAAAATAAACTTTGACAAAGGTCATAAATGTGAAATTTGTGTTGAATCTAAATATGCTAGAAAACCCTTTAACAAAAAGGTTGAACGTAGTACAACTCCCCTAGAACTAATCCACTCCGATTTGGGAGATTTGAAATCAACACCAACTAGAGGTGGGAAAAAATGGTACATCACTTTTATAGATGATCACTCAAGATACTGTCAGGTTTATCTTCTTAGAAGTAAAGATGAAGCCCTAGACGCTTTCAAATTATATAAACTTGAAGTAGAAAACCAAAGAGGTGTTACTATTAAAACTCTTAGGTCGGACCGAGGCGGTGAGTATGTGATACCTATAGGAGAATTCTGCAAACTTAATGGCATCATTCATGAAACTACTGCACCTTATTCACCTGAGTTGATTGGAGTAGCTAAAAGGAAAAACCGAACACTCATAAATATGGTGAACGCTATGTTAGCTAGTTCAGGGCTACCTTCGAACCTGTGGGGGGAAGCAATTCTCTCTGCTTGCTATATCTTGAACCGAGTTCCATTTAAGAAATCCGACAAAACTCCATATGAGTTATGGAAAGGAAGACAACCGTCCTATGCATACTTTAAAGTGTGGGGGTGTTTGGCCAAGGTGGCCACTCCTCGTTCCAAGAAAACCAAAATAGGACCTAAAACTGTAGATTGTGTTTTCCTAGGATATCCTGAGCACACTAGTGCTTATAGGTTCATGGTAATTGGTGAGAACACCATAATGGAATCCAGAGATGCAGTGTTTTTCGAACACATTTTCCCTTTAGGGTCTGGACCTCATAAAAGGGTCCACGATGATCTCTCAGATGTTCCTTCGACTAGTCAACCCCCGTCTCTAGATGCTGAAATCGAACCTAGAAGAAGTAAGAGGGTCAGAACCGAGAAAGGTTTCGGTCCAGATTTTGTGACTCTTACGGTAGAGTCTGAACCCCAAACCTATAAGGAAGCTATGACTTCTCCGGAAGCTCCCTTCTGGGAAGAAGCTTCAAATAATGAGTGGGATTCCATTCAACAAAATGAAACTTGGGAGCTTGTAGACTTACCTCCTGGTAGTAAAACCATAGGTTGCAAGTGGGTCTTCAAAAGGAAACTTAGAACAGATGGAACTATAGAAAAACACAAAGCTAGGTTGGTAGCTAAGGGGTACAAACAACAGGAAGGATTAGATTTCTTTGATACCTATTCACCGGTCACTAGAATCACTTCTATCCGGATGCTGATTGCTATTGCTTCTATTTATGATTTGCATATACATCAGATGGATGTTAAAACTGCTTTTTTATATGGTGATTTGAATGAAGAAATTTATATGGACCAACCGGAAGGTTTTGTTGTGAAAGGTTTTGAAGATAAAGTATGCAAACTGAAAAAATCTTTGTATGGTTTAAAACAAGCACCTAAACAGTGGCATGAAAAATTTAATCATGTAATGATATCTAATGGATTCAAGGTTAATGAATCTGATAAATGTGTTTACATTAAATCTGTGGATGATTCTCATGTTATTGTGTGCCTATATGTTGATGATATGCTCATATTAGGTAGTAACCTTGAAAGTATCAATACCACTAAAAGCATGCTTAACGAAAACTTTGACATGAAAGACTTAGGCCCTGCTGATGTAATCTTAGGGATGAAAATCAGAAAGATGTCTGATGGATATAGTCTTAGTCAATCTCATTATGTTGAAACTGTGCTTAAGAGATTTAATCATGAAAATGCTAAACCTGCAACTACTCCTTATGATCCCAATTGCAAATTGAAAAAGAACAAGGGTGGGGGTATTTATCAACTTGAGTATTCTCGTGTTATTGGCAGTCTTATGTATTTAATGAACTGTACAAGACCTGATATTGCCTATACTGTGAGTAGATTAAGCAGGTACACTTGCAACCCTGGGCAGGATCACTGGAATGCTCTCTACAGAGTTCTACGGTACCTGAGAGGAACTTCAAACTATTGCCTAAGTTTTGGGAAGTATCCTGCTGTGCTAGAAGGGTATTGTGATGCTAACTGGATATCAGACTCAGATGAGTGCAAATCCACTAGCGGGTACATCTTCACACTTGGTGGTGCGTCTGTGTCATGGAAGTCTACCAAACAGACATGTATAGCCCGATCCACCATGGAGTCTGAGTTTATAGCCTTGGAGAAAGCTGGAGAGGAAGCTGAATGGATACGAGGTTTCCTGGGTGGAATTCCACTCTGGCCCAAGCCTGTGTCTTCGATCGCAATCCACTGTGACAGTCAAGCTGCTATTGGATGCGCAAAGAATAGTGTATACAACGGAAAGTCTATACATCTTCGAAGAAGACACAAGACAGTGAAACAACTACTCTCTACTGGAATCATCTCTATAGACTTTGTAAGGTCTAAAGAGAATATTGCAGATCCTTTGACGAAAGGGTTATCTAGAGAGGTAGTTAGATCCACATCGAAGGGGATGGGACTCAAGCTCATAGAATAAATCGCCATGAAGGACACTCAACCTTGTGAATGGAGCTCCAAGATCAAGGTTCAATGAGATAACTAATTTTTGGTGATGTCGAGAGAAAGCACTATCTTTGTCCCTCCCTATGGTGTAACCATATGATAGTGCTGCCTGCATGTTTTAGGATGATCTGTCAGGATCTTAATGAGTTCCATGGATTTACTTAAAGCGGAGTGTGGCAGGACACTCTTAATGGACTCACCTATGTGGATGTTGGAAGTGGGGCCGCTTCCTATGAGAATTTGAGCTTTTTCTCTAAAGACATTCATTAAGTCCGGGATTTAGCCCACGGCCAAAACGGGCACAACGGCAAGAGCTTGGCAGCTTTCTTTTTCTTTGAGACATCAAAGTGTGGTTGTTATTTCTGAATTGCACTCACTGTTGACGGTTCAAGACATTGTGTTCACCGAAACAACAAGCAGTTCCGGTAACCTCTCACTATGTTAAGGTTCAATCTCTGGGACACCTTAGCCTAATATTGATGTATTATGTTTTCTCGTATTTCGTCGATATGTTTTATCATTCATGTGGGGGATTGTTAGAAAAACGCTTTAAAATTACCAATTTTTCCATGGACTATGTTTTGATCCCTAGACCTATTGCCCATTAATTGTTTTTTCTTTTGAATAGATAAAACAATAGTCCCACATTGACTAAAATCTAAAGAGTTTTAGACATAAATACCATAGAGTTGGCTATAAGGGCATGGCCCTTGGGTCATTAGACTTTTGTGCTTGGGGGGGAGGCTTGGACTAGGGCAAGGTTGCCTTTCCCGTACGCGTGGTGCTTCGCACAGAAGCACGCACGCCGCCGCCGCCGTCCGTCTGGTCGGGCGGTCGGGCTCGGGTGTGGGTGTGGGTGTGTTAGATCCTATCTTTTTGCTGAAATTTTTGGTACGTGTTTTCCACACAAGTAGAAGAATCTTTTCTTTTGTCCTGACTTCTTTGTCTGAACGTGCTTGTCTTGGCTTCTTTGTCTGCACGATTTTTGTCCTGACTTCTTTGTCTGAACGTGCTTGTCTTGGCTTCTTTGTTTGTACGTGTTTTGTCCTGGCTCCCTTGTATGTACGTATTTGGCTTGGCAGCAACACACTGCTCCATGCCTGACAAAACAACTTTTGTTGCACTATCTTTAACCCAACATAACCAGTTTTTTCTGTCATACGCATGGGTTTTCTTTCTTGTTTGTAACTACACAAACACTATATAAGAGAGTAGTTGTAATCTCAGAAAATACACACCACAGAGAAATATCTCTTCTACTCTCCCTCAGTTTTTCTGTAAACATCTCTTCTACGCCAAGCTCTAAGGGTACCCTCATTGTATGCTACATTGAGGGGTACTAACTGTAGTTGTATCCTGGAGGTGACTCGCCAACTGCTGTAGCATCTCAGAGGAGTGGCAGGCGATATTGCCTTTAGGACAGCGTAGTCTACATGCCTCTACATTTTCTGTGCAGCAACATCAGCAACATTATTTTGAGCTAAGTATCTTCTTCTCAGTTACTTTATTAGTAATATACCCAACAATCTAAAGGCAATATCCTCTTTACTATATTTTGTAACAACATGGGAAAGAGTACTGTAGAAAAACCCCCAAAGTTTAGTGGCAAAGACTTTAAACGATGGCAGTCCAAAATGTTATTCTTCTTAAAAGACCAAAGGCTAGATGAAGTTGCCTTAGAAAGACCCTCAAGAAGGCTTCATGACCGTGGTTATGAAGATAGACTGGATAGGTGGACTAGGAAAAATTACATGTGCAAAAACCATATTCTTAACTGTCTGGATGACTCCTTGTACGACTTTTATAATGCAAAAGAGAATTTTACTGCTTTTGATTTATGGGAAGCCCTAGAAGAAAAATATCTTGCTGAAGCTGCTGGAAGCAAGAAGTTCTTGGTGGCTAGGTTCCTGGAATATAAGATGACTGATGAAAAGCCTGTTGTAGAACAATTCGTCGAACTCCAGCTACTCATCAACGAAATTCTTGCTGAAGGCATGCATATTGATGAATCTCTACAAGTATCTGCAGTGATTGAAAAGCTACCACCCTCATGGAACGAGTACAAGAGGAGGCTGCGACACAAGAATCGTGAAATCACCATGGTGGAGCTGGGGAAAAAGATCCAGGTGGAGGAACTTCTGTGCTGCAAAGACAAGAGCCTGATGCTGAGCAAAGACATGTCAAACAAAGCTCATGTCTGGACGATAATGCTGCGTCAAAGAAAAGGCACGGAGAATCCAGCAAAAATGGTAAACGTAACAAACAGCGTAACTCCAAAGGTAACCATCTTAAGCCAAAGGGTGGTGTCTCCAAAAACACCATCAAAGGCGACTGCTATAACTGTGGGAAAACTGGTCATATGGCCAAGGACTGTAGGGCACCTAAAAAGACCAAAAATGATCCTAAACAGAAAAATAAGGCAAACGTAGTAGATGATTCTGGATATTTTACTGGCATGGTGTCTGAAGTCAACCTTGTCTCTAATGTGACCAATGTGAGAGACTGGTGGCTTGATTCTGGAGCCACTAGGCATGTCTGTAAGTTCAGAAATGCTTTCTCCTCCTATAACAAAGTAGGAGACGATGAGAAATTGTTTATGGGAAACTCTTCTACCTCTAAAGTGGTAGGAAAAGGCAAGGTTGAATTGAATCTCACTTCAGGAAAAACTCTCGCATTGAATGACGTGTATCACGTCCCGGACATATGCAAGAATCTTATCTCAGAAACCATCTTACTTGGAAAAGGTTTTAAATTTGTAGCTGAGTCTAACAAAGTTGTAATCTCTAAAGGTGGTGACTTCGTAGGAAAAGGATATGTCACTGATAACATGATTAAGCTTAGTGTACTTTCTTTGAACTTGAATGATAATGCATCTTCTTCTGCTTATGTTTGTGACTCCTCACATGTTTGGCATGATAGACTAGGACATGTTAATTTCAAATCTATTGAAAGACTTGCTAAATTAGGATGCATTCCTAAAATAATCTTTGACAGAGGTCATAAATGTGAAATTTGTGTTGAATCTAAATTTGCTAGAAAACCCTTTAACAAAAAGGTTGAACGTAGTACAACTCCCCTAGAACTAATCCACTCCGATTTGGGAGATTTGAAATCAACACCAACTAGAGGTGGGAAAAAATGGTACATCACTTTTATAGATGATCACTCAAGATACTGTCAGGTTTATCTTCTTAGAAGTAAAGATGAAGCCCTAAACGCTTTCAAATTATATAAACTTGAAGTAGAAAACCAAAGAGGTGTTACTATTAAAACTCTTAGGTCGGACCGAGGCGGTGAGTATGTGATACCTATAGGAGAATTCTGCAAACTTAATGGCATCATTCATGAAACTACTGCACCTTATTCACCTGAGTCGAATGGAGTAGCTGAAAGGAAAAACCGAACACTCATAGATATGGTGAACGCTATGTTAGCTAGTTCAGGGCTACCTTCGAACCTGTGGGGGGAAGCAATTCTCTCTGCTTGCTATATCTTGAACCGAGTTCCATTTAAGAAATCCGACAAAACTCCATATGAGTTGTGGAAAGGAAGACAACCGTCCTATGCATACTTTAAAGTGTGGGGGTGTTTGACCAAGGTGGCCACTCCTCGTTCCAAGAAAACCAAAATAGGACCAAAAACTGTAGATTGTGTTTTCCTAGGATATCCTGAGCACACTAGTGCTTATAGGTTCATGGTAATTGGTGAGAACACCATAATGGAATCCAGAGATGCAGTGTTTTTCGAACACATTTTCCCTTTAGGGTCTGGACCTCATAAAAGGGTCCGCGATGATCTCTCAGATGTTCCTTCGACTAGTCAACCCCCGTCTCTAGATGCTGAAACCGAACCTAGAAGAAGTAAGAGGGTCAGAACCGAGAAAGGTTTCGGTCCAGATTTTGTGACTCTTACGGTAGAGTCTGAACCCCAAACCTATAAGGAAGCTATGACTTCTCCGGAAGCTCCCTTCTGGGAAGAAGCTTCAAATAATGAGTGGGATTCCATTCAACAAAATGAAACTTGGGAGCTTGTAGACTTACCTCCTGGTAGTAAAACCATAGGTTGCAAGTGGGTCTTCAAAAGGAAACTTAGAACAGATGGAACTATAGAAAAACAAAAAGCTAGGTTGGTAGCTAAGGGGTACAGACAACAGGAAGGATTAGATTTCTTTGACACCTATTCACCGGTCACTAGAATCACTTCTATCCGGATGTTGATTGCTATTGCTTCTATTTATGATTTGCATATACATCAGATGGATGTTAAAACTGCTTTTTTATATGGTGAATTGAATGAAGAAATTTATATGGACCAACCGGAAGGTTTTGTTGTGAAAGGTTTTGAAGATAAAGTATGCAAACTGAAAAAATCTTTGTATGGTTTAAAACAAGCACCTAAACAGTGGCATGAAAAATTTAATCATGTAATGATATCTAATGGCTTCAAGGTTAATGAATCTGATAAATGTGTTTACATTAAATCTGTGGACGATTCTCATGTTATTGTGTGCCTATATGTTGATGATATGCTCATATTAGGAAGTAACCTTGATAGTATCAATACCACTAAAAGCATGCTTAAAGAAAACTTTGACATGAAAGACTTAGGCCCTGCTGATGTAATCTTAGGGATGAAAATCAGAAAGATGTCTGATGGATATAGTCTTAGTCAATCTCATTATGTTGAAACTGTGCTTAAGAGATTTAATCATGAAAAAACTAAACCTGCAACTACTCCTTATGATCCCAATTGCAAATTGAAAAAGAACAAGGGTGAGGGTATTTATCAACTTGAGTATTCTCGTGTTATTGGCAGTCTTATGTATTTAATGAACTGTACAAGACCTGATATTGCTTATACTGTGAGTAGATTAAGCAGGTACACTTGCAACCCTAGGCAGGATCACTGGAATGCTCTCTACAGAGTTCTACGGTACCTGAGAGGAACTTCAAACTATTGCCTAAGTTTTGGGAAGTATCCTGCTGTGCTAGAAGGGTATTGTGATGCTAACTGGATATCAGACTCAGATGAGTGCAAATCCACTAGCGGGTACATCTTCACACTTGGTGGTGCGTCTGTGTCATGGAAGTCTACCAAACAGACATGTATAGCTCGATCCACCATGGAGTCTGAGTTTATAGCCTTGGAGAAAGCTGGAGAGGAAGCTGAATGGATACGAGGTTTCCTGGGTGGAATTCCACTCTGGCCCAAGCCTGTGTCTTCGATCGCAATCCACTGTGACAGTCAAGCTGCTATTGGATGCGCAAAGAATAGTGTATACAACGGAAAGTCTATACATCTTCGAAGAAGACACAAGACAGTGAAACAACTACTCTCTACTGGCATCATCTCTATAGACTTTGTAAGGTCTAAAGAGAATATTGCAGATCCTTTGACGAAAGGGTTATCTAGAGAGGTAGTTAGATGCACATCGAAGGGGATGGGACTCAAGCTCATAGAATAAATCGCCATGAAGGACACTCAACCTTGTGAATGGAGATCCAAGATCAAGGTTCAATGAGACAACTAATTTTTGGTGATGTCGAGAGAAAGCACTATCTTTGTCCCTCCCTATGGTGTAACCGTATGATAAGTGCTGCCTGCATGTTTTAGGATGATCTGTCAGGATCTTAATGAGTTCCATGGCTTTGCTTAAAGCGGAGTGTGGCAGGACACTCTTAATGGACTCACCTATATGGATGTTGGAAGTGGGGCCGCTTCCTATGAGAATTTGAGCTTTTTCTCTAGAGACATTCATTAAGTCCGGGATTTAGCCCACGGCCAAAACGGGCACAACGGCAAGAGCTTGGCAGCTTTCTTTTTCTTTGAGACATCAAAGTGTGGTTGTTATTTCTGAATTGCACTCACTGTTGACGGTTCAAGACATTGTGTTCACCGAAACAACAAGCAGTTCCGGTAACCTCTCACTATGTTAAGGTTCAATCTCTGGGACACCTTAGCCTAATATTGATGTATTATCTTTTCTCGTATTTCGTCGATATGTTTTATCATTCATGTGGGGGATTGTTAGAAAAAACGCTTTAAAATTACCAATTTTTCCATGGACTGTGTTTTGATCCCTAGACCTATTGCCCATTAGTTGTTTTTTCTTTTGAATAGATAAAACAATAGTCCCACATTGACTAAAATCTAAAGAGTTTTAGACATAAATACCATAGAGTTGGCTATAAGGGCATGGCCCTTGGGTCATTAGACTTTTGTGCTTGGGGGGGAGGCTTAGACTAGGGCAAGGTTGCCTTTCCCGTACGCGCGGTGCTTCGCACAGAAGCACGCACGCCGCCGCCGTCCGTCCGGTCGGTCGGGCTCGGGCTCGGGTTCGGGTGTGGGTGTGGGTGTGGGTTCATTAGATCCTATCTTTTTGCTGAAATTTTTGGTACGTGTTTTCCACACAAGTAGAAGAATCTTTTCTTTGTCTGAATGTGCTTGTCTTGGCTTCTTTGTCTGCACGAGTTTTCTCCTGACTTCTTTGTCTGAACGTGCTTGTCTTGGCTTCTTTGTCTGCACGAGTTTTCTCCTGACTTCTTTGTCTGAACGTGCTTGTCTTGGCTTCTTTGTCTGTACGTGTTTTGTCCTGGCTCTCTTGTATGTACGTATTTGGCTTGGCAGCAACACACTGCTCCATGCCTGTCAAAACAACTTTTCTTGCACTATCTTTAACCCAACATAACCAGTTTTTCCTGTCATACGCATGGGTTTTCTTTCTTGTTTGTAACTACACAAACACTATATAAGAGAGTAGTTGTAATCTCATAAGACATACCACAGAGAAATATCTCTTCTACTCTCCCTCAGTTTTTCTATAAACATCTCTTCTACTGTTTTAAGTTCTGCCAAGCTCTAAGGGTACCCTCATTGTATGCTACATTGAGGGGTACTAACTGTAGTTGTATCCTGGAGGTGACTCGCCAACTGCTGTAGCATCTCAGAGGAGTGGCAGGCGATATTGCCTTTAGGACAGCGTAGTCTACGTGCCTCTACATTCTCTGTGCATCAACATCAACAACATTATTTTGTGCTAAGTATCTTCTTCTCAGTTACTTTATTAGTATTTTTCTCAACAATCTAAAGGCAATATCCTCTTTACTATATTTTGTAACAACATGGGAAAGAGTACTGTAGACAAACCCCCAAAGTTTAGTGGCAAAGACTTTAAACGATGGCAGTCCAAAATGTTATTCTTCTTAAAAGACCAAAGGCTAGATGAAGTTGCCTTAGAAAGACCCTCAAGAAGGCTTCATGACCGTGGTTATGAAGATAGACTGGATAGGTGGACTAGGAAAAATTACATGTGCAAAAACCATATTCTTAACTGTCTGGATGACTCCTTGTACGACTTTTATAATGCAAAAGATAATTTTACTGCTTTTGATTTATGGGAAGCCCTAGAAGAAAAATATCTTGCTGAAGCTGCTGGAAGCAAGAAGTTCTTGGTGGCTAAGAGAAAGATGTCTGATGGATATAGTCTTAGTCAATCTCATTATGTTGAAACTGTGCTTAAGAGATTTAATCATGAAAAAGCTAAACCTGCAACTACTCCTTATGATCCCAATTGCAAATTGAAAAAGAACAAGGGTGAGGGTATTTATCAACTTGAGTATTCTCGTGTTATTGGCAGTCTTATGTATTTAATGAACTGTACAAGACCTGATATTGCTTATACTGTGAGTAGATTAAGCAGGTACACTTGCAACCCTGGGCAGGATCACTGGAATGCTCTCTACAGAGTTCTACGGTACCTGAGAGGAACTTCAAACTATTGCCTAAGTTTTGGGAAGTATCCTGCTGTGCTAGAAGGGTATTGTGATGCTAACTGGATATCAGACTCAGATGAGTGCAAATCCACTAGCGGGTACATTTTCACACTTGGTGGTGCGTCTGTGTCATGGAAGTCTACCAAACAGACATGTATAGCTCGATCCACCATGGAGTCTGAGTTTATAGCCTTGGAGAAAGCTGGAGAGGAAGCTGAATGGATACGAGGTTTCCTGGGTGGAATTCCACTCTGGCCCAAGCCTGTGTCTTCGATCGCAATCCACTGTGACAGTCAAGCTGCTATTGGATGCGCAAAGAATAGTGTATACAACGGAAAGTCTATACATCTTCGAAGAAGACACAAGACAGTGAAACAACTACTCTCTACTGGCATCATCTCTATAGACTTTGTAAGGTCTAAAGAGAATATTGCAGATCCTTTGACGAAAGGGTTATCTAGAGAGGTAGTTAGATCCACATCGAAGGGGATGGGACTCAAGCTCATAGAATAAATCGCCATGAAGGACACTCAACCTTGTGAATGGAGCTCCAAGATCAAGGTTCAATGAGATAACTAATTTTTGGTGATGTCGAGAGAAAGCACTATCTTTGTCCCTCCCTATGGTGTAACCGTATGATAAGTGATGCCTGCATGTTTTAAGATGATCTGTCAGGATCTTAATGAGTTCCATGGCTTTGCTTAAAGCGGAGTGTGGCAGGACACTCTTAATGGACTCACCTATATGGATGTTGGAAGTGGGGCCGCTTCCTATGAGAATTTGAGCTTTTTCTCTAGAGACATTCATTAAGTCCGGGATTTAGCCCACGGCCAAAACGGGCACAACGGCAAGAGCTTGGCAGCTTTCTTTTTCTTTGAGACATCAAAGTGTGGTTGTTATTTCTGAATTGCACTCACTGTTGACGGTTCAAGACATTGTGTTCACCGAAACAACAAGCAGTTCCGGTAACCTCTCACTATGTTAAGGTTCAATCTCTGGGACACCTTAGCCTAATATTGATGTATTATGTTTTCTCGTATTTCGTCGATATGTTTTATCATTCATGTGGGGGATTGTTAGAAAAAACGCTTTAAAATTACCAATTTTTCCATGGACTATGTTTTGATCCCTAGACCTATTGCCCATTAGTTGTTTTTTCTTTTGAATAGATAAAACAATAGTCCCACATTGACTAAAATCTAAAGAGTTTTAGACATAAATACCATAGAGTTGGCTATAAGGGCATGGCCCTTGGGTCATTAGACTTTTGTGCTTGGGGGGGAGGCTTAGACTAGGGCAAGGTTGCCTTTCCCGTACGCGCGGTGCTTCGCACAGAAGCACGCACGCCGCCGCCGCCGTCCGTCCGTCCGGTCGGTCGGTCGGGTCGGGCTCGGGTGCGGGTTCGGGTGTGGGTGTGGGTGTGGGTTCATTAGATCCTATCTTTTTGCTGAAATTTTTGGTACGTGTTTTCCACACAAGTAGAAGAATCTTTTCTTTGTCTGCACGTGTTTTGTCCTGACTTCTTTGTCTGAACGTGCTTGTCTTGGCTTCTTTGTCTGCACGAGTTTTCTCCTGACTTCTTTGTCTGAACGTGCTTGTCTTTGCTTCTTTGTCTGTACGTGTTTTGTCCTGGCTCTCTTGTATGTACGTATTTGGCTTGGCAGCAACACACTGCTCCATGCCTGTCAAAACAACTTTTCTTGCACTATCTTTAACCCAACATAACCAGTTTTTCCTGTCATACGCATGGGTTTTCTTTCTTGTTTGTAACTACACAAACACTATATAAGAGAGTAGTTGTAATCTCAGAAAACACACCACAGAGAAATATCTCTTCTACTCTCCCTCAGTTTTTCTATAAACATCTCTTCTACTGTTTTAAGTTCTGCCAAGCTCTAAGGGTACCCTCATTGTATGCTACATTGAGGGGTACTAACTGTAGTTGTATCCTGGAGGTGACTCGCCAACTGCTGTAGCATCTCAGAGGAGTGGCAGGCGATATTGCCTTTAGGACAGCGTAGTCTACGTGCCTCTACATTCTCTGTGCAGCAACATCAACAACATTATTTTGAGCTAATTATCTTCTTCTCAGTTACTTTATTAGTAATTTTACCAACACTCTAAAGGCAATATCCTCTTTACTATATTTTGTAACAACATGGGAAAGAGTACTGTAGACAAACCCCCAAAGTTTAGTGGCAAAGACTTTAAACGATGGCAGTCCAAAATGTTATTCTTCTTAAAAGACCAAAGGCTAGATGAAGTTGCCTTAGAAAGACCCTCAAGAAGGCTTCATGACCGTGGTTATGAAGATAGACTGGATAGGTGGACTAGGAAAAATTACATGTGCAAAAACCATATTCTTAACTGTCTGGATGACTCCCTGTACGACTTTTATAATGCAAAAGAGAATTTTACTGCTTTTGATTTATGGGAAGCCCTAGAAGAAAAATATCTTGCTGAAGCTGCTGGAAGCAAGAAGTTCTTGGTGGCTAGGTTCCTGGAATATAAGATGACTGATGAAAAGCCTGTTGTAGAATAATTCGTCGAACTCCAGCTACTCATCAACGAAATTCTTGCTGAAGGAATGCATATTGATGAATCTCTACAAGTATCCGCAGTGATTGAAAAGCTACCACCCTCATGGAACGAGTACAAGAGGAGGCTGCGACACAAGAATCGTGAAATCACCATGGTGGAGCTGGGGAAAAAGATCCAGGTGGAGGAACTTCTGTGCTGCAAAGACAAGAGCCTGATGCTGAGCAAAGACATGTCAAACAAAGCTCATGTCCTGGACGATAATGCTTCATCAAAGAAAAGGCACGGAGAATCCAGCAAAAATGGTAAACGTAACAAACAGCGTAACTCCAAAGGTAACCATCTTAATCCAAAGGGTGGTGTCTCCAAAAACACCATCAAAGGCGACTGCTATAACTGTGGGAAAACTGGTCATATGGCCAAGGACTGTAGGGCACCTAAAAAGACCAAAAATGATCCTAAACAGAAAAATAAGGCAAACGTAGTAGATGATTCTGGATATTTTACTGGCATGGTGTCTGAAGTCAACCTTGTCTCTAATGTGACCAATGTGAGAGACTGGTGGCTTGATTCTGGAGCCACTAGGCATGTCTGTAAGTTCAGAAATGCTTTCTCCTCCTATAACAAAGTAGGAGACGATGAGAAATTGTTTATGGGAAACTCTTCTACCTCTAAAGTGGTAGGAAAAGGCAAGGTTGAATTGAAGCTCACTTCAGGAAAAACTCTCGCATTGAATGACGTGTATCACGTCCCGGACATATGCAAGAATCTTATCTCAGAAACCATCTTACTTGGAAAAGGTTTTAAATTTGTAGCTGAGTCTAACAAAGTTGTAATCTCTAAAGGTGGTGACTTCGTAGGAAAAGGATATGTCACTGATAACATGATTAAGCTTAGTGTACTTTCTTTGAACTTGAATGATAATGCATCTTCTTCTGCTTATGTTTGTGACTCCTCACATGTTTGGCATGATAGACTAGGACATGTTAATTTCAAATCTATTGAAAGACTTGCTAAATTAGGCTGCATTCCTAAAATAAACTTTGACAGAGGTCATAAATGTAAAATTTGTGTTGAATCTAAATTTGCTAGAAAACCCTTTAACAAAAAGGTTGAACGTAGTACAACTCCCCTAGAACTAATCCACTCCGATTTGGGAGATTTGAAATCAACACCAACTAGAGGTGGGAAAAAATGGTACATCACTTTTATAGATGATCACTCAAGATACTGTCAGGTTTATCTTCTTAGAAGTAAAGATGAAGCCCTAGACGCTTTCAAATTATATAAACTTGAAGTAGAAAACCAAAGAGGTGTTACTATTAAAACTCTTAGGTCGGACCGAGGCGGTGAGTATGTGATACCTATAGGAGAATTCTGCAAACTTAATGGCATCATTCATGAAACTACTGCACCTTATTCACCTGAGTCGAATGGAGTAGCTGAAAGGAAAAACCGAACACTCATAGATATGGTGAACGCTATGTTAGCTAGTTCAGGGCTACCTTCGAACCTGTGGGGGGAAGCAATTCTCTCTGCTTGCTATATCTTGAACCGAGTTCCATTTAAGAAATCCGACAAAACTCCATATGAGTTATGGAAAGGAAGACAACCGTCCTATGCATACTTTAAAGTGTGGGGGTGTTTGGCCAAGGTGGCCACTCCTCGTTCCAAGAAAACCAAAATAGGACCTAAAACTGTAGATTGTGTTTTCCTAGGATATCCTGAGCACACTAGTGCTTATAGGTTCATCGTAATTGGTGAGAACACCATAATGGAATCCAGAGATGCAGTGTTTTTCGAACACATTTTCCCTTTAGGGTCTGGACCTCATAAAAGGGTCCGTGATGATCTCTCAGATGTTCCTTCGACTAGTCAACCCCCGTCTCTAGATGCTGAAATCGAACTTAGAAGAAGTAAGAGGGTCAGAACCGAGAAAGGTTTCGGTCCAGATTTTGTGACTCTTACGGTAGAGTCTGAACCCCAAACCTATAAGGAAGCTATGACTTCTCCGGAAGCTCCCTTCTGGGAAGAAGCTTCAAATAATGAGTGGGATTCCATTCAACAAAATGAAACTTGGGAGCTTGTAGACTTACCTCCTGGTAGTAAAACCATAGGTTGCAAGTGGGTCTTCAAAAGGAAACTTAGAACAGATGGAACTATAGAAAAACACAAAGCTAGTTTGGTAGCTAAGGGGTACAGACAACAAGAAGGATTAGATTTCTTTGATACCTATTCACCGGTCACTAGAATCACTTCTATCCGGATGCTGATTGCTATTGCTTCTATTTATGATTTGCATATACATCAGATGGATGTTAAAACTGCTTTTTTATATGGTGAATTGAATGAAGAAATTTATATGGACCAACCGGAAGGTTTTGTTGTGAAAGGTTTTGAAGATAAAGTATGCAAACTGAAAAAATCTTTGTATGGTTTAAAACAAGCACCTAAACAGTGGCATGAAAAATTTAATCATGTAATGATATCTAATGGCTTCAAGGTTAATGAATCTGATAAATGTGTTTACATTAAATCTGTGGACGATTCTCATGTTATTGTGTGCCTATATGTTGATGATATGCTCATATTAGGAAGTAACCTTGATAGTATCAATACCACTAAAAGCATGCTTAACGAAAACTTTGACATGAAAGACTTAGGACCTGCTGATGTAATCTTAGGGATGAAAATCAGAAAGATGTCTGATGGATATAGTCTTAGTCAATCTCATTATGTTGAAACTGTGCTTAAGAGATTTAATCATGAAAAAGCTAAACCTGCAACTACTCCTTATGATCCCAATTGCAAATTGAAAAAGAACAAGGGTGAGGGTATTTATCAACTTGAGTATTCTCGTGTTATTGGCAGTCCTATGTATTTAATGAACTGTACAAGACCTGATATTGCTTATACTGTGAGTAGATTAAGCAGGTACACTTGCAACCCTGGGCAGGATCACTGGAATGCTCTCTACAGAGTTCTACGGTACCTGAGAGGAACTTCAAACTATTGCCTAAGTTTTGGGAAGTATCCTGCTGTGCTAGAAGGGTATTGTGATGCTAACTGGATATCAGACTCAGATGAGTGCAAATCCACTAGCGGGTACATCTTCACACTTGGTGGTGCGTCTGTGTCATGGAAGTCTACCAAACAGACATGTATAGCTCGATCCACCATGGAGTCTGAGTTTATAGCCTTGGAGAAAGCTGAATGGATACGAGGTTTCCTGGGTGGAATTCCACTCTGGCCCAAGCCTGTGTCTTCGATCGCAATCCACTGTGACAGTCAAGCTGCTATTGGATGCGCAAAGAATAGTGTATACAACGGAAAGTCTATACATCTTCGAAGAAGACACAAGACAGTGAAACAACTACTCTCTACTGGCATCATCTCTATAGACTTTGTAAGGTCTAAAGAGAATATTGCAGATCCTTTGACGAAAGGGTTATCTAGAGAGGTAGTTAGATCCACATCGAAGGGGATGGGACTCAAGCTCATAGAATAAATCGCCATGAAGGACACTCAACCTTGTGAATGGAGCTCCAAGATCAAGGTTCAATGAGATAACTAATTTTTGGTGATGTCGAGAGAAAGCACTATCTTTGTCCCTCCCTATGGTGTAACCGTATGATAAGTGATGCCTGCATGTTTTAAGATGATCTGTCAGGATCTTAATGAGTTCCATGGCTTTGCTTAAAGCGGAGTGTGGCAGGACACTCTTAATGGACTCACCTATATGGATGTTGGAAGTGGGGCCGCTTCCTATGAGAATTTGAGCTTTTTCTCTAGAGACATTCATTAAGTCCGGGATTTAGCCCACGGCCAAAACGGGCACAACGGCAAGAGCTTGGCAGCTTTCTTTTTCTTTGAGACATCAAAGTGTGGTTGTTATTTCTGAATTGCACTCACTGTTGACGGTTCAAGACATTGTGTTCACCGAAACAACAAGCAGTTCCGGTAACCTCTCACTATGTTAAGGTTCAATCTCTGGGACACCTTAGCCTAATATTGATGTATTATGTTTTCTCGTATTTCGTCGATATGTTTTATCATTCATGTGGGGGATTGTTAGAAAAAACGCTTTAAAATTACCAATTTTTCCATGGACTATGTTTTGATCCCTAGACCTATTGCCCATTAATTGTTTTTTCTTTTGAATAGATAAAACAATAGTCCCACATTGACTAAAATCTAAAGAGTTCTAGACATAAATACCATAGAGTTGGCTATAAGGGCATGGCCCTTGGGTCATTAGACTTTTGTGCTTGGGGGGGAGGCTTAGACTAGGGCAAGGTTGCCTTTCCCGTACGCGCGGTGCTTTGCACAGAAGCACGCACGCCGCCGCCGCCGTCCGTCCGGTCGGTCGGTCGGTCGGGCTCGGGTGTGGGTGTGGGTGTGGGTGTGGGTGTGGGTGTATTAGATCCTATCTCAGAATCTTATCACGTCCCGGACATTTGACAGAGGTCATAAATGTGAAATTTGACAGAGGTCATAAATGTGAAATTTGTGTTGAATCTAAATATGCTAGAAAACCCTTTAACAAAAAGGTTGAACGTAGTACAACTCCCCTAGAACTAATCCACTCCGATTTGGGAGATTTGAAATCAACACCAACTAGAGGTGGGAAAAAATGGTACATCACTTTTATAGATGATCACTCAAGATACTGTCAGGTTTATCTTCTTAGAAGTAAAGATGAAGCCCTAGACGCTTTCAAATTATATAAACTTGAAGTAGAAAACCAAAGAGGTGTTACTATTAAAACTCTTAGGTCGGACCGAGGCGGTGAGTATGTGATACCTATAGGAGAATTCTGCAAACTTAATGGCATCATTCATGAAACTACTGCACCTTATTCACCTGAGTCGAATGGAGTAGCTGAAAGGAAAAACCGAACACTCATAGATATGGTGAACGCTATGTTAGCTAGTTCAGGGCTACCTTCGAACCTGTGGGGGGAAGCAATTCTCTCTGCTTGCTATATCTTGAACCGAGTTCCATTTAAGAAATCCGACAAAACTCCATATGAGTTGTGGAAAGGAAGACAACCGTCCTATGCATACTTTAAAATGTGGGGGTGTTTGGCCAAGGTGGCCACTCCTCGTTCCAAGAAAACCAAAATAGGACCAAAAACTGTAGATTGTGTTTTCCTAGGATATCCTGAGCACACTAGTGCTTATAGGTTCATGGTAATTGGTGAGAACACCATAATGGAATCCAGAGATGCAGTGTTTTTCGAACACATTTTCCCTTTAGGGTCTGGACCTCATAAAAGGGTCCGCGATGATCTCTCAGATGTTCCTTCGACTAGTCAACCCCCGTCTCTAGATGCTGAAACCGAACCTAGAAGAAGTAAGAGGGTCAGAACCGAGAAAGGTTTCGGTCCAGATTTTGTGACTCTTACGGTAGAGTCTGAACCCCAAACCTATAAGGAAGTTATGACTTCTCCGGAAGCTCCCTTCTGGGAAGAAGCTTCAAATAATGAGTGGGATTCCATTCAACAAAATGAAACTTGGGAGCTTGTAGACTTACCTCCTGGTAGTAAAACCATAGGTTGCAAGTGGGTCTTCAAAAGGAAACTTAGAACAGATGGAACTATAGAAAAACACAAAGCTAGGTTGGTAGCTAAGGGGTACAGACAACAGGAAGGATTAGATTTCTTTGACACCTATTCACCGGTCACTAGAATCACTTCTATCCGGATGTTGATTGCTATTGCTTCTATTTATGATTTGCATATACATCAGATGGATGTTAAAACTGCTTTTTTATATGGTGAATTGAATGAAGAAATTTATATGGACCAACCGGAAGGTTTTGTTGTGAAAGGTTTTGAAGATAAAGTATGCAAACTGAAAAAATCTTTGTATGGTTTAAAACAAGCAACTAAACAGTGGCATGAAAAATTTAATCATGTAATGATATCTAATGGCTTCAAGGTTAATGAATCTGATAAATGTGTTTACATTAAATCTGTGGACGATTCTCATGTTATTGTGTGCCTATATGTTGATGATATGCTCATATTAGGAAGTAACCTTGATAGTATCAATACCACTAAAAGCATGCTTAACGAAAACTTTGACATGAAAGACTTAGGCCCTGCTGATGTAATCTTAGGGATGAAAATCAGAAAGATGTCTGATGGATATAGTCTTAGTCAATCTCATTATGTTGAAACTGTGCTTAAGAGATTTAATCATGAAAATGCTAAACCTGCAACTACTCCTTATGATCCCAATTGCAAATTGAAAAAGAACAAGGGTGAGGGTATTTATCAACTTGAGTATTCTCGTGTTATTGGCAGTCTTATGTATTTAATGAACTGTACAAGACCTGATATTGCCTATACTGTGAGTAGATTAAGCAGGTACACTTGCAACCCTGGGCAGGATCACTGGAATGCTCTCTACAGAGTTCTACGGTACCTGAGAGGAACTTCAAACTATTGCTTAAGTTTTGGGAAGTATCCTGCTGTGCTAGAAGGGTATTGTGATGCTAACTGGATATCGGACTCAGATGAGTGCAAATCCACTAGTGGGTACATCTTCACACTTGGTGGTGCGTCTGTGTCATGGAAGTCTACCAAACAGACATGTATAGCCCGATCCACCATGGAGTCTGAGTTTATAGCCTTGGAGAAAGCTGGAGAGGAAGCTGAATGGATACGAGGTTTCCTGGGTGGAATTCCACTCTGGCCCAAGCCTGTGTCTTCGATCGCAATCCACTGTGACAGTCAAGCTGCTATTGGATGCGCAAAGAATAGTGTATACAACGGAAAGTCTATACATCTTCGAAGAAGACACAAGACAGTGAAACAACTACTCTCTACTGGCATCATCTCTATAGACTTTGTAAGGTCTAAAGAGAATATTGCAGATCCTTTGACGAAAGGGTTATCTAGAGAGGTAGTTAGATCCACATCGAAGGGATGGGACTCAAGCTCATAGAATAAATCGCCATGAAGGACACTCAACCTTGTGAACGGAGCTCCAAGATCAGGGTTCAATGAGATAACTAATTTTTGGTGATGTCGAGAGAAAGCACTATCTTTGTCCCTCCCTATGGTGTAACCGTATGATAGTGATGCCTGCATGTTTTAGGATGATCTGTCAAGATCTTAATGAGTTCCATGGCTTTGCTTAAAGCGGAGTGTGGCAGGACACTCTTAATGGACTCACCTATGTGGATGTTGGAAGTGGGGCCGCTTCCTATGAGAATTTGAGCTTTTTCTCTAGAGACATTCATTAAGTCCGGGATTTAGCCCACGGCCAAAAAGGGCACAACGGCAAGAGCTTGGCAGCTTTCTTTTTTCTTTGAGACATCAAAGTGTGGTTGTTATTTCTGAATTTCACTCACTGTTGACGGTTCAAGACATTGTGTTCACCGAAACAACAAGCAGTTCCGGTAACCTCTCACTATGTTAAGGTTCAATCTCTGGGACACCTTAGCCTAATATTGATGTATTATGTTTTCTCGTATTTCGTCGATATGTTTTATCATTCATGTGGGGGATTGTTAGAAAAAACGCTTTAAAATTACCAATTTTTCCATGGACTATGTTTTGATCCCTAGACCTATTGCCCATTAGTTGTTTTTTCATCTTCCCTGAGCTATGCCGGTATCGACAGGCTCTTGAAGTGCAGCTTGATCTTTCTGATGCTACGCTGGTGCAGTCAGGCTTGATAAGCCTAAGACCACCTAGGCTCAATCCAAGTGCAGCTTGATCTTTCCTTCGTCCAAGCGGAGCTTGATCTTCCCTGAGTTGTGCTGGTACAGTCAGGCTCTTGATAAGGACTTGCCTAAGACCACCTAGGCTCAATCCAAGTGCAGCTTGATCTTTCCTTCGTATTATGAAAATCTTGCAAAGAATGTCGATCACTCCCAACATAATGATACCTACATGTATCGAGAGAATAGTATAAAATCCTTTCACCGTATAATCTAGGGAAGTATATTTTGTTCTCCATGCAACTACGTGGAGCAACTGCTGAGAAACTGGATCTACAGCTGATAAACACTGCATGCTTTCCCGAACTGTTCAGTTTCACCCAGACCATTTCTGTGCGATCCAATTCATAAATATTCACTGATTTTCCACTCTGTCCTAAATTTACTAGTAAAAGCTTTTTATCACACTCAACCAAATAACTTGGATAAAAACCACCGAATTGTTTCAAGGACTTTGAAAGCACTCTCCGATTGGGATAACCTCCTTTCATAGTAAAAACTCCTAACATCCCGTTATAATCTAAGCAGTAGAAATCCCCGTCACTGAAAACCGGGTTGTTGATACACGGCATAAAGTTATCCTGACTGTCGCCTTCATAATCGAATTTATAATCAGTCCATTCAATTGCACTCTTCCCCAGTTCAGTGACCAAGAAAGATATCTCATTGTAATCCACAAATTCATACCAATTGGAAATAGCAATCACCACACAATCACGAGAAGTGGGTACGGACGAGAATGACATTCCACCAAGTACATAATTATCAGGTAAATCTGGAAGACAAATGATTGCTCTAGTGAAGGGATTGTAGCAGAATACGGATTTTTTCCCGTTAGACAATAGAAGCCATCCATCTTTTGAGAAACGGATTGTAGCACCTACAAGCAATTGATCGGATAATTTCATGAGGTACTTATCATTGTTATGCATCGGGTCTACGATAGAAATCAGCCATGGAGATAAATACGTAGTTGCTGTGATTCTCGTAGAAGCCGATATTCTGTTTAATGCAGGGAGAATCATAGAATTTTGTTTACTGGCTGAACGAAAGTGGATGTAATCTACTGGATGGAGAGATCTTGCTATCTCCTCTGTAATGTCATAATGATTAACAGGGTGTTAGTCCTCAAGGGAGTTGGGGGAGTTGGTTGTAGTTGTGTTTTTTCCCGTTAGTCGTGAGGGAGTTCGAGGGAGTCTCTCAAAATCCCCGTTAGTCGTGGGAGAGTTTAGAAGAGTCTCCCAAACTCCCTAAAAAACCCCATTAGTCGTGGGGGAGTTTGAAAGAAACTCTTAAACTCCCTGTTAGTGGTAAAAATTAGAATGATAGGAAGTTTGTTTTTTTTTTGGAGTTATAGGGAGTTTATAGTGTATTTTTGCCTCACTCCAAATCTCTCAAAAAAGTAGAGATTTTGGGAGAGTCTCTCAAACTCCCTACACTCAACACACCAAACTCTCTCAAACTCCCTATACTCTCTTACACTCCCTCAAAATCCCCAAGATTCAAAATACATTAAACTCCCTCCAACTCACTCGTGGACTAACCCCTGTAAGAAAATCCCACTGTTTTAAGGCTTCTAATTCTCCTCCTCTAATATTTAGCATGTCATAATGATTAAGAAAATCCCACTGTTTAAAGGCTTCTAATTCTCCTCTTCTAATATTTAGCCTGCTCATTTTCTCCTCTTCTAAACTGGTTTCAGTTGTATCTGGGCTTAGAAGAAGATCTGTTATTCTTCCCCTTCTTCCAGCAAGGTGCCTGCTGAAAAAACAATTCGTAATTAGAAAAGCTAACAAATAAAAATGTCATTAGAAGAGCCAACAAATAACAATGTAATTAGAAAGCTCAGAAAGAACAATGTATTGTAAACAAATACAGTTGAGGTTGCATTGATGCTGTAATTACCTGTTTTCTGTTGTAGGCATCATTATCCAAGTGGGTAGAACCACGGAGTTGGAAGATTCAAACATGGCAAGATAACTGTAGTAGCATTGTCTTCAACTTCAAATGTGTACAACGTTTGATCTCCGAGTAGTGTATAAAACAAGCAACCCCTTTCAAGACCCATGTCGGCCGCGGAGCAACATGCTGTGGAAGTTGAATAACACTTTCTAGAGTCTAATATGTCCATGTTTGAGCACAAAACGAGAACATGATCATCCAAAGATTTCAACAAAACCCAAGTCATTGATGAGAAATCCAGCTTGAAGATATGTGTCGAGGCAACTTTTTTGAAACCTCTTGGACTGCAATTCAAATGAACTTTGAAGATTTCATTACCAGATTCAATCCAATGTTCTACGACTGAATTCCTCACCTGCTCCCATCCATGTAAAGTGGGCGTGCTCTAGCTTAATTATTTCGATATATCTGCTTTCTAGCCTTTCATATTGGAAGGACTGATGACATAGTCCTAGTAATTCGATCCGTATAACCCAACCGTCTTCAAGGGAATTCTTACAGAACGCGTATAGCTTACCTTCAACGCAAAGCAGGGACGTAATAGACAGTGGAGTACATATATCGGTAGGATCTACTACAGACAAGAACTTTGTTCTCCATTGACTGTCTCCAAGTCGACAAAAAGCTAGTACGTGCATATCCTCGGTAATTTTTGGATGGTCAACATGTTTAAAAAGGAGGCAAACCAGGCAGCCTAGGTTGTGATGACCAGAAGTAATACTCAGAGGTGGCGAGGATAACACTAAGTCATACAAAAAATATTGATCTGATTGGATACTAAAAGACTGAAGATTAAGTTTAGGTAATTATATAGTTTGGGATGATACAGGGTTCCACAAGAAACAATCATCTAAATTAGAGATATCCACAGAATACGCAGCTTTATCTTCAACATTATGAGAAGGTTTATGAAAATATGCTCTTCCTTTCAACTCCGGTATAGACTTCATGCAATTTCTATTATTGGGTTCACAAGGATTGTAAAAGCTCTGAAATTTCCTACCTTTTCCATGTGGAAAAACAAGCCAAGGTGCTGCCTTTGGATTCGGTGGGCGTTGTCTTTCACTTCTCCCGGCTGCCTTTGCTGGTGCTGATCCTGATGCTAATTGCTTGTCCATGAGATCCACCGGATTGGGTATTAAAAAGAAGAAAGAGCGAGTGAACACAGAATTCTGTTGACAATGAATGGATCTGAAGAGTTTATGCACTTTATATGATAGCCTAACTTCCTTGTTTAATTGTGTTTGATTTAGGAAAGGAACCGCTTTTCAGATTCGGAATAGAAGAGGGTCATCTGTCTTCCTTGTTCAACTGTGTTGTTTGATTTAGGAAAGGAACTGCTTTCCAGATTCAGAATAGAAAAGGATCATCTGTCTTCCTTGTTCATCTGTGTTGTTTCGTTTTAGAAAGGAACTGGTTTTCAGACTCGAGATGTCTTCCTGGTTCATCTGTGTTGTTTGATTTAGGAAAGGAACTGCTTTTCAGATTCAGAATGTCTTCCTTGTTCATCTGTGTTGTTTGATTTAGGGAAGGAACTGCTTTTCATTTTCAGATTCAGAATTATAAGAGGGTCATCTGTCCGTGTGATAGAAGGATGACGTTTCGGTTGGTCCAAGGCCGGGCGGTGCTACGACGTGGTCGGGTCATACAAATACTATGTGGCCCAAGGTTGTGAAATCGTAAATCGTTTTTCTATTTTATGAATGGAATCGCATGTTAAAGCATGAATCAAATATTCACGGTGAATTATTAAATTGTGTGTTCTCTTGTAAATGATATTGGATCATGCATAGCTTTTAATAAGGATCATTTTCTTTATAAAATTTTGGTCTTTGATCCAATATATACTAGGTGATTGCTGCAGCAATGGGGAGCCGACGACGAAATAGATATGCATACATCACCTTTTGTCACCAGAACATCTCTGTGAGGCTATCAATTCTGGAGAAAGATAGTCACATAATTCAATAAGACTCGTCGAGAAAGGATAACATATGCTATGAGCACTGCCATATTAGACTTTTGACTGTTGCACTTATATTAGAATGAAATGTTTTTAATTTCTTGTTTACCATAATAAATCAGCTTCTAGTTTAATTCTAGTTCTAGGAAACTAAGTAAGAGGAGAATTTGAAAATGAACAAACAACCCATACTTCTAATTATAAATGTAAATGGAATATAAGTTTTTGTAAATCTAATATGTATTCTCGCCTTAGCATTTGCTTTATTACCGCCCGAACCTGCTTTATTTCTTGGCATCATTTGAAAATAGTTACATATGACAATGATTCAATTGGGGAGTATATTAAATTTTTATTTTTTACCCTTTCCTGCCAAGTAATTTATAATTCACACATATTCATACATGAGAGCAAAGTTCATCGTGAAAACATAGCACGTAAGGTGAAAAAAACACCAAGATGTACCAAATGAAAAACTTCGGAAATAAATCAGGTGTGCTAAATTTACTATCACAAACTGACCAACAAACTCACCCAACATCCCAAAGCTACAATCCAAAGATGTCACCTAGTATCCCGAAGGGCAAGTGGCGAAAAGGATCCTAGGTTATTTCTTCTCTTCCTAACTCTGTCCATGGCATCAGGTTTCAACTAAATATTTGGTGGTATCACTAAGAATCATATTTTCACTCCGTATCATATAATAAATCTTATGAACTTATGTTCGAAGCATTGGGTTCTCACTAAAATTACCAAGTCATGTATACACTCAAGAAAATGTATTTCTTACTCCTTTTTGGATGACCTAAAATATAAGTTTTTTAAATATAAGACGAAAGTTCACGAGCACACTCATGTTGCCTGTGTTAGTAAGCATGTAGCTAAAATATAAGATTTTTAAATCATTTTTCATGACTGAACAAACAGACAACCTCTCAAACATTTTAAAGTTTAGAGAGAATAATTAATTTGTTTTAGCTAATATGCATATTTAGCCACTTTCTACAACTATAATGACACAAATTAAAGTTTTCATGGTTTAAGTCTAGTTTTACATTATCCGGCTCTAGCAGATAGGTAATAAACCATATCCAAATTGAAAAAAATTTGGGTAATTTTTTCACACGACAAGTGTACCTAATGTTTAGTCGGGCATCCTCTGATAGCACGAGCCTTCTTTGGCCTAATATCCAAATGCAAAAACTTCCAGTGCAATTGATAGCCTCTCCACCCTGCTGGAGCCAAACACATAACATCAAAGTTTATCACCAGTACATAGATGTCATAGAAAATTATCACGCTCATGTATAAGTTACAGGAAAACTAGGAATATAAGAGGAACAACTGATAAGCAACATTTGGAAAACCAACATTAATGAAAGAAAAATACTATGTTCCCAAATTTTGTAGGTTGCTTAAGTTTCTTGTCCCCAATTAAGTACCAAGCACAGAATACGTGTAACTACCCTTTTCATCCACAACTTTCTAGAACAATATAAAGTATGTTGAATAAAGAAATAAACACAAAACCATGTATTTCCCACCAAACTTTTAATCTAAAACATACTTTATTCAAATACTGCTAAATAAGAGAATCTAAATACATTTCTAAACTAAACTTAATTTGGTATAATCCCCCAAACGTAACTGCTGTCTCTCTTGGGACGTTCTAGAGAACACCTTGGAGACGTGAAGCGAGTGATGGATTAATCAGTTTATTGTTTGTTTTAACTTCTTTCTTGTAATTCTCTAGCCTGTAAATTCGAGTTCGAAACAAACCCCGTTTACTCAAAAACTCTAAACACTCCTTAATCAATCAACAACGCGCAACAACCAGCACTATCCTCAAAATTTGGAAATGGATCGAATTGTTGTTATATGGGTCGGCATATGGGTCGGTTGAAGAATTCTGTTTTTCAGAAAGCATAATTTGTTTACAGTCTGAATCAACTGAACGATCCAATGAATTTTTTAAAGAAGTTTGAACTGGAAATCAGTTGCTTTGATTATATACAAAGGGATTTGATGATAAATTTCTTTAATGATGTCTATTTGAATCTCGATTTGAAGAAATTGTTACTGATTTTGATTTTTTTTGCATAAACATTGTGACGGATAGAATGCATATTTCTCATCATATAGAAGCCCTCTATTTGGTCGTCCGGTTAATGAGGTTCGTTAAACATAAAAAAGAACAACGTGGAACAGTGGTTAGAGCCACTCTCATTACTCAGGAGGTCATGAGTTCGAACCTCCTCCTTATCATTTTTGAAAATCCTTATCTTGACCTGAGAATTCAGTCAAAAATTGTAGTCAACACAGTTTACTACACGATTTAGAGGAAAAACGATTCAGTTGTTCGATTTGAATCAATTTCAAAGAAAATGAAGCGAATCGCACAATTCAACTCGTGAATCGTACGATTTTCAAAACTATGATGTGGCCCCTCTTAATTTTGTGACACATATAGAAAGTTGGTTATTTTTCTTGCTATTACGGGGATTAAAGGAGGTTGTTTTTAAGGTAAACTAATTTTTACTTTTTTGCGAGAAAAAGTAGAAGTTCTTTTATTTTCAAACTCATTTACACGAGGTGTTCCAAAAGGTAAGAGGGGACACATACTTCTACGATGTGGCCCGACCACATCATACCCGTCTAACAAAACCGATACTCACTAAGCTTGTTTTGTTTTGTTTTGATCAAAGGCAAAAGTGTTACAGGCCCTATAGTCCATGGATGAGTGGCCCAACTAGGGTAGTTAGAGTTTTCCCAATTATTGTATATGAAGCATACTATGCTATGTAATATGGTTGTTCCTATCAATACAATGTCTCTTGTGTTATAGGGCCTATGGCCCATGGATGTGCGGTCCATTAGATGACTAGGTTTTCCATATATATAAAGAACATTGTATGTATGTAATGGTTAATACCTATTTATCAATAAGAAGTTCTTCTCCTTCTCTATCTTTTGCTTTAACCTAATTATTACTCCAAAATGTTATCATCCACGAAGCTATACAACAGAGCTAGATTGGATCAAATGATTATTTTTCTTTTTCCACTAGAATCAAATCAGCTAAGTTGGATCTACTTTCTCTTATACATATTTTTTTTGTCCCTGATTTTGTTTGATCTCGCAAATCCCATATTTGTTCGTTCTTTTTGCTTACTGAAAAAGGTATACCTTAACTTTTTCTATTTTTTCTCTCTTATATATACATACCATACAACGAATGAATAGGATTTATATGGTATGCATAGTTCGTGTTTGATTGATACATATGCAATATGCTTGATTGATGATGTATTGTGTAATACCCCATAAACCATGTTGTAAACCCACATCAAATATTCGTCCTTGTCCCCGCTTGATTTCATCACATGCCGTGTATGCTTGCACAATACCTATTGATTTTGTTTGATCTGATCAACATCTTTGACTGAATATGATCGTGTACTATTTATCTATATGAATAAATAAAATAAAAATAATATGATTGTGTACCAGTGATTTTTTTCATGTTCCGTTATGAATCTCTGATGTAAAGCCTGATCGATTTACCCATTTTTTTTCCAGTGACTTACTATAAATCCATTTTATCTGTTTCATTTGTCTTATGATGATTTGCATGTCTATGTAATATGTTTTTCCTTCCTCTTAAAAAAATAAAAATAAAAATCTTTGATTGTGACATGCTTATTTGTAGTACATGGTTAGATAATTGCATTATTTAATGGGTATTATAATGAAACGTTTATGTTTTCAGCTAGACTATTTAGTTTCTCACAAAAATGAATTAATGTTAATTAATATAAAATTTGAACTAATTATGAATTAATGTTTATTAATAATATACATGTTAATTAAAATATTTTTAATAATAATATAGTTAATTAATAATATACATATTAATTAAAAATGAAAAAAAAAAACAAATGAATGAATTAATTAATGTTGATTAATATAATATCTAATTATCCACTCACAATAAGATTAATAAAATATTTTCATGCATTAATGCAAAGTCAAATATAAAGATAACTATTTAGTTTCGACAAATACATTCATGCACATGCAAATACAATTAAAATAATCTTAAAAAATATATTCATTTCATGCAAAGTCAATTTAGTTTCCACAAATACATTCATGCACATGCAAATACAATTAAAATAATTAAAATGAGAAAATATTTCTTGCCCATTTAAAAAAATTATGTATTAAAAACCCGCCATTAAGATATTAAATATATAGAGCTCAAAATCAGTTATACAATACCAGATTACATAATTAACCTTTAACTAAATTAGTATTAATAAATCCGGATTTTTTGTTTTCAAAGAATTAAGAAATTTGAAAAGTCAAAAAAAAATTTAATGAAATTCCTAAATTAACGTTTTCATCTCATTATTTGATTCTGCAATCTATCTCTGATTTTCCGGTGAAATATTCGACCTTACAATTATTTTGGTGTCTTTTACCTTTGGTTTTTAATTCTAAAAGCAAGCATTCGCCGATCTCATAAAAAAAAAACCATTATCACTTCCGTCAAGTTATAATACCGTCATCTTTTTATAAAAATCTTGGTTCAAAACTGATTACTATAAGAAGAATAGTGTTAGCATACTAGTTTCTTCAAGATTCGAGTCCCTTTTAATTAAGTGATGATATATTGTTGTGAAATATAGAATTTTCATATAATATTGTTGTGATAAATATAGTTATCATGGTTTTCTTGATGTTAAGATTTTTATTTATTAATTTTTATATTATGAAAACTATAGCTATCCCATGTGAAAATCACAATTATCACAAGTTGGGATAGTCGCAATTATCACCAATCCTAATACGCTATCAAGATAAACCCAAGAAAAAAAAAAGAAAAACAAGAAGTTGATGAACAATCTGGATTAAATGACTATATTAATTCGCATTACTTAATCAGGTCCTAAAATTTCCCATAACATCCCAAACGGGACCTGAATTTCGAGAACAGACTAATCAAAGGATATAGAAGCTACCGGAAAAAAATAATTTAACACCCTCGCACCTATTCATGGTTGGATAATCCATCTCTATACGGTAGTTTTCTATAAGTATTGAGTTTCTCCAGCATATATCATCTCATCATTCACAGAGAGAAGAAAATAAGAATGAGACTTGATAATGCTGGAAAACTTCCACAATTCTTATTCGTTCCTTTTTATATCTTTTCTAGGTTTTATTTTGGTTTGGAATTGGAAGAAAAGAATAGGTGAATCACCTGATCGGAAATAATGGAAACAAATTAATGAAATTTACTCTCTTGATTGATATATATATATAGTTCCAGATAAAGGGCATTTAGTTAATGACAAATACCGATTATTAATTATGTATTTATATTTTAAAACTTTTTTTAATGGTATATAATGGATTAAGGTTAGTTTAGTCCATTTGAAATAGTGAAAGTTTAGATTCAATCTAAACAAACTATTTTTAACCGTAGATTATATATTTTGAGCTACAAATATATGTAATTTTAACGATGGGTTACCAGAAGGGAGAGAAATCAATGGGGGATTAGCCAAATAACATTTTGAATGACTTCTGGGGAGTTCGCAAATCTACTGTTAGTCCATAGAGACTTTTGGAGAGTTTCTTAATATCTCTTGTTATTGGTTAGAGACTTTTTTTCAAGTCATTAAAATTCTTGGAAACTCCATGTTAATGGATTAAGATTTCATAAGAGTTACTCCAACGCTCCTGTTATTCGAAGGAGAATTGAAAGTCGTTGATTTGTTGTTTTCAGAGGTTTGGAGAGACTTTTTCTTAAAAATAGGCATGGTAGAAATCTCTCCTCAAGAGGTGATATTTCTAGAGACTAGGAAATTTGGAGATTTTTTGGTTTTGGAGTGAACCATTTTTTTTTCTCTCATTGTGCCTTAATACACTTAAGGACCACTTAGAAAGGGGTAATCAAGACAAAATATGGAATAATGTGATTTTTAAATTGGAGAATACATATTTTAAAATCGTCTATGTGAGTCTTTGTGATATATATCGATTTTAAAATATATATTTTAGAAGTTGTGATTTTTTTTCTCCCATAGAAAATAAAATGTGGGACGACTGGAATAAAGTGAATGAAAATTTAGGCATAAGACAACAGTGAGATTGGTTTTGACAATGGACACATATTTCATTAGGTGGTCATGGTATTTTTATTATTACTGTAACGTGAATAATAAAAAAATCGGTAATGTAGGGAATTAATCATGGGATATTATACAATTTGGTCTCTACGAATCACATAAAATTTACAAGTCTCATTTTTTTGTCCCTATAAATCTCATTTTTTGTCTCTACAAGTCACAAAGACTCTCTAAAATTTTCTCAGAGAATCACTAGAAATCTTGTTTGACTACCCCTTGCAAATTTGGGTTCCTCAGAAATTTCCACATAATTAAAATATATTCATGCATCTATGCAAAGTCAAATACAGAGATAACTATGTAGTTTCCAAAAATACATTTCCACAAATACATTCATCTATCTATCTTACAAAAAAAAATGGTTTTGGAACTATCTGATGGTTCTACACGAGTCTTCTCAAGAGATCTGCGGTTCCTATTCCTCGCAAAATACAAGAAAGTGAAGGAGATAAATTTTGGTTCAAAATGCATCCCTTTCTTACGCTCTCATCCAATGTCCCAGATTTAACTTATTCACGCGTTACCCGATCATGTTCGACAGAGTTATTCACATCATTTAATCTCATTCATGCGCTGAAAGTCTCAGACGTTTCATTCGTTGCCGTTCAATAGAATTGAAGGCCAGCCTTGAATTCACTCACTGACCATTTTTTCTTCTTTGCAATCAATGGGATTAAACCCACATAATATATCTTTCCAGACGATCCAATATAATCCCAGTTCAGTGGAATTATAAACCTCATGAAGAATATGTTCAATTGATCCATTATAATATCAGGTATCTTAAATTAGGGTTCCATTTTCTTCGATTAGTTTTTCTCCTTTGAAATTCAATCATTTATCTTATGCTTCTGAATTGTTATTATTATTTTTTTGATATTTGGATTGATTCTCTTTTTTTTTTTTTTTTTTTTTTTTTGTGATTAGGGATTCTCCGTTTTGGCAGCACGCAATCAAGTAATTTCAGGTACCCTTCTTTAAGTACCATGATTATCAATTTCTCCAGCCTCTCTCAGAACTGGGTTTTTTTTTATCGTAATTTCAGATTTAACTTATTCATGCGTTACCCGATCATCTTCGACAGAGTTATTCGCATCATTTAATCTCATTCATGCGGTGAAAGTCTCAGACGTTTCATTCGTTACCGTTCAATGGAATTGAAGGCCAGCCTTGAATTCACTCACTGACCGTTTTTATTCTTTGCAATCAATGGGATTAAACCCACACAATATATCTTTCCAGACGATCCAATATAATCCCAGTTCAGTGGAATTATAAACCTCATGAAGAATATGTTCAATTGATCCATTATAATATCGGGTATCTTAAATTAGGGTTCCATTTTCTTCGATTAGTTTTTCTCCTTTGAAATTCAATCATTTATCTTATGCTTCTGAATTGTTAATATTATTTTTTTAAATATTTGGATTGATTCTCTCTCTTTTTTTTGTGATTAGGGATTCTCCTTTATGGCAGCACGCAATCAAGTAATTTCAGGTACCCTTATTTAGGTACCATGATTATCAATTTCTCCAGCCCTCTCAGAACTGGGGTTTTTTTAATCGTAATTTCAGGATCATGATTACATTCATTTTATACTCGGGTTCTTTAAAGATTGTTAGTTTAATTCATGGATGTCTAACCAAATTCTTAGTAACTCTGTATGTAGAATTACTATCAATTTCTGCAGATAAAGATGTGAATTCGCTTTTGTCTAACTAATCTCAATTTTGCCTTAGGTTTGGATCACATAAAAAATAAAAATAAAAACTTCGCATTTTGGTATAGTACGAACTTGGGATGGACTTATGGTGTCAACATACCAAAATCTAATTCCAGCATTTTATGCGTATATCTTTATTTGCAGAAATATGCAACATGGTAAAAGCGCAATAACAAAACACTTGGATATCGTTGTGATGATGAAACTCATTACCCATTCTGAATTATCAACTTGAAGAACTTGATATGTTTGGTAAAAGCGCCATAACAAAGTTATTTAGCTGTTATTTAGTCGTAAAATGACAGTTCCCACAAGTATTAGCTCCGGGTTTAACTGCCACTTTAGCTGATATGTTTGTGTAGGTATTAGATCCTTATTTAGGTTGTGGCCAGGGTGTGTATCAACTCCAAGACTCCCAGTGACCTTAACGTTTGGATCTTTTTGGAATCAAAGTACAGCTGAACCCATGGGTTTGGAATTAGGCGATTCCAGTTCTTCAATACCGATTTAAGCCAGTTAATTTAGTTTTCTCTTAAGAGGCACTAGTTGAGTTTCACTGCTTTTCTATTTGTTTTTAATGCTAAAAGAAGGAAAGTTGTTCTGGGAATATAATATTTTCGTATTCGAAAGGCAGGATTCTGCTACTTTGGTTGTGAAGGAGTGCACCATACTGTCATCCTTCCTATAAACGTTTGAATTTCGTAAATGTAAAGTTTATTTTCATTTTTGTTGAATTGTTTCCAACTCTTATCAAATGTGATGTGTAATGATGTGTAACTCATGATATAATATTGATTGTTGTTTTTATTCTCTGAATCTTAATATATCCATCATGTGAACCACTTCTACAGGAATAACAACCAGGTGGATTAGCTTTGCATTCTTGATGAGTACCGATGGGAACTTTGGGAATTCATTCAGTCATGGATCATATGACGGTACTTGGAAATCATCAATTCTCTTGCCTTTTTTTCCCTCATTTTGTTACTTGGCTACCCGCTGCTTAATTAAGTGATCGTAGATGAAGCTTCTAATGGATGCAAGTATGCCATTATTTAGTTTTTCATTCTACAAAGATATTCATCCCCTTGTGACGAGTGAGACGAGATATTTTTCTCTTTCTCCAAAGTTAAACATGGTTGAACATACCTCATAACAAGAATTCCTAATGTTTTCTTCAGGTCTTATATATTTGATGATATGCACAATATTTGTTAAAGCCTTTTAATCTATATCTGACCATATGGACCTCTGGCTGTTCTAGGTAATGGTCGGTCCACACTTTACAGTCATCCACAAGAATCGTGGTTGCATTTTAAGATTAATAAGGTATCAAAAATAGTATTTGAAGTTCTTTTAGACCTTACTGTGTTTTGACTTTTTAAATCTCTTTAAAATTAAGCTTGATTGTTGATTCTATAGTAACACTTATAAACTTCACCATTTTTAATTTAGAAGAGGTGGGGAGAAAATAAGACTTCAAATGAAGGACTCTGCAAGTGCTGAGTTGTTCAGAATTCAGATTCCATGCTGCTTTGTTAATATGGTTTTCTTGGTTTGTTTTTGGAAAGAGATTTATTTTTTTGTGATGATTCTTGAGGTGAACACTAATTTTATTGTAGTTTGCATCCAGCCATTCAAGTTTGAAGAATGTTATTTCATGGCTCTAATTTGGCTTCAATTGAGAAGTTCAATTTATGTCGGTTTAATGGCGTTTAACAGTCAACCATTTACTTAGATTGACGAAGTTCCAAATCTTCATTGTTCGCTTTAGCGTCTGTTATTTGACTAAGCTCATTGTCCAATCCGGTTCATGAAAACTATGGGATTTGATAGAGAAGATAACCATCAACCTGTGTATATTACAATTGGGCTGCAAGTTTCAACACGGTGTGTTTCCTCTCTCCTTCAGGTTTATGATGTTTATAAGGATGAGTTTTTTGTCGCTGAAATTTTTTCTTTTTATGAAATTTATCTAACACAATGACTTCTTTCATACACTTTCTTAAATTAGTTTTACTTTTCTTTTCTACAAATACCTTATAGTCTCTCTTCTTCATATTTAGTTGGTAAGATGCTACCAAGGCACTTGAATTGATCAGTTCAACTATCTAACTATGACTAGCTATCTTCAATGTGCAGGTTTTCATGTACTATGAGTTTGTGCCATTTGGTGCACTATTATTATATCCATATTTCTACTTGGTTTACTGTTTGATTGCTTTAACTAGGGGGTTAGTAGCTAATAATGCATTAACTGGCCGATTGGTATCCATGTCAGTGCTAAAGCATCATTATTAAAATGATACTTCTTTAAATGTTAAACATGAATTGAAACTACTGACAGAAATTTGTTCTACTGAGACCATGGATACCGAGGCTTAACTATGCGCCTACTTCTTTGTTTTCTGTTTTGTATTAAAGAAATAAGCATTTTTTATTTCTTTAGATGAGCCATAAGAAATCTACCATATGTTTCATAAATCTTCCCAAGTCGGCGAATTTAATTACGTTCTGCTGATGTTTTGAAAGAACTTTTTGATACAGGTTCACTTGCAGATCCTCGCTTTTAAGTTGGTGAACAAATGACTTTTGCTTCAAAGGTACGAAGTTCTGAACTGTCTTACTTGCTTTTAAGTTCTTTGTCGTGTATTTCTTAGCTTATGCTTCATGGGTTTCAGATATTAGACATAAGATGTAACATATCAATTGTGATTCATAAGATTTGTCCAGATCAGTTGTTTCTTGACCAAGTTCGAAAGTTGCAGCCCGTTTAGATGGATAGTGTGTCATGGAAAACTTTTGAGACTCAAACTACATAGACCTTATCACAGGAGTAAAGACAATTCAATTGCTAAACTTTATCTTGCTTTAAGATAGTGTTCAACTGCCTAATGATCAATAATCAGAGTTCTTTCCTGGACTCTTTCGAAAAAGTTGAGGTGATTAATAGGGGCATAATTGCAATTGGAGGAGAACAATATTTATAACTGTTTTGCATAACAAATCTTTCTTTTTGCGTTTCGTTTTATGATGCCTTGCTGCGGTGGACATATATTTTAACTTTTCTAGAAGCTATTCACACCTTTATAAAAACGGAATTCTGTAGAAGGGGAGCTGCCGGTATCTATAAAGATCACCACAGTAGCATCAAACTTTGTACGTAACAACTCTCAGCTGAAACATCGATACCTGGGTCGGTCATCAGTATATATACATAGAAGTTAAATTGCCATCACCACTTCGAAGAGCAATCAATTACCATGCATGTCCCTAACAAGAAATGGATTTGGATAACTGAATGAGTATATTCTTATAAAACCTATTATGTGAGTGTAAAAGTTCTTTTCAAGCATGATTGTAGCTTCTATACAAAATGGTTTTGGAAACAAAATTTGGATGACAGTTTTTGGATACTAAAGTTACACCAAATTCATCAATGCGGTTCATTCCATCATGCGAAAACATTTGTAATAACTGAACTGTCATTTGTAACCCGAATGTTGATTCCCTAAACCAATTTATTGATCAGAATTTTGGATACATTATGGAATTTTTCAACTGATATTCCTAGATGTGGCGATGGAAGGGGAAGAACCTTAGATTGTTCACAATAATCACCAATATCGCCTATTACTTATGGTACCTTTGATCTCTATTACTGCAAATCTTATTTTTGTAATCATTGAAGAACCCAAAAATGGAAAATTTGGAAGGAAAAAAGAGCCTTTGAAATGAACACAAATCGAAAATTTGAGAAGAAAATACAGATATATTTGGGTCTTTATCAATAAAATTTAGAGGGTACCACCAGTGTGTGATGGACATCTTTTTTTTTTCAAATTCCGAACAGAAAATCAAAACCCGAGCCGTTACGGCACGGGTCATATCCTATGACCCAGTGTACGTATACAATTAGAATAATAATTATAATTATTTCGTACAAATATCACATTTATTTAAAAACGATGTCATTTAATTGTGTGTTTTAATTCCTGGGAAACCAAAACATTAAACTGCACTATTGTCTTTTTAAATGGGCATGCAACTCTCCATGGGCCTTGAACATGTTATGACCTTAACGAGTTAACGGTACTAACTGGATCATCGTAATTTAGCGTTAACCGGGTTATGAATATTTTTAGTAAAGTTTTTTTCAGTTGGACCCAACTCGACTCAAAAATGACATTTTGGACTCAGAAGTACTTGAACATCATTATTGTGCATTTGAGGTGGAAACCATTTCTTTGAAAAAGAAAAAGGAAGATATTCCTTCATACTACTTTATGCCAATGACAACACACTGTCTAAAAGGTAGAGCTACATATGCCCTTGTGTTTCTAAACACATGCATTCCAATTTTTGTGGAACAACTCACAAAAAGTAATATGAGTTAGATTTTTTTTCCCTCTTCCATTTTTTCTACTTCATCCATAAAGCAATGAACCAGTATATGTTGAAGTATCAACAAGAGATTCACTATCTTTATTAAGTTATTCAACCTAAAGTAAATGTTTCACATTCAAAATGAGATTATCTTGACCCGTTGAGATGAAAAAATTTCTCAAATTAAGCTAATTGTAGAAAAATTGGAAATATAAAGAACTCCGAAGTAGTGAGGTCTAGACGTACTGACACAAGTGAAGCATGTGAAACGAGGCATATATATCACGAGCCAAATATGTATTTTTTCCCCGGTAGTAATGACACCAAAGTACGGGTATCAACTGAAAAATTGGGATGAAGCTAAGATGTAATTATATCTCTCACCAAAGAGTTAGGAATAAATCTTCTTACTGGTATTGGTACAAGCAATGTAATGTGGGTATCATAATAGCAACCAATTTCTATGAGAAAATCAAACTTTAGACATTAATTTTAATGACAAGAAGAATTTTGTCTGCCAATTGACTATTTATTTGAACTAGATCCAATGTTTGAGCTTATGGAATTAAAAGTACATTATTCCCACGAGACATAAATTCTCTAAAACACTTGAGATATATCCGGATGAAAAATATATTATCCCCCTGAAACGTAACATATATTTACTCTAAAGTACTTGAGTTGAATCTCACTTTTGTTACTAATAAGGCCACACACTTATTTAATATCTCAAGACTCAATGTCGAACAGATAGTGGTTTCCCTCCCACCAGCTTAAGGAATTTAAACTAGTTGTTGAAATATTTCCTTATAAAGTGACTACGAGGATTGAATCATCGAGCGCAGCACTGCTCAAAATTTGTTTTCATGATAGAACAAAGACGTCACAAAATATCTACATGTACCGAGAGATAATCACACCTTGTTAAATTCCAAAGTAACCCATGCAAATGGATATCATGCGGAACCTCACAATGATGAGAATGTAATTGATTGCATCTTTCATAGCTAATATATTTCGAAGGAAATATATTTTAGAGAAACTAATAAGTCAATCTAGAGAAATGTAAATCACTATAGTATTTGGATTATTGAATCCATATTGACTCCGACGATAAAATGTTGAGAATTGACCTATACAGGCTTTGGGCATAACCATAAAGCCCACTTTTGTTGTGACATGATGATCGGTTTGAAAGGACTCATACGAACATCACTTTATTTGAGTGAACCAAAACGGGTGAAGGATTGACAGAATGCGGAATGACGGCATATCTCTCAATAAGTGTTTTCTAAATTAATAGATGCACAACCCGAAGTAGTGAGGTCTAGACGTACTGACACAAGTGAAGCATGTGAAAAGGGGCATATATATCACGAGCCAAATATGTATTTTTTTTTCTCGGTAGTAATGACACCAAAGTACAGGTATCAACTGAATATGGGATGAAGCTAAGATGTAATTCTAGCTCTCACCAAAGAGTCAGGAATAAATCTTCTTACTGGTAGGTACAAACAATGCAATGTGGGTACCATAATAGCAACCATTTTTTATGAGAAGGTCATACTTTAGATATCAATTTTAGTGACAATAAGAATTTTTTCTGGCCAATTGACTATTTATTTAAACTAGATCCAATTTTTGTGCTTATGGAATGAAAAGTACATTATTCGCACGAGAGATAAATTCTCTAAAGCACTTGAGATATATCCGGATGAAAAATATATCATCCCCCTGAAATGTAACATATATTCACTCTAAAGTACTTGAGTTGAATCTCACTTTTGTTACAATAAGTCCACACCATTTATGTCAGATATAAAGCTATGTCTACATATGAGAAGGAGTTGTTAGGCACTGTGATGGCTGTCAACAAGTGGAGATCTTACTTACTAGGGTCTCATTTCAAAAAATTTACGGACCATCAAAGTATCAAATACTTTATAGAACAGAAGCTTCACACCATCCTTCAGCAGAAATGGCTTACCAAATTGCTGGGTTATGATTATACTTTGTACTACAAGAAGGGATCGGAGAGCCGTGTCGCTGATGCATTGTTAAGGGTTAACTGCTCCTCATTGTCGGCAACTTAACCCAAATAGCTGGAAAAAGTTATCGCTAGTTACACAGATGACCCCATTTCCTCAACATGGATCTCTAAACTTCTTGTATCTCCCACAAATCCTGATGGTTATACTTACACTAATGGGCTTCTCAAGTTGCAGGGAAGAATCTATATTGGTCAGACTGGTGATGCTCGCCAACACATTCTGACAGCTGTACATTCTTCCGCCATTGGTGGCCATTCTGGCATGCAAGCTAGTTACTAGAGGGAAAATCATACTTCTAATGGCCTGGCCTCAAGAAGGATTTATGTTATTTATTAAGCATTGCGACATCTGCCAACATCACAAAGTGGAACACCAATTTCCTGAAGGGTTGGTTCGGCCCTTGCCTATACCTGATCAGACTTGGAAACATCTGAGCATGGACTTCATTACAGAGTTACCAAAATCCGAGGGTAGGCAGGTGATTTTGTTCATAGTTGATCATTTTACAAATAATTCTCATTTTTTAGCCCTAAGCCACCTTTATACAGCCCAGTCAGTGGCCAAAGTATTCCTTAACACTATTTTAAAGTTACATGGTTTATCGGAAACAATTGTTTCTCATAGAGATGCAGTTTTCTTAAGTGGGTTTTGGAAGGAATTGTTCAAAGCTGTAGGTACTTCACTCCATCTGAGCACGGCATATCACCCGCAGACGGATGGTCAAACGGAACGTGTGAACGCTTGTTTGGAGTCTTATTTACGTTGTATGTGCAGCTACAAACCTGTTAAATGGGTTCTTGGTTGGCTCTTGCTGAGTGGTGGTTTAATACCTCTTACCACACCATCCTTCAGCTTACGCCATTCCAAGCTCTTACGGCTACCCTCCACCACAAATTGGTTTACACCCAGCGGGTACAATCAGTAATCCAGGGGTAGAAGACTATTTGCACCAACGAGGGATTATGACAGAGGTGTTACAGCAGAATCTCCTTACTTCTCAACACCGTATCAAGCAACAAGCAGACATGAAATGAGTTGAACGTTCCTTTGAAGTTGGAGATTGGGTGTATTTGCTCCTGCAACCTTATAGACAGACTTCTGTCCAGCTACGCAGGAATCTTAAACTAGCATCAATTTTTTTTGGCCCATACAAGGTCTTAGAGAAGATTGGTGTTGTCGCTTATCGTCTGCAATTGCCCGCTTCTTCACGCATGCACCCTGTCTTTCATGTGTCCCAATTAAAAAAAAAACTTGGCGACGGACTAATTCCACAAACCATGCTTCCTGGGGTGGATAAAGAAGACATGTTCAAGGTGCAACCAGTTCAGGTTTTAAATTCAAGGGTTATACTCAAAGACCGCCAAACCGTCCCGCAGGTGCAAATTCAGTGGTCTCATCTGGCAGAGGGTGATTCTTCTTGGGAAGATACAGCGTTCATCACAGCTAGCTTTCCTAAAATCAACCTTGAGGAAAAGGTTTAGCTTCAGGAGTGGGCATTGTCATATCCCATTGTCTATGTTCTTATGGGCTACCCCCTGTATGGGTGCCTTTAGTTAACCGTGTGTTTCGCACGTGGTATTTGGGTACTCTTTCTTTTTAGTCTGGTTGTAACCTAATGTGAGGATAAGAAAATTATTATCGAAGTTTTATTTTCTTCCGCCTCTTTGAGGTTTTTATCTGAATTCTTGCAGTGCAGATCCTGTAAGATTCGTCTGGTTTATCAATTGTAGTGTAGATCACTACAACTTATTTAATATCTCAAGACTCAATGTCGAACAGATAGTGGTTTCCCTCCCACCAGCTTAAGGAATTTAAACTAGTTGTTGAAACATTTCCTTATAGTGTGACTACGAGGATTGGATCATCGAGCGCAGCACTGCTTAAAGTTTGTTTTCATGATAGAACAAAGACGTCACAAAATCTCTACATGTACCGAGAGATAATCACACCTTGTTAAATTCCAAAGTAACCCATGCAAATGGATATCATGTGGAACCTCACAATGATGAGAATGTAATTGATTCAATCTTTTATAGCTAATATATTTCGAAGGAAATATATTTTAGAGAAATTAATAAGTCAATCTAGTGAAATGTAAATCACTATAGTATTTGGATTATTGAATTTATATTGACCCCGACGATAAAATATTGAGAATTGACCTATACAGGCTTTTGGAATAACCATAAAGCCACTTTGGTTGTGATATGATGATCGGTTTGAAAGGACTCATACGAACATCACTTTATTTGAGTGAACAAAAACGGGTGAAGGATTGACAAAATGCAGAATGACGGCATATCTCTGAATAAGTTTTCTAAATTAATAGATGCACCCCCCCCCCCCCCACCCCCCCCCCATTACTTTTAAGTAAGAAAGCATATCACTTATATCACAAAGTCTACAGTAAAAATTGGCTCGAAAAGTTGTCGGAAAGCACCCGGAGGACACTTGCTATTCGGACCCCGGTTTGGATAAGGGGCACCCCCAGGACACCCTTAAGGCAGCTGCTAAAGGCACCCCTACTCTGGATAGGGGCGCCCCCTTTCTTCACAAATTCAAATTTCAAATTTGGCGGGAAAACAAACCAGCATGCATGCAGATTAGGGTTCGCATTCTTGGGAAGATTTAAGGAGATTCAATCTCGGATTTTTGTTGGGCTGGACTTCCTAGAGCATAACAGGGTCGGTATATGTGATTGGATCGAATGAATTGGGTTAGATCGACCGGGAGAAGGAAACAGAGGTGTTGTGGTCACGGGTTGCTGTTGGGTATTTTTCGACAATTCAGGGAGATTAAAGGCTAGAAAAGCTTCCCCAACATTCGTAGTTATCTAATAAAGAGTTTGGAAGTATTGGGAGAGGTCAAATACGCGTGAAGAGAGTTTGGCAGAAAAAAACTCCGAAACTTGCTGTGGAGATAAACCAAGATTTTGGGGGAGATTTAATCGAGTTGTGGCCTATAAAAGGAGAGGGGATAAGTCATATAAGGTACGAACCTTAGAGAAGTTTAGAGGAGAATAGAGAGCCAAGATCAGCAGGAAAATTTTTCTGCTGCTGCTGCAAAGAACACGAAGAACATTGACGCACAAGCAACTGTCGCAGCAAAACTATCGTTGTTTCACAGCAGAGTACCTATGTGTCGTTCATCACAGCGGTTGCATTAGGTCTTTAGCTACTATTTCTCCCTGTAACAGTGATTCTGCAACACCAACAAACTGTTGCGAATCGTCTGTATTATCACTTTTCATCTTTTTAATCATCTTTTGAGCCATAAACAATATTTTGAGATCATGATTAATATGAGGAGCTAAACCCCATTGCTGAGGCGATAGAGGAAGCTATTTTTCCAACAAAAAGCGGTACAATCTATTTATTTAATTTATTGCAATTATTATTATGATTATTTGCCTTGAACTATTATTGAATATGATTTTTATTTGAGTGATTGTGATCTATTTTGATGGAGTATGCTTAGTTTATAGACTCTTGATGCTTCATACTTGGTATTTACAATTATTACTTTTGAAAATCTATTAGTTGCAATATTTTAGAATCAAATTAAACGAGAAAATTGCATGAATATAAATATTTGGACCAAATCACTTTGAACTTGGAAAATAGTGGAATCTTAGCCTCAGTGTTCTTTTAATATTGATACCAACTTTGTCAGTGTTTTATAATTAGTGAGTTTTCTATTTAGTTTTGAATTTAAGTCTAAAGTTATCCTTCACAAGTTCGAGAATCGAATCACTTTTTACCACTATCTACAAATCACATCAATTTTTGGCGCCGCCGACGCGGACTTGTTTTAGGGTTTTAGATTTATTTTTATTTTATTTTTTATTTTTTTTTATTTTTGTTCTTTTTTATGTTTTTGGGTATTTATCTTGTGTCTACAGGTTCTGGATCATAAAGAAAATTGAGCCAAAGAGTTTGGTGATTTCATAAAGACTTGGAGCTAAAGATTAAAGCAAAAAGAACAGAAAAGAAGACAATTTTATTTAGACAATTTTAGTTTAGGGTTTGTTTATTTTCTTTTAGAAAAAAAAAACTGTATTAGGGTTTATTATTTTTGTAATTTTTCTTTTCTTTTTGGACTTTTGGACTTTGGGACATTATTTTTTATTACCCTACGGAAGGGTACTTTAAATATAAACTGTTTGCAGAGAAGGAGGACAATTACGATATTGTCTCTGCACCTTGGGTTCGTACACTTGACATCGGAGTCAGTGGCCCGAGTCGACTACAACCGATTCATCCCCCGTCTGGAACGGGAGGTAAGATTCAAACACTCGCGAATCCCCTGTCAGCGAGTTACTGGACTCCTTCGTATGCATATATGTTGAGGACTGAATACGGACATTTATTTTTCTAGTAAAGGGCAAGGCCTGGCCATACAAGATAAGGGTTCGGATTTCATCACCGTTCTCTTCTTGCCCGCTTTAGGAAACGTAACCTACGCGAACCTAAGCCTAAAATTTTGACTAGAACGAGACCGATAGGGTAACGAGCTTAACAGGAAAGTCATTCGAAAAATATTGGTTACTCTTTTAAGCATACTTCGAAGTTCTTGACGGTTTCTGTAAGTTGAATGCGTGACTGCGCCGCCTTGTAATACCGGTGAGGCCTTGGGTATCAAAGCTCCACCGAGCTTCCCTCGCCTCTATTCAACTTACTTTAACTCGGATTGATTCCAGAGGGGTTTGCTTAAATTGTAACGAATTCCCGTTCGAAGGATTAGAAGCTGGTCTAGAAACAATCTAAGTGGAGCCATCATGCTTTTTGTTTGCTAGAAATCAATAGGTTTGATTTGGTTGAGTCGGCCTTGATCTGTGTTTGCTTACCCTTCCAATTTAGAAAATTCTATTGTATGCCTGAACGTAAAAGAGACGCACTAGGTAGATTTGTTAAAGAGAAACCTAGTAGTTCGAAGCGTCTCGATTACCTTAATCTAGAGAGTCCGACTTTTGAAGAGTCTGTTTTTGAACGTCCTTTGACTGAGGAGAGAATCCTGTTGCTCCGATAGCGCCAGAAATGGCAACTTTGAAAGCTTTGTTGAATCCAACTAGGACTACTCGTCCCTCATGTATCAGGTTAGCTGAGACGGAAGCAACTTATGAACTTAAACCTGGGACCTTACAGCTGCTCCCAATCTTTTTAGGGAAAGAAAATGAAAACCCCTATTTCCATGTTAGGGACTTTGAGGAAATTTGTAGTACCCTCAGGATTAGAAACCTAGATGATGATGCTTTGAAACTTAGGTTATTCCCCTTTTCCCTGAAAGATAAAGCTAAATCGTGGCTATATAGTTTGGCTTCCGGGTCAATCGAAACGTATGAACAACTTACATCTGCCTTTTTGAACAAGTTTTTCCCTAGGCACAAAACATCGTCTATTAGGACGCAAATCTGCATTTTCTCAACAGGAGGGAGAAACTTTGTATAGGTATTTGGAAAGGTTCAATGATTTATTAGCCCAATGTCCTCATCATGGTTTAGAGAAGGTTAGGTTAGTTCAGATCCTTTATGAGGGTTTAGATTATCCCACCACAACCACAGTAGAATCTATGTGTACTGGTGGATTTGAGAACCAAACAGTTGATGACGCGATGACATATTTGCATGAAGTCGCCGAAAAGACCCAACAATGGGAAAGTAGTAGGGGACCCCAGAAAACAATTCTTCTCGGCAGAGGAAACGTTAATAGGGTAGAAGGAGGCTATGAATCAGATGCCAAAATTGCTGCTATAGCGAAAAGGTTAGAAGCTTTAGAAGTGGGTAACACTAGTGGTAGATTGGAGCCTTTTGGGAAGGCCAGAATAATGAAGAGCAAGCCAATGCTCTATATAATAACACTAGGTTTGATAATCGTCAGAAGTTTGACCCATATTCAGAAACCTATAATCCTGGTTGGAGGAAACCATCCGAACTTTTCATGGTCTAAGGGCCAGAGTCAGGGTCAGTCTAATAATTCTAATGCTCCCCCAGGTTTTGGCTACACTAGGAATACATCAGGCCCAGAAAATAAAACGACTAGCTTAGAGGAATCTATTAAGATGTTAGCAAAAACTCAGGAAATGTTAGCACAGAGCCATGTTAGTTTTCAACAGGAAACCAAGCAGAATTTTCAAACTAATGCTCAGAGCCTTGCTAAGTTAGAACTTCAAGTCGGCCAAATAGCTAAGACCTTAAGTGAGAGAGATAATGGTAGGTTCCCTAGTCAGACTAATCCCAATCCTAGAGGAGTTCATGAAGTAGGTACAAAACCATCGAATCAATTGAATGCTATTAGAACCCTTAGGAGTGGTAGAATAGTAGACAATCAGGTAACCATGCCCGATAGTGAACATACTGTAGTTCACCCCTCAGGACCACTAGCTAAGGAAACTGATAAAATTTCTGATGATGCCAACTCAGTTCCTGAGAGGTCTGATTCTGTGCCTAGAGCCCCATTTCCTCAGCTATTAGTACCAACAAAGAAGGAATCGAACTTTAATGACATATTGGAGGTTTTTAAGCAAGTTACCATAAACCTTCCTTTATTAGATGCAATTAGGCAAATTCCTGCTTATGCCAAGTTCCTTAAGGATATGTGTACGCGAAAGCGAAAACTTAGCGTCCATAAGAAAGCCTTTTTAGCTAGTCACGTAAGTTCAATTATTCAAAACACTACAACTCCAAAGTACAAAGACCCAGGTTCCCCTACCATTGCTTGTACAATAGGTAAACACCGGGTAGAAAAAGCTTTACTTGACTTAGGAGCCAGTGTGAACCTACTTCCGTACCATGTGTACTTACAGCTAGGACTTGGTGAAATGAAACCTACTCAGATAACACTGCAGTTAGCTGATAGGTCTGTTAAAATTCCTCGAGGTGTTATTGAGGATGTCCTTATTGAGGTCGACAAGTTTATCTATCCAGTGGATTTCGTGGTCCTAGATACTCAACCTGTCCCTGACCCAGAGAACCAGATACCTGTGATTTTAGGTCGCCCGTTTTTAGCTACGTCGAATGCGATCATTAACTGTCGAAATGGTGTGATGAATTTATCTTTTGGTAATATGACTATAGAGATGAACATTTTTAATGTCAGTAAGCTACCTTATGAGCTAGATGACACATGTGTTGAAGAGGTGAACATGATAGAAGCCTTAGTTCAGAAGTCATTACCAAACATTTTATTTGAAGACCCATTAGAAAGTTGTCTATCCCATTTTGGTTTAGATTTTGATGACGATAGCACTATTGAACAAGTGAATGCTCTATTAGATTCTACCCCTGTGTTAGACACTGATAGATGGAAAGCTAGGTTCGAACCGTTACCAGTTTCTGAGACTACCCTAATTCCTTCTTTAGAAGAGCCCCCAAAGTTGGACCTTAAACCACTACCCGATACTCTAAAGTATGTGTTTTTAGGCCCATCTGAGACTTTACCTGTGATTGTAGCTTCCGATTTGGATAGTGATCAGGAAAGTAGGCTAGTAAAAGTACTTCAAGACAATAAGGAAGCTTTAGGGTGGACTATACAGACATTAAGGGTATAAGTCCTACTGTGTGTATGCATCAGATTCATTTAGAGGAAGACTCCAAACCTTCTAGGGAGATGCAACGTCGACTGAACCCTAACATGAAAGAGGTAGTTCGAAAAGAGGTGCTTAAGTTGTTAGATGCGGGTATTATTTACCCAATTTCAGACAGTAAGTGGGTCAGCCCTGTTCAGGTTGTCCCCAAGAAATCAGGTATCACTGTAGTCCAGAATGATAATAATGAATTAATCCCAACCCGAGTGACCACGGGATGGCGTGTGTGTATTGACTATAGGAAATTGAACAAGGTCACAAGGAAGGATCACTTTCCCTTCCTTTTATCGACCAAATGCTAGAGCGATTAGCTGGACATAGTCACTATTGCTTCTTAGATGGCTACTCCGGTTATAATCAGATCGTTATTGCCCCAGAAGACCAAGAGAAAACCACTTTTACCTGTCCCTTTGGTACCTTTGCGTATAGACGCATGCCTTTCGGGTTATGTAATCCCCTGCGACTTTTCAACGTTGTATGATGACCATATTTTCTGATATGGTTGAACGGTTTTTAGAGGTCTTTATGGATGATTTTTCAGTATTTGGTTCATCTTTTGATGAGTGCTTGCATCATTTGACATTAGTGTTGACAAGGTGTAAGGAAAAGAATTTAGTTCTTAATTGGGAAAAATGCCATTTCATGGTTGAATCAGGAATTGTCTTAGGGCACATCGTTTCTTCAAAGGGTATAGAGGTAGACAAAGCCAAAATTGACCTTATTAAGACTCTACAGGTCCCAAAAACCGTAAAAGATATTATGTCATTCTTAGGGCATGCAGGTTTTTACCGTCGATTCATTAAGGATTTTAGCTTGATTTCTAAACCTCTTTGCAATTTGCTTGCAAAAGATGTTAAGTTTGTCTTTGATGATGCTTGCTTAAAGGCTTTTGATAAGCTTAAAACTTTACTCACTACTGCCCCGACAGTCCAGGCACCTAACTGGAACCTACCTTTTGAAATTATGTGTGATGCTTCAGATTATGCTATAGGCGTTGTTCTAGGTCAGCGAGAAAACAAATTACTCCATGTGATTTACTATGCTAGCAAAACTCTGAATAATGCCCAAATGAACTATAAAACTACCGAGAAGGAATTGCTAGCCATTGTGTTTGCCTTGGATAAGTTTAGATCCTATTTATTAGGTTCTAAGATCGTAATCTATACTGATCATGCTGCTTTGAAATACTTTTTGTCTAAGAAGGATACCAAACCTAGATTGATTAGATGGATCCTCTTGTTACAAGAATTTTGTCCAGACATTAGAGACAAAAAGCATGCAGAGAATGTGGTAGCAGACCACTTGTCTAGGCTAGTTGTTAGTTCCCCTAATAATTCCCTTCCTATAAGGGATAGTTTTCCCGATGAACAATTGTTCTCTGTTTCCCAATCACCTTGGTATGAAAATATAGTGAATTATCTTGTTACTGGTCGAATGTCTCAACATTGGGGTAAGCAAGATCGTTCTAGGTTTTTAGCCGAGGTTAAGCATTTCTTTTGGAACGATCCTTATCTGTTTAAGTATTGTCCGGACCAGATTATTATGAGATGTGTATCCGAAAGTGACTAGTCTAGTATTATCTCCTTTTTTCATGAACATGCATGTGGGGGTCATTTTAGTGCTAAGAAGACTGCTGCTAAGATTTTGCAGTGTGGATTTTACTGGCCTTCGTTGTTTAAAGATTCCCATAGTCATTGTGTTTCTTGTGAGCGTTGCCAGAAGTTATGAACCATTTACCGTAGAAATATGATTCCTTTGAACCCTATTTTAGTGATTGAGGTCTTTGATGTGTGGGGCATTGATTTTATGGGTCCATTTCCTATTTCGTTTGGTTATCTTTACATACTTGTCATTGTAGACTATGTGTCTAAGTGGGTTGAGGCGGTTCCGTGTAAAAAAAATGACCACAGGGTCGTAGTCCAGTTTTTGAAAGAGAATATACTTACACATTTTGGTACGCCGCGAGCTATAATTAGTGATGGAGGTTCACACTTTTGTAATAGACCGTTTGCTCTTTTAATGAAACAATACGATATTACCCATAAAATAGCAACCCCATATCACCCTCAGACTAGTGGTCAGGTAGAGATTTCCAATAGGGAAATTAAAAGTATTCTAGAGAAAACAGTTAATCCAAATAGGAAAGACTGGTCGTCGAGGCTTACTGATGCCTTATGGGCTTACCGTACTGCGTTTAAGACACCCATTGGAATGTCACCTTATCGTTTAGTATTTGGCAAGGAATGTCACCTGCCTGTTGAGTTAGAGCATCGATCCTATTGGGCTATTAAGAACTTAAACTTTTCACTTGACAAGGCATGAGCTCAAAGAAAGCTCCAGCTCAATGAGTTGGACGAGATTCATAGAGATGCATACGATAGTGCTAAGGAGTATAAGAACAAAATGAAACCTGTGCATGATAGGAATATTTTACGAAAGTCATTTTCTCCAGGTCAAAAAGTTCTTCTATATGACACTCGGTTGCATCTATTCCCCGGGAAGTTGCGCTCTCGATGGACCGGTCCTTTTGTGGTCCGTACTGTTTTTTCTCATGGTGCTGTTGAGATTGAGACACCAGATGGTAGTAGTTCTTCGATGGTTAACTGTCAGCGATTGAAGCCTTTTTTAGAGACTTTTCCTACATGTGATGTTGAGGAGGTCCCTCTGTAGGACCCTGTTTACCTTGATTGACCATCGAGGCAATTTTGTATGTTGTATATTATTTTTGTAGGTTTTTGGTTACACTTCACCCAGGTACTATCTTTCCGACTTCTCTCTTTATTATTTCCTCAAGTTACTTATTTTTTTGGTACTGTTCTTTAATTAGAAACATTGAGGACAATGTTAGATTTAAGTTTGGGGGTGGGGTAGAACTTTTTTGTTACCTTTTCGTTGTAATAAATAAACTACAGAGCCTAGAAATTTATCCTTATTAAGGATGGCACTACCCAATCTAAGTGGATGGAAGCATTTTGGTTGTAGGAGTTGAAGGACCAATCTGATTAGATGGAAACATCTAAAGAGTCCATTCATAAAAGCACAGAGCTCAGGTGTTATAAATAACATGGTACTTTCGTCATATCTCATTGAGTCCTTTTCACTTCTATTTTTATTTTATTTTTTATTTTTAAAATATGTTTCTCTAAGTGATTAGGTGGGGCTCACGATTCAAGTTGTTACCATTGCTAGGGTGAAATAGAGTGATTGAGATAGCCAAAAAAAAAAAAAAAAAATTGAGACCAGACCATCAGACCAACTGGAATAAATTAAATAAAGTCGACCACTGGAACCCTTGTATATGCCAGTTGTGTTGACCTAGAGTTAGGATTATCGACCGCTGGTACCCTTGTATATTCCAATGTGTTGATATTAGTCAGACCGGTATCTCAATCCATTAGGATAGGTTCATTATGGCAGTGGCCTTCAGACAGATATGAGAAACACCGTTCACCTTAGTCAACATCAAAACCATCTATAATTTTCTATATCCACCTTCTTAATCTATCCTTGTGATTTGTTTGATTCTGAGTTTGGATGCGACTATCTGAGTAGAGCTCTGTCGCTTTATATGAATTTTAGTATGCTTGAGTGCGAACTCGTGTACAACAATTGGAATTTCGCATCAGGGTACTTCCTCCTGTAGTCAATAAGTATGCAAACCAAGGAGATTCTTTAATGCCTTCCAAGGTTCTGTGTAGATAGCTAGGGTCTGGAGTATAAAGGTTTTGTGGGTATACCTCTGGTAAGCCCTCCGAAGACAACACTCCGCCACTAGAGACACATAGGGGTTTAAAGGCTTATTGCATACGCTAAATGCAATCGACGATGCCTGGACAGTGAGTTAGGATTTTATTTTTGCTCGAGGACTAGCAAATAATAGGTTTTGGGGTATTTGATAGACACATTTTTGTGTCCGATTTGTCTCGATTCTATATATTGTTAGGGTTTATTTTTGTACTTATTATGGTGTTTTATTTATTTGTAGGTATTTTTGGCCAATAAACATTTTTGGAAAAAATTGGCTCGAAAAGTTCTCGGAAAGCACCCGGAGGACACTTGCTATTCGGACCCCAGGTTTGGATAAGGGGCACCCCCAGGACACCCCTTAAGGCAACTGCTAAAGGCACCCCTACTCTGGATAGCCCCCCCCCCTTCACAAATTCAAATTTCAAATTTGGCGGTAAAACAAACCAGCACGCATGCAGATTAGGGTTCGCATTCTTGGGAACATTTAAGGAGATTCAATCTCGGATTTTTGTTGGGCTGGACTTCCTAGAGCATAACAGGGTCGGTATATGTGATTAGATCGAATGAATTGGGTTAGATCGACCGGGAGAAGGAAACAGAGGTGTTGTGGTCACGGGTTGCTGTTGGAGTATTTTTCGACAATTCAGGGAGATTAAAGGCTAGAAAAGCTTCCCCAACATTCGTAGTTATCTAATAAAGAGTTTGGAAGTATTGGGAGAGGTCAAATACGCGTGAAGAGAGTTTGGCAGAAAGAAAACTCTGAAACTTGCTGTGGAGATAAACCAAGATTTTGGGGGACATTTAATCGAGCCGTGGCCTATAAAAGGATAGGGGATAAGTCATATATGAGGTACGCAACCTTAGGAGAAGTTTAGAGGAGAATAGAGAGCCAAAATCACGAGTTGAAAATTGTTTTCTGCTGCTGCTGCACCAAGAACACGAAGAACATTGACGCACAAACAACGGTCGCAGCAAACTATCGTTGTTTCACAGCAGTACCTATGTGTCGTTCATCACAGCGGGTGCATTAGGTCTTTAGCTACTATTTCTCCCTGTAACAGTGATTCTGCAACACCAACAAACTGTTGCGAATCGTCTGTATTATCACTTTTCATCTTTTTAATCATCTTTTGAGCCATAAACAATTATTTTGAGATCATGATTAATATGAGGAGCTAAACCCCATTGTTGAGGCGATAGAGGAAGCTATTTTTCCAACAAAAAGCGGTACAATCTATTTTATTTAATTTATTGCAATTATTATTATGATTATTTGCCTTGAACTATTATTGAATATGATTTTTATTTGAGTGATTGTGATCTATTTTGATGGAGTATGCTTAGTTTATAAACTCTTGATGCTTCATACTTGGTATTTACAATTATTACTTTTGAAAATCTATTAGTTGCAATATTTTAGAATCAAATTAAACGAGAAAATTGCATGAATATAAATATTTGGACCAAATCACTTTGAACTTGGAAAATAGTGGAATCTTAGCCTCAGTGTTTTTTTAATATTGATACCAACTTTGTCAGTGTTTGTTATAATTATTAGTGAGTTTTTTATTTAGTTTTGAATTTAAGTCTAAAGTTATCCTTCACAAGTTCGAGAATCGAATCACTTTTTACCACTATCTACAAATCACACCATGAGGCACCTAGCCTGTCCAATCCGAGATAGGCATCTACTTTATAATTGGGATTTTAGGAGTTTTGTCTGTCAGAGAAGATGTAAAATAATGAATTAATAAAATATAGAAACAAATAATTATTAGAGACGCTGGTTTACACTTTATAACCAAGAGAACCTGCTCTCAAAAATAAATCAAATTGTTATTTTGGCACCTAGCTCAGCTGGTCATTCCCGTTTCCTAAAATTTCATGCGTTCCAGGAGGTCCCAGGTTCGAGCCATCAATAGCGTAATATTGCAGGAATTAACATGGAAGGTAGTGTTAGCTAGCCTTCCTTGTGACACAATCTCAGCCCCCGTCCGCTTCGACTCCCTTGACTAGATTACCCATGAAGCTCGCTGGTAGGTTAACACGACAACCTGTTTAATTTATAATATTATGTCGCTGGAGCTTAGCTTGTTAGGATTCCAACTAGTTAATGTAATATTCTTTATCAAGTAAAGAAAAAAAAATCACCGATTATTATTATTATTTAAAAAGAAATAAATGATTAATATTAGCAATGAAATGGAACTCCAATGGATGATAAATTCAGCCAAGCACGGTTTCATATGACCGGCCCAAATCCTACCTAGTCCGCAAGTCGTAACACCAAAACAGTAAGAGGAGTGGGACTAGTTGTCATCCACACATTGTATGCTAAATAAGTAGCCAGCAACAGTTAAGGTTCATCACCAATTAATTAATCACAGAAACACACGCAACCCCTAAAGCTTTCTCTTGTCTACAATCAGTCTAGACGAATATCATCTATTCTGACAATTGAAATAAAGACGAAAGCAAGACTCCTTGTAATATAAACAGTACCTGTGAAGCAAAAAGAAAAAAAAGAGTAATTGAAGTCGACCTGATTTCCTTTAGCTTTTGCGCCAATGTTACTTAGATTTAGAACCAACAAATTATAATACCGCCGCAAATCGTATCCAAAAACACCACCGTAGAGTTTAACGTTCTAAATAATTTTCACCAAAATTCTTCCTCCCTAAACACCAAAACTAGCTCCTTATTTATAGTTTCTCTTCATCAATTTCGACCCTATGATTGAATGTCTAAGATCAAACGGTCCAGCTCTAAAACCTAAATATTATTACTCATTTTCAAAAATATTATTCTCATTTTCATAAATTCGTTGAATATTATTACCAAAATGCAAAAGATTTCATTCAAACATAAAACCTTAGTTGGAAGGAAAGATTTGGGAATAAAGGAACAATATGTCGATATTTGGGATGGAGGTGTAGCTAAAGGAAACGACTAGCGGATATTTTTGGGAATGAACATGACTTGGTGGAGCTTTAATATTGGGCGTATTATAGACGTCCAGCTAGTGACCTTTGGTACTGATTAGTGGATTCTCAGAACTGCTCGGATTAAGTGGATTCATTTTATATTTTTTACTCGGTCAATGAAATAAAATAAAAGAAAAAAGAAAAAAACTGTATATCGGCTAGGCCAGACTAGAAGCTAGCCGTGAGGACACCCCTCATCTAGCCTAATTGAAACAGTAATAAACCTTGTCAGGCCATTCTACAGATAGAATAAAATCTGGTCTCCCCTCATAAAACTCAAAAATATCTTCGGCCAGCAAACAAGCTTGCTTGGACAAAGCATCAGCCGAAAAATTAGCTTCTCTATAGCTATGAATATAACGAATATTATTGTAAAAATTCTTCGCAAGTCTCCATTTCGGCAATAACTGCCAAGGAAGCCCATCCTTCTGAAAAGCTTGAATGCAACTCATCGAATCTGATTGTACGCAAATATTCTTCACATTCCACCTCTTGGCTAGCATCACACCATACATTACAGCACACACTTCCGCATAATAATTAGTTTGCCAGCCAAGGCCAACATAAAGAACTCCAAGCACTGCTGCATTGGCATCACGAAAAGTAACACCAGCACCAGTCTGGCCTGAATTTCTAAGTGAATCACCATAACTACAAATCATAATTTCACCTTGGTTGGGAGGAGTCCAACTAAAATAATTCAAGATGCATAACTCTTCCATATTGTTATACATATGCCCCTTCATTCTGGTTGAGTTATCACGAATTACCTGATAAACTCGTCCTTTAAAACCAAGCCACTGCACCGGCGCATCTTCAAAAAAGACTTTATTATGCAACTTCCAAAGTTCCGTGACAATTGCGAGATGAGCAACCATCCACATTTTTTTTTATCATCCTGCTTCGACCTTTTGCATCTTTATACGAGGCCACCAATTCTTCGTTTGGCTGCAGATTAAATATATTAGCCGCCCAATCCCAAATTCTCTTAGCAAACCTGCAATGCCAAGTAATATGGCTAATAGTCTCGCAATTCTTCCTACACAGACGACGCATGTAGGCATGCTCCTACCGGTCTTCTTGATAATATTATCTTCACTCGCACAACATTGTTTTGTCAAAATCTTCCAGCATTGTACACTCAAAGTAGGATGCACAACTGTCCTAGAAAACAAATCAGCACAAGGCTGAACCTCAAAAGGAGTTCTAATAGCAGCCTTTGCAGACTTAACTGAAAAAACGCCTTTGCTATTTAAATCCCAAATCTTATAGTCTTCACCACCAGTAATAAGGGGTAAGTTTTCAACATCAATATTACACAGGATCAGCAAATCCCTCGTTTGTTGAGGAATAACCCACGCACCATCAACAATAATATCACTAACCTTATCCTTAAAATCATTAGGGCCTTTAGAAGTGATGCCAAGTCTCTTTGCAATCGAAAAATCACCACACCAATTATCAAAAAATAAGGAAGTATTAGCGCTATTACCTATAATTGATCGTGTATGCTTTTGCATAAAATTATAAATCAATCGAATTCCCGGGAAAACCGAAGAACCCAGTTTATGATCAATCAAATTACCATTTATTTTGAAGTATTTTGCCTTCAAAAATCTTTCCCAAATCTTGTCCGAGTCACGAATAGTAACCCACAACTTCATAAGCATGGCCTTGTTGACATCCAACAGTTTCTTAATACCTAGGCCACCTTCACGCCTTGAACAACACAGGTATCATAAAGAACCGTAAAATACTTACGTTTCTCAGCATCGCCAGACCAAAGAAAGTTTATAATTTCCCTTTCCACCTGCTTAATAATATTGCATGGCCATTTGTACACAACCATATAATGAATAATATAGCTAGAAATTACCTATCTAATCAGAACAAGTCTAGCATGAAAATATAGAAGCTTACCCTTCCAACCGGCCAAATTGTCCATAATCTTCTCCACCACTTGCCTAACATGAATGTGGCGAACAGTGCCAGGCTTCAATTGAATTCCCAAATATCTATCCGGGAATAAAGCTCTTTCCATGCCCAAATAGTTTGAAATAGAAATAGCTCGTGAGTATGTGTCACCTCCATAGTAAAAGTTACTCAGTTAACGCTTTGGCCAGATGTCGCTTGATATAAATTGAGCAAACTCCTTAAATTTTGAAGGCTATGTGTTAGAGAATAGCTCAGTTGAACCCACCAATCGTTGGTATGTCAAGTTTGGTTATCATATTTTAGTGAACCAAAACTCATTTAAAGAGTCGCTTGATTATGTACTAGAGTCAACTTCGTATAGGTTAGCTTGAAAGTATTAGGATATGAGACATTAGAAGTATTGTAAGACTTGAAGAAGTGAAGAAGTAAGGAGCTACAATGTCAACATCATCCTTCCATTTGAGGTTAGCGATATTTGACTTGAACTGTTTCATTCCCTAACGTATCTTTGAAGTCGTGTATGTTGAAAACATAACTGTGAAGCATGAATGATTGTACTCTAGTTAGACGTAGTATTAAGGAATACAATACGAGGTTTATTGCTTAACCATTAAACTTTGTATATAAGACATTGACATAATCGTATGAATGCTATTGTGATTATGTATGGGTATGAGGTGAAGATTTCATCCTAGGAGACAATGTTTTACATTCGTTTAAAGGAAGTAAATTCATAAACTTGTTTCTGAATCAAAAGGGAAATCTTCAGGCTTATTGGTATTGTTATTCATTGCATATTCTTTTGAACTACCAATATGTGTGATTAGTATAACCGCTCATGACTTGTTTATGTTCTTGGTAAAACTATTCACAAAGACCTGACTTTTCTATTGGTATAACTTTTATTAGTGAAACCGATTTTAAGTAATCACCTGAGATGGTATGATAGATTTAGTGTTATTGGTATGACCAACTCTAGGAAATGGGGAATCGATCCTAGTAAGAGGTGCAACCTATCACAAGAGGGGAATCGATCCTTGTATGAGGTGCATCAAGTTTCTAGATATTGGGAACCGATCCTATGAACATGTGCAACACGTTTTTAGACATTGGGAACCGATCCTATGGACATGTACAACAAGTACAAGTTAGATACCATATATATGTGGGGAACCGATCCTAGTACCTAGTCAACCGAATTTTTGGAAATCTAGTGTGACTAATCCAGTACTCACATAGAGGTAGAACCGAAACTTGTTTTGGTAGAACCGTGAAACCCATGATTGGTGATTGAGTGTTCTTGATCAATCACATAGTTCTTGAAAGTCAGATGAACCATTTATAAATTTGTTTGGAAGTGTGGTAAATCGGTTTCAAGATTGTAAGTATGAAAGATAACTTACAAAGTAATGATGTCGACATTCTTTGAACATGTGCAGTAACACTTATCTTTTATTGTTCAAAGATATTCCTTAATAGCTAAAGGAAAAAATCCCGGATCGAAAAATAAGTTGAGAATCTTTTAATTAAGGTTTTTAATTTTATTTTTGTAAAATGAAAATTAGTAATGTGCATCTACTAATTAGAGATTTTCTAAGAGATTTTCGGTCAATGTTTGGACAAAGCATTTCTAGGAATTATGGAAACCGAATCTGGAATGTATTGCATATCTTGAGAATATTTTCGATTTTGGAAATTCCTTGGTGTCCAAACGTCCTTGTCCATGAATATCAAAGTTTTCATTTCTAGCAAACTAATCCTCAGAGCCATCAAAACTAGCTAGTTGTGTTGTTCCTGGTGGCGCCACCTATTCGGAGAGGAAAGTAACCTAATTAGGCGAAAACTCTTGCGGCTGCTCAGTTTAAAGACTTCTTTGGGATTGAGAATCTCCATTAGTACCATTGGTGGGAAACTAGATAATTGCGGTTTATTATCAGTTTTCGATTGATTTGATTGACTAAGGATTGTTGAACTTTGATTGCACCTAGTTTTTTTATGCTTGAGAATCTTCTCTTCTGATATAAGATTCACTCAAACTAGATCGAAGTTTCGACGAGGATCTTTAGACTGTTCGTAGTTCTAAAGACGTCTTGTGATAATCCATTGTTAACAGACTCCGTTATGTGCGTGATTGACCACAAGAGATTCAAGTTGATTGTGTACGGGTGTTTATTGAAGATCTAAGAAGATTTGAAGACAAAGAAGACTTCGAAGATTTCTGATTTGGGTTCATAATCTTTGGTGTGCACAATACTTGTTTCGGTTAAAGAGGATCCAACTATAATCGGTTTATCCTTGTGATAGATTGGATTGATTAGTTGTGTAGATCGGCATCAATATGTTTCTTTGTGATTAAAGTATTGATTGCAAAATCTTAACAATTACTTTGGTAGTTGTTGATAAGATAGATCTAAGAACCCGACAAAGGAGTTTATAAAGATAAATGGAAGAGCCTTTTGTCGAACTCACATCACTGGGTTGAAAAGAGTTGTTACCAAACAGATTTGTTATTCCTTTACTGTTTGGAATATGAACCAAAGGAATTGTTCCAAGTACGTTACTTATTAAAAGTTGGAGGTGTGGGAATACATACGGAACTAGGTGAACTATAGGTTTAATTGCTTGGTATCAGCTATACGAAGTTGGTTTGATTTTTTATAGCGGTTTAACCTGAGAGTATTCAATTCTGGACAAGGTCCCAGGGTTTTTCTGCATTTACGGTTTCCTCATTAACAAAATCTTGTGGTTTCATTTACTTTATATTTCCGCATTATAATTGTTTTATTATAATTAAAGTAAATTGCACTTTTTACGTTAACAGGGCATTTGATATTAGTCCCATTGGTTTCGGTCATTACCGTACCTTTATCAAGTGAACACTTTGTTGTTGTATTATCTCGATTCACATCCATAGACGATCACACAAAGTGTATTGGATTTCTCCACTTGTCTGATATAATTATTCACGTGTTAGGCCAGTCCGGACTAATCCTATTTCAAGTGGACATTGTGTTGAAATATTCCTTGAGTGATTGTTGCTCCAAGAGGTTTATACACAGTGGGTCGAGTATAGGTTGTGATCAAAAGTTTAAGATTGTGGTGTATTTGGGTACCCTCGTCTTTTCACTATGAAGATTACCTACGCAAAAAGAAGGTGTGTAGGTGCCACACCTTTCTTTCTAACCATAACATGCATACTTCGTCTTACAAATAACTTAGAAAGATTACGACTTAAAATATCTTCAATGAGCACAAAAATAAAATGAGAAATCGGATCACCTTGGCGCAAACATCTAGATATGCTAAAAAAACCTCCAAGACTACAATTAATTATAACAGAAATCCGAGCTGAGTTAAGAATGCTAAGAATCTAAGAGCACCAATTTTAAGAAAAAACCATATTGTCGAAAAACCTCAGATATGAATTCCCAACTCACCGTATCAAAAGCTTGTGCAATATCCAACTTCAGGCCTACATTTCCATGTTTCCTTGGCGTATTTATCTCATTAATTAACTCAGGCGCCAAGGCTATATTCTCACGAATATTCCTCTCCTTCATAAACACCACTTGTTCTTCAGAAATCAACTTGTTCAGCACCGTACCAAGCCTGGTAGCAAATATCTTTGTAATGATTTTGAAGAAAAAATTACTCAAACCAATTGGACTATAGTCCTTAATAGCATCAGATTTGTTATTTTTATGAATGGGTACGATAAAACTAGAGTTAATACCATTGGAAATTTTTCGCGTTGCCCAATAGTTTGCAATGACACTAAAAAGATCACCAGAAATAATATCCCAACACTGCCTATAGAAAGAACCTGAAAAGCCATCTGGGCCAGACACAGAATCAGCTCCAAGGTCAAAACAGCTTCCTTAATCTCCTCCAAAGTCGGCATAGAAATATATAATCCATAAAAGCACTTTCAGTGGACGTTATACTTTCATGGTCAATTACAAACAACTTTGGATCAATAAAAACATCACCACCATTGAATTTGTCTTTTTAATGATTTACAATGTAGTCCTTAATTTCATCCTGCAAAAACAAAGTAGTGTTAGTTGAAATCTTTAGTTCCGAAATAGTGTTTTGACAATGCTATTATGAAAAAAAACGAGTGTTTTTATCACCATCCTCCAACCAAGTTACTCTCGGTTTCATCTTAAGCATCACTGCTAACTCCGTTCTCACATCATCAACAGTTTTCCTAGCATCCGCAACCTTTGTAAACTGAAACTCATCCGCTGGATCATAATCACGAAGATCATTCTCGGTTTCCAGCTTTATTTCAGCTTGTTTCAAATGAAAATGCACATAACCAAAGACCGTTCTGTTCCATATCTTCAACACCTCTTTCAACCTTTTCAATTTGCTAGCAAAAACAAAAGGAGTCGTACCATCAAGCCTCAAGTTATCTGCCACCAAATTCATAAAACCTGGATGGGATAGCCACATCTTTTGAATTCTAAAAGGCGCCCTGGACGGCCTTGGATTTTCAAAAGCAAACCCAAAAAGAGGGGAATAATCTGAATAAATCCTGGGCAGAACCTTACATCTCCAATTCACATATTTACAGAGCCAAACATCATTGACAACTGCTCTATCATTCTTAGAGACAATTCTACGAATTCCACTCCGATAGTTAGACCACGTATATTTTTTTACCAATAGCATGAGCCTCCACCAGTCCATATCCGAGATCCAACTTCTAAACTCATTCATGTATATATAGCTTTAATTGGCTCACCACCCTTCTTTTCTTCCAATCGTAAAACACAATTAAAATCACCCAACACCAACCAAAGAAAGGATATAAAACCCAACCCCAACTGAAGCCAAAGTAATTTCCTTGCTACAGGATCAAAGGAAGTATGAATAGCCGTAATGTAATCTCCATTAAAATTCAAAGAAATTGCTTGCTTAGAAGAAGAAAATAAAATACCTGGCCTGGCAATAGAATTTCTCCACAAGACCCAATTATTACCTTTTTCAGGCCAATATAATTTCTCCACAAGACCCAAATATTACCTTTTTCACCGCCAACTTCATTAGTGGTAACATCTTCACAAAAATCATCCAATCTTAAATTCCTAACAAAACGTGTAGTGCAAAAAACTTTTGGTTCTGCAATATAGATTATGTCAAGTTTGTGCAAGCGACAAAGCTCCATCAATGCACAACCCTCCCTATCGTGATTTATTTTTGCCTCGAGTTTCAACCTGGCTAACTTCAACTGGTTTAGTACTGCCAGTCTTCTTCTTAGGAACCTTCGGTTTAGCACCGGCCGCCTTTTTTGCTTCAAGCTTCTTCTGTTCCGCCAACTCCTTCTTCTTTCGCTCCTCTTGACCATTCATAGCGCTTCATTCCAAATTCTTAGTTTCATCTTCAACTGGATTAGAAGTAGCAATTGATTGCATCAAATCAGGTGGTACATCTGAGAAAACCTCCTCACCTTCATCATCTAAATCATCAGTCGCAGTATCAAACATGTTTGATGTCACAATGCCATCAACAGGTTTATCTGGTGTAGTTCTTCTTGCTGTTTTAGTGGCGGGACTAAAACCATCATTAGGTAATTTATCCAAAATATAATTAGTAGGCAATGAACCCTGAGCAATAGGTTTCATTATCACATATGAGGTCTGCACTTCAATTTGCTTACGCTTTTCCAATGCCAATCTCCTCAGGTTATCTACCTTTGCTTTAGCTGCAACTTCCTCAATTTTAGCCAAATCAACGGCCTTATCCAATTCTGTAGCCCTTTTCTTCAAATCCTCATATGCTTTGATAGCCTCAATCTCCTCAGACTCCTCCAAATACTTGTCAATTTTCGAGGAAACCACAGCCTCGGCACCATCATTGCGAGAAGAAGTAGCGCAATCATTGCTCGCAATGTTATCACCATCATTGCGCAAACCAGAAGTATCGCAATCATTGCGCGAAGTAGAAATATTGTCATCATTTTTCTGTTCAAGTGGAGCACCATCATTCTGTTGTTCAGGTGGAACATCATCATTGCGCATTCTTATATCTACCGATCCACTAGCTGTAGCACTAGTCGAAGGGCTAGCTATGTATGTATGATGTTCAACAAACACCTCAGTTGTCGTAGGTGGATTCTTAGTTTGATTAGATGGCGTAATCTTAATAGTTTCATCCACTGGCTTATTCGGTGGATCAACTGGCACATCATTTTTTTTATCATACTTACGTAGCTGCCAGAAAATTTTAAGTTCATTAATCTCAGCTTGGAGCTTTTTCAATAAGTGGATTCATTTTGATCCAACGTGTTTGGTGGATGACCAACTTAATTTTTGTACATAGGATATGGACAAGACCTTGGGTACTAGTGGGTTTGGTGTAGGATTCATTTTGATGGACAAGAAGTGGGCTTGGTGTAGACGTTTAGCATAAGTTCATAATGGACTCCAAGTCTAGTTCACCAGATATAGTTATTTTGGGTTCTCAACATACTTAATGCCTAGGACCACTTCCGATACGATCCTGCGACAATATTCATGACCGTGCATAATTGGGTGTCTACACATATATAACATACATTTTATACAAAGGTAGCACACACAAGTAATACATCAAAGTACACGCAATCGTGCACACAGATAGTAAAGTCTCATCATGCTCGCAGATAAAGAAGAGCTTAATGATCACAAGAAGGTTACAGAGTTCCCACCCGAATTGATGACAAGCCATGCCTACCTCAAGATCCTCAATCCATTGGTTCATCCTTTGCATCGATCGTTGTTTAATAAAGACTAACTGTTAATCACACAAGCACTCCAAGAGTTTACCCAAAAGGCTCATACAAGGTTCATAACAAGTCTATCTAATGGTTTTAAACTCATTCTCTATCCTTAGCATAACTAAGAGTTTACTAATCCGATTAGATTGATTTTATAGTCCACTAGATAAGTCTTAAGAAGATCTACAACTTCGTAAAATGAACTAAAGGCTAATTCGGACCATAAAGGGCCCAATTCATGTTCAATGGAAAACTAGTTCTAAGTCCAAGCCCAAGCCCAAACAACCCCGCCTGTTAAGCTAAGGTTCAGTCTATCTGAGTCAACTAACGGACATTAACAGTCAATCAGGTCAATTAACGGTCAACGTCCAAGGTCAGATCAAATGGTCATAGCCAGCAGTCAAAGGAGTCAAAGGTTAAGTCAAGGAGTAACTCGGTCAAGATCCACTAAGTCAAGTCTGGTCTTGTATGGTTGATGAGTCAACTCAGTCGGATGGTATGAGTCAGGTAAGTCAGCTAGACTGACTGGGATGACTAACAAACATAACACACAAGGCCTGAGCCATAAGCTCATGCTACAAACTAATGCACAAACACAAGACACAAAGCACGATCAAAACACAAATGCAAACACATAATCTCTATCGACCTAATTCTATTCATTTGATCATTACACAAGTAAGGGTGCACAGGAACCGAGCCGGACCGCCGGACCGAACCGGAACCGATGGAACCGTACCTGATTTTGGACCGAACCGAGGTACAAGGTACAAGTACCGGTCCCAAAAATAGGAACCGAGCTCTGGGGGTACAGGTACACGGTCCAACACATGAACCGTCCTGTACCGGACCGAAGTCCCGAATAATTCTGACCGTTAGATTTAGGGGATAAGGGATCTGTCTCAGCCATTGGATTAATAGGGGGTATATAAGCTCACATTATTAGATTAGGGTTTCAGTTCCCTTAGTTTTTTCTCGCCTCTTCTCAGTACTTCTCTATGAGAAGGAGAAGAAATTCTCCCCTTCTTCTGATCTTCATCTTCTCTGTTAACCTTCAATCAAACGATTAAAAGTTCAAACCGTATTACTTCGTCTGTCTCTTCGTTTTTAATTCCGGTGTGAAGAAAATTAGAAGAACAATTCCGGTGGTAAGTAATTTTTAATTTTTTGATTTTAATTTTTGTATGCATATCTGTGAATCTGTGATTGAGATTAACGGATTTTTGTTTTCTCTAGCGAGTAGCGGCTTAAAGGATTTTCTTCATCTCCCACCAAACCTTCATAGCGAGTAGCGGCTTAAAGGATTCACTGCAATCACCGTAAGATCTTTTTCTTCTTCATATGGATGTTGTTTCTTTTACACTTCTGAAACTAAATCTAGGCTTTTAGTGTTCTGTCACATTTTTGGATGATTTTTTTTGCTTTTAGATCTTTGATTCATGAGCAGTAGTTTAGCCGTGAAGATGGAAATGCTATTCTAAAGCTAGGGTTACCTAAAAATTTCTGTAATAGACTAATAGTTGTTTTTTAGTTTTGTGAATGCTGATAAAATGTTAACATGGGTGTTGAATTTGACTCTGAGTATTTAGTTTACCATTCTTTTGATTGAGTTAGTTTAAAGGCTATTGATGAATGTTTTTGAACAGTTATTATGAATCATACTTGAAATAGAAAGCTAAATTGTTCACTTCCAGAGGTATTTGTATGGATTTTCACAAGTAATTAGATAACCAGTTCACAGAACCTTGTGTAGCCCAGTTTCCTCAAACATCTTGCTTTTTGATCTTTCAATTGGAACTATCATGAATTTATAAGCAATGAGTTGCCAAAATTTTTAGTCAATTTCTTTAACATTTTGATCAAATCAACTCTTCTCAAGTATATATAAACACATAATATACATGCAATGATTATGTGTTTATATATACCCACTCTTACCTCTGTAAGTATTCTTGCCTTTTGTTTCCGTGTCTCTATTTTGGGTTTGTTGAATTCCTGGCTAATTGTGTTTCATTAGCTTTTAATTTTAATTCTGGGAAATCGAAGTAGAACAGGCATTTTATCATACAATTTCAATGCATCTTTTTATAATTTTGAGCTTAACCACCAAATTTAGTGTTCCTATACGAGTTTTTAATTGACTGTATAAGATTGGGTCAGTCATTGTTAAGAGTGGCAATTTATAAGCAATGAGTTGCCAGATTTTGCTGATCATAAGCTACATTACCCCACTCTACAGGCCAAATATTGAGACCAATTGAGAGCAATTGCCTGACAAGTAAAATCAAGGTACATTATCAAAGGCAGGAGCCGCAGGACTGCATCAATTGCACAAGGTAGAAAAATCCTGAACTTTACAATTTCATAACAATAGAACATTTTTATCTTCTTCTATAGAATGGGAATCATTGTCTAAAGAATTTTGAAATTGAAGCCAATACAACTTGATCTTCTATCTGATTACATACCAGATGATGATGTTGAAATTGAAGAAGGTAACATATTACATTATTACTTGTGTTTGGCAGTAATAGATATAGTCTAATGGTTACTAACTGCTATTATTATTTTTTTGCAGCGTTACTTGGTCCTATCAACAATGATGACACCATAAGTGCTGCTGACATGGATTAGAAGATCAATATTCAAGGCTACTGCAACACTGCTAGACTGCTAGTTGTTCTTTTATCAGATTTTCTCATTTTCAAGACTTAGTGTGTGTCTGTGACTACTGCTACTTCTTTTTTAAGATTTTCAAGACATTGTTTGTTTGGTTTGCTATTAATATTGCTACTTATTAGTTGTTGCTTTGAGATATTGAAAAATAGGTAAAAAAGTAAAAAACAGGGCAGTAGATTTCTGTTTTTTTTTTCCCCTGAAATGGAACCGGAACCGGTACTGGTACCGACAGGAACCGGCCGGTCCCGAATGGAACCGGAACCGAGGTACTCGGTACTGGGACCGGTCCATTTTTTTGGTACCGAAGGGTGTAAGGTACAGGTACTCGGTCTCGGCAAGAACCGAGCCGAACCGTACCGTGTGCACCCTTATACACAAGACGTTCCTCCTACAAACATAATCCATCAGTTGCGGCCAAGATATAGACTATTTCAACTGACCTCAGATTGACACTATCAATCCTATCACCTCACTGTCATAACTAAACTCTACATCTCAACCACACTCTCCACAACCACCACTGCTTCATAACACTTCAGCTATCTTCCCATCAGTCTCAGTTCATCTCAGTTCAACACTTCTACCTATACCAGTTTTTTAGCTTCAACAACAACTCAACAGTAATACCACAACACCACATATTCTTGTTCTCATACACAACATTTACTACCACCCCAATTACAATTCATTATAGCTGCAATCTTCTTTATCATCTACAACAACAAAATCAATACTATTCCTGTAACAACCATTAACCCTATGCATCTCCAACTAAACTTAACTCCACGACTTCCCTGAAATCATCTAGCTCCACTAGATTGTAACTTAGATACTTTGGATCTCATTCTATCCACCAATTACTACTTCCATTCACAGATTCATATATCAGCACCACTACATCCAGTGGCTCAAATTCCAGTCAATTACCACCACCAAGTTCAGATCTTCACTGTCTCCACCAACAATCCCTTGTAATTCAAAATTCACCACAAAAATAAATTTCCCATTCTGCAACTGCAAAACTAATTCTATTTAATACCACCACCAAGTCACGTACTCAATAACCAAACACCACCTGCAATCCCAGCTTCAAACCTCTCTATCAAATTCATTTCAATTCTCAATTTCTATCATCTCAGACTCAAACCCTAACATCATACACATAACCCTTCTTCTCAGCAAAACCCTACATTAATATTTCAACTTCAATCATCATCATATTCATCATAATCACCACTCGAACCGAACTCCAATTACATCCACTGAGAAACCCTAACTCTAATTCCATTAACTAAGAAACTGAAATTAAACCCTATAGAACCATCTAAACTCCAATAAAACACAAACCCGTTTATAATCTATCCAATTACATCAAATTCATAAAGAAAATTCAATCAAATCGAAACCCTAAATTTAATCACTGATTTACCTTTTCTATGAAGTCTGAATCAACCGCATGAATTAACACCACCACTACCAGCCACTCTTTGATCTACTCAAACCTAATCTGATCTCAAAATCACTAACCAAACTCTTTATTCCACCAGCAGCTCAGAACAGAGAGAAAGAAGAAAGAAGAAGAAGGAAGAAAATAAAAGAAGAAAATGAATTCTTCTCGGTAGCACTGGGGATAAGGTCGACCAAAATCACTGAGACACACACCGTTCTGGATAAGGGCATCCACAAGGATAAGATCCAAAATTACAATTTTACCCCCGCAAATAAATTGATAAATCTTCTTCATCCAGTATCTACATGTTCGAGCAGTTCATATCTGCTAACTTTTCGAGATCTATCTGACGATACTAATTTCGTTTCTAAATTATTGTTGGATTAGTTTCTAATAATTGAAAATCTATGTAAACTAATCGAGTTATTAGCGGATAAACGTCTATTGATTGGTCTAATAGCGTTGACGATCTTGAGTGTCGTTACAGTGAAGCAAGACCCAACTATTTCTCTGTAGTTGCATGTTCTGATCTTGCTGTATTCTATCGTATTGGGTACTATCTTCTCTAAGATTTACTCGAGATTCATTCTCCGACAGGCAACATAAAAAGTAGTCACAAACATCTTCGTCTCATCATTTGTGATTCGAAAATATCTTGTTTCGCTACCATATGATTAAGATTATTGTGAGGTGATTGATATTACTAGGTTTTTTCTTCGAGAATATAAGTCTAGTGTATCAATTGGTTCATGTTCACCTTGATTTGTCAAAAGACGGAACATAACTCATAGGTATTTTTCTGGGAGACAGATTTATCTATTCAATAAAGATTTCTGTGTGATACAAATTTTTTTATCAAGTCTTCAACATTGAGTCGTAGCAACTCTTAGTTGTGGGTGATATCAGCTAAGGGAATCAAGTGCATAGAGTCCTGCTAGGATTCAGGCGTAAGGAACGCGATTGTACCTTGATCAGTGTGAGACTGGTTAGGGCTTAACTACATTCCAGTCCGAAGTTAACTTGGAGTAAGCTAGTGTTGTAGCGGCTTAATACAATGTGGTGTTCAAATCTGTACTGGGTCTCGAGGTTTTTCTGCATTTGCGGTTTCCTCATTAACAAAACTTATGGTGTCTGTGTTATTTCTTTTCCGCATTATATTTTATATATAATTGAAATATCACAGGTTGTGCGTAGTTCAATCAATTAGATAATACAACCTTTGGTTGTTGATATAAATTGATTGACACTTGAAAATTGGTCTTTGGTACTGTTCAAGTTGTTTCACATAATAATCAGGCTCGCGGATTTCTATCTGTTTGATTTGCCGATTACATTGTGAAACAGAGATACAACTTTTGGATATTTTTCCATTGATTGAGTTTGACTGTCTAGTTGATTCTCTTGGATTATATTGGAGTTTGTCCATACATATTTCCTAACGAAATATTAGGTGAGGTTATGAAACCCCCGCTTTTTCAGGTGTGGCTTTATTATGTAACAAAAGTGGGATTAAACTCAAGTACTTTAGAGCGAATATATGTTACGTTTCATGGGGATGATATATTTTTCATCCAGATATATCTTAAGTGATTTAGGGAATTTATGTATCATGGTAATGATGAACTTTTCATTCCATAAGCGCAGACATTGGATCTAGATCAATTAAATGGTCAATTAGCCAGGTAAAGTTCTTATTGTCATTATAGTTGACGTCTAAAGTATGATCTTCCCATGAAAATCGATTATTACTATGGTACATGCATTACATTGCTTGTACCAATACCAGTACTAAGTTCATTCCAACTATTTTATTTTGATGCGAGCTAAGATTACATCTTAACTTGATCCCATGTTTGGTTGATACATGTACTTTGGTGTCATCACTATCGGGTATAAAAACATATTTTTTATCATAATATATATATGTCCCTTTTCACATGCGTCACTTGTGTCAGTACGTCTATCCCTCATTACCTCGAGGTTCTTTCGATTTCCAATTTTTCTACGATTAGCTTAATTTGAGAAATTTCCTCATCTCAACGGGTCAAGAGAATCTCATTTTGAATGTCAACAACTTATTTTAGCATGAATAGCTTACTAAAGATAGTGAACCTCTTGTTTGCATACTTTAACATATACCGGATCATTATTTTATGGATGAACTAGAAAAAAAGGAAGAGAAAAAAAAACTGATTCATATCACTTTTTGTGAGTTCTTCCACAAAAATTAGAATGCATGTGTTTAGAAACACAAGGTCATATGTAGCTCTACCTTTTAGGTTGTGCGTTGTCATTTGCATAAAGTTTTATGAAGGAATATATTCATTTTTCCTTCTTGGGTCTTGCTAACTTGTACATCCGTGCACAAGTTAAGGAGGGTATTGATGACTTTTTTCTTTTTGTTTTCATAACTTTTTATTGGATTAGTAAATACCTCGATAACCACTCTTAGGTTGAAAAATAAAAGTAAATTGAAAAAGAATTTCCTTAAATACCCATAGAATTTTATATTTAAAAAATAACTTTAAAACCATCAAATCAAGAAAGAAGAAAATTGTTATTCATCTTGTCTTCTTTCTATAGCGTCCCTTCCTCTTCCTCTGAAGTTTCTCTAATCAGTTCTTCTCCGATGCTAGTAAAATATATGGGTTTTAGGGCTTGAACGATTAGATTTATTTTGATGGGAGTAAATTTTGCTTTAGGTTTTCTTTATCATAATTGGATCTCGAAAAATAAGAACAGTGATCAAAATTTGGAAAATAAGAACAGGGATTTTTTGTTGTTGCTAATATAAAGATGGATTCGTGATTCCAATTGAAACCCTGCAGTACAAATTTCATTTTTTTTTATCTTTAGAATTAAGATCTAGTGGTGATTAAGATTTCATACATATTTATGAATTCGGATGTTTTAATTATGTGAGCCATCATGATCTGATTAATATCAAGAAATCCCACAAATTTTGAAATTATTTGTTAAAGCAACATGATTATCTGTTATGATCTGATTAATATCAAGAAATCCCGTTAAAGTTTGAAATCACTTTTTAAAGCAACATGATTATCTGTTGTTACAGGCGTTAGTGAAGAAAATGGAGATAACTGTGATTTTGAGATAAGAAGATGAACTGATCGATTTGCATCATGAAGTCAATTAATTTGTAATAGAAGGGAAAGATAAGAAAATTCCATTTTGATGATAGAGAGTTGGTTTATTCAATAATTACGGTGATTCCCACAAAAATTTATAAATACTAGATAAAAATAATAATTTTTAAAGGCTATTAACTTGTGCATAGGTGCACAAGTTAACAAAAACCTTCTTTTTCAAAGAAATGATTTCCACCTCAAATGCACAATAATGATGTTCAAGTACTTCTGAGTCCAAAATGTCATTTTTGAGTCGAGTTGGGTTCAAGTAAAAAGACCTTACTAAAAAAAATCATATCCGGTTAACGGCCAAATTACGATAATCCAGTTAGTAGTGTTATCTCGTTACGACCATAACGTGTTCAAGGCTCATGGAGAGTTACATGCCCATTCAGAAAAGCAAGAGTGTTGTTTAAATAAGTGTGATATTTATAAAAAATATAAAACAAACAATTGAATGACATCATTTTAAATAAGTGTGATATTCATAAGAAATAATTAATATTATTATTTTAATTGTATTGTATTGCATGTGCATTAATGTATTTATGAAAACTAAATAGATATCTCTATATTCGACTTTTCATGAATGAATGAGTATATTTTTGCTTAAAAAATGAGTATATTTTAATAATTCCTCTAAAATAGTATTTGCATGTGCATGAATGTATTTGTGGAAACTAAATAGTTATTTTTATATTTGACTTTGCATCAATGTAAGAATATATTTTTATTATTATTATTTAATATATATATATATATATATATATATATATATATATTACGAGGGATATGGATTTACGTCATGGTTAATGGCGTATTACACAATACATCATCAATCAAGCATATTGCATATATATCAATCAAACACAAACTATGCATACCATATTAATCATATTCATTCGTTGTATGGTATGTAAAAAAATAAAAATAGAAAAATTTCAGGTATACCTTTGGCAATAAGCAAACAGAACAAACAAATATGGGATTTACGAGATCCAACTTGAGTTGATGATTACCACAAACAAAAAAAGAAATCGACAGCGGAGAGCTCGTGCTGATAACGCGTTTAAGGGGAAAATAGGAGAAGACAAATAATATAATATAAGAATCGACAAGATTTTGGAGTAACAATTAGGTTAAAGCAAAAGATGGAGAAGGAGAAGAATTTCTTATTGATAAAGAGGCATTAGACATTACATACATACAATGTTCTTTATATATAGGAAAGGGAAAACCTAGTCATCTAATGGACCGCACATCCATGGGCCACAGGCTCTATAACACTCCCCCTTGTGCGGTTCAATAACAAAGCTTTATATATAGTGCTTCACATATAGTGCTTTGAATGTAGTTCTTCAAATGTCGTTTCCTCCTTGATGAACTGTGCCGAAATCAATTGCCCAATTAAAATTTTGACAAGGAAAAACCCAGTGGGACAAAACCTTGGTACAACTCTTCACATGTAGTACTTCACATGTTGTACGATTTTCAAGGACCGACTAGTCTAGGTTAATTTCCTCGTTAAAACTTCGTCAGGAAAACCCAGAGGGAAAAAACCTGAACCAAAGAAAATGAGTATAATATTAAGCAAACTTAGAACATAGTTGGACTTGAATATGTTGCCTCATTAAAACCTTGACAAGGAAAAACCCAGTGACATAAAACCTTGACTAAGGAAAAAGAGTACAACGTGACAGATGCAAGTAAAGGTGATCCGTTGCAGATGATCACTTTGCTATGTTGATGTTAACTAGTTGCTTCACAACTCTTAAGGCATAAAATACTCGTGGTAAAGACAATAGCCTTAGCTGGGAAATTACATTCCTGGTGTTTGTTGTTGTCTCATTAAAAACTGTGTCGAGTAACAAAAACCTGTGGGAAAAAGCAACCTCGATGAAGGAAAATAGTGCAACACACCATTAGATGCTCCCCCTGATGTCAGAAATATCATTAGTCTAATGCAGTCAAAAGGAGTTTATCATACTTTACTTTTGGTGACTTGAATGTTTATAAGACCCTGTTGTAGATTCTGGAAGTTACGCTGCTTAACATACTATCACGTTTCATTTCTTTGATTCAGATATTTTCAGTAATATCAACGCGATATTTAAGTCTTGAACGTTCAACATAGTTGATGTTTTTAGTGTTGTCTCGCTAAAAACCTTGTCGAGTAACAAAACCCTTTGGGAAAAACTATTCTCGATCGAAGGGGAAAATAGTACAACACACATCTTCAACTTCGAAGTAAAATATGTCGACATCATATCCTTGGATCCTCCTCCTGATGTCGGTATCTCCCCCTGATTACTTTCAGAGTTGTTCCAGATAGTTCCTTTAGTCATGTACTTTTAGAAACTAAATATCGGTAATGACTTAGAAAATAGTCTATCATATCTCCCCCTGATTACTTTCGTTGGAGAATAGATTATTGTTCCTTCGTAATCAACAACCTTTGGGTTGCAGTTCCTTTAGCATTCCTTTTTATGTCTTTGCAGGGACAAAACAAAATCATGTCAATGGTTACTTTTAAGTACATGATTACATTCATTGTACCTATCCAATGACGTTGTGTTGGCGCTGAGCTATATCTAGCTAACAAGTTCCCTGAGGATGTAAAATTTAATTGAGTATATTACTATACCAAGTAAAAAAATGTGTATATTTTACTTAGACATATGAATTTTATACCCAACACATCTTCGTCATCTTCCTTTAGACGAAATGGTCACTTACTTACATTTGAACCTCGACTAATCGTGGGAGTGCGATCAGGATGTATGTCTTTATTAAATTTCCTGAAAAATTTAGACATATGCAAACTGGTGGAATAATATACCACAAGATCAGTATTCGATCGAGCTTTCCCCAGATTTTTCATCTCAAATTCGAATTTCAAATAGCTTTTAAGGTATCTTATTACATCAAGAGTACCCATCATGTCTGTACCATTGACATAGATAGCTACAATTTCAAATCAGGAACTTTCTTGTGAATACGCAAGGAAAGATAACTTACTTGTATATCCCCTCCAAATCAAATAGCCACTTAGACGGCTATACCACATCCGTTTGATTGCTTCAATCTATAAGTGAGTGTTCTATCTAACTGTAAACGCACTCTGTGGTTTAGAGTCACTTGATTTGGGTAACAAAAGTCTATCAAGTACTTTTGTAAATATCTTCTATCTCTTGATTCTTTCAGAGATACGTAACAACCACATACATATGTTGCATTTCAAGTCCTTTTGAAATTACAAAGCTAACTGAGTAGCGGAACACTATGAAGTTCATTACAAGAGAACAATTCCAGGGCTTTGTGAGAAACCTCGCGCCACAAGATGAGTTTTTATACTTTAAGGCTGCTTTCTTCTTATTATGCATTGTGACAAATTAATCATGTATGTTCAATAGGATTTACACTTGGTTGGTTAGCACTACCACACCAAATACCTATATATTTGTCAAAGAACCAAGTTCTACCTGGATTGTATAGGACAAATATGCTCTTCATTGAAATTAAGCAATAAGGAGCTTGGTTTTATTTCATCTCTCTATTTCCTTAAGCATGTGTATATGAAATTAATCATCAATATGCTCGCATGATCTTTTCATTGACTCGTGCGCATTCTCATAATCCACTTGGGATGTCATTGTTCTCTGGAATCATTAAACTTCGGAGCGTCCTCCAGTATTGATTCATGGACATAGTCGGAGACAGTCAAATGTGATGATTTCATTAATGATACAAATTAGGTTGTGCCTTACTCATCTACTTCATTCTAGGTGAGTATTGATCGAACCTTGTGGTCTCTCCATCTTCCTTTGTGGAGTCACGACCTTAACTACAGTTTCACCAAGTGTAGTTACAACACCTTAGTTTATGGTGTACCCATACTGAGGATTTATAACCTTGCATGAACATGTGCAGCTGGTAAGTGTGATATTGTCACATTTTCGATATCAGTGCACTTTCTGAAATCGATTATTCTTTGTCACTTCACATTTACATTTGTGGAGTACAAGAATCAATATGAGACACAGTGGGAACACACCACGAAAATTCATGTCGTTCTCTTAGAAAATACTTTTTCTTATCTCTCCCTAACGACGAGAAGACTGTCTCATTAAAATGACAACCCGTAAATCTAGCTGTAAGAGATCTCCTTCCAAAGGCTTTAAAATGTGGATAATTGTTGGGAGTAAATATCCAACATAACTACTTAATTGTTTTCCTGACCCATTATAATGCGATGTGGAATCGTAGTGGCACATAGTGCAACCAAAAATACGTAAGAATATGAATGGCAGGCTTATATCAAGTTACCAACTGGTATGCATAAAAGGTTGACTAACAGTGGGTTCTAAAATGAATTAAGTAAATATACGTTAATATTGCATATTCCTCAAGAAGTTAAAGGTAGGTTTGTACGCATAACCATGCCTTAGGCTCCATCTGTAACCTTTGATGATAGCCTTTGCGAGACCATGAGGTACATGATGCTCTGCATTGATCCTATTAAACATGCAATAACCATCAAGTCCTTTTGATGTATACTTGCTAGCATTTACAAGGGCTGGTGAGCCATTACATGTAAAATATGTGTTAGTAGTTTTCCAAACGCGAATTTCTCGGGAACTATAACTAGTCCAAAATGTTAAAACATTCACCAGATTCATAAGTCACTTTAATGGTCCGCATTCTGCATGAATATTTTTCTAAATTTCACCTCGTTTTCTTTGTAATATGGATTGGTTACCATTTGCATCTTAGGATGGTTTCAATTGGATTTTCGACGGTATCTAGAATCTGCATGTACGATGTTTGTTATGATGTGTTTGTATGTGATATGCATTGTGAGATTTCCATGCGAGGAGTTTATGTGTTTCCCCACGACTCTTAGCTAAGTTAAGTAGGGCGGTACGCCATACGTCGGCAATAGTATTACATTTTATGGTTATGTTGATAGTAGGGTTGTACGCCATCCGTCGGCAATAGTATTACATTTTCTATTTAGGGCGCGACACGCCATCCGTCGGCAATAGTATCCTAGTAGGGCGGCACGCCAGCCGTCTTGGTATTATATATACTATTTTATTGGAGGGAAATCACTCATGTGCATATTACACTTGTTTGTCTAACTTTCTGACTCTTGATTGTAATATTCTGAATCATGGTTTGCATGGGCACTCTGTGTGGACGATGTTATTATTATTGATTGGGGTTGTTCTCGCGTCGTCTTCTCCAATGAGTTTGGCGAGGTTAGGATAACACTTGCTTCTTGTTGCATGATTTGCTGAATGCTTAGATTTATTACTCTTTATTTCAATTATTGTTATTCTAGAGCTGTGAAGCATATAATGATTACTTGAAAGTTATATGTTTCCATTGGGATGATGTGCTCACTCGTTCCTACTTCAGTTTCAATTTTCAGAAGAGATGGCGCGCATGAAGATATTCGTTCCGTAGTTCGAACTTTAGCAGATTAAGAACATTTATCTATCTATCTTATATATATATATATATTATTCTTTGTTTATCTTTAAAACAACACATTACTACATTCATATCATTTGAGAGTTTTCATCTAAATATCAGAGTGTTTGGGAATTAGTTTTGTTTTACTTTATGAGATTATGTTCCTTAAGTTCGAAGATCAAGATTCCGTTACTTCAGGTTTAGGATATGTTATTATAAGCTAAGCAGGTTTAGTATTTGGGGCGTGACATTCACAATCCCAATGAAGTCTTTAACTCGTTAACCTAGGTTAAAGGAGAATCGACTCTAGTCGCAACTAGTATCGCACAAGAGGTGTGGGGATTAGGTTTCCCAGTTGCCAGAGTTCTCCCTTATATAGTCTCAAATCAGGGTTTGCAATCAATGCTACCTTGTTAACAAAACATTCAAAATTCACCGTTAGATGAAAACCTGATTAGACTCAAGCTAATATCTTTCAACCGTTCGATCGAACTTAGATTGTTAAACACACAAATAAAATGTACCCTCATTTAGGTTTATATAACCATACCTAAACGTGTACACCATGTTCGTTCACAAATAGTTAACCGAGGTTAGCCATATGATTACTCTCACATCAACCTTATTCATCTTAACCATAACTAGTTCAAATGACTCAAATGAAGCTAGTTAAAGAGTTGTTCAAACAGTTGAAGCAAAATCGATTTTAGAACATTATAGCCATGGTTTGCAGAGATTGCATTCTTTATTATATAAATGTTTATGTTCATGTTCAAAACCGATTTTAGAACTTTAACCTTCAAGTATGCAAACGGGTACCATACTTGGAATACCGGGACTAAGATTGGGTTTCGCCAGTACGCAAACGGGTACGCGAGCTTTCAATCCCAACAGAAATTCTCGGATATGAACCTGTACGCCAGTACGCAAACGGGTACGCATACTTAGGTTCCCGGATTTCTCAAACCAACCGGTACGCAAATGGGTGCACATACTATGGTTCCCGGTCATGGATTACATACGTGCAAGAGTGCACAACATGACATATCAATTAAACTCTTAGAGGATAACAATAGTTGTTTTCACACACTATTAGTATTAAAGCAATTTTCAAGTTATTGAAATAATCATAAAGAAACATTCCAAGACAACACCAAATAATTGTATCACACAAACCATGTAAGATGTTACTCGGTAATTTTCACATGATATAACATGAACTTGGTTGAAGCGAAAGCTTGCCAACACATATCTCGAGAAATATGTAAGCGGGATAAACTCAGCTCGAAATCTCAAATGTGTATTTAGAAAACTATATCATAATACAACATATGTCTCATTATAGGAGATTGAGTAGAAATATACTTTCCAAGTGATAGAAGAGTTTAAGTCTCCACATACACTTTATCGATAAAGTTCCACAAGCTCCTCTTAGTAGTTATTCGTCTTCAAATGATGAACGCCATGAAGTCTAATCTCAACTACACAATCTATGTCCTAGTCCGAGAAATCTATAAATAGGCTAGAAATCAAGACTTATAGTTTTGATCACTAACATTGATAAACATGCTTGAGATAGCAGCGCATGCGAGTTAGACCGAGCAGTGCTCTAACAATATCCTCCCTTTTCAATTTTAGTGACAAAACTATCAATACATATGGATTATAAAATAAATAAAAATTGTAGCTTCTCATCCAAATTCTTGATCTCCTTGGAATCTTCAACACGACTCGAAAACTTCGTCACTTCCAAGTACTCTGTGATCCTAAACGTGTTCAACTCAGCATCATAGTTGTTGAAGATCCGTAGCGATAAAAATGAGAAAACAAATGCTCTCAATCATTGTTATACAGTGTCATAGTATTATTACGCAGCATCAAAGTTCAATTGTATCACAACTTTGACGAAAATAATATGGTGATATGTATCACTCCCCTTTAGTCAATACTTCATATCAACATGAAAACCACTCCCCCTTACATAATGATCCGTAAACCATATGTATTTGTAGTATGAAACTACACATTAATTTTTCCCCTTTTTGTCAATATAAATTGGCAAAGGTACGAAAACAAGTGGGATCCTCGTGAAATTTTCATAGAGATACTTCATGACCAAAAAAGAATAACATACCAACTTATTTAGATGCAATCATAAAGCCGAAGCTAAATGCATTCATCAAGGAGTTTATAAAGATACAAGATAACCCCTATAATATTCCACAGCCACACTCCCCACAAAGACTTGGCAACTAAGCACAAGTTCAAAAAGAACTCTCCCCCATAATATGTCATTCCCGAAAGAACAAAAAAGGCGACCTTGCTTTTACAAGAAAAGAAGGATTTCTTTGGACATAACCAGATCACATGAAAACATGGATTTGAATCCAAAAATCTCAATTCAATCAACCACAAAAATGATCAATTCAATTGGCCATGCTCGACATAAGATAACTTACGGAGCCTCACAGTATATGCACAAAAAAGTATGTATCGGAGATCGATAAATACTGCGGAATACACAAGGATTCATTCTATTTTTCATCACTATTTGCACAATGACATACAATAGACTTAATCCTTGTAAACAAAAGTTTTATCCTTTCTTCCATCAAAATAATGACATAAAGGCTTTAACTTTTGTTTGTCAAAAGTTCATTCTATCTTTTATCAATACTTTCATACCGACATAATAGAGATAACTTTTGAACAAGTATGGGATAGTCACGGGTTCACGGACGTAAACAACATATCCCATAACAATTTTCAATATATAAATCATAAATTTTGGAGTAACAATTAGAGAAGGAGAAGAACTTCTTATTGATAAATAGGAATCAGGTATTACATACATACAATGTTCTTTACATATATATGAAATGGAAAACCTAGTAATCTAATGGACCGCGCATCCATGTGCCATAGGCCCTATAACACTCCTCCTTGTGCGGTTCAATAACAAAGCTTTATACATAGTGCTTTACATATAGTGTTTTGAATATAGTTCTTCAAATGTTGTCCTCTCCTTGATGACTTGTGCCAAAATCAACTGCCTAATGAAAACTTTGACAAGGAAAAACCCACTGGGACAAAACCTTGGTACATCTCTTCACATATAGTACTTCACATGTTATCTCATATTTTACTTTAGTACTTCACATGTTTTATGATCTCCAAGGACCGACTAGTCTAAGTTAATTGTCTCGTTAAAACTTCGCCAGGAAAACCCAGAAGGACAAAACCTGAACTAACGAAAAGGAGTACAATATTAAGCAAACTTAGAACATAGTTTGACATGAATATGTTGCCTCATTAAAACCTTGAAAAAAAAAACCAGTGGGACAAAACCTTAACGAAGGGAAAATAGTACAACGTGAAAGATGCAAGTAAAGGTGATCTGTTGCAGATGATCACTTTTCTCTGTTGATGTGGACTAGTTTCTCCCCCTGATTACTTTCAGAGTTGTTCCAGACAGTTCCTTTAGTCATGTACTATAGCCATAAAAGATGCAATCAATTACATTCTCATCATTGCGAGGTTCCACATGATATCCATTTGCATGGGTTACTTTGGAATTTAACAAGGTGTGGTTATCTCTAGGTACATGTAGAGATTTTGTGACGTATTTGTTCTATCATGAAAACAAATTTTGAGCAGTGCTGCGCTGGATGATCCAATCCCCGTAGTCACATAATAAGGAAATATTTCAACAACTAGTTTAAATTCCTTAAGCTGGTGGGTGGAAAACCACTATCTGTTCGTCATTGAGTCTTGAGATATTAAATAAGTGGTGTGGCCTTATTAGTAACAAAAGTGCGATTCATCTCAAGTACTTTAGAGTGAATATATGTTACGTTTCAGAGGGGTGATATATTTTTCATCCGGATATATCTCAAGTGCTTTAGAGAATTTATGTCTCATGGGAATAATGTACTTTTCATTACATAAGCACATACATGGGATCTAGTTCAAATAAATAGTCAATTGGCCAGACTAAATTCTTTTTGTAATTAAAATTGATGTCTAAAGTATGACCTTTTCATATAAATTGATTGCTACTGTGGTACCTGCATTGCATTGCTTGTACCAATACCAGTAAGAAGATTTATTCCCAACTCTTTGGTGAGAGCTAGAATTACATCTTAGCTTCATCCCATGTTCAGTTAATACCTGTACTTTGGTGTCATTACTAGCGAGAAAAAAATATACATATTTGGCTCGTGATATATATGTCCCTTTTCACAAGCTTCACTTGTGTCAGTACGTCTAGACCTCATTACTTCGGGGTTCTTTATATTTCCAATTTTTATACAATTAGCTTAATTTGAGAAATTTCTTCATCTCAAAGGGTCAAGAGAATCTCATTTTGAATGTCAAACATTTACTTTAGGTTGAATAGCTTACTAAAGATAGTGAATCTCTTGTTGATACTTTAACATATACTGGTTCATTAGTTTATGGATGAAGTAGAAAACATGGAAGAGGGAAAAAAAGATCTGACTCATATCACTTTTTTGTGAGTTCTTCCACAAAAATTGGGATGCATGTGTTTAGAAACAGAAGAGCATATGTAGCTCTACCTTTTACACAGTGCGTTTTCATTGGCATAAAGTTGTATGAAGAAATATATTCTGTTAGAGCATAGCTCGGTTGAACCCACCAAGCTTTGGTATGTCAAGTTTGGTTGTCATAATTTAGTGAATCAAAACTCATCTAAGAATCGCTTGATTATGTACTAGAGTCAACTTTGTATAGGTTAGATTGAAAGTATTAGGATATGAGACATTACAAGTATTGCGAAGATTTGAAGAAGTGAAGAAGTAAGAAGCTATAACGACAACATCATCCTTCCACTTGAGGTTAGTGATATTTGACTTGAACTGTTTCATTCCCTAACGTATCTTTCAAGTGGTGCATATTGAAAACAAAACTGTAAAGCATGTTTGAACTCTAGATAGACATAGTATTAAGGAATATAATATGAAGTTTATTGCTTAAACATTAAACTTCGTAGATAAGACATCGACATAATCATTTAAATGCTATTGTGATTATGTATAGGTATGAGGCGAGGATTTCATCCTAGGAAACAATGTTTTTACATGTGTTTTAAGGAAGTAAGTTCATAAACTTGTTTATGAATCGAAAAGGAAATCGCCAGGCGTTATTGTGATTGTTATTCATTGCGTATCTTGTGAACATCCAATATGTGTGATTTAGTATAACCGCTCATGACTTTTTTGTGTTCTTGGTAAAACTATTCACAAAGGCCTGACTTATGTATTGGTATGACTTTTATTAGTGAAACCGATCTTAAGTAATCACCTGTGAGGTATAATCGAGTTTGTGATTTGTTGAACCGAATCTGGGTAAAGGGGAACCAATCCTACGAAGAGATGAAATACATCACAAAGGGGAATCGATCCTTATATGGGGTGCAGCAAGGTTTATAGTAGAAAGGGGAGCCGATCCTATGAACATGTGCAACGCGTTTTTAGACAAAGGGGAACCGATCCTATGGACATGTGCAACACATATAAGTTAGATACCATATATATGTGGGGAACCGCTCCTAGTACCTAGTCAACCGAATTTTGGAAAGCTAGTGTGACTATGCACAATACCCACATGGAAGTAGAAACGAAACTTGTTTTGGTAGAACCGTTAAACCCATGATTTATGATTGAGTGTTTCTTAATCAATCGCATAGTTCTTGAAAGTCAGATGAACCAATTCTAACCTTGTTTGGAAGTGTGGCAAATCGGTTTCAAGGTTGTAAGTATGAAATAGGACTTACAAAATAAGGATGTCGACATACTTTGAACACGTACAGTAATGTTTATATTTTATTGTTCAAAGTTATTCCTTAATAGCTAAAGGAAGAAAATCACGTGATCGAAATTAAATAAGTTAAGAATCATTTAATTAAGGTTTTTAATTTTATATATGGAAAATGAGAATTAGTAATGTGCATTTACTAGTTGAGATTTTCCAATGAGATTTTCGGTCATTATTTTGGACAGAGAATTTCCAATAATTATGGAAACTGAATTTGAAATGTACTGAATATCTTTGAGAATATTTTCGGTTTTGGAAATTCCTTGGTGTCCAAACTTCCTTGTATATAAATACTTGAAGTTTTCATTTCTAGCAAACTAATCCTTCGTGACAGAAAACTTCCTCGGTTGTGTTGTTACTGGTGTAGCCACCTATTCGGAGAGGAGAGTAACCTAATTAGGCGAAATCTCTTACGGCCGCTCAGTTTAAAGTCTTCTTTGGGATTGAGAAGCTCTACGAGTACCGTTGGTGGGAAACTAGATAATTGTGGTTTCCTCGTTAACAAAATCTTGTTGTGTCATTTACTTTATATTTCCACATTATCGTTGTCTTATTATAATTAAAGTAAATTACACAAACATTAATTCCTATCTACTTGATAAGCAATCATATTGTGTTTGGTTAAGTTCGAACCTTTGTATCAAGTAAACATACTTCGTTGTTGTATTGTCTCGATCTCGTATCCAAAGACGATCACACGAAGTGTGACCGATTAGTTGTATTGTCTCGGCTCAGTGCATAGACAATCACTTTCGGAGAAAGGATTTATAGGTAGGAAAAGTTTTAGCTTGAGGTATATTTGGGTACCTTCGCCTTTTCATATTCCTTTTTCTTCTTCAAAGAAATGATTTCCACCTCAAATACACAATAATGATGCTCAAATACTTCTGAGTCCAAAATGTCATTTTTGAGTCGAGTTGGATCCAACTGGAAAAAATCTTACTAAAAACAATAATCATAACCCGGTTAATGGCCAAATTACGATGATCCAGTTAGTAGTGTTAACTCGTTAAGGTCATAACGTGTTCAAGGTCCATGGAGAGTTAGATGCCCATTTAAAAGGGCAATAGTGCAGTTTAATTAATGTTTTGGTTTCACAGGAATTAAAACAAACAATTAAATGACATCATTTTTAAATAAGTGTGATGTTTATACGAAATAATTACAATTATAATTCTAAAGGTACATGTGCATGAATCTATTCGTGGAAACTAAATTGACTTTGCATGAATGCATGAATATATTTTAATTAAGATTATTTTAATTGTATTTGCATGTGTATGAATGTATTTATGGAAACTAAATAGTTATTTTATATTTGATTTTGCATGAATGCATGAAAATATTTTATTAATCTTATTTATGAGTGGAAGATAATTATGGATATTATTAATTAATTAATTCATTTGTTTTTTTTTATTTTTAATTAACACGACTATATAAAATGTATATTTCATTTTTTCATTTTTAACTATATTTTTTTTAATAGGAAGGAAAAATGTATTACATAGACATGCAAATCATTATGAGACAAATAAAACATATAAAATGAATTTATGGTAAATCATTGAAAAAAATATGAGTAAATCAATCAGGCTTTACATCAGAGATTCATAATGGAACATGAAAAAAATCACTGGTACACAATCATATTATTAAGTGAATAAAATAAAAACAGTAAATACATGTGATGACAAAATAAAACCATACATACTCAGAAGATTGAAAACTATACTAAGTTTTACTCTAACACATACACGTATAATCAGTCTTTGACACACACGATTTTATAACAATATAACATCATAATAATGCCTATGTCAGTTTGAATGTTGAAGGATGTATTTGCTTTCAACTAAAAGAGCATTTGACGATTAGAATAAGAGAAAAGAATAAAAAAAAATTGATATAATAATGCATACAACAGCACATCATGATTATAGACATTAAAAAACTATTGTGGATAATATAGTATAACATATCACAGAGATGTAAAATAAAAACAACTAGTATAATTTATTTATCATACAAACAAGCATATATAGTATGTAATAAAGATACAAACATGCATATATGGTATGTAATAAAGATATAAACCTGCATGTATGGTATATGGTATGTAATAAAGATTATAACATAATATATGGTATGTAATAAAGATTATAGCAATATATTCTTTATATAAAAACAAAGTTTTTTCGAGCGTTGTGGTTAACCGGAGCTTCTGGTTGATTCTGGCCCCACCATAATATCTTTTTTTGGTAATTTTATAATATTTTTAGTTCACAATATATTTTCGACCAATCACAACAAACAAACGAATTATCTAAAATAATTAAATATAATAAAATCTATACATTACCAAAAATGTTTAAAAAATCTAATACATTTAATCCTAACAATTAAATTCACAAACAAAATAAACAAAAAAAGATTGTACAAACAAAATTAAAATAAATTAATATCAAAAAAATATTGTTAATCACGATTTCATTACAAAAATAAATCAATTACAAAATCATAAGAAAATGTCCAATGTCCGATTACAATTTTTGATAATTAAACTAATCTTAATTACAATTCCAAGCTATTAGTTAATATTAAAACTAACTCTAACTGCGATTACATTTACAATTCGAAAAAAGTATGAACTTTGATCAAAGTTTATAAATCAATATACATAGAGTTGTGAATGCTTACCGGATCAAAACATGCTACCCGTTCCGCAAAAAAGCGATCGTTAATCCTGTTCAATAGTTCGAAATAAAACCGTCAATAAAAAATATGGAAATAGCATAACATGATTTAAACAAAACTAAAAATGAGAAACCAAAAAACCTCGATAAGAAAGTATAATCGACCAAAATGAATATTGGTTTCAACATTATTTTTCTTAATATTATTCATTTCACAAAAAAAAAAAATAGAAACAGTTTCCTTTATTTAACGTGTAGAAGATACTCAATAATTTTTTAGGAAAAACATCTCAAAAAAAAAAGGTATAGTTGTCCAAAAATAATATTAATAATTTATTTATCTTATAGGTAAATATGCTAAATATATTATGTGTGAAAAATAATATTTTTTTTCCCAAATTTTGTTATGGCCATTTAATATACAGATCAAGAAATATATAACTATGGAAATATTTATATTATTTTTAAAGCAAGTATCTGTATATAATTATACGAATATTTAAACAAATATTTATATTTATTGATATATATATATTATTTCCAAAGCAAAGTTGATTTCTTATGGTATTTTTGTGATAACTCTATATAAAGTATTCGTGCAAAACCAAAATTCTATGATTTCCATGTTACTTCTCTTTTTTATGATTATTTTGTTCCTTTTTTTCTATTTAGATTGTTTTTAATCTGATCCACTTTTGTTTTCTGTTTTGAATGTATCCTAGATCGGGCACCTGTTACAAATGTAAGTTGAAGCGGCGCATAAGTCATAGAATTTAAAAGTATAAATTATTCCGCGAATATTTTTCTAAATTAAAAACAATAATTATCTTTTGATTAGAATGTCTAAAGGATGCATAAAATAGATTGTTTTTAATCTGATCGACTTTTGTTTTCTGTTTTGAATGTATCCTCGATCGTGCACCTGTTATAAATGTGTGTTGGAGCGTTCGCATAGGTCAAAGAATTTAAAGGTATAAATCATTCCGTGAATGTTTTTGTAAATGAAAAACAATAATTATTTTTTGATTAGTATGTCTAAAGGATGCATAAAAGCTTATTAATGTATATTCATATTGTCGCTGCTTCATGCTTTTTGCTAGATCAAAAAGTTAAGGTTTGTTTAATCTCAACACAGATCATGTTCAATAATTGTTCTTTTTTTTTTCTTTCATTTTCCGTTGTTGGTCGACTAATCAACAATTTTACGATTATTAAGGTTTGTTTAATCTCAACACAGATCATGTTCAATAATTATTCTTTTTTTTTTCTTTTTCGTTTTCAGTATGTTTTTTTGTTGTTGGTAACAAAAAAGATATTTGCACGGATTTTATGATTATTAAGGTAACAAAAGAGATCTTTGCACGGATTGATGGTATGGATCAATAGAATTGTTGTGCTACTACACGGTCTCAATAGTTCGGGTGGTGACAGATCTGTCTTTTTATCGGTTCAAATAATTTTTAGCATGCTTTCTTTTTTTTTGTTTTCCTCCTTCTCGTGAGGTTTGGCATGTTCCCCTCATTTTGTTTGTTTTTCCTTTTATTAATGAAATCTCCACGCGAGTTTTTCCAAGAAAAAAAAGATCAATAAAATTGTTGGCGCACTCTCTTAGTTGTATGGAGATCATGTCTAACGAAAAATATGTCTCTTGGTTGTAAGATCGGCATTAAAGAAATTTTTTTTTGAAATAGCACTAGCTGCAAAAAGGCACTGAACTTAGTGGTGTATCCAACCCAACTTTCAAGGCCTCAGCCAAATATCTACTGAAACAGTAAAATTCTTTTTGGTTAAGTTCTGAAGCTTTCAAATACTGAAACAGTGATACCTTTTTTTCACCGTACATAAGGGGATTGACGGGTTTTTTTTTTGTAGAGTAATAATATTGTGATACCCAATGATTAGAATTTTGTCCTTTGGTGCGCAACGACGAACTCTTTTCTAAAACCCCAAATACATTCCTGCAAGCAATGCTAACCACTCTTTGTATACCGAATAATGAGATTCCACAAAATATAAGACCAATAGCCAGAAAAAATAGAAAATCTTTAATATTCCTTACGAGTATATTTTTTCTTTAAGGTCAACATATTGGAGGAAAAAAATGAAATCGATAAGTAGTATCATTTATTTTCTTCTGCGCATGACCCTTATCTGCATCGTATCAAATACCATATAATTGTACGCATTGTAGTTCAATCTAAAATAAATATTATAATAATTTAAGGTATGCACGAGTGTTTGAGGCTCTCATACATGCGAAGAGCAATATTAGACTATAGTGCAGTTGCTGCTAGATATGGCACATATATTGTGTAGTTTGACGTTTTGGAGAATACATAAAGATAACTGTGGTAGTAGAATGCAAGCTTCTTATCCTCTAAACAAATTTTGATATAATCACTAGGCTTATTCCTATGCATGTAGAACCATTATATTTTTTTTATATATGCACTCATTATGGGTATGCCAAATTTCCAAAGATATATGCTTATATGTCAAATATAACATATATACAAACATATGCTATGGAGTCGGGCGATAGAGACTCCATCACTCGATGGTCTTTTCATCCCCGAATAATTTTATATATATGATATATAATTTCTCTTTCTCTCCTACTTTTTAATTATTCTAATATACTTTTATATTTAAAGGGTCCCACTAAATATATTATAATACTAAAAAATTTATAAATACTCCACCACACAAAAATAAATGATGACACGTCGCATAAAGTAACAAAATTTTGGAAAACAGTTTTATTACCTAACTGCTTTTCTTTTTTCTTTCTATAACTTCCTACTTTTTCTTAAAAAGTGAAACAGTTAAGGGGATTTAGAGGGGGCAAGTTTTTTAGTTAAAGAGGTGTCAGAAAATGAAGAGGGGACGCATACAAAATGGATGTGGCCCGACCACATCGTAGCCGGGGCGATGTTTTTTTCTTCTTAAACTGCTTAGGACAATTAAATCATGTAAGTAGAAAATAGTTCATGTAATGTAGCATCGAAAAGCTCTGTAAAAAGGTATCGGGAATTAGATATCCTAATAACTACTACCTTCATACAGATATTTTTCAAGAAATACAATGATACATTTGCATAATATTGTGAAGGAGAACAACCTAGAAGATTTTTTGGCAATATTTAATGATTTGAGGATAATACATTTTTTTTTTCTATTTGTTGTTTTTTTGGTTTCAACATGGGAACCAAGACAAAGAGAAAATGAAGAATATTTATGTTCAAGATAGCGATCGTTCCTAATAGGGACAACGAAGAGGTGGAAAAGTGTTAGCCAAGAAAAAGAGGATGTCAAAGAATGCTAAAAGAATTTCATTTTCAATGCATTGTCTCCCACAAAATTCATATATGTTTTAGCCTTTTTTTGTTTTATTTTCTTGGGCAACATAAATATTAACTTATTACTTTTTACCATTTTTCTTTTTATAATTTTTAGGTTTTGGTAGAAATTAGTTTTAAACATCAGTCCAAAATTCCAGAAGCAAGAAATAAACCCGTGCATCGCACGGGTGATAAACTAGTATGCATTAAAAATAATAGGCATGAAAGCAAAAACGGCAAGCATGCATAATATAAACCAAATAAAATGGCAAGCATGCATAATATAAACCAAATAGACATTAAAGCAAACAATTACTTTATTTATTTTTTGCTATTATATTTTTTTTAGTTTTTTTTTTAATTAAGAACAATTATATACTCACAACATGACAAAAAGATATGCAATCATCATGACATCTATTTTTGAGATTTAAATTATGTTTAGTGTGTAAAGAAAATAGAGAACGAACAAATTTTTTAAAGGGATTAAATAGATGCTGTTAGATTTTAAATATAAAAACAAAAAGGAAACAAAATTTTTAATAATAAAGTTCAGGGTTCAAGTTGACGGGGTTGAAAGTTTGGGACCTAGACTTGCAAGCTTGGTACCTTGATGATGGCAACTTGATAGGGGATACTCTTATGGTCTCCAAGGCTTTGAAGATTATCCAAGATGACGGGGTTGAAAGAGGGTTGCACTTGAATATAGCTAAAACGGAGATGTTCTGGCCTACTCCGGATCCTAGAGCTTTGGCTACAAGTGTTTTTCCTTCCAATATCAGCAGACCGACTAAGGGTGTGAAATTACTGGGTGGATCAGTCAGCCTTGATGATCAATTCAATAAAGACTTGGTTGTTGGTGGTGTGTACATAAAGACTTACTGGGTGGATCAGTCAGCCTTGATGATCAATTCAATAAAGACTTACTGGGTGGATCAGTCAGGATTGAAGTCAAAATTATTACTCGGTGGTGTGTACATTATAGAATTTAAATAAGTAAATCTAAAAACTGTTAGAGCACTGCCCGGACAAACTCGCATGCATTGCTATCTCAAGCATGTTTTTCAATGTTAGTGATCAAAACTATAAGTCTTGATTTCTAATCTACTATAGCTAAGTATCGGACTAGGATAGAAAGTGTAGTTGAGCTCAAGACCTCCATGGAAATCATCATAAAAAACGAAGAACTACTCAAGGAACTGGTGGAACTTCATCGACTAAAAAGTATGTGGAGACTTGAACTTATCTATCACTCAAAAGTCTATCTACTTTATCTCCTATTTTGAGACAAAAGTCATTTTGCTATATAGACTTTGATTATACACATTTGCTATTTCGAGCCGAGTTTATCTCGCTTATCTAGTTCTCGAAATATGTGTTGGTAAGCTTTCGTTTTGGCCAAGTTCATCTTTACCTAGTGACGAAAGTCATGTTATGTATCAATCACTTTGAAAATTGCTTTGACGAAAAATGGTTTGTGAATAGCAACTATATAACGTCCTCTAAGAATGTTTCGATGATTGAAATGAGAGTTTAGATTACATAACCATTGTTGGATATAAGCATTTTGTGGCAACACATATATGTATAAGTCTTTATTCCTTGAACCAAAGTATGCGTACTTTGTTGATCAGGAAAACCGGAACAAGAGCTGTGTACTCATTCCGTGAACTCAGTCCGCGAACTGGCGGAGGTTCTCATCCCGAGGATATCTGCTGGAGTTTGTGAACTCCTTCCGGGAACTTAAGTCCGCGAACTAAGTCCGCGTACTTGAGTTGGTTATATCTAAAGACGATTTTTTTTTGTGAACTTATATTTATATTAACTAAGGAATGCAAATTGCAAACCATGGCTATAAAGTTCATGCATCGATTCGAGTGAATCAAATCGTTTTTGTTTCAATTGTGTCTTGTGTACTTCTATAAGATTTATATAATTAAACAACTCTCTAACTAGTTCATTTGAGTCATTTGAATATGGTTGATATGAAAATGCTCATATGGCTAACCATTTGGTTAACAATTGTTGAACCAACAAATGTACATGTTTGGGTACGGTTACACAAACCTAAAATCGTGCATTTCATTTGTGTGTAACAAGATAAGTTTTCGATCTAACGGTTGAAAGATATTAGCTTGAATCTAATCAGGTTTTCATCTAATGGTGAACATTGAATTCTTTGTTACTAAGCTAACGTTGATTGCAAACCCTGATTCGAAAGACTATATAAGGGAGAACTCTAGCAGCTGGGAAACCTAATCCCCACACCTCATGTGTGATACTAGTTGTATAAGCTAGAGTCGATTCTCCTTTAACCCTAGGTTTATTATCGATACCCTGTAGGTTAACGACTTGAAGACTTCATTGGGATTGTGAAGTCAAACCGATACTACTTTCTTATAGTTGTGTGATCTGATCTTGTTCACTCTATCGTGTTGAGTACAATCGTAACGATTGGCTTGAGATTAATATCTCCGATAGGCAAGATATAAAAGTAGTCACAAACATCTTCGTCTCATGGTTTGTGATTCCACAATATCTTCTTTCGCCGTGTCGATTAAGATTATTGTGAGGTGATTGATAATACTAGGCTGTTCTTCGGGAATACAAGTCCGGGTTATCAATTGGTTCCTGTTCACCTTGATTTATCAAAAGACGGAACAAAACTTGTAGGTATTTATTTGGGAGAGAGATTTATCTATTATCGTAGACTTTTCTGTGTGATACAAATTTATTTATTAAAGTCTTCGACTTTGGGTCGTAGCTGAAAAGGCGGGGTACAACAACCTCACCCAATATTTCCATTAGAAATCTATATGGACTAACTCTAATATACTTTTAGGAGAATCAACTAGACAGTCAGAATCAATCTTAATAAAAAGTATATCAAGGAGTTAATATCTCTATCCCTAGATTTGATCTTTACTCAAGCAAATGGAAATCTGCGAGTCTTTATCAAATACTAGAGAGATAAACTTGGATGGTACCAAAGACCAATATCCAAGTGTCAATCAATGTAAAATAACAACCAAAGGTTGGATATTCTAATTGATTGATCTTAACGCACAACCTGTGATATTTCAATTATATAACAAAATATACTGCGGAATAGAAATAACACAGACACCAGAAATTTTGTTAACGAGGAAACCGTAAATGCAGAAAAACTCCGGGACCTAGTCCAGATTGAACACTACACTGTATTAAGCCGCTACAGACACTAGCCTACTACAAACTAACTTCGGTCTGGACTGTAGTTGAACCCTAATCAATCTCACAATGATTCAAGGTACAGTTGCGCTCCTTATGTCTCTGATCCCAGCAGGATACTACGCACTTGATTCCCTTAGCTGATGTCACCCACAACTAAGAGTTGCTACGACCCAAAGTGGAAGACTTCAATAAACAAATCTGTATCACACAGAAAAGTCTATGATGATAGAAAAATATGTCTCCCACAAATAAACCTATGAGTTTTGTTCCGTCTTTTTGATAAATCAAGGTGAACAAGAACTAATTGATAGCCCCGACTTATATTCCGAACAACATCCTAGTATTATCAATCATCTCACAATAATCTAAATCGTATGGCAGTGAAACTAGATATTATGGAATCACAAACGATGAGACGAATATGTTTGTGATTTCTTTTTATCTTTTCCTATCAGAGATATAATCTCAAGTCAATTATTCAATTGAACTCGTACTATAGAAAATGGCAAGATCACATCGCTCAACTACAAGAAAGTAGTTTCGTCTGGTTTCACAATCCCAATGAAGTCTTTCAGTTGTTAACCTACAGGATCTCAAGAAGAAACCTAAGGTTAAAGGAGAATCGACTCTATCAAAACCAACTAGTTTCACATAGTAGGTGTGGGGATTAGTTTTTCCAATTGCTAGATGTCTCCTTTATATAGTTTTTAAGTCAGGGTTTCCAATCTAAGTTACCTTGGTAACAAAGCATTCAATAATCACCGTTAGATGAAAACCTGATTTCTCCAAGCTAATATCTTTCAACCGTTAGATCGAAACTTAGCTTATCACACACAAATGAAATGTATTCATTTAGGTTTGAGTAACCGTACCTAAACGTGTACACTTAGTTGGTTCACAAATATTTAACCAATGGTTAGCCATATGAGCACTTTTATATTAACCGTATTCATCTTTCTCATAACTAGTTCAAATGACTCATTAATACTAGTTCAAGAGTTGTTCAATTGCTTAGGTCTTTATTCATAGACACGATTGAAACAAAATCGGTTTGATTCACTTGAATCAATTCATGAACAATATAGCCACGGTTTGCAAAGTTTTCATTCCTTAATTTATTGTTTTAAGCTCATGAACTACCGATTTGAAAAATTACCAGCTTGGGTACGCGTACAGGTATGCGTACCTTAGCTACCGGATTTGAGTTTACAAACTCACCAGAAATTTTCGGTTCGAAAACTTCCGCGGGTACGCGTACGGGTAGGCGTACCTAAGACGACTAGTTTACTAGTTTGCAAACTTACAAACTCAGCAGAAATTTTCGGTTGGAAAACTTCCGCTGGTACGCGTACTCGACCTGTCTCCTTCACTAATACCGCATGCACACATATGCACGCACTTGGTTTCTGGCACATGGATTTATACACTAATGTGAGAACACACTATATATGCTTATATCCATAGTTGGTAATCTCAACTCTACATTTCAATCATTGAAACATTCTTTTATAATGTTATAACAATCGTTATTCACGACTATCGTCATCAAAGCTATTTTCAAGATTGAAACGTCATCATGACTTTCGTCACGGTTAAAGATGAAAATGGTTAAAGTAAAATCTCACCAACACATATTTCGAGAAAAGGATACGCGAGTAAACTCGGCTCAAAATATCAAATGTGCATGTATGAAAACTACGATACTTATACGAATTTGTCTCAAGAGTAGGAGATAAAATAGACTTTGAGTGATAGATAAGTTCAAGTCTCCACATACCTTTTTGTCGGATGAAGTTCCACTTGTTCCTCGAGTAGTTTTTCGTCTTCGTAAGATGATCACCATGGAGTCTGGAGCTCAACTGCACTTAACTATCCTAGACCGAGACTTAGTCATAAGTAAACTAGAAATCAAGACATATAATTTTGATCACTAATATTGACAAACATGCTTGATATAGCAACGCATGCGAGTTCGACCGAGCAGTGCTCTAATAGTAGCAACTCTTAGTTGTGGGTGAGATCAGCTAAGGGAATCAAGTGCGTAGTATCCTCCTGGGATCAGAGACGTAAGGAGCGCAAGTGTACCTTGGATCAATGTGAGATTGATTGGGGTTCAACTACAGTCCAGGCCGAAGTTAGTTTGTAGTAGGCTAGTGTCTGTAGCGGCTTAATACAGTGTGTGTTCAATTTGGACTAAGTCCCGGGGTTTTTCTGCATTTGCGGTTTCCTCGTTAACAAAATTCTGGTGTCTATGTTATTTATTTTCCGCATTATATTTTGTTATATAATTGAAATATCACAGGTTGTGCGTTAAGATCAATCAATTAGAATATCCAACCTTTGGTTGTTAATTTACATTGATTGACACTTGAACATTGGTATTTGGTACCGTTTATAATCAGGCTCACGAATTTCTATCCGTTCGATTTTCTGATTACATTGTGAAATAGAGATACTAGAACTCTTTGATATACTTTATTAAGATTGATTCTAGTTGATTTTCTTGAAAGTATATTGGAGTTTGTGCATACAGATTGCTAATCGAAATATTGGGTGAGGTTGTTGCACCCCCGCTTTTTCAAAAATATTGAAGATGAAAACGTTGGACATAGCTATGTGTTCTCACAATAATGACTATTCCAAACCCTAGTAATACTTCTAAAACACACAAGAAATAAATTTTCATAAGAAGTTTCCTAGACATTGTAGAGCTTTCTCGGGGCATCTACAGAGAATTCCTTCTTTCTATTGAAGAAACCATTGATAATTGAATCATTCAATTCCTCCAAATCTTCAGAAATATCAGTTAACTCACTAAGTTCTCTTTTCGGTTCACGCAGAGTGTTCTTTGTCAGAAACAACATTTGTTCATAGTGAGAAATATCTTCTAAAGAGGAAATGATTCGAGATTTTAAATCATTTCCTTTTCTGATGAAATCCTTCACCATAATCCTAAAGTTATTATCAGAATGACAAACAGACAATGGGCAATTGGAGGAAGAACCTGGATCATTAGTCGTACCTTTACCTTTCTTTTCCTTAAGGACTGAATTCCTTCACACATATACACATTAACTGCGTTTTTTCATGAAACCTGATTTTTATCAAAGAATCTTCGATAATTCTTTTGACATATGGATAATATATACTATCTATTAGATTATATTTTTCAGCAAGTTTTACGAAAAATTTAATCTCATCACATTCATCTGAATCTGACTTGTGCATCGCAGGTACTTGTTTTCTTATTAACACGTCATGAACTTAAAAGCTTAACATTCATTTTCATGAACACATAGGACATTAACTTGAGTCACAATTACGTGATAAACTAATTTTAGTGTTTTTAGAGAATAAAAAAATGTAAATTACCTCGTAGAAATAATTTAATCGCATTTGAACACAATCGACATAATTTGTAAATGCACAATGTACAAACACTTGAGTCGTTCGTGAATTGGTTGAGTCAAAGTATGCAGACCGGTTTGCCAACTTTTTTTTTTAATAGAAAAACTTAGGCAAGCCTAAGAGGCAAACAAAGTAGTAGAAGAGCTTATGCCAAGCCTGCTTTCATAGTTCTTACACATAATAGCATATTTAGAGATTGCAGATTTTGTAGTTTATGAATATAGGTAAGACTAGTTAAAACAAAAGAAACTGGATTGATTTTTGAATGATTGTCTGTAGTAGTGCTTTGCAGATCTTTATAGTGACTAAGGTTGAATCTTCCTTTGATTGCTTGATTATAAAGAAACTGGAACCTTAACAGATTTTCCTTGGATTCAGCTTGAACTTCAATATGCATGTGCTGCCTCTCTTTTGCCCAGTTGAAAGCTAGGCCAGCGTCTCCTGTTGCTCCCCATTCCCCCAAGTGGCCTGAGTTTCCTCTACTATCAATGTTGTTTCCTGCAACATCCAAGATAGTTAGAGCAGAGAAGTATTTTAGATTTATAGGGTCCTGTATGGTACAAATTTTGATGATATAACCAAATTCATGTGGAGCACATTGGTTCATATCATAAGGCACTGTATTGTCTGCCTGATTTTCATGCTCTTCAGTAATCAGAGAAATTTTATTTAGAGCATGATTGGGTAACTTGTGAATTCTGTTATAGTCACATAAGTGTTACTTTATGCTGATAGTTGTATGTTTGGCATTAGGTTTTATGTGATTGAAAACTAGATCACATCTATCCTTCCAAATGAACCAACAGATAGTAGCATATGTATTGTGGTGTTCAGAATGACTTCCAGAGGTAAACCAAGAATTGAACCAAACCATGAAGTTTGTGGTACTGTCAAAATTTCCATGGGAAGCCCCAAAATTTTGGGCAGTTTAGAAACATATGTGTCATAGTTTCCTCTCCACTTTTGCAAATTTGGCATATTGGATCAATGTAGTGTAATATGCTTGCAGTCTTTGCATTAGCGTGAAGGATTTCATGAGCACATTTCCAGATGAAAATCTTTATAACTGGAGCAATATCCATTTTCCAGATGGCCTCCCAGTTTCTTGTAATGGTTTCATTCCTATATAAGTGGTCGATCTTTGACTTGTAAATGGCTTTGACAGAGAACTTTCCAGTGTCATCTAAGTTCCACTGAATTGTGTCCTCATTCCCTGGGTGAGTGCCGCGAGATGGTATTTCTTGAGCAGTGGTGGGGCTGATTAGGGCAGTGGGTGGGTTTGATGAGCTTAAGTGTGGAGTTTGGGATCCAGATGTCTTCCCATATTCTGATTTTATTCCCATTTCCAATTTTCCAAGAACAGTGTTGTTGAATGTTTTGTATGCCTTCTAGTATTCCTTTCCATATCCAAGAGTCACCATCTTTAGCTTTGGTATCCATATTTAGCACATTTCTCCCCAACATGTACTTTGCATCCATAAGTTGATACCATAGAGAATGTCTATCTTGTTCCAGTCTCCATCCAATTTTTGTGATCATAGAACTGTTGAATAACTCCATATTCATAAAGCCAATCCTCCTAGCTTATTTGGTTTGCAAACAACTGTCCAAGCCTTTGGGTTTTCTAGATTTTTGCCCCAAAAGAAATCTCTTTGAAGCTTGTTAAGGTCTTGGAAAGTCTGTTTAGGGATTCTAAAGCAATTCATTTGGTAGATACTGGTTGTGGAGGTAACAGTTTTGATGAGAATTTCCTTACCAGCAGGATTGAGGGGGGGTGTTATTCCAACTAGATAGACTCACCTTCAGTTTGTCAACTCATGGATTAAAAGATTTGATTTTGCTTCTGTGAGTAAATAAAGGAGAGCCTAAGTACTTGTCATCTAGTTGCAGAACTTGGACTCCCATAATGTTGCTGATTATAGGGATGAGGGATAGATCAGTATTCTTGCTGAAAAAGACTCCAGACTTGTTGAAGTTGATAATTTGGCCAGAGGTACTTCAAAACATGTTGAGAATATCCATTAGATTTTGAGCTTCCACTTTAGTAGCTTTGCAGAACATCATACAATCATCAACAAACAGGAGATGATTGATAAAGGGAGCATCTTTACAGATTTTTATTCCAGTAATGATGCCTAGATTTTTAGCATGTATAAGAGTTCTAGAAAGAGCTTCTACGCAAAAGAGGAACAAAGAGGGTGATAATGGTCTCCCTGTTTGAGGCCTCTAGAGGGGAAGAAGAAAGTATCAGGGGAGACATTGATTAGAACATCATAGGATGTGGTGGAGATACATTGCATTATTTTTTGGCACCATTGATCATTGAAGCCCATCTTGTTCATAATAGTAATGAGAAAATCCCAGTCAACTCTGTCAAAAGCTTAGCCATGTCTATCTTTATCCCCATACTTCCTTTTTCACCTTTGACACCTCTTTTAGACCTCATGGAGTGTATGAGCTCATGAGCAATAGCAATATTATTAGAAATTGGTCTTCCAGGAATGAAGGAATCTTGGTAAGGAGATATGATTTTGCTGAGAAAAGGTTTCATCCTTTGGGCTAGCAGTTTGGATATAATTTTGTAGGTAGTATTGCAAAGGCTTATAGGTCTAAAATGAGATGGATAAGTTGGGTTGTCTATCTTAGGTATAAGAGAGATAAAAGTGGAGTTCATTTCTTTGAGAATATGGCCAGAGGTGAAAAATGTTGTACCATTTTGACAATGTCTTCTCCTATCAGCTCCCAATTGGCTTGAAAGAAATTTGGTGGGAATCCATCAGGTTCAGGAACTTTGTCTTTTTCCATACTAAACAAGATGGCTTTAACTTCAGTATAGGTTGGGGTTTGATTAAGGATAGAGTTGTTTGTGGTGCTAATGATAGATGGTATGAGGTTAATGATTTATGGGTTGATGATGGGTGTTTCAGCAGTGGCCATCTTAGTGAAATATTGTGTGAAACAGTTCTTCAATTCTTGATAATCAGAAATCCAGTTACCATTGCAATCCTGGATAGTATCTATCTTGTTTCTTCTAGTTCTGCATTTAAAAGCTCTATGAAAGTAGTTAGTATTTGATCCCCCAATTGATGAATTGGTCCCTATTTTTTGTCTTCCAAAAACTTTCTTCAATATCATGCCAATTTCTGAGGTTTGCCAACTTTGGTGTCATATCTCGCCTACTGAAAATGCCCTCCGCCAAACCTACTCTCTTGAAAATGAGTAGATACATTTTTATGATATTTTTTTCCAAATAGAATGAAAGTAAAATAATAAAAAGAAGAAGAAAGAAATTTAAAAAATAAAAATAAATCTACATTACAATAATCTACATTTCTTTTAATGTTGTTCTTTTTAAAAGTGGACCAGGTTGACTATTGGTGAAACATAGCCCATGGATGTCTCTCACGTCTTGGGTGCCAAGAGGCCCAAGTCATCGGTGCTTTCTTTCGGCCTTAAAGTGTACAAATCGTGTGCACGCGCGCTTCGCGCGCCCGTGGAATTGTAGGGAGGCTGGGTATTTTGTAACAGTTTCAATAGCAATGTTTGTAACAGTTCTGGGAACAGTTTGTGTAACAGTTTTTGTAACAATTTAGTAACAACTGTTGTAACAGTCCCATTACACTTGTTTTTAACATTTATAAACGTGACATGTGCGACGTACGGAGAGCTGCTTGTAATCCAACGGTCCGTCTTCTGTGGTCATCCCATCCGACGGTTGCGATTTCCCCTGGACAAAATTTTCAGCTGCTTGCACTGTTCATTCCCCTGCTGCTATTAAAGAGTACGTAAGTAAGCAAGTAAAGATATAAGAACGAAAAACCTAGAAAGGGGATCAGCCGAGGACTCTAAGAAAGAACAAACAGGACTTGACTATAGAAATTGTACACAGGCGGACTAACACAGATCAAAACAAGAACCTTTGTAGGAAAGCTGCGCCGGGCAATGCAACAGCAAAACTAGAAACTAACAGCTAGGAGGTTAGTTCAGTAAAGGAGAAATTTGGGACAGAATTCTCAATTACACCAACAGAAAAAACTAACCAAGTTAGCCCAAAGAAAGAAAGGTTACTCCCAGGAATGCACACACTGCAATCAGACACCAACAGAAAAAACTAACCAAGTTGGCCCAGAGAAAGAAAGGTTACTCCCAGGAATGCACACACTGCAATCAGAAACGGCATTGACAGGTGCAATTAATAGACAATTGCTAGCAGAGATAGGTAAAAGAGAATACAGCTAGCCTATTCAGGGAGATAGTCTGAAAGCAAATTATGGACTGAAAAGAGGGATAAAACTCATAGTGTAGAACACACAATCTCTCCAGGAATATCAATGAGGGATCAAACATTAAGACGAAAGACCATTCCACAGATTCATATTCAATATTAGACAACTGAAGGTTAGTTAAGCAAAATTGGTAACTTAAAAGGTTAGAAATTGGGACAGAAATACCAATAGAAAAAAAACTAACAAGAATCAGCACAAATTAAGAAAGAACAGCTGATACGAATTTAATATGGACACTGCAATCAGAAATGGCACTGACAGGAGCAAACTAATAGACAAATTCACGAAAGAAGAGACACAGCAAGTCTATTATTCAGGGAGCGAGTCTGCCTGCAAGATTAGCCTGACAGTAAGAATTCAGAAAACAGTACACACATTCCACAGGAATATCAGTGAGGGATCATAGCTTAGACAAGAGACCAAAGCCACAGATTCAGATAGAAAAAATTAAACTTTTACTAATAGACCAATTCCACATATTCAGCTACTATTAGTGCTATAGCCTCGTAGTCAATAGGATTACACGCTGTATCAAAGTACTGGGATTTACAACTTCCAAATCTGTGTTAAATCATATTCCTATGATCAGTTTTCATATGATTATTGTAAACATGGATATTGTTAAGTTTCCTCGACTGCTCACCACAATAAAAACACTTCTTATCTATAGAACCCGCCCATATTTCCTTCGCTTCTGCTTTGCTGACAGCATGTGCAGGCTTTGTCGCTGCATCCTTCACAATCTGTAGAATCGAACCACTAGCTGCTGCTGGCGCAGCAGAAGTAATTGCCTCAGCAACCTCCTTCACAGATAGTGTGTCAACCAGAAACCCTTCCTCAATTGATTGTTCAGCAGCTATCCTAAAAGTCTCTAAATGATTATTCTTTACAATGCATGAGCAACCTTTACCGCCAGTAACTGCACGGATAGCTGCTAGAACACTTTCAGGAGAAGGACACGAAAAAGAATCCCCATATGCAGCAGCGGTTAGAATTCCCTCATTTACCAGCAGATGTTCTTTGCTACCACCTGAAACAATAGCTTCACATAAGTAGATAGTAGATGTAACAAAAAAAAAGACCGAAAATGCATATACAAAGTGAAATTCACATGCAAAATGAAGTCAAGTTTAGTTTTAAGGGACTCGAAAGGTCTGCGAATGATAAACAGTTTTTTCGTGAACAAGAAAAGAGACCAATAAGTTAAGAGTAGGTATTCACTCTCTGCTACAACACCATCTACGAGCACAAATCTTCATTCAAATGGGATTACTCTTTTATTACAAGAGATTCTTTGAAGATCAGATCACTTGAAAGAAAAAAATAAAATAACAGACACAATTTTGAATCACCATTTTACATGGGTCTCAAATGAACATGTAGATGGGTTCACCATCTACGAGCACAAATCTTCATTCAAATGGGATTACTCTTTTATTACAAGAGATTCTTTGAAGAACAGATCACTTGAAAGAAAAAAATAAAATAACAGACACAATTTTGAATCACCATTTTACATGGGTCTCAAATGAACATGTAGATGGGCTCACCATCTACGAGCACAAATCTTCATTCAAATGGGATTACTCTTTTATTACAAGAGATTCTTTGAAGAACAGATCACTTGAAAGAAAAAAAAAATAACAGACACAATTTTGAATCACCATTTTACATGGGTCTCAAATGAACATGTAAATGGGTATCCTGCTGCCCACTGAGGTTATGTATTAGACATACAAAGACTAGTTTTGCAAATTGCGCATTCATCGCATGAAGCAAAGATTATTCAACGACTCTCGCCATCAACTGAACTAAATGTGATTTTTTGTAGCTACAAATTGAGACTAGCCAAGAGAATCTCAACAATTTGAGTCTTAGAACTAAAGAGAATACTAAATTCTCACCCTAGATGGGCTTGTATCTAAGGATTTGTTATTCAGATAACGTGAAGTATGAAATTGCCAAATCGAAATCAAAATCAGTATATAACTTAAGTGGCATGCATATATATATATAATGATCTCAGTAGATTTTTCAAGGAAACAGAATTTAGAAATTTGAAACATATATCAAGTATTATAAGAATCTGCTACCACAAAGAGTTTGAACATGATTCATGACTGGAAAGTGGATTTGAGTTGAAACAACAAAAGTGATTTACCAAAATAGGTATATGAACATACTGGTACTGACAAGTACTTAAAAGAAAAATTCACACAGATACAAAACTTAAACAGGTTATATACCAGAAGTAACCAGAGCCACATTATCCCTCTCACTCGCATAATCTCTTCTAACCACCACTTTGATCTAGATCAATAAGCAACAAAAAAAAAACAAAAAACAATCAAAACCTAAATCTAAACCGTATATTCAACGATACCAAAAGAAATAATTTGGATAACTTTATCGAAAGAAATTGAAATACCTCCGGGAAATTATCTGGATAATCATCATCCAGATAGATCAGATCTGGATGTTTCAAAAGCAATGCCTCTGTGAAGCGATAACTAAATCTGCAAGAAATAAACCTAGGTTTACAACATGTAGAAGATTGGGGAAAAGATAAAATTGAATCGAATTGAAAAACAAAAAATAAAATGAGAATCTCTTCTAACCTTTTTTACACTCCATAATTTCTCCCTGTCCAAATCCTTCCAATCACCCTCAACAATTTCTCTTCCCAAAAAACGATTACCAAACACTCTCTTCAACGGTTACTCTTGTTTATATGATTCGGTGGTACAAGCTAATAGACTGATGAAAAGAGTATTAAATCAAGATTACAGAAAATGGTAGATATGAAAAAAAGAATTCAGAGATTAACTCTGTTGCAGAAAAATGAAAAAGGAAGAACTCATACCCAAGTTCTTCATTACACACACAATGAAAGAAACACAAAATATTTATACAGTAGAGAAAGGATTAATCCAATCCGTGACACACTACACTAGCCAATGGGAGGACACCACGTGTTAACAGACAGCTGGTACAGCTGCATGGACATATAGACATAACTGTGTGTAAAACCTAGTTAGTAATTCGGGATTCGGCAAACGTACGGAACGGCAAACGTACGAGTATTATACGGTTCTGTAAAATCCAGATTCGGTCCAAAATTCGGTCAACTGGACGTGATTCGTCAGTAATTCGGAACGGCATACGTACGTGTATAATTCGATTTATAAATGTGAGTTCGGCTCTGAAAATTCGGTATCTATATATAACAAATAATTTGTATTTATAAGGTCATAGACCAATTTTTATGCATATGTGTGAGTTATTTAAAGAAAAAATAAACTTAATATGATGATATTAATAATATATACAACATTAGTTATCCAAGAGGACGTCGTATGGTGGTTTAGATGCTTTGAAAAGTAAAAGCTAAAGAATTTATGGCGAATTAAGCGGACGTATCATTCGGAATACGTAAAATTCGTGAACGGTTCGCGAATAATCCGGGAATGCCACATAATACGCGACTTGGGTTCGGAGTTGCAAACGTACGCGAATAAAACGGTAAAATTCGCGAATGATTCGCGAACTTACTAACTAGGGTGTAAAAGACGGAGAGTATAAGAAAGGTGTTAACAGTGTTTTAAACTTTTATTACCCCCGCAAGCCAACTTTCAGCTTGTTTCCGAGAAATTGAAATCTAAGACCAGGGAAGCCTTTAGTGAACATATTATGCAGCTTGATCCAAAGTAGAGAGATAATGCATCTGTAAAGTCCATGACCGAATGAGCTTTCTGATAAAATGAAAATCCAATGGTAAGTGTTTTATTCTACTGTGAAGAACTAGATTTGAGGATAGAGATACTGCACTAATGTTGTCACGGTGCATATATGGTATGAGTTAGAGGTAGAAAAATGTGTAGATATTGCAGTAGCTGACAAACCCAGACAAAGTGTCTGAAATTGTTAATGCATCTTTTGCATTGGGTAAGACTATTCCTGAAAAGAATATTGTGATGAAAATTCTCAGATCACTGCCAGCTAAATACGATTTTAAAAAACATGCCATCGTTGAGGGAAATAACCTAGAATAACTTTCCTGAAATACTCTTGTTGGAAAGTTAAAGATCTTTAATCACGAGCATTTATCCAAAGCCGGAAAGGATATTGCGTTCAAAGCACAAAAAAAACACTAATGTACTTGATAAAAGTAAAAGTGTTGGCAACTCTGTGAATGATCCTATTGAGACTGAATCAACAGATGAAGATCTTGATAACTCAGTTTCTCTGATCACAAGACAGTTTAGAGATCCTCTTTTGAAGAGATAAACGCTTCACTAGAGATAAACCCACGTCATCAGTTAAGCCACATGATCGTGTTCCTCCTAAAAACAGGGGTATTGTTGACACTGATGATGAAAATCGGAAGCCAAAATAAATACATATCTGTTGATTATCCTGTATTTTAGAGGCTGTAGATTCTAAATTGATGAGGAAAATATAAGCGGAAGAAAATATTCATACTACATATCTACCGAATGACGAAAGTCACCCCAAAAAACTTTCAGTTTTAAATGAATATAATTGGAAGAAAATTTTTACTTTATTTTCCGATTCCATCAAATCTACGTGTCTCTATATCTTCTAATCATCTGTTATAATCGGGAGGCAAAACAAACTTGACTACCGATTAAGCCCATTTTAGGGTTCGGTAATAATTAACGCCCTATAATCAGAAGTAAACTTAAAAATATATCACCCGAATAAGATCGATGTTCTTGAGGAATGAAGAACACGAGAAAAACGGGAGTTTAAAAATAGATCTAACTCCCAATTCTGGGGAAAAAACCCCGAAAACCCTAGAATTGTTTTTCATTGTTTCGTCAAATTAAAGCAACAAACCCGAAAAATTATAGAATCTTACGTAATTGGGAGCATTTGAAATTGATTGAGAGTACAGGTATCAAAATCACCACCAGCAACTACGTGAGCGGCTTCATCTTTTTCGTTTTCTTCGTCATTTGCAGTTACAATCATTTTGTTCTTTGATTTTTCTCCAATTTTTGGATCGTCACCACGATACGTTTTTCACTTGAGCTTTTGTGGGTTCATTAGTTTTAGTCATCATTTTATAGAACAATCGTCGATGTTTTTAATTCGGCGATCAACGAGGACGATGAATTGAAGTAAAAGAATGAGGGAAATTATTTTTTCTCCCTACAATCAGAGGTGAAGAAGAAGCGGAGAGTTGAAACAAAATTAGATTAGGTTTTATTAATAGAAGGATGTATATGGTAACTTCAGTTTTATAGGGTACCTAGGGTATCTCATAACCCATGTCCTTAGATGAGTATACAAAAGTAGCCCTTGATTCCTTTAGGGTCGTCCCTAAAATTGCAAGGTTAAGTTACTCCCGTAAACCACATACATGATGGATTAATTGTTGATTTTTGAATGCCAAGATTAATCATAATATCGTTGTTAAGTCCAGTATCACTAAGCAAAGAAAAAACCATCCCAAATGCCTGAATTAATGGTAGTTAAAGCGTCCACAATCATGCGACCATACTATAACTAAACTAAAAACTAAAATTTGTTGGTTATACTCGGGGTTGCACGCTACGATGGTGGGGTAAAATTTGGTCAACGTAATTTTAATTTGTGCATGAAATCGAGCGTAATTTTAATCTACGTCTAGCATCCGGGCGGACGTATAATTAAATGTTCCAGTGGGACGTACTTTTAATCTATGTCTGATATGTGATAGATTTTAATTTACGTTTGTTACTGGGCGGAAGCGTAAAGTTGCGCTTGCGTGACAGCCGCATATAGAATCACCGCCTGATGTGACGATTTTAAATTTACTAGTTATTACCATGAGTCATTGAACAGGTGGTTAATGGGGCGAACATTTAAGTTGCGCCTGACGAACAGTTGGTTAATGGGGAGAACATTTAAGCTGCGCCTGATGGGGGCGAACTTTTAAATAGCGCCTGTCTGGAGCGGGCTTTTAAGTTGCGTTTGTCCATCGAACGGATTTTTAAGTTCGGCCATTTCAAATGTAGATACCATTTGCGCACGATACGAGACGTACTTTAAATTTTCGCACGACTGTTTTACTCCGCCTATCAACCAAATTTATTCCAAAATACATTCTGTCACCAACCATGTATGGTAATATTCTTGTCGACCGCTATTCAATTGAATCCTTTTATAGGGGCGACATGTTTTATTAGAGGGGCGGCAGTGTGATAATAATGTCCCTCTAATTGTTTAGGGGGTGTCCAAACTGTTTTGTAAATTGTCTAGTTTATCCTTCTCATTTTTTAACCTAAATCAAAGTTAAAGTGAAAATCTGTTTTCTTTCTTTTTCTCTTCTCCTCCCCCATCAACCATAACCTCCATTAAAACTAAAAATTTCATGTTCTTCGATTAGTCGACGATTCAAAAATTAATCAAGTGTAGTGTAATTACTTATATGAAGTATGTTTTGGAAAACCCAATTAGAGTTTAGTTTATTTTGTTGATTTAAGTTTAATTTCTATCAAAAATTAGGGTTTTAGATGAAAATTGAAATTGAAGTTTCTGGGTTTATGTGAGTTACGGTTGATTTTAATTCTATTACGAACCGTAACTGGAGATTTTGATGTTGTTACGGTTGGTAATAGCAATTACCAACCATATGTTCTTATATATGGGAATTTTCTTCAGTTACGGTTGGTAACTATATTAGTTTACGAACCGTAACTCAGTTACGGTTGGTATCGAGCATCTAGTTACCAACCATAACTCAGTTACGGTTCGTATCGAGCATTTAGTTACCAACCATAACTGGTTTTACGATTGGGTTTTCCCCAAATTTAACCAGTTACGGTTAGTAGTTCATCTTTTACGAACCGTAACTATGATTTACGGTTTCAGTACGAGCAAAATTCCAACCGTAATTAGTTCTGAAAATGTTAAAAAAATTGAATTTTTTACGTATTTGAGCAACAAAAAGCTAGTTGGGACTAATTTAGAAATATACCTGGTCATTTTCAGGTAATGGTTCTTCACTTTGTTGGTTAATTTCTTTAATTGATTGATGGGTTAAACCATCTCTATCATCTTTAATTTTTTTTTTTTTTAAAAGAACTCTAAAATCTGATTTTGTTTTGATTTAGAGTTAATTGAAGTGAAACTTAATCATTAGCACTAAACTAGATTATCATCACTAAACTAGATTATCAATTATGAAGATTAATTTGTCATTTCCAATATTTTTTGATAAGGGACATCTTAAATGATCTTGTAGTGACCCTTTTTGTAATATTAGAATGCCACCATTCTAATAAACCATGCCACCCGGGTTACATTCAATTTGACCAAATATAGTTGTACTCAACCTTTTACTCGTCCATTGTGGACGCTCTTAGAGTCACTTGAGAACTCTGCTTTTGGACAATGGTTCTAATTTTCCTTTGGCTTTAGGGTTTCTGTCCGTGTACTTCATTCTTTCAACATAGTTGAGGAGGGAATTCAAGATTCCCTGTCCATGGCGACTACCAGCGTTCAGGGGACAATGATTCGACACATGGTATGGATCTCAAGACACTTACTTTTCAGTCTTCTCTCTTTCTCACCCTCTCTCCTCGTACTAACTGTGTTTGGGATGTATACCATTGTCAGAATCTCATTTCTTGCTTTCGTCGAATTGTAAGTTGTACAAACGATTTCACTTTACTTTATATTTCCTATTTATCTTTAATCCTGTATCTTAATTCGTGTGCTTCTGTTTTCAGAAAGCACGGATTCAAGTTTGGTTGTTTGAGCTGAAAATCTTGGAAATGACATCCCAAATTGTAAGTTTTTTCTCATTCTTCTATTGCAATTTGGAATCCAGTGTTAGAATTGCAATTTTATGTTATTGAAGGACTGTAGGGTTTGATTCAATTAACACACTAGAAATTTTAAGCTTGTAGCTGGTTAGTACATAGACTTGCTGGCAACATGTTTGATCAAGATTCTGGAAAAGGATCTTATGCAAATGTTGAAAGAAAAAGAAACGAATCAAAGAATTCATCCCCGTAACGGGATGCTTCCTGTTTTGGGTATCATTTATCTAGAAACTTTCTTTCTAAGCACCAGTGTATAATAATAGTTTCCAGGATTCGTACATCCTCCATCAACTGTTGAATCAGTGTTTTTTTATTTGGATTGTTGGCATCGTCATATTGATGGTTACTCAGAAAAGCAGGAGAAAGAGCGTCTTTTAACTGGAATAAGTAGACTGAAATTTGATAATTTTGTTTCCATACAATCTACCATGAAGTACAGTTCTTGAATTAGTTGGTGTGAATCAAAGCCGTTTTACTAATTACAAGTGGATCATAAACAAATAATAGCACGATCAGATAGATTTTGCTATGGGATAATAAATAACTCACAGCTATGAAATGTTTGTGTTTTGACAGGCAGCTGCTGTGAAGAACACCAATGAAACTTTCCATTTTTTTGTGGATAACATTTCTTTAGTTCTTTTGAGTGTTAAGTAAAACAGTTTGTGCTATTAAAGTGGTCATGGAGTTGGGCAGCACATAACGTGGTATAGCTTATATTTGGGTCAGTTTCAAAACTTTCGACTTTTCAAAAACACAGTCAAGATTACAGGATACTGGTTACCAGGACTGTTATACAAGTATCTAATTTTACCATTAGGTTCCATTGGTCATATGCGTGAACCGGCTGGGGTATTCCCAGTTTCCTTTTGGTCATAAAAGCATTAAATCATGAAAAGATGATTCTTATAGATGACAATGCCTTTTAGTTACTGGGTGTGAGTTGCAATGAATGTCAGGTCATGTTAGCAAGATGACCTTGTTGACTATGTAATCAGTTGAACATTATTATTCACTGCCTACAATCAACTTATGCAGAAGCATCTCTTTTATGCTCAGTACTGGGGATACTTGTTCGACTTACATTATCATGCGGACCAACTGAAATATGTGATTTCGGAATCTTTTCCTAGGTGTGCGGTATAAGAATTTCATATTTTTGTGAATGTATGTTAGCATCATCATGGGTATGTCAATAAATGTAGGCAGTGGCTGTAGACATTTATCTTTATCATCGCAAGACCATGGCTTTGTATTGTGTATCATTAGATAGCTAGGATAATGAGTAAATGTTTGCTTTCTCCACAGGTATTTGATGGATACACACATTTGACTCTCCATAATGCTGAAGAAGCGAACATCACTAGTAATACAAGGATGTCATTGGGTAAGGGGTTATTTGATTGCTGTTACTTACTCTCAAAAAACATCTCTTTTTCATATTTCTTACTCTTACACTGTTATTGCATTTTACAGGGAAGATTTTTTGGAGTTGTTATGGAAACTTAGAATTTAGAGATACTGGCACAGAGAATAGAAGTAAATTTAATAACCTAAGTTACTGTAAAGGAATTGAGTTTGAGATATCCTCTTCCTTTCCAACTAATAACCCTAACAGTAATCTTGTGGAAAAGTATGACTTTGTTACTGGTGCTGAAGAAGAAAATATTCAAGGACATATGGTCCTAGACTCATTTGCTGAGGCCCACAATCCACAATCTGATTCCGAAAAAGAATCAGAAGAAGAAACTGATGATGATGAGGATTTTGGGGTCTTGAATTCGTTTAGAGCAAAAAGTAACCATCAAACTTCAGAAGCTGAAAAAGTTACAGAAGTTGGTGATGATGAATTTAGAAACCACCCTTTGGTTAGAGAAGTATGTAGACTAATTCAACATAGGCAAGCGTGGAATCCAGATCTTGAAGGAAATTTAAGGCATTTATTAAGAAGCCTCAAACCTCGGCAAGTATGCTCAATTCTCCGTAATCAGGTTGATGAGCGAGTTGCTCTAAATTTTTTCTACTGGGCAGATCGACAATGGAGGTACCGCCATGACCCACAGGTTTACTATACTTTGCTTGAGATTCTAAGCAAAACAAAGCTGTGCCAAGGTTGCAGGAGAGTTCTTCGGCTAATGGTTCGACGCCGTATTGAAATGCAGCCGAAAGCATATAGGTATTTGATGATTTCATACAGCCGAGCAGGCCAATTGAGGAGTGCAATGCGTGTTTTAAATTTGATGCAGAAATCAGGATGTGTTCCCGACTTGTCTGTTTGTAGCACTGCAATTTTCATTCTGGTATTAGCAAATCAAATGGAGAAAGCATTACGGTTTCTGGATAGGATGCAGAGGGTTGGAATTGAACCTGATGTCGTTACCTTTAACTGCCTGATAAAAGGCTATTGTGACGTTCATCGAGTTGATGATGCCTTGGAATTGATGAATGAAATGCCCCTAAAGGGGTGTAATCCTGATAAGATCAGTTATTATACTGTCATGGGTTTCTTCTGTAAAGAGAAAAGAATAAAGGAAGTGCGAGAGTTGTTGGTGAAAATGAAGATGGATGGTAACTTAATGCCAGACCAAGTCACATACAATAATCTTATTCATGTTTTGTCAAAGAATGGGCATGGTGACGAGGCTCTTGATTTCTTGAGAGAATCAGAAGAGAAAGGATTTAGAGTGGATAAGGTGGGATACAGTGCAATAGTGGACTCGTATTGTCAGAAAGGAAATTTGGGCAAGGCAAAAGAAATTGTTAATGAGATGTTTACTAAGGGTTGTCTGCCGGATGTTGTTACTTATACTGCAGTTGTGAATGGGTTTTGTCAGACAGGAGAGGTTGATCAAGCTAAGAAGATGATTAAGAAAATGTACGAGCATGGCTGCAAACCAAATACTGTATCGTACACGGCATTGTTAAATGGGCTTTGTAGGTCAGGAAACTCATCAGAGGCTAGAGAGATGATGAATATGAGCGAGGAGGATTGGTGGACCCCAAATGCCATCACATATAGCGTTGTGATGCATGGACTTCGTAGGGAAGGGAAATTGGCCGAGGCTTGCGAGGTGGTAAAAGAGATGGTTACAAAGGGTTTCTTTCCAACCTCTGCTGAAATTAATCTATTACTTCAATCTATTTGCCGAGAAGGGAGGGTTGATGAGGCCAAGAATTTTATGGAAGAATGTTTGAGCAAGGGCTGTGCTGTTAATGTTGTAAATTTTACAACTGTAATACATGGGTTTTGTAAAGAAGGTGATTTGGAAGCTGCTCTTTCTTTGGTGGATGACATGTATCTTAAAAACAAACAGCCTGACGTGTTTACGTATACAACATTAATTGATGCATTTGGTAAAAGCGGTAGAATGGAAGAGGCGACTAAGCTTACTGAAAAAATGCTTCATAAGGGATTGCTTCCAACACCAGTTACTTATCGGACCGTTATCTCTCGGTATTGTGAAAACGGGGAAGTGGAAGAACTATTGAAGTTGCTTGAGAAAATGCTGTTAAGGCAAGAATTCAGGGCAGCTTATAATCAAGTTGTTGAAAAACTTTGTAGATTTGGTAAGCCGGAGGAGGCTTATAAGGCTTTGAACAAGGTTTTGAGAACAGCGTCAAAAACTGATGCTGATACGAGCCATTTGCTTATCGAGAGTTTCTTGGAGAAGAGACTTCCTTTATCAGCATACAAAGTCGCTTGTCGAATGTTCAATAGGAATTTGATTCCTGACCTGAAGTTGTGTAAGAAGGTGAATGAAAGATTGATATTAGATGGAAAGCAAGTAGAGGCAAAGAGGCTTATGATGAGATTTGTTGAAAGGGGACACCTTTCACCTCAGTGGGAGTAAATATACGGAAAATGTAGAACCCACTGATCTGTTACGTGTTTTCTTGGTTAAATGAAATGAATACTGGGAGGTCTGTCATTTTTGCATCTACCTTCTTTTACATTGAAGCTACTGTGACCTGAATTAGGTTGCTAGTATCTCTGTATACTGAATCTAAAGCTAAAGCCGTAAGAGCTCCAAGCTGATGGGTGCACAACAAACAATCTCTTCAGTAAAAGTTCATGTTATTCAGATAGGGTATTGCCGTGATACAGTTTACTCATACAAGCTGTTAAACCGTACAAAACCTCTAAACCACTACAATCTTGAGGAATATAAAAAAAAGAAAAGGTCCAAGAAGATTACAGTACATTGCTGAACTGCATCAGCAATCATCTGTGTTCATTAGTTTCAGTAGCAGCTGGCGAGTCTATTGGCTTGTCAGAAGCACTTCTATTCCTCACTTTCCTTGTTCTTGTTCTTCTCTTTATCTTGATCCTTGTTCTTCTTCTCCTTCTTCTCTTCCTTTGATTCCCCATCCTTTTCTTTTTTCTTGCTGCTGCCATCTTTCTCATCTTTGCTCTTGTCCTTCTTCTCTTTTTCTTTTTTATCCTTTCCATCTTTCTCCTTCCCTTGTCTTTCTTTTTTTCTTCTTTCATGTCCGTGCCTTCATCCTTCTCCTTCTTCTTTGATTTTTCATCTTTGCCCTTAGCCTTCTTTTCATCCTTATTGTCTTCTTCACCATCTTTGTCCTTCTTCTTCTTCTTCTTCTTCTTTTCTTTCTTTTCGTCTTCCCCTTCCTTCAGTTCTTCTTTGCCATCTTTGTCTTTCTTCTTCTTCTTTTCTTTCTTTTCATCTTCCCCTTCCTTCAGTTCTTCTTCGCCATCGTTGTCTTTCTTCTTCTTTTTCTTTTCTTTCTTTTTGTCTTCGCCTTCCTCGTCTTCTAGACCTTCATTTTTCTTCTCCTTGTCTTTCTTATCTTTTTTAACTTCTTTGTCTTTCTTTTCCTTCTTAGCTTCTTTTTCTGTTCCCTCTTCATCTACAGCATCTCCTTCTTCGCTCTTCTTCTTATTGTCTTTCTCTTTTTCCTTCACCTCTTCTTCTTCTCCATCTTTCTCCTTTTTTTCTTTCTTCTTCTTTCCTTCATCTCCCTCTTTGTGTTTTTTCTCCTTGTCTTTGTTTCCCTTCTCTTCACCCTCTTCATGTTTTTTCTCTTTCTCCTCTTTGTGTTTCGGCTTCTCATCTTCAGTATATGTACTCTTCACTTCCAGCTCCATTTCAGTTTTCTTCTCGTCCTTGTCTGCCATATGTTCTTTTGAAATTAGCTTTAACAAGAGAGTACTAAACAATTTCTTTGCTTGGTCTTAGATTGCCCTGCAGTACAAACATATAAGCCCTTTGAGTAAACTGACATTTAAGATCTCAATTGTAAAATGAAACAGCATTCCAACAAAACCTTAACAACAATTAGACAATCATAAAATCTAGACTGCTAAAGAAAAGCGCATTAGTTGATCCACTAATACTAGTCTAATCCCAAATTTTCAGTACTTTTGGCAGCATTCTTTGCAAACTTCTGGAGTGCCCAGTGCAGTTTTGGATCAGTCCTATTAGAAACCGATGCTGCACTAGCACCGGAACGGTCATAACGTCGCATTCACACAGAACCCTTTCTCATACACCAAAATCTTATCCTATCCGTGATTATAAGGCAGCTTATTGAATTTTCCAAAGCAAAACTGATCCATTTAATTCGATCTTACGAAAAATCTAGATCTACTTTTTAGTGCAAATTGATCGTCTAAGAAGTTAACTAGAATGTGTAATTCTGATAGCTCTGATGTAATTTAAGAATCGCACACGCAGAGATGTTTTCAAAAGAACAAGTTCATGATCATGGCAACAAGTTTAAGCATCTTTCTTGATCATTAATCACATTAAAGCAATTTCTACTAAACAAAAGTAATTCATAAGTGAAAACTAAAATCAAAGAAACGGAAGAAGTGCAATTAACATACCTAGACTGGATTGATCTGAATTATCTCTTCTAAAATGGTCTCCGCGATTTCAATATCCAATACAGTATTTATTAACAGATCGAAAATTCTTTCTTTTTTTCTCGTTCTTCTTTCAGACTCGATGTAAAGGAGTAACTCGTAGCATCCAAGTCGATAGTATTTATAGAGAAAAGCCGTAGTAAAGGAGTAGTAACCAGTAGCCAACGCGGTGAATCCAAGTCAAAATGAGTGTCTTGGCGCTACTTTCAAGGACTCAGTGGGCCTACTCACCTTTGACAAGTAGGTGGCAGTGGATGAGACGATGCATAATGGCCAGCGTGTCCGTAACGCGTCAAATATGCTAGACTAATCGAACCAATAGATGACGGCATGCATGTTATGGCAGTAATGCTTCGGAAATATAATGCACGCACGACCCTAGTTAGTAAGTTCGCGAATGATTCGCGAATCATTCGCGAATTTTTCCGTATCACGAATTTTACCGTCTTATTCGCGTACGTTTGCAACTCCGAACCCAAGTCGCGTATTATGTGGCATTCCCGGATTATTCGCGAACCGTTCACGAATTTTACGTATCCCGAATGATACGTCCGCTTAATTCGCCATAAATTCTTTAGCTTTTTCTTTTCAAAGACTCCACTTTTTGGGCTTTACTGCCTCCCGAACATACACGACCGAATATTAAAAGTGTTGTAATTTTTATGAAACAAAAACGACTGAAGAGATTTGAAGGTGAAGGTGAGAGAGATCTCAAACTCACTAACCAAGCATCTAAACCACCATACAACGTCCTCTTGGATAACTAATGTTGTATATATTATTAATATCATCATATTAAGTTTATTTTTTCTTTAAATAACTCACACATATGCATAAAAATTGGTCTATGACCTTATAAATACAAACTATTTGTTATATATAGATACCGAATTTCAGAGCCGAACTCACATTTATAAATCGAATTATACACATACGTATGCCGTTCCGAATTACTGACGAATCACGTCCCGTTGACCGAATTTTGAACCGAATCTGGATTTTACAAAACCGTATAATACTCGTACGTTTGCCGTTCCGTACGTTTGCCGAATCCCGAATTGCTAACTAGGCGCACGACTGCTTTCCATGATGCGAGTGAGTACTACTGAGTCGGCTGATCTGTGCATTTCAACTGCGCATTTTCATTTTATTTTATTATTTTACTCAAAAAAGACAAGATATATTGAAAATCATGAATACCACAAGAAGTGGCAGCTAAGAAAAAAAAATAGAGTTCCACAGATGGTATAAATAGCGTGACCTCAAAACTGAAAATGAAAAGAACTCAAAAGGGAAATTGCCTCCCAGGTTACTACAATCCTATGACCCCTTCCTAGTTGAACAACAAACTATTTAGAGAAATGTTATGAAAGATCTTTGTACCTAAAGACCAGTAAAACAGCAAAACATTTGACTTCACACAAGAGCTGATAAATTTTTTTATACTTTCCTTGAAAGAGTCTTCCACTCCTTTCATTCCAGACAACCCACCAAATTGCAAATGGGATCATGCTCCACAACCTATTCTTCAAAGATTTACCTTTCTTCTTGTTCCACTCCCACAATGTTGCTTTTACATTGTCTCTGAAAACCCAAACTAGCTTGAAACTGTTGAAAAAAAAAAGTTCCATAGTTTCCTAGTCTCCTCACAATGCAAAAATAAGTGAGAATTGGACTCAACAGCCTTCTTGCACATAATGCAGCCATTTTTTACAACAGAATTATGTAATGTGTCTAAAGTTGGGGCTGCATTGTAACATAAGTTCCAAGTAAAGAAGATTACTTTTTGGGAAATTCTAGGATTCCATAAACTTTTGTGTGGAATCTGATAAAACCTGCAAACTCAATAGCATCATAACAAGATTTTACTGTGAAAGTATTACCAGCATTCCAAGTCAAGAAATCATCTCCAGAGTCAGCTACAGTTGGAGCATTAAGTTGACCCAATAAATTTGCAACCATTCCCACTTCATCTTCCTTGAGATTTCTGCAGAAGTTGAATCCCATGCAGTGATATTGTCAGAGAATTTGATCATGTCTCTTATGGCAGCATATTTATTTCTTGAAATTCTATGAAGTGAGGGATATAAGCTAGCAAGTGAATGTTCACCTATCCACACATCATTCCAAAAAGAGCATCTGTTACCACTTTGAATGTGTATAGTAGAATGATGTTGAACAATACTCTTAGATTTTAGGATTCCTGCCCACAAACTCTTACCCACAGAAGACCTAGAATCATTTGGTAAAAGAGCATTTTCAGATCCTCCAAATTTTTGGTTTATGATAGATCTCCAGAAGGCCTTTCTCTCTGCATTATACCTCCAAATTCACTTAGCATGTAAATCTTTATTAATGAGTCTCAGCCTTTTTACTCCTGTTCCACCTCTTTGTTTAGAGATATTTACCTTGTTCCAACCTACCCAACCTCTTTTCTTGTCAATACCCCAAAGAAAGCATCTCATAATCTTGTCTAATTGTTTTTCCACAGAAGCAGGCATTTGAAAAAGAGAGAGATAATAAATTGGTAAACTGCAGAGCACATGCTTGATAAGCATCAACCTTCCACCCTTTGATAGATATCTTCTCTGCCAGTTGCTTAATCTTTGTTGAAATTTCTGAATGATCACTTCCCACACAGTCACTGATTTTGATTTGCTTCCTAAAGAAATTCCCAAATAGTTTAGAGGAAATTGCACTTTTTGACAACAAAAAATCAAAGCACAAGAGTCTACAAATTGAGCATTTCCAACAGCCACCAAAGCACTCTTCTTGTAGTTTACTTTCAAACCTGAGATCATTTCAAAAGAAATTAAAATGTTCTTGAGGTTTGTAATATGTTCTTCACTGTCATCTAGAAACATAATTAGATCATCTGCAAACTGTAAACGCTGTATAGTGTCACCATTTGCAGAAGGTTTGAAACCTTGAGTGAGATTCAAATTTGCAGCTCTTTGTATCATTAAGGAAAGAACTTCAACCACTAAAATGAATAAGAAAGGTGATAATGGGTCTCCTTGTATTACCCCTTTACTGCTTCTGAACAACTCAGAACAAGAACCATTCAAAGAGATAGAGAGTCTGACATTTGCAATGTATTAGTGGATCCATTTCCTCCAGAAATTCCCAAAATCAAACCTTGACATTGTGTAATCTAAGCAATTCCAATTTATATTGCCAAAAGCTTTCTGCAAATCTACTTTAACCACTAAACCAGGAGTATTAGATCTTTCTCTTGCATCTATCAGTTCAGAGGCAATCAAGATTCCATCTGTAATCTGCCTTTCATCTATAAAAGCCCCTTGGAATTTAGAAATTATAGTTGGCATTACCACTTTCATTCTATCAGCTAGACACTTAGAAATGATTTTGTAAATGCCACCTATGAGACTAATGGGTCTGTAATTATGCATTGAGACAACACCTTCACACTTTGGAAGAAGGATAATATTTGTACAGTTTAGTCTCCAGTCTAAACTACCAGTATAGTGGAACTCATTAAAGACATTCATTAGCTACGGTTTAATGATATCCCATGTAGCCTTAAAAAATTCCATTGTGTACCCATCAGGACCTGGTGATTTGTTTAAACCAAAACACTTAATCACATTACAAACTTCATCTTCAGAAAAAGGTCTCTCCAACATGATGCTATTCTGCACACTCAAAGAAGGAAGTACTAAGTCTTCAAAAGTAGGTCTTAAAGGATACTGTTCTGTGAATAAATCACTGTAGAATCTCTTTGCCTCAGCATTAATATAATCCTTATCATGACACATAGTATCATTTATGACTAAGGATGTAATGCCATTTGCTCTGTACCTGCAGGAAGCATTCTTGTGATTTTTTTTTTGAATTCCTTTCACCATCCATGAACCATTGGCCTTTTGATCTTGCATGCATTTCCTTGCAAGATTTAGGGAATCAGTTTTATGCTGTAACCTGAAATTCTCTCCCTCAGCAAATTCATCTTGTGACAACCCATTTATTTCTTCTAGGTTGTCCATCACATCAATAAGGTTTTCCAATCTATCCTGCTCATCCTGTAAGGAGCCAAAATTTTCTCTACCCCACTTTTTGATGAAATTTTTTAAGGCTTGTAGTTTTTTTGCCAAGATAAAACTTGGTTTGCCACTAAAAGTTAAATTATTCCATCAAATCCTCATATTATTTAAAAAATCAGGATGAGATAAGAAATAGTTCTCAAATATAAAGGGAGATTTGAAAGTAGTACCTCCATAGCAACTCAATAGGATGGGATCATGATATGAAATTGGTCTCTTGAGTCTGGTTTGGATAAGGCCTGGACATCTATCCTCCCATTCCATAGACATGACAAATCTATCGAGTCTTTGGAGAAGTGGAGAAGATTGAGAGTTTGTCCAAGTGAATCTTCCCCCTGCCATTGGAATATCCACTAAATTCTGAGAATTTAAGAAATGCTTGAAATTTTTCCTGTTTCTTTTGGTACCACCAGCTCTATTTCTGTCAGCTTGACACAAGATAACATTCCAGTCACCCCGAATATGGCTCAAACATAATGGTTCGAATGTCTGCTAATTCTTGCCAAAATTGAGCATAATCAGCTGGATCAGAAGCTCCATACACTGAAGTAAAAAGCCAAACGAAACCATCATTGGTGTTTTTAAATCTGATTGATAAAGAGAAAGCACCTAAAAGAACTTCCTCCATGATTACATCATCACCATTCCACATAGTTATAATACCTCCAGAATTACCTTCAGAAGGAACGAAAGCATACTCACAATTGTTGTTACCCCATAAGGATCTTATAAGAGCATCATCTACATTTTTCATTTTAGATTCTTGGATAGTGCAAATTGAAACTCTATTTTTCCTAATTGCCTATCGTACTGCCTGAACTTTGAGTTCATTGTTCAAGCCCCTAAGGTTCCAAGACATGATGTTAAGATCCATTACAAAGATTCTTATCCCCCGAAGATACAAGAGTATCCTGAACAAATTCTTCCTCATCTATCGAATCATAATCCTCCAACCCATCCAAATCTTCAAACATTGGCTGGATATTGTTTTCCTCCGAATTATTTAGAATGAGAACAAGATTTTTGCATACATTGCGAGAGTGAGTATTATCAAAATTAATACCTAACTGTCTATTGAAAGAAATATGAAATTCCACCATTTTTTGTATTTCAATTTCTTGAGACGTATTAATTGAATTCTGATTCTCAACGGCTACATTTTTTGAAATAAGCACTGTGTCAGCTGCACATGTGTCTTTTGTAGCATTTGTAGAATCAGAAATTGCGCATAAAACTATGGGAGTAGTATTAGCCTGATTACAATTTAAGGATCCAAAATAGAATAGTGGCAAATTAACTCCACCACCGTCTGATTGACACGCACGCGAGACAGATCGGAGTGTGTTGGAAACCACCGTTCCTTTTGGCGCAGAGATATTTGAATTGAGGATCGGTGAAGACCCTGATTTACACGCAAGCGAGACAACCGAATCACTTCAATTCAAATATTTTGTGGGTGTCAGATCTTGGGTAGAAACACCTACCGAGTGCCCCAAATTATGATCTGAAACCTTCATATTTTTTATTCTTACTATTACCCAGGGGTGTGGATCAGTCAAGTGAAATAATAACCCCGAGTCATGTGAGCAGACCCTGTTTGAACTAGGAGTAGTAGAATTACCCCTTAGTAACAAACTGGTTACTGGAGTGCTTTCCTTATTCAACAAACTTTGCGCCGAAGTATCCGTCTTATTTGAATTATGAGGAATATTTCTCGGCGTTGAAGTAAAATCTTCACTTGACGTAGCTTTTGATTCTGAAACAAAAACTAAAGATACAGATTAATTGGAGGAATTAGGTAGCTGAGATACAGGGATTTGTTGACCTGTTGAATCCACCACCATGACCACATATTTTAGTTTTTTCTTGTGTTCTTGAGAACCAAAAGACTCTTCCTGGATCCATTCAATACTTAGCCATATGTCCTTGAAAGCAACATCTGCAGGGATTTTATTAAGATCACAAAGGACCTTAACCTTACAACTATTAAGTTTTGACATAGCAGTAGTTGATGAATGAACTTCGACCACCTTACCCCATGACTTACAAATTGAATTGAAAGAACTTTTGAACCATAAATGTAATGGAAGTTCCCCAATTCCAATCCAGTGTTGACCTGCTAGAGAGAAATCCCCTTTGATATAAGCATCATCCTGATGCCATTGTCTGATAATGACCTGTGAGTTACCCACCATGAAAGTTTGAGGATTTGAAAACATGGAGAAAGAATCCATATCTCCAACTTTGAAGAAAGCTAATTTCCCATTGATACTGCGGAGATTAAGATTTTCCATTTTAAAAACCTTTGAAATGTCCTTTGCAATTCTCTTCCAACCAATATTATAATTTTGAATTATTACTGCTAAACCGAGTGAATAAAAATCCTCTGAAAACTCCGGAGAAGATGAAACTGGCTTCCATCTGTTCTTCACATCCACACCTTGATTGACAATCATGTTCTTCACATCCACACCTTGATTGACAATCATGTTCAAGTTTGAAACTTTTTGTTGTTGAGGTTTCTCTTTTGCGACAGAAGACCATATTGTATTCCAAACTGCACCCTTCACACCACTTGGAATGCAAACAAATCTTTGAGATACATTTGTTGTTCGAGTAATCTTAAACTAACAACCATGTTTGTTTGATAGCAATTCTATTAGAATTACCACCTGATTAAATCCTCGAGACCATTTCTGATTTTTCTTAGAAATAACCTTCACTGCTTCTAACGATGAAAGATGAACCCAGTTTATAGCTTCTTCAGGTAAAAAAATCCAATTTCTGAAACCTCTAAATCTCTCAAGAACTTTTCGTTCTCTTAGTTTTCCTTTGATGGACCAAGATAAATCAAAAGATTTTGATTCCAACAGTATAGTGGTAGAAGACTTCATTGAGACTTACTGCTACTACCGAGAAAAAAACAAAGAAAAAATTTGTAAAAAAACAAAACAATGGCGAAAAGGATCTCCACTAACCAATAAATCCTGACCCCAAGAGGAAAGATCAAAAAATCCGTTCTTGGACGGCAGAGAAGTTCAGTATAGCACATTCCTAAAATGAATCAATCACAAGTGATTGAATCCATTAGGAGGCTGAGATCCGAACAAATGAAAAAAATCGCCATGAGAGAGAACTAATAGCTTAGGGGTATCATGATTGTAATGTTAAGCGTCATTTTTCCACTGTATCTGTGTACAAACAATACCCGCGAAACAACGAATTAACATGCATACATGCTTAATTTAAAATGGACTTGAAATCTCGATTTCAATTTCAACTATGCATCGTACGTGGTTTTCCACCCCTCAAAACTGCATGCTTGGATATCCATGTAGAAATAGTTTTTCGACCTCTAGACGAAATCCAGGTATGTCATAATGCTGCCGGTTTAGGTCGGACCAAGAAATCTTACTTGGAATAGGATGGGAATCATATAATCAGTGTAGATAACTTTTACGTGTAACGTGCCTACAAAATACTAAATAATTAGATCAATAAAAGATAAATGTAAAATTTATGAAGCACAGACATTTCAAAATTGGTGATGTATCCGTGTCGTACGCCGTATCAGTATCGGACACCTGGGGATACGTATCAGACACCCCATTTAAAGTGTCCCTTTTTATTAATTACGAAAAGAGTAGGGGATACTTCTGGGATACTTCTTATAGTATAAGATATATATATATATATATATATATATATATATATATATATACAATGTATTGCCAAATATTATACACAATATGTTAAATATTTTTAGATATGTAATATATTCGTATTTATCAAAAATTATTCTATAGAAGCAGTATATAAATCTTTCACTTGACGAGCTAGAACTAGAAGCGGTGCTCATTGATGAAGACAATATTGATGAGTGATGAGTGAGCGAGAGTTTAGATAGTTTTTATCTATTTATTTTTTTAATATTCCAGATAGTATTTAAGAACTTTCTTATTTTATGTGATTCTTTTCACTATTAATAAACTAAATATTTTTTAATTAATACACGTATCCCAACGTATCCCGTATCCCCATTTTTGCAGAATTGACGAATTCCCGTATCAGTATTCCCATTTTTATATTAATAAATTACTACACTTTCTATCATAATCCGAGACTTAGCTATAAGTAGACTAGAAATCAAGACTTATAGTTTTGGAAACTAAACTTGACAAACAAGCTTGAGATAGCAACTTGCGAGTTCGACCGAGCAGTGCTCTAGCAATCCTCTCCTTTGTCAATTTTAGTGACAAAACTATCAATATATATGGATTGCAAAATAAGTAAACTTTGTAGCTTCTCATTGAAATACTTGATCTCCTTGGTTCTTCAGCATTACTCGAAATCTTCGTCACTTCTAAGTACTACAGTGATTCTGAACGTGTTCAACTCAGCATAAATGTTGTTGAAAATCCATAGCTATAACAATGAGAAAACAGTTGCTCTCAATCATTGTTATACAGTGTCATAGTATTATTACACAACATCAAAGTTCAATTGTATCACAACTTTGACAACAATACTATGGTGATATGTATCACTCCCTCTTGTTCAATACTTCATCTCACATGAAAACCACTCCCCCTTACATAATGATCCATAAACCATATGTATTTGTAGTGTGAACTACATATTAATACTCCCCTTTTTTGTCAATACAAATTGGCAAAGGTACGAAAACTAGTGGGATCCTAATGAAATTTCCATAGAGATACTTCATGACCAAAAGAGAACAACATATCAACTTTTTTAGATGCAATCATATAGCCGAAACTAAATGCATTCATCAAGGAGTTTATAAAGATACAAGATAACCCCTACAATATTTCATAGATGCACTCCCTACAAAGATTTGGCAATTAAGCTCAAGTTCAATTAAGAACTCTCCCCCATAAAATGTCATTTCCGAAAGAACAACAAGAGCGACCTTACTTTCACAAGAAAAAAAGGATTTAAAAGAATACTTGATACCGAACAGAATTGTTATCTATGTAGAAACAAATAAGGAATTGAAACAACACTACACTGGCGTTCTAAGCCTTGATTACCCAAAGATATGAATGAGTCAAGGAGAAAAAGTCTAGAGAACTAATGAACCAAAACAACACCTATATACTGCCGTAAGTGTTGAAATGTAGCAGTGTCTAAAGGTTTGGTGAGGATAACAACCAATTATTGTTCTGAAGGCACAAATTCCATATTGATGATACCATTTTCATAGAGATCTCTAATAAAATGATACCTTATATCAATATGCTTAGTTCTTGAGTGCTCAACAAGATTCTCAGTTATGCGAATCACACTTGAGTTATCACAAAAGATGTTTATTATTCCAGTGTCAATTCCATAATCAACAAGCATTTGTTTCATCCATAGAAATTAATTACAACACGAACCTGCATAAATGTATTCTGCTTCACATGTAGACATGGATTGTGAGTTTTTTTTCTTGCTATGCCAAGCCACAAGATTCAACCCAACATAGTAAATCCTCCCGAAGTACTTTTTCTGTCTTCCATACATCCTGCCCAATCTGCATCTGAATAGGAAATAAGATCAGCGTTAGTATCAAAAGTACAAGACAAGCCATATCCGATATTGTGTTGGATATATCGCATGATCCTATTTGCAGCTGCAAGATAAGATTCCCTTGGATTAGGCTAAAATCTAGCACAAAAACCAACACTAAAAGCAATATCAGGTCTAGTAGCTGTAAGATATAAAAGGCTTCTAATGATAGATCGATAAAGCTTTTGATCCACATTGAAAAGACGAGGGTATCCAAATATACCTCAATCTAAAACTTTTCCACCTATAAGTCCTTTCTCCGAAAGTGATTGTCTATGGACTGAGTCGAGAAAATACAACAAATCGGTTCACACTTTGTATGATCTTTTATGGATACGAGATCGAGACAATACGAAAACAAGATAACTTGTGTGATTGACTATGGATACAAGATCGAGACAATGCAACAACGAAGTATATTTACTTGATAAAAGGTTCGGACTTAACCAAACACAATAGGATTACTTATCAAGTAAATAAGAATTAACGTTTGTGTAATTTACTTTAAATTATAATAACAACAACTATAATTTCGGAAAATAAAAATAAATGACACAACAAGATTTTGTTAACGAGGAAACCGCAAATGCAGAAAAACCCTGGGACCTTGTACAGAATTGAATACCCTCAGGATTAAGCCGCCGTACAAAATCAAACCAACTTTGTATAGTTGAAACCAAGCAACTAAACCTATAGTTCACCTAGTTTCGTCTGTATTCCCACGCCTCTGACCTGTAATAAGTCACGTACTTGGAAAAATTCCTTTGGTTCGTATTCCAAACAGTAATGGAACAACAAATCTATTTGGTATCAACTCTTTTCAACCAAGTGATGTGAGTTCGACAAAAGGCTCTTCTGTTTATCTCAATAAACTCCTTTGTCAGGTTCTTAGATCTATCTTATTATCAACTACCAAAGTAATTGTTAAGATTTTGAAATCAATACTTTTAATGACAAATAATTGTATTGATGCCGATCTACACAACTAATCAATCTAATCTACCACAAGGATAAAACGATTATAGTTGGATCCTCTTTTACCAAAACAAGTATTGTACACACCAAAGATTATGAACACAAATCAGAAATCTTCAAAGTCTTCTTTGTCTTCAAATATTCTTAGATCTTCAATAAACCCCTGCACACAATCAACTTGAATCTCTTAAGATCAATCACACACAGAAGGGAGTATGTTAACAATAGATTATCACAAGACGTCTTTAGATCTACAAACAATCTAAAGATCCCCGTCGAAACTTCGATCTAGTTTGAGTGAATCTTATATCAGAAGAGAAGATTCTCAAGCATAAACAAACTAGGTGCAATCAAAGTTCAACCACCTGATGTAGTTTTACAAGTGGTAAGAAATGGATTCGATTCTCGGACTCTTCAAAGATTTGGTTTTAGGACTAATGAAGGAAAGAAGAAATACTAAACAAGAATTGCTAAAATAGACCAAAAGATTGATATGGTGATTCTGTATTCAAAAAGGGCGAAAATCCAGGATTTCGAGATTCCACCGCTATTATGTATACTAGAATGTTAAATAATTTTCTAAAATTTCTCCGGAAATCTCAAGACGATTTAGGACATAAAGTACGTCTCGGAAAATAAATCGTTTAAATCAATATAAATTCTTAAATGACTAATAATTTTCTTCACTGGTGTGGTGGTCTCTATAATAGATATATAACTCATTAGTCAAACAATAGGACACGTAAAGATTAATTATTATCGTTACTACACAAGAATATAAGGACCATGGAGAAACGATAATATAGAAAATAATCTAAAACACTCTAGCATACATAATATGGTTTCCTATCTAATCCTAAAAAAATAATCTAGCTACTCATAACTGAAAGTAATAATGCAAAAGAATTAACGGAATTCATTTTTATTCAACTCAAATGGACTTACAGAGTTTGCATATTTTATATCCAACTTCCCGTATGCTCACTTTCAATTACAAGAATGATAGGTGTAAAGATCAAAATGAATACAAAGACGGGACAAAAGATCACCACTCGCACCAATCTCTCCAAACTCCAGCTCCCCCGTGAACATATAAGGCGCCCCATTTTATACTCTTTCAATCCAAGGTGTCTTCAAAATGATGTCGACATCATGTTACCTGCTCAAGCCACTAAGACCTTTGTTAATCTTGGTAAGAATATATATTGTTGACTTATTATATTGCATTCTTTCCTTGCGTGCACATGGTGCCTTTGGTGCAAACAAATTCAGAGAAGATTTTATAACTTCAAATTATTCTTCCATTTGTGATTGTGGAACATTCGTGGGATCCATGAAAAGCACGTGGTAACAACATTTCTAGCTCATGTCCGTTCGCTCTTCCAACTCTATGGCACATGCATTAGTACTCTATCTCACCAACTCTTTAGCTGCGTTGCCATACCCACATGTCGTTAGTATATGGTAAGTCCATCCAAATGGCATATTCAACTAATATTGACCTTTGCCCTTAGTGATTCTTGGTGAATGATGAGTGCTTCGGGATTCTTTAGAGAAAAAAGTTGATTCGGCCAATGACGCTTCTTCAGTGGTGAAGTACTCCTAAACGACTTTGCCATCTCGTACTAGTTTAGGGGTGTCCTGTAATATTTGGATTACCCTTCATTTGTTGGGTGAAACTGCGTGTTTTAGTTCCATTAAGTTTTATTTTATTAAATTCTGCAAAACTAAATAAAAACATCAAATTGTACAAAATGGAGAACTAAATAATTGAAAATTGAGATGTAAAAATGTCGTGTTTACACACTCATCAGATACACCCAAACCTACATTTTGCTAGTCCCGAGCAAATCTCTCGGGGGTTTCATAGAGGTGTACCCACAAAACCATTTACTCCAAATTGGTCACAAGTATTCAAAGATCTATGATGACATACATATTCTCAACCTATCTCCAAGTAACTAGAATGCCAGAGAAATTAAAGGTACCACCTCGAAAGCTGAATAAAGAATAGGGGAGACACATCCGCAACACTGCTAGATGAAGAGATATCCGCTGCATGATAGACGCATTTATGTGTCTAATATAGCCCAATTGTATATTGTGTTAGTACCCATTTTTGTACTTATTATGGTTTTTTATGTCCCTGTAGGTATTTCTGGAGAAATAAGCTTTTGCGGCGAAATTGGCTAAAAAAATGGTTTTTGCGCTCGTGGGAGAAAATCACTATACGGACCCTCAATTTTGGATAAGGGGTAACCTAATTACTAAGGGGTGACCCATTTCCAGGCAGCTGCTAAAGGGACACCGGAGCTGGATAGGGGGACACCCTTCTTCACGTTTAAAACAGAATTTTGGCGGGAAAGGACTTTGCAGCGGAACTGATATTAGGGTTCGATTTTATGGACGAATTAGAAGTAGATTCAATTGCTGGGTTTGTTACGAATGGGCTATAATTAACTAAACAGGCCTGGTGAGGTTGCTGGACGGTATCAAATTTGGCTAGGAGCCGAGTTTGGAAGTAAACATGACGTTGAGTTATTATCGGCTTTTCTGGAGAAAATAATCAAGGAAGTTACGTGTGAAAGTGCAGTCAATATTCTCCTAATATTCATACACATCAATATGGAAAGTTAAGAGTAACTCAGCGCGTAAGGAAGAGGAAAAATAGCAGATATTCGTGACCTGTAGTTGAAGAGAAGACCGAGACTTGAGGGAAAGGAAAAAGGGAGATAAACTCAGATTTAAGCGAGTTATTTGGAGCTGTGAAGTATATAAGAGGTGGAGAGAGGTGAGAGAAGATTGTCGAGAGTTTGGGGAGGTTTGGAGGCGAGCAGAGAGGCGCAGGAGGAGTTGCAGAGAAGTTACCTGCTGCTGCTGCTGCTGCCATTAACACGCCTGAAGAACACGAAGAACGGACTCTCAGCAGCAGTCGTTTATCAACAGCAACATCGACTGTCGATTGTGGGTCGTAGTTCTTCAACGACAACAGCAACTCAGCTCTGTCGTTGATTCTGGACGTCTTCTGTGGGTCGCATAGTTCTGTTTTACATCAATTTCTTGTATTTCTCTTCATTGTAAAACACTTTTGAGCATCAATGAAATATTTTGAGAGAATTTTTACTATGATGAGTTAAACCCCAACACTGGGGCGACGGAGGAGGCCGAGCTTCATAAATGGGTAATTTTATTAATTCTTTTTAAGACTTTTGCATTAAAAATTAATTGAAATATGATTTGATTAAATTGGGTGTTATTTGATTAGATGGGTCATGCTTAGCTTAGGTGATTTGATGTTCCATGCTTAACATTTACAACCAATGTTTTGAGAATCGACTTTGGCAAAATAAGAGTCCATATATGTTTTGAGCTATTATTGTTGAGAATAAATCATTAAGCCTTATGTTATGAAGATTGGCCGAATCATTAGTCCCAGTACCTCTCTACCAATTTGTCAATATTTGTATATATATTTTTAAATCTAAAAATCCATTACCTTCACAAGTTCGAGTTTGAACGATACCCCTTATCATCATTACTACAACCACCAAAAAATCTTTTATCACTGCACAGCTAGATAAACATTGTAAGATCAGCTGGATAAGATTAGGAGAGAGATAAAAATGAGAGGGACATCTGCTACACAGCTGGACAAATTACGTGTGATGAGTTGAACCAGTTCTAGAAAGATTTTGTGCCAGATGGAAAGCGGACTAACAAAGCAACCAATATGCATATCTCTTCGACTCTCTCATAGTGCTCAGTAGAAACAACGTCTTCTTCGGCTTCAACTATTGATGATAAACTCTCGAACCTTGTAGAACCTTGACAATTAAATCTTCTCTTTAATTCTTCAATTTCTTGCTTGAAACTTCCTTAAAGATTTCTACTTCCCTATGGCCTTTTTGAACAAAAATTTAAATGTATAATATATATTTATTTATTTATTCATTTTTTTCATTTTTTTTAATGGAACAATAATAACAAGACTAAAATTTACATGGCCATGAGAGAAGGAATTTTGCACTTGGATCTTTCGACGTGTAATGTCTTGGTATCATGTACTTCAACAACTTTCATCGTTTGATTTTCCTTGCTCTTGTAACTAAGTCTTCAACTTTGATTTTTGAATTCTTCTTTCTAATGTTGCTTCTAAACCATAAACTCTTCAACTTTCTTCATATATTTTGATGTCACTCCACTTGTTGATAATGATAAGTTTCTACTGAGAGAGAGTCGTAATCCAGTAACTAAGACTACATTGTGAGGTTGCTTTGTCTTTCTGGCATTTCCTTCAGGCCTAATTGCCTTTCCATCATGGATGGTTCGGTCGATCACGATTACCCTCTAAAAGGAACATGTTCTCTCCTGAATGTAAAAGATCCCAATGTCTTTTTCTCTAATGTCTCAATAGAATGTTATCCCTAGCAATTCCAATTTCCATATTTTCAGTGAGAAACAATATGTAAACTTAGCTAACTGAATACTATGTGACTCTAAATGTTGGAGATTCTTGGTACAACTAAAATTTTTCTCCCTTACCCCCAAACCTAAAATGAACATAGTCCTCGATGTTCCAGATATAAATAAATGAATGCATGAACAAAGAGAAATGCTGATCAAAAGAAAAGAGATAGGGAAAGATGTTACCAAGACCAAGTACCACAAAAGTGGGTTGCCTCCCATAAAGCGCTAAGTTTAATGTCTTCATCCAGACATGACTGTACCTGCAGAAAATTAGTCGTGATACACGGGATCCTGTAAATTTGTGTTTTCCACTTCAGAGTTGGTCAATTCGATAAATGGTTTCAACCGCTGTCCGTTGACTTTAAAAGTCTCTCCAATATCATGGTTCCTAACCTCAACAACACCGTGCGGATAAACGGTCTTGACATAGAATGGGCTAGTCCAACGAGATCTAAGCTTACCAGGAAAAAGGTGAAGGCGAGAATTATACAAGAGAACTTTATGTCCTGGTGTAAACGACTTTCAAAGAATCGATTTGTCGTGAAAAACTTTGGTTTTCTCCTTGTAAATTTTCGCATTTTGGTAAGAATCATTACGAATTTCTTTTAACTCATTGAGCTGAAGTCTACAGTTATCACCAGCAGTAAGTAGGTCAAAGTTTAGCCTTTTAATGGCCTAATAAGCTCGGTGTTCTAATTCTACAGGCAAATGACAGGCTTTACCGAAGACTAGTCTATACGGAGACATCCCAAGTGGAGTCTTAAAAGCGGTTCGGTAAGCCCACAGAGCTTCTATTAAGCGCAAACACCAATCCTTCCGGGTAAGGTTTACGGTCTTCTCTAAAATCTGTTTAATCCGCCTATTTGACACTTCTACTTGGCCATACGCTTGTGGGTGGTAAGGTGTAGAAACCTTATGGGTAATAGAGTATTTCTTCATGAGCGTCTCAAAAGACCTGTTACAAAAATGGAAACCTCCAGCACTAATGATTGCTTTAGGCATACCAAATAGAAAGAAAATATTGTCTCTAACAAACTTGATCACAACGTGGCGATCATTTGTCTTGGTAGCTATTTCTTCAACCCACTTAGATACATAGTCAACGACTAATAAGATGTAAAAGTTACCATAGGAATTGACAAAAGGACCCGATTGTATTAGTATAGTATTAAGTGGCATCATATTACGGCGGGTCAACTTCCCTAACTTCTGACATCTCTCACAACTTTGACAAAATAGGTGGGAGTCCTTAAACAGGTTTGGCCAATAAAGACCAGATTGTAAAACCTTCGCAACTACTATAAATCTATGTAAAATCCCTGATGAAAATGAGATTAAAAACACTCTCTTCAATATGAACCAGTGGGGATCTCCGAGTCCCGATGGATATCCTCCTAGATTTTTCAAGAACAATGGGAGATTGTTAAAAATGACATAATTAGGCTAGTTCAAGACTTCTTCAAGAATAAATAAATCATGAAAACCTCCAATTCCTTCTAATCACTTTACTTCTCATGCGAACCATGGATTAGCCATACGATTGAGTCCTTGGGTTTCCGAAATAGTTTTTTTCAAATTTTCCTAATAAATGATTAGTAACAAAAGTTTTTTTTTTTTAATCTATAAATCATACTTATATCTCTCTGGTTCCAAAAGTTCAAAATCCTATATCTCCAAATGATTTTAGACCAATTAGTCTAAGTAATACAACCTATAAAATTATTTCGAAATTCAAATCACTTTTAGATAAAATTATAACACCTAACCAATCTGCCTTCATCCTTGGAAGACAGATAACCGATAACATTATTGTTGAGCGTTTCGTGGGGATAGAGTATATCTCCTTTAGATTGACCTTTAAAAGTATTCTACTGTTAGTATAGGATTAAGTGGCATCATATTACGGCGGGTCAACTTCCCTAACTTTTGACATCTCTCACAACTTTGATAAAATAGGTGGGAGTCCTTAAACAGGGTTGGCCAATAAAGACCAGATTGTAAAACCTTCGCAGCTGTTTTCTTAGAACTAAAGTGACACCCACAAGCTCCATAGTGACAAAAAGTCAGGACACTGGAGATTTCGTTGTCAGGAATACAACGACGGATGATCTGATCAGGGCAGTACTTGAATAAGTATGGATCATCCCAGAAAAAGCATTTAACCTCAGACAAGAACTTAACTCTATCCTGTTTAGACCAATGGTCAGGCATTTGACCAGTTACCAAATAATTAACAATGTCAGCAAACCAGGGTAACTCAGAGATGGCAAATAATTGTTCGTCGGGGAACGCATCATGGATCGGTCTCTCATCATCTCTAGTCTCATCAAGTATACGGGATAAATGGTCAGCTACTACATTTTCAGACCCTTTATTATCATGAATATGTAGAGTAAATTCTTGAAAAAGTAATACCCATCTGATCAGCCTAGGTTTTGAGTCCTTCTCCGAAAGGAGATATTTAAGAGCGGCATGATCAGAATATACTATGACCTTAGACCCTAAGAGATATGATCTAAATTTCTCCAAGGCAAAAACGATGGCTAACATTTCTTTCTCGGTGGTAGTGTAATTCAACTGGGCATTGTTCAGGGTCCTACTGGCACAATAAATCACACTAGGTGCTTTATTACGTTGTTGGCCAAGGACAACACCAACCGCATAACCGGACGCATCACACATGAGTTAAAATGGGAGGTTCGGGTGGTTGGATAATAGGGGAAGAAGTAAACAATGATTTTAGCTTCTCAAAAGCTTGAACACAGGCTTCATCAAATACGAATGCAGTATCTTTAGCAAGTAGGTTCGACAGAGGTAAGGAAATCTTGATAAAGTCTTTGATGAAACGTCGATAAATCCAGCATGGCCAAGGAAAGATCTAACATCCGTTACATTATTAGGTGGTCTTAATTTTGAATTTAGGTCAACCTTGGATTTATCAACTTCTATTCCCTTAGAGGACACCACATGTCCTAACACTATTCCATATTTAACCATAAAATGACACTTTTCCCAATTAAGGACCAAGTTCTTTTCTTTACAACGTTCTAGAACTAGTGTAAGGTGGTGCAATCATTCATCGAAAGAGGAACCAAACACCGAAAAATCGTCCATAAAGACCTCCAGAAATCGCTCAACCATGTCTGAAAAGATACTTAGCATGCAACGTTGGAATGTTGCGGGTGCATTACACAACCCAAAAGGAATCCACCTGTAAGCAAAAGTACCAAATGGACATGTGAAAGTTGTCTTCTCTTGGTCCTCCGGTACTATATGGATTTGGTTATAACCAGAATATCCATCTAGGAAACAATAATGGTTGTGGCCAGCTAATCTTTGTAACATCTGGTCGATGAATGGTAAAGGAAAGTGGTCTTTCCTAGAGGATGAGTTCAACTTACGGTAGTCTATACATACTCTCCAACTGGTGGTAACACGGGTAGGGATCAGTTCATTGTTCTCATTCGCAACTACCGTACTCCCAGACTTCTTTGGGACAACCTAGACAGGTCTGACCCATTTACTATCAGATATGGGGTATATGATACCCGCATCTAACAACTTCAGCACCTCAGTGCGAACAACTTCCTTCATATTAGTATTCAAACGTCTCAGCATTTCTCTTGAGTTTTTGGCACCTTCTTCTAAATAGATGTGGTGCATACAATCAGCAGGACTAATTCCTTTCAAATCTCCTATGGTCCACCCAATTGCAGTCTTGTGCTCTCGGAGAACACTAACTAGTCTACTTTCTAGATCGGGCTCTAAGTCAGAGGCAATTATAGCAGGAAGAGTATTTTCACTACCAAGAAACACATATTTTAGTGTATCTGGCAGCGGCTTTAATTCAAGGGTGGGTGCCTTAACTGATGATGGGAGGGGTTTATCTATGGTCGGCGGAAGAGGTTCTTGTTTACGCTGCCATTTTCCATAATTCATTACCGGCGCAGAATCTAACAACGCATTAAATTCTTCAAAATGACTATCCTCATCATAGAAGGCTCCAAAGTGGACCAAACACGCCTCTAACGGATCGCTAACACTATTAGTGGTAAAGGTATTCTCAACTAGAGAATCAATCATGCATATGGACTCATAGTTTTCAGGGTCCGGTGGGGCTTGTAACGGCTTAAAAACGTTCACCTAGATTTTCTGATTCCCAAAGGAAAATTCTACTAGGCCAGTTTGACAATGTATGACTGCATTTGCAGTGGATAGAAACGGACGACCTAGGATGATTGGGATATTGATATCTTGACTAGAGATAGGTTGAGTGTCTAAAATCACAAAGTCAACTGGATAGATATAGTTTTCTATCTGATCCAAAACGTCTTCAATAATTCCACGTGGGATTTTGACTGACCAATCATCTAACTGTAGTGTTATCCTAGTTGGTTTCATCTCACCCAGTCTAAGTTGTTCATATACCGAGAACGGTAAAAGATTCACACTAGCCCCAAGATCTAATAGAGCATTGTCTATGGTTTGTTTACCCATGACACATGTGACAGTAGGACAACCAGGATCTTTAAATTTGACTGGGTACTTTTGTGAGATTACGGAACTAACTTGTTGGGTCAAAAATGCCTTTTTATGGACACTAGCGTCTCTCTTGGCGGTGCACATCTCTTTTAAGAACTTGGCCATAGCCGGTACATGTTTAATTGCATCTAACAAGGGAAGGTTGATCTTAACTTGATTAAAGATGTCTAGGATTTCAGCATATGTACTGGGCTTTTTCTTAGCGAGTCTCTGAGGAAATGATGCAGGTGGTATGTACACTCTCTCAGGGGTAGCTTCCTCACTTGGACTCTTAGAATTCTCAGGACCATTAGGGTCTTTAGATGAAGTTTGGTCAACTTCAGTCTCTTTTTCAGCTGGACTACTATCATTAGGTGGTTCTAACGAATTCTCTAGAGTTTTACCACTCCTAAGGATGATAACTTCTTTGAGATGTTCGTTGTGGTTAGAACTACCTGACCCATTAACCTGGTTAACTCCTTTTGGGTTCAGAGTTGGTTGGCTAGGAAATATCCCTTCCTCCTTATCATTTAGCCTGCTTGAAAGTTGACTTATCTGAGTCTCTAAGTTGCTAATTTCTCGGTCACTATTTTGTTGGTACCGTTGACTCTCCAGGACAAAGTCATCAAGCTTCTGACTTAAATTGTTGATATTTTGTGTAGTTTGAGAATTGTTTAGGGAATTACCCTCAATTAAGAGTCTTATACTTTCCTCTAGAGATGACACCTTTTTATCAACTTGGCTCGGTTCTTGGATTTGAGCTTGGTTCGTAGAAAAACCTGGTGGTGGGTTGCTAGATGGGCCACCTTGATGGTTACCTTTAGACCACGAGAAATTCGGGTTATGTCTCCAACCAGGGTTATAGGTATTAGAGTATGGGTCAAACTTGGGTCGACCCTCATATTTGGAGTCCATACCACCATGTAGGACACTAACCTGGTCACGGGTAGTTTCATTGGGATAAAACAAAGGACAATGGGGTCCAATATGACTTTGATCACCACAAATGGTACATGGATAGGTTCTGGGCTCACTGTTACAGCTCATAGTCTGGTTGGACCCTTGGTTCATCTCTAAGGCCTCTGGATGCCTAAGGATATCAGACCCATTATCAACTCTATTGACCCTATGGATAGGGTTCCTATTTATTTCGGGCTCCCTCATTGAAGCCCATTGACGAGTCTTTTCAGCTAGCTCGATAAATTCGTCAAAACACACATCTGGGTCTGATGAGATTTCAATGTTGTTGTAGTAATAAGATTCGTTCAAGACTTGTGAAAGCAGATTTTAGACTTAATTTTAAATAAAAAAAAATATAGGAAACTTAAATAAAAGTGATATGAAAAATATGGAGAAGACTGGGGCTATGGATTCCACTAATTACCAATATAAAAGTGATTTATATTTTTTAATTATTATTATGAAAATCCTTCATTCAAATTGATTCTTAATATTGCAAAAGTTGATTTCTTAGAAATAACAATTGTAAATCGAAAGTATGGGACATCAAAACCCTAGGCTAGCATGATCCATCGATTGAAATAACAATTGTTTAACAAAAACCATTTTATCTAATTATTTATCAAGGCAAATAATCATATAATAATTGCATAAATTAAATAAAATAGAGATTACAACATTTCATTGGTGAAATAGCTTCCTCCGTCGCCCCAGAGGATGGGTTTAGCTCATCATTGTATAAACTTGCTCAAAATATTGATTCATGCACAAAATTTGTTTACAAAGATGAAATGGAGAGAAAATAATGAAAATTGGGTGTTTGAAACGTTTATAATTGTTGCAAAACACTGTTACAAAGAACGATAAAAAAGAACTGTTGTTGTTATATCTCCGCGACCCTCGTGTGGCTGTCGTTTTCACTGTAGCATATAAGACTGCTCTGTGTGCATCTTATGTTCTTCGTGTTCTTCAGCAGCAGCAGAAATGGTGGTTCTCTGGTGCGATTTTTATCTCTTATGTTGTTGCTCTCCGCCTCTCCCAAACTCTCCGTCACTTCTATGTGATCCTAGGAACCTATTTATACATCATTGCGACATTGAATCTCCCAAAATCTCTTTATTTAATCCTATTATTTCTTTTATTCTCGAAAATATATTGTTTCCAAAAATCGTTTTCCTGCGCGTCTACAGCTGTATTTCTTTCCTTCTATACCTTCTTCACGCTCCATAATATCGATCAACTCTTCCAAGCACGTGCAGTACACGTTTAAATTCCTCACAACTCGTGCAAGCTCATGTTTTTCCTCCAACTCCCTGTTTGGATTAAACCAAGTTATCCAGCCAAATTTGATCGAAACAAACACCCATACTAGCTCTGTTAGGACATTTCACAACTACCCATGAAGTTTCAGCGATTGAATCACACAAAAACTCCTCCAAACATTCGATCGAAATTCTGCCAGTGAAGTGAAATGTTTTCCCGCTAAAATTGTTTTTTTTTTTTGAATTTGAGAAGAAGATGTCCTCCCCCTAATCCTGTACGGGTTTCCCTTTAGCACTTGCCTTATGGGGTGCAAATAGTAATTTTTGGGCGTAATCAGTAATTTTTCTGGGGTTTCTTCGGCACATTTTTGGGGTGCTTCCGGTGCATTTCTGGGGTGCCTTTAGTACTTTATCCTGGGGTGTAAAACACCACTTTTCGAGCCAATTTTGCCGCAAGAGCTTATTTCTCTGTAAATACCTACAAAGACATAAAATAACAAAATAAATACAAAATCGAGCACTAACAATACATACAATTGAGACATATTAGACACATAAATGCGTCTATCAACACCCCCAAACTTATTATTTGCTAGTCCTTGAGAAAGTCAAAACTACAAAATAAAAATGACTAAACTTAGCACGTGCAGCAAGCCGTTAAACCGCTAGGTGGCCCTAGCGGCGGAGTGTTGTATCCGGAGGGTTTACCAGAGGTGTACCCACAAAACCTTTACTCCATATCCTATCTATATACGCAGAACCTTGGAAGGCACTAAATAATCTCCTTGGTTGGCATACTCTCATTGACTATAGGAGGAAGTACCCTGTTGCGAAATTCCAATTGTTGTACACGAGTTTGCACTCAGCATACTAAAATTCATATATAAGTGACAGAGCTCTACTCAGATAGTTTCTGTACATCATAACCGGAGTCAACCAATCACATGGAAAGATTAAGAAGATGGATAAAGAGATGGTTAAAAGTGAACGGTGTTTCCCATATCTGTCTGAAGGCCTCAGCCAAAGTGAACCTATCCTAATGGACTGAGATACCGGTCTGACTAATATCAACACATCTGGCATATACAAGGGAACCAGTGGTCAATAAACCTAACTCTAGGTCAACACAACTTGCATATACAAAGGCACTAGTGGTCGACTTTATTGAATTTATTCCGGTTGGTCTAATGGTCTGGTCTCATTTTTTTTTGTGGTATCTCAATCACTCTATTCCACCCTAGCAAAGATAACAACTTGAATCGTGTGCCCCACCAAATCATTTAAAAAATAAAAACAGAAGGATTAGGATTCAACGAGATATGGCGAAACTACCATGTTTTTTTTAATTCTAACACCTGAGCTATGTGCTTTTATGAATAGACTCTTTAGATGTTTCCATCTAATCAGATTGGTTCCTCAACTCCTACAACCAAGATGTTCCCATCCACTTAGATTGGTTAGTGCCAATATTAATAAGCATAAATTTCTAGGCTCTGGAGTTTATTTATTGCAACTAAAAGCTAACAAAAAGTTTCTTCCCCACCCCCAAACTTAAATCTAACATTGTCCTCAATGTTTCTAATGAAAGAGCAATACCAAACAGTAAAGTATCATGAGGAATTAGTAAAGAGAGAAGTCGGAAAGATAGTACCTGGGTGAAGAGAGAAATCAAAAACTAATATACAACATACAATCGCCTCGATGGTCAATCAAGGGTAAACAGGGTCCTCCAGAGGGACCTCCTCAATATCACCTGTAGGAAAGGGCTGTAAAAAGTGTTTCAATCTCTGACCGTTAACCTTCGAAGAACTACAACCATCCGGTGTCTCGATCTCAACAACTCCATGAGGAAATACAGTGCGAACAATAAAAGGACCCGTCCACCGAGAACGTAACTTCCCAGGGAAAAGATGTAAGAGGGTATCATACAGAAGAACTTTTTGACCTGGAGAAAATGACTTTCTTAAGATATTTCTATCATGCACAAGTTTCATTTTGTTCTTATACTCCTTAGCACTAACATAAGCATCTCTACGAATCTCTTCCAACTCATTGAGCTGGAGTTTCCTATGGTCTTCTGCCTTGTCGAGTGAAAAATTTAGCTGCTTAACAACCCAATAAGATCTATGTTCTAACTCAACAGGTAAGTGACATGCCTTGCCATAAACAATCCAATAAGGCGACATTCCGATGGGGGTCTTAAACGCAGTACGGTAAGCCCATAAGGCATCAGTAAGCCTAGACGACCAGTCTTTCCGATTAGGATTAACTGTTTTCTCTAATATACGTTTTATCTCCCTATTGGAAAATTCTACCTGACCACTAGTCTGTGGATGATACGTGGTAGCTACCTTATGTGTAATACCATATTTTTTTATCAAAAGCCTAAAAGGTCCATTACAAAAGTGCGACCCTCCATCACTAATTATAGCTCGCGGTGTACCAAAACGTGTAAGTATATTATTTTTCAAGAACTCAATCACAACCCTATAGTCATGGGTTTTACACGCAGCCGCCTCAATCCACTTAGAGACATAGTCTACAGCTACAAGGATGTATAAGTTACCGAAAGAATTAGGAAATGGACCCATAAAGTCAATACCCCACATGTCAAATACCTCCACAACTAAAATAGGGTTCAAGTGAATCATGTTCCTACAGGAAATGGTTCCTAATTTCTGGTAACGTTCACAAGTCACACAGTAACTGTGGGAGTCTTTAAACAACGAAGGCCAATAGAATCCACACTGCAATATCTTAGCAGCAGTTTTCGTAGCACTAAAGTGAGCCCCACAAGCGTGATCATGACAAAAGGAAATAATACTGGACTGGTCACTCTCAAGTATACATCTCCTAATAATCTGGTCTGGACAATACTTAAACAAATAAGGATCATCCCAAAAGAAGTGCTTAACCTCAGCTAAAAACCTCGAACGATCTTGTTTACCCCAATGTTGGGGCATTCGACCAGTAAAAGATAGTTCACTATATTCGCATACCAAGGTAATTGGGTAACAAAGAACAATTGTTCATCAGGAAAGCTATCCCTTATAGGAAGGGAATCATCAGGGGAACTAACAACTAGCCTAGACAAGTGGTCTGCTACAACATTTTCGGCACCCTTTTTGTCTCTAATGTCTGGAGAAAACTCTTGCAACAAAAAATCCACCTAATCAATCTAGGTTTTGTATCCTTCTTAGACAAAAGATATTTCAAAGCAGCATGATCAGTATATATGATGATCTTAGAACCTAAGAGATAGGGTCTAAACTTGTCTAAGGCAAACACAATGGCTAACAGTTCCTTCTCGGTAGTGGTATAGTTCAACTGGGCATCATTCAGAGTTTTGCTAGCATAGTAAATCACATGAAGTAATTTGTTTTCTCGCTGACCTAGCACAACACCAATAGCATAATCTGAAGCATCACACATGATCTCAAAGGGTAGGTTCCAGTTGGGTGCCTGGACTATGGGGGCGGTAGTGAGTAAATTCTTAAGCTTCTCAAAAGCCTCTAAACAAGCATCATCAAAGACAAACTTAACATCTTTTGCAAGAAAATTGCAAAGAGGTCTAGAAATTAGGCTAAAATCCTTAATGAATCGACGATATAAAAACCTGCATGCCCTAAGAATGACCTAATATCTCTTACGGTTTTTGGGACCTGTAAAGTCTTAATAAGGTCAACTTTGGCTTTATCTACCTCTATACCCTTAGAAGATACGATATGCCCTAAAACAATTCCTGAACGAACCATGAAGTGACATTTCTCCCAATTAAGCACTAAATTCTTTTCCTTACACCTAGTCAACACTAGTGACAAATGATGCAAGCACTCATCGAAAGACGAACCAAACACTGAAAAATCATCCATAAAGACCTCTAAGAACCGTTCTACCATGTCAGAAAATATGCTCATCATGCAACGCTGAAAAGTCGCAGGGGCATTACAAAGCCCGAAAGGCATGTCTATACGCAAAGGTACCAAAGGGACAGGTAAAAGTGGTTTTTCCTGGTCTTCTGGGGCAATAACGATCTGATTATATCCAGAATAGCCATAAAAAGCAGTAGTGACTATGTCCAGCTAATCTCTCTAGCATCTGGTCGATGAAGGGAAGGGGAAAGTGGTCCTTCCTAGTGACCTTGTTCAATTTCCTATAGTCAATACAAACACGCCAACCCGTGGTCACTCGGGTCGGGATTAACTCATTGTTATCATTTGGACTACAGTAATACCGATTTCTTGGGTACAACTGAACGGGGCTGACCCACTTACTGTCTGAAATGGGGTAGATAATGCCTGCATCTAACAACTTAAGGACCTCGTTTCGAACTACCTCTTTCATATTAGGGTTTAGTCGACGTTGCATCTCCCTAGAAGGTTTGGTATCACTCTCTAAATAGATCTGATGCATACAAACAGTGGGACTTATACCCTTAATGTCAGCTATGGTCCACCCTAAAGCTTCCTTGTTGTTTTGAAGATGGTTACTAGCCTACTTTCCTGTACTATCCAAGACGGAAGAAATAATCACAGGTAAAGTCTCAGACGGGCCTAAAAACCATATTTCAGGGAATCTGGCAATGGTTTTAGGTCCAACTTAGGAGGCTCTTCTAACGAAGGAACTAGGGTAGACTTAGAAACTGGTAGTGGTTCGACTTAGGTTTCCATCCATTACTAGTATCTAACAAAGGGGTTGAATCTAACAAAGCATTCACCTCATTAATCACATTATCATCATCAAAATCAATCCCAAAGTGAGCTAGGCATTTCTTAATGGATCTTCTAACAAAGTGTTTGGTAATGACTCCTCGACTAATGTTCCTATCATGTTCACCTCTTCTATGTTCGAGTCATCTAGTTCAGAGGGTAGCTTACTAATATTAAAAATGTTCAGCTCAATAGTCATATTACCAAAAGACAATTTCATAATACCATTTCGACAGTTAATGATGCATTGGATGTAGCTAAAAACGGGCGACCTAAAATTACCGGTATCTGGTTCTCTGGGTCAGGGACAGGTTGGGTATCTAGGATAACAAAATCCACTGGATAAATAAACTTGTCAACCTCTATGAGAACATCCTCGATCACACCACGAGGAATTTAACGGACCTATCAGCTAACTGAAGTGTCATCTGGGTAGGTTTCATCTCACCAAGTCCTAGCTTAAGGTACACATGATATGGTAGTAAGTTCACACTAGCTCCTAAGTCAAGCAACGCTTTCTCAACACGGTATTTACCTATTGTGCAAGAAATGGTAGGGGACCCTGGGTCTTTATACTTAGGAGTAGTGGTATTCTGAATAATAGAACTCACCTGACTAGCTAGAAAGGCTTTCTTCTGGACATTAAGCTTTCGCTTTCGCGTACACATATCCTTGAGAAACTTGGCATAAGAGGGAATCTGCTTAATTGCATCTAGTAGTGGAAGGTTGATAGTTACCTGCTTAAAAACCTCCAATATATCATTAAAATTGGACTCCCTCTTAGTTGGAACTAGCAGCTGTGGGAATGGGGCTCTAGGGACAAATCCGGGCTCAATATGACCCTCATTGGTCTCTTTAGAGACTCTATCAGTCTCCTCAGTTTCTGGTTCAGAAGGGTGAACTCAGCATGTTCACTATCAGGCATGGAAACCTTGTTGTCTATCACTCTACCACTCCTAAGGGTTTTAATAGCATTCACATGATCAGATGGTCTTTCACCTATTTCATTAATTCCTCTAGGGTTGGGTTGAGTCTGACTAGGAAACTTACCTCTTTTTTAAAGACTCATTTATCTGACTAACCTGGGTTTTCAACTCGGAAATAGCCTGAGAGTTAGCCTGACCTATTCTCTTATTTTCTTCTAAACCTTGAGCAACAGATTGCTGAAACTGCACAGTGTTACGAGTTAACAAGCAAGAGACTCTTCTAAACTCATAATCTTCTTATCCGAAGGGTTCTGAAACTGTGCCGGAGCTGAAGGATTATTATATAGCCAAAACCTGGGGGAACCTGAGCATTACTAGACTGACCTTGATTCTGGCCCTTGGACCAAGAAAGGTTTGGATGGTTTCTCCAGCCAGGGTTATAGGTTTCTGAATATGGGTCAAACTTCTGTCGGTTATCAAACCTAGTGTTGTTATAAAGAGCATTGGCTTGCTCTTCAACAGCATGGCCTTCCCAAAAAGGCTCATTTCTTCCACTACTACCACTAGAATGACCTAATTCTAAGGCTTCTAACCTTTTGGCTATAGCTGCTATTTTGGCATTGACTCATGAGATCCTTCTACCTATTAACATTTCCTCTACTTAGAAGAATTGTTTTCTGGGGTTCCCTACTATTTTCCCATTGTTGGGTCTTATCGGCGATTTCATTCAAAAATGTCATCGCTTCATCAACAATTTTATTCTCAAACCCACCTGTGCATAAGGACTCAACCATGGTTGTTGTTGAATAATCTAAACCCTCGTAGAGGATCTGAACTAACCTAACCTAACCTTCTCCAAACCATGATGAGGACATTGAGATATCAAGTCATTGAACCTTTCTAAGTACCTATATAAAGATTCTCCCTCTTTTTGGGCAAAAGTACATATTTGTGTCCTAATAGACGATGTTTTATGCCTTGGGAAAAACTTATATATAAAGGCAGAAGTAAGTTGGTCATAGGTTTCAATTGACTCAGAGTCCAAACTATACATCCAAGATTTGGCTTTATCTTTTAAGGAAAAGGGTAATAACCTAAGTTTCAACGCATCATCACTTAGGTTTTTAATTTTCAGAGTACTACAAACTTCCTCAAATTCCCTAACATGAATATAGGGGTTCTCATTCTCCTTCCCTAAAAACATTGGGAGCATCTGTAAAGTCCGAGGTTTCAGTTCATAATTTTCCTCGGTTTCAGCTAACTTGATACAAGACGGACGAGAGGTCCTAGTTGGGTCTAGCAAAGCTTTCAAAATTGACATTTCTGGCACTACCAAAGGACTTGGAGTACTAGGGGTACTTTCCTCACGAAGAGACAGATTCTCAAAACTGAAGTTTCCAAAAACGGGGCTCTCAAAAGAAGAGTCTTCGAGCTCCCCACCTTCACAAGAAGAACTACTAGGTTTGTCACTAATCAAACGAACTAGAGTGTTTCTTTTCCAAGACCGTTTAAAAACATCGGGCATACACTAGAAAAACAAAATTAAAAAGAAAAGTCCTAAAAAGGAAGGGATGTTTTATGCAAACACAAACAAGGCTGACTCCACCACAGCAAACCTACTGATTCTAGCAAACAAAAAGCATGATGGATCCACTTAGATTGTTTCTAGACCAGCTTCTAATCCTTCGAACGGCAATTCGTTACAATTTAAGCAAACCCCTCTGGAACCAATCCGAGTTAAAGTAAGTTGAATAGAGACGAGGGAAGCTCGGTGGAGCTTTGATACCCAAGGCCTCACCGGTATTACAAGGCGGCGCAGTCACGCATTCAACTTACAGAAACCTTCAAGAACTTCGAAGTATGCTTAAAAGAGTAACCAATATTTTTCTAATGACTTTCCTGTTAAGCTCGTTACCCTATCGGTCTCGTTCTAGTCAAAATTTTAGGCTTAGGTTCGCGTTTCCCTTTACTAGGAAATTAAAGCAGTCGTTTTCAAGTCCTCAACATATATGCATACGAAGGAAGACAGTAACTCGCTGACAGGGGATTCACGAGTGTTTTTTCGACAAACTTACCTCCCGTACCAGACGGGGGATGAACCTTTGTAGTCGACTCGGGCCACGACTCCTATGTCATGTACGAACCCGAGGGGTCGAGGTGATATCGTAATCATCGTCCTTCTCTGCAAACAGTTTATATTTAAACTACCCTTCCGTAGGGTTTAAAAAGTAATGTACCAAAATTTAAAGTCCAAAGTCCAAAAATATAAAGTGCAAAAGAAAAAGAAAGTCTAAAAAAAATAAAAATCTACAAAAATAAAAATGTCTCTTTTTTTTTTCTCTCTCTTTAAAAAAAAAAATCTTCTTCTTTCGCTCCTTTCGCTTTGCCTTTTACTCGAAGTCTTTAAGTGTTCACCAAAAGCTTTGGCAAAATTTTCTTTCGCTCCAAATTCCGAATTCTGTAATAAAAAGACAAAAACCTAAAAACGTAAAGAAGAACAAATAAAAATAAAAACCTAAAAAAAAATCTAAAAACTCTAGCTTAAAGACAAGTCCACGTCGGCGGCGCCAAAAATTGATGAGATTTCAATGTTGTTGTAGTAATAAGATTCTTTCAAGACTTGTGAAAGCAGATTTTAGACTTAATTTTAAATAAAAAAGAATATAGGAAACTTAAATAAAAGTGATATGAAAAATATGGAGAAGACTGGGGCTATGGATTCCACTAATTACCAATATCAAAGTGATTTATATTTTCTAAATATAATTATGCAAATCCTTCATTCAAATTGATTCCTAATATTGCAAAAGTTGATTTTTTAGGAATAACAATTGTAAATCGAAAGTATGGGACATCAAAACCCTAGGCTAGCATTCTTCATCAATTGAAATAATAATTGTTTAACAAAAACCATTTTATCTATTTATTTATCAAGGCAAATAATCATATAATAATTGCATAAATTAAATAAAATAGAGATTACCACATTTCATTGGCGAAATAGCTTCCTCCGTCGCCCCAGAGGATGGGTTTAGCTCATCATTGTATAAACTTGCTCAAAATATTGATTCATGCTCAAAATTTGTTTACAAAGATGAAATGGAGAGAAAATAATGAAAATCGGGTGTTTGCAACGTTTATAATTGTTGCAAAACAGTGTTACAAAGAACGATAAAAAAGAACTGTTGTTGTTGTATCTCTGCGACCCTCGTGTGGCTGTCGTGTTCACTGTAGCATATAAGACTGCTCTGTGTGCGTCTTATGTTCTTCGTGTTCTTCAGCAGCAGCAGAAATGGTGGTTCTCTGGTGCGATTTTTTTCTCTTTTGTTGTTGCTCTCCGCCTCTCCCAAACTCTCCGTCACTTCAATGTGATCCTAGGAACTTATTTATACATCATTGCGACAACTCTCAGAATCTCTTTATTTAATCCCATTATTTCTTTTATTCTCGAAAATATATTGTTTCCAAAAATCGTTTTCCTACGCGTCTGTAGCTGTATTTCTTTCCTTCTATACCTTATTCACGCTCCAGAATATCGATCAACTCTTCCAAGCACGTGCAGTACACGTTTAAATTCCTCACAACTAGTGCAAGCTCATGTTTTTCCTCCAACTCCCTGTTTGGATTAAACCAAGTTATCCAGCCAAATTTGATCGAAACAAACACCCATACTAGCTCTGTTAGGAGATATCACAACTACCCATGAAGTTTCAGCGATTGAATCACACAAAACTCCTCCAAACATTCGATCGAAATTCTGCAAGTGAAGTGAAATGTTTTCCCGCCAAAATTGGTTTTTTTTTTTTTTTTTGAATTTGAGAAGAAGATGTCCCCCCCCCTAATCTTGTACGGGTTTCCCTTTAGCACTTGCCTTATGGGGTGCAAATAGTAATTTTTGGGCGTAAATAGTAATTTTTCTCGGGTTTCTCTGGCACATTTTCGGGGTGCTTCCGGTGCATTTCTAGGGTGCCTTTAGAATTTTATCCTGGGGTGTAAAACACCACTTTTCGAGCCAATTTTGCCGCAAGAGCTTATTTCTCTATAAATACCTACAAAGGCATAAAATAACAAAATAAATACAAAATCGAGCACTAACAATACATACAATTGAGACATATTAGACACATAAATGCGTCTATCAGGGTCTTGATGGGTAAATTCTCCACCACTAATTGTTTCTACCTGCATTCTGGTTTCACTATCTAGGCCCTCATATAAAATTTGAGCCATGTGGCCTTTCTCAAAGCCATGATGTGGGCATTGGTATAACAATTCCTTAAACCTTTCTATGTACTCATGTAGGCTCTCACCTATTTTCTGCTTAAAGGTTTGATAGACTTCCTAACAGCAACAGTCTTGTGGTGTGGGTAGAACTTCTTAACAAAGGCCTCTACAAGGCCATCCCAGGTGGTGATTGTTTTAGAGGGAATCAAATGGTACCACTCATTGGCTCTCTCTTCAAGGGAAAAAGAAAACAAACGCAACTTAAGTACATCTCTGGTGACGTTCGAATAATTCATTGTGCCACAAATCATCTCGAAGTCTCTTACATGGGTATATGGGTTTTCATTCTCTATTCCCCTAAATTTTGAAGCATGCTAAATTTCCCAGGTTTAATGTCAAACTTAACGGTAGTGGCCGGTAAAACAACTCCTGGGTCACGTACCACTCTAGATGGGTTCATCCTATCTCTAAGGGTTTTGGTCGGCGGGGCTTCATCATCACTAACCATGTCGACAAAAATAGAATTACCACCTAAATCCGTGTAACGTGTCGGACTCAAATTAAAAAGGTCGTTTTCAACAAGTCTATCTCCTACCCGTTTCCAACGTCGCATACACAAGCAAAAAATACTAGTGAAGCAAGTAAATCGTGCACATGCAAATGCAGGGTTTATTAAATTAGGTTCGCTTGGGTTACCTCTGCAAAATATACCTAAAAGTACGAGGCTGAGGCTTGTGGAATTTCGGCTGGTAACTCCCATAAGGCCCAAGGCACGAGTTCAGCGTACTTTTCCACAGGTTTCCTAAATTCGGTAATTCTGACGATGCAGTATGGTGTGTGCAACGTGTATTTTTTTTAAAAAAAATAATTTTATAACGAAAATATATACAAATGGAAAAACAAAAAGAATAAATAAAAATTTGGGCTTTATTACTTACCTCTTTTGGTAGGAAATTCCACAATAAATGTTGAATATTACCTGCACAATAAAAACAAGAAAATACCCAAGTAAAATAAAATAAAATAAAATAAAATTAAACAAAACTAAAAAAAAGAAATAAAAATAAAAATCTAAACCTAACCTAAAGGCAAGTCCGCGTCGGCAGCGCCAAAAACTGATGTAGATTTTATAAGTGGTAAGAAATGGATTCGATTCTCGGACTCTTCAAAGATTTGGTTTTAGGACTAATGAAGGAAAAAACAAATACTAAACAAGAATTGCTAAAATAGACCAAAAGATTGATATGGTGATTTGTATTCAAATAGGGCGAAAATCCAGGATTTCGAGATTCCACCGCTATTGTGTATACTAGAATGTTAAATAATTAAAATTTCTCCGGAAATATCAAGACGATTTAGGACACAAAGTACGTTTCGGAAAATAAATCGTTTAGATTAATAAAAATTCTTAAATGACTAATAATTTTCTTCACTAGTATGCTGGTCTCTATGATAGATATATAACTCATTAGTCAAGCATTAGGACACGTAAAGATTAATTATTATCGTTACTACACAAGAATATAAGGGCCATGGAGAAACGATAGTATAGAAAATAATCTAAAACACTCTAGCATACATAATATGGTTTCCTCTCTAATCCTAGAAAAATAATTTAGCTACTCATAACTGAAAGTAATAATGCAAAAGAATTAACGAAATTCATTTTTATTCAACTCAAATGGACTTACAGAGTTTGCCTATTTTATATCCAACTTCCCGTATGCTCACTTTCAATTACAAGAATGATAGGTGTTAAGATCAAAATAAATACAAAGACGGGACAAAAGATCACCACTCGCACCAATCTCTCCAAACTCCAGCTCCCCCGTGAACATATAAGGCCCCCCATTTTATACTCTTTCAATCCAAGGTGTCTTCAAAATGATGTCGACATCATGTTACCTGCTCACGCCACTAAGACCTTTGTTAATCTTGGTAAGAATATATATTGTTGACTTATTATATTGCATTCTTTCCTTGCATGCACATGGTGCCTTTGGTGCAAAACAAATTTGGAGAAGATTTTATAACTTCAAATTATTCTTCCATTTGTGATTGTGGAACATTCGTGGGATCCATGAAAAGCACGTGGCAACAACATTTCTAGCTCATGTCCGTTCGCTCTTCCAACTCTACGGCACATGCATTAGTACTCGATCTCACCAACTCTTTAGCTGCGTTGCCATACCCACATGCCGTTAGTATATGGTAAGTCCATCCAAATGGCATATTCAACTAATATTGACCTCTGCCCTTAGTGATTCTTGGTGAATGATGAGTGCTTCGGGCTTCTTTAGAGAAAAAAGTTGATTCGGCCAATGACGCTTCTTCGGTGGTGAAGTACTCCCACAACGACTTTGCCATCTCGTACTAGTTCAGTGGTGTCATGTAATATCTGGATTACCCTTCATTTGTTGGGTGAAATTCCGTGTTTTAGTTCCACTAAGTTTTATTTTATTAAATTCCGTAAAACTAAAAAAAAAAACATCAAATTGTACAAAATAGAGAACTAAACAATTGTAAATTGAGATGTAAAAATGTCGTGTTTACACACTCATCACCGGCGTTAGTCAATCAAATCAATCGAAAACAAAAGATAAACTGCAATTATCTAGTTTCCCGCCAACGGTACTAATAGAGCTTTTCAATCCCAAACAAGTCTTTAAACTGAGTGGCCCGTAAGAGATTTCGCCTCATTAGGTTACTCTCCTCTCCGAATAGGCGGCTCGAAATGAAAACTTTGATATTTATAGACCAAGGAAGTTTGTACACCAAGAAATTTCCAAAACCTAAAATATTCTCAAGATATGCGATATATTCCAGATTCGGTTTTCATAATTCCTGGAAATGATTTGTCCAAATAATTACCGAAAATCTCTTAGAAAATTTTCAACTAGCAAATGCACATATTAATTTTTATTTTCCAAAAATAAAATTAAAAACCTGAAATAAAAGATTCTCAATTTATTTTATTCGATCCGGAATTTTCTTTCTTTAGCTATTAAGGAATAACTTTGAACAATTAAAGATAAGCGTTACTGCACACGTTCAAAGTATGTCGACATCTTTACTTTGTAAGTCCTCTTTCATACTTACAATCTTGAAACTTATTTGCCACACTTCCAAACAAGTTTAGAATTGGTTCACCTGACTTTCAAGAACTACGTGATTGATCAAGAACACTCAATCACCAAACATGGGTTTCACGGTTCTACCAAAACAAGTTTCGGTTCTACCTCCATGTGAGTACTTTGCATAGTCACGCTAGTTACCAAAATTCGGTTGACTAGGTACTAGGATCGGTTCCCCACATATATATGGTATCTAACTTGTACTTTCTGCACATGTCCATGGGATCGGTTCCCCTTTGCCTATAAACGTGTTGCACATGTCCATAAGATCGCTTCCCCTTTCTGCTAAAAACTTGATGCACCTCGTACAAGGATCGATTCCCCTTTGTGATAGGTTGCACCTCTTACTAGGATCGGTTCCCCTTTACCCAGCTTCGGTCATACCAAAAATACTAAATCGATCATACCATCTCAGGTGATTACTTAAGATCGGTTTCACTAATAAAAGTCATACCAATACAAAAGTCAGGCCTTTGTGAATAGTTTTACCAAGAACATAAACAAGTCACTAATCACACATATTGGTATTTCAAAAGATATGCAATGAATAACAATACCAATAATGCCTGGCGATTTCTCTTTCGATTCACAAAGCAAGTTCATGAATTTACTTCCTTAAAACAAATGTAAAACATTGTTTCCTAGGATGAAATCTTCACCTTATACCCATACATAATCACAATAGTATTCAAACGATTATGTCGATCTCTTATCTACAAAGTTCAATGATTAAGCAATAAACCTCGTATTGTATTCCTTAATACTATATCTAACTAGAGTATAATCATTCATGCTTCGCAGTTTTGTTTTCAACATGCAGGACTTGAAAGATACGTTAGGGAATGAAACAGTTCAAGTTAAAATATCACTAACCTCAAGTGGAAAGATGATGTTGTCGTTGTAGATCCTTACTTCTTCACTTCTTCAAGTCTTCGCAATACTTGTAATGTCTCATATCCTAATACTTTCAAGCTAACCTATATGAAGTTGACTCTAGTACATAATCAAGCGACTCTTAAATGAGTTTTGGCTCACTAAAATATGACAACCAAACTTGACATACCGACGCTTGGTGGGTTCAACCGAGCTATGCTCTAACAATCTCCCTCTTTGTCAATTTTAGTGACAAAACTCTTACATCATATGGATAAACAAAATATAAGAATTCATTACACATACGCTTGGTTCCCGAATTCAACAGCACAATAACCTGTATACATTAAATCCTTAAATGCCATTGTTGACATTATAATAACAAAGCTAATACTCCCCCAAAGGTAAGATAGGTAGATTTTATCAATCCGCACGTCTTTGTTATTCCTTTGTAGTCCATATACCTACAAGTATCATATGATATGCTACTCCCCCTTAGTATATGCTTTTACTCTTTCGTTAGATAAACGTTTAAGCACCAATGTCCGTTCCCTTAGTGATACCAATCAAAATAAATCAATACCAGTATCACTTGTTTACTCCATATATTTCTCCCCCTTTTTGTAACAAAATGACAAAGAAACGAAAAAATAAAGGACAAACCGAAAGGATCTTACAAATCTTAATAGACTTGCAACCTATAGAGGTAAGCGCGAGGGTTCCACACACCATTTTTGATAACCAATATCAAAACGGAAACTACAAAGTAATTTTATTTGGATATGTTACCAAGAAAACAATTGTCCGAAGCAATTTTCTCTAATAGTTTAGCAAACCAAAAAACGACTAAGCACCTTAGTTCCTTTGCTAAATTGATTGTACAAATACAATCGCTTGTTTGATAAGACCAAAATAAAGATAACTCTACTTTTCTCATGAGATTCTAATTATCCATATAACTTAGACCTTTAAATTTTAATCAAGACAAGTACTAGGTTAGTTAACTAGCATTTCTTGTTAAGGCATTCGATTAGACTTGAATAACTGAAACCTCCACTTTGATAAGTCTAACTAAGATCAGAATTAACTTAGTTTCTCTTATCCATAATCGAATTGGACTAAACAATTCATCCCGTAAAAACTTTTCTTTCGTTAATCCATAAACAATTCATACAAACCAAATAAATCAACTTGCATAATTATTCACCTCAACCGGAAGCAATTGAAACAACATAGACATTAAAGCACCGCAATTGCACCGAAATTTTGTAAGCCTAAACGGTTGATACCAAAAAATAAAGCAAGATAACAATAGTTTTTCTTAACCGGAACCAATTGAATCACACACACATCCATACACAAATAATGGAATGAAACATCAATTGTACCGAAATTTTGCTAAGCAAAAGCAATAAATATATGAAATAAAATCAGGCTTTTCTTAAACAGGAAAACAATTAACTAACAAGATTGTTACCTCAAATTTCGCATTCACTTCTCCAATATGTTTGCATCTTCTTCCAGGGAGAATTGATATCGAAATATCATTATGTTGTCATCCTTATGCAAAAACATAAGAACAACAAAAGTAACCTTTATCAGAGAAAGGCTGAAATGGTTTTAACTATTACGTGCCAATAGTAATAAGCTAATACCAAAGACTCATATGTATACTATATACACAACTTATGAGAAATAATAAATTGATAATAGTATAATCGTGACTCACATGTAAGATTAATTGTCATCATCCTTTTATGATTATTTTATTAAGAAACCCAAAAGGTTAGATATGAAATTCACTAAATCGAAAGTCACAAAATCATAAAAAGGTAAACGATATGACACCTAATTATCTCATATAATGATAACGACATGGAGCTACATTCATTTGATCAAGAACGTTTAGCACAATATTCTGAATGTCATGAGTATTGAAATTTATCATTTGAGTGTCATCATCGTGACTATGTTTTGATACCTTCCTGGTTGTCTTTAGAGAATACTTTGGACTCCATTTGGAAATGGGTTTTACAGAAGCATCTTTGTTCTTCCTATTATTTCCTCCTGAAATATTAGACGAATCTCTTGAGAAAACATTAGGGTAACTGAAATGTTGAAAACTCTGAGAGTTAGCCTTCTCCAATTTGGAACATCAGATCTGGTCTTTACAAAGTTATCTCTCCTTTTATTGTTTGAGCGATTATAAGAAAACTTTGTAGAAGCCTGATAAGTAGACTTTGAACTATCATTACAATAATTCTTTTGCTCAGTTTTAGGACAATGATGACCTGATTTACCACGAGGGGCATTATTGAGTTCAGCCAATTTTGCGGAAACGCGTGCATCTATGGCTTTCTCATTCCTTTTACGGAATCTGCATCCCCTTTCCAAGTGTCCTTTATTTCCACAATAAAATCAATGCTTAATAGCACACGAATCATGAGACTTAGTATTACTTTGTTCTGGATCCACTTGTATTGGATTTTGACGGATTTTACGTTTTCCATCTTTTGCTGAAGATGAAGATGCAACAGAATTTTCTTTTATGAAAGAGCAATCTTTTGTGGCAACTTTTGAAGCAATTTCTTCGGAATAGTCTTTAGGCTTTACAAACTTTGTCTCCTGTTCAGCATTCAAAGTTTGTTTCCCTTTGTAGCCCAATCCTCGCGTGTCACGAGGAACTCTAGTTGACTTGAACATTGAGTCAAGTTGTTTTGTGCTACTATCGAACTTTTTCAAGTTCTCTTTTAGAATCATATTCTCTTTCTCCAAATTTTTTATTTTTTCGAGAGCATTATCTAAATCAACCTTAAATTTATTAATTTATAATTTATAATCTTTTTCAGATTCGGTAGAATTACTTACCTTGGTGTTCTTTAGATTCTCCAACTCTGTGTATAACTTCATTTCTCGATCATTACTTTCTTCGATTTGCTCTCTGAAACATTTCATGCATTCAAGATAATTACCAGCACCAATAGTCTCTATATCGTTCTCCAATTCATCAAGTTCCCTTTTTAATCTTTCATTCTCTTCACGAAGATCACAGTTGAGTGTCTTTGGCTCTGGAGTTGCTCGATCATCACCTTTTCAAAAAAAAATATTTTGTATTCTTCCAAGACTTCAAGATAAGTTTGACCATTGCTTACACGTTTTATATCCTTATATAGAATATCAAGTTCCTTTTTAAGACTTTCATTCTCTTTACAAAGTCTATCACATTCAAGTGCCTTTGTTTCTGAAGTTACTTCAGTATCCTTTTCACGTGTGTATTCAGCAATTGCTATGAAAGCTTTGTTCTCTTGATCCTTGGAATAATTAAGGCTATCACCATCATTTTGTTCTCTATTCTCTACAAATTTCTGTGATTTTTGAGAAGGATAAGATGCATCTTTTGAAGAACTCTTTTTTTTTGTCTTAATAACTTTCTAAATTTTCGTGCAGTCGTATCAACACAGCAATTCTCGGTTTTTGTATCCGAAGAACAAGTCTTAGTTACAACTTTAAGGGTAATGCCCTCTTCATTGTTGAATTGGTATTCAAGGTCAAAAGATCTTTAATTTACCAACTAGAGCACTTCTAGATAGTGTGGGAAGATCATTTGCTTCCATTATGGCATGCTTTTTAGATTCGTATCTTGGTGGTAAATACCTTAGAGTTTTACACACAATATCTTTATCTGGAATAGTTTTTCCTAAAGCGTGAGGGGCATTCACTATTTCAGAAAGTTTTTGATCAAACTCATCAAAGGTATCGTTTTCATCCATACGAAGGTTTTCCCATTTAGAAGCTAGGATTTGAAGCCTTGCTTCTTTTTCAGAGGCATTCCCTTCAAATACGATATTAAGAATATCCCAAGCCTACTTTGATGTTCTATACTTGGTTACATGATGATGGAGGTCTCGTGTTACAACATGTATAATGGCGTTTAATCCATAAGAAAAACGATTTTTCTTCATTATTGAATTCTTTGAATTCCTTTAGTCTAAACTCAGTGGTTGAGTTGTTGACTAGTACTTTTGGGTGTTCATACCCATCAATAACTAAAACCCAAGTGTTAAAGTCATGAGATTTAAGAAAAGACTGCATAGCCATTTTCCACCATAGATAGTTGGAGCCATCAAACCCTGGAGGTACGTTAACTGAATCAACCATTTGATTCAAAACTTATAGGTTGGATCACACCAAAAACAGATTGTTAGATCATTTCGTGTTTGCCTGCTCTGATACCAATTGAAAAGACGATGGTACCCAAATATACCTCAATCTAAAACTTTTCCACCTATAAGTCCTTTCTCCGAAAGTGATTGTCTATGGACTGAGTCGAGACAATACAACAAATCGGTTCACACTTCGTATGATCTTCTATGGATACGAGATCGAGACAATACGACAACAAGATAACTTGTGTGATTGACTATGGATACAAGATCGAGACAATGCAACAACGAAGTATGTTTACTTGATAAAAGGTTCGGACTTAACCAAACACAATAAGATTACTTATCAAGTAAATAGGAATTAACGCTTGTGTAATTTACTTTAAATTATAGTAACAACAACAATAATTTCGGAAAATAAAAATAAATGACACAACAAGATTTTGTTAACGAGGAAACCGCAAATGCAGAAAAACCCTGGGACCTTGTCCATAATTGAATACCCTCAGGATTAAGCCGCCATACAAAATCAAACCAACTTTGTATAGTTGAAACCAAGCAACTAAACCTATAGTTCACCTAGTTCCGTCTGTATTTCCACGCCTCTGACATGTAATAAGTCACGTACTTGGAACAATTCCTTTGGTTCGTATTCCAAACAGTAAAAGAACAACAAATCTGTTTTGTATCAACTCTTTTCAACCAAGTGATGTGAGTTCGACAAAAGGCTCTTCTGTTTATCTCAATAAACTCCTTTGTCAGGTTCTTAGATCTATCTTATTATCAACTACCAAAGTAATTGTTAAGATTTTGAAATAAATAATTTTAATCACAAAGAATTTTATTGATGCCGATCTACACAACTAATCAATCTAATCTACCACAAGGATAAACCGATTATAGTTGGATCCTCTTTTACCGAAACAAGTATTGTGCACACCAAAGATTATGAACCCAAATCAGAAATCTTCAAAGTCTTTTTTATCTTCAAATCTTCTTAGATCTTCAATAAACACCTGCACACAATCAACTTGAATCTCTTGGGATCAATCATGCACAGAATGGAGTCTGTTAACAATGGATTATCACAAGGCGTCTTTAGATCTACAAACAGTCTAAAGATCCCCGTCGAAACTTCGATCTAGTTTAAGTTAATCTTATATCAGAAGAGAAGATTCCCAAGCATAAACAAACTAGGTGCAATCAAAGTTCAACCACCGTTAGCCAATCAAATCAATCAAAAACAAAAGATAAACCGCAATTATCTAGTTTACCACCAACGGTACTGATAGAGCTTCTCAATCTAAAGAAGTCTTTAAACTGAGTGGCCATAAGATAGTTTCCCACCAATTAGGTTACTCTCCTCTCCGAATAGGAGGCTTCACCAGTAGCAGCACAACTGAGATAGTTTGCTCGAAATGGAAACTTTGATATTTAGAGACCAAGGAAGTTTGGACACCAAGGAATTTCCAAAACCGAAAATATTCTCAAGATATACAATATATTCCAGATTCAGTTTCCATAATTCCTGGAAATGCTTTGTTCAAATAATTACCGAAAATCTCTTAGAAAATCTCCAACTAGCAAATGCACATTACTAATTTTCATTTTCCAAAAATAAAATTAAAAACCTTAAATAAAAGATTCTCAAGTTATTTTATTCGATATGGGATTTTAACTTTAAACAATTAAAGATAAGCGTTACTGCACATGTTCAAAGTATGTCGACATCTTTACTTTGTAAGTCCTCTTTCATACTTACAATACTGAAACCGATTTGCCATACTTCCAAACAAGTTTAGAATTGGTTCATCTGACTTTCAAGAACTACGTGATTGATCAAGAACACTCAATCACCAAACATGGGTTTCTCGGTTCTACCAAAACAAGTTTCGGTTCTACCTCCATGTGAGTACTTTGCATAGTCACGCTAGTTACCAAAACTCGGTTGACTAAGTACTAGGATCGGTTCCCCACATATATATGGTATCTAACTTGTACTTGCTGCACATGTCCATAGGATCGGTTCCCCTTTGCCTAAAAACGTGTTGCACATGTCCATAAGATCGGTTCCACTTTCTGCAAAAAACTTGGTGCACCTCATACAAGGATCGATTCCCCTTTGTGATAGGTTGCACCTCTTACTAGGATCGGTTCCCCTTTACCCAGTCATACCAAAAATACTAAATCGATCATACCATCTCAGGTGATTACTTAAGATCGGTTTCACTAATAAAAGTCATACCAATACAAAAGTTAGGCTTTTGTGAATAGTTTTACCAAGAACATAAACAAGTCATGAGCGTTTATACTAATCACACATATTGGTAGTTCAAAAAATATGCAATGAATAACAATACCAATAATGCCTGGCGATTTCTCTTTTAATCACAAAGCAAGTTCGTGAATTTACTTCCTTAAAACAAATGTAAAACATTGTTTCCTAGGATGAAATCTTCACCTTATACCCATACATAATCACAATAGCATTCAAACGATTATGTCGATGTCTTATCTACAAAGTTTAATGATTAAGCAATAAACCTCGTATTATATTCCTTAATACTATGTCTGACTAGAGTATAACCATTCATGCTTCGCAGTTTTGTTTTCAATATGCACGACTTGAAAGATACATTAGGTAATGAAACATTTCAAGTCAAATATCACTAAATTCAAGTGGAAGGATGAGGTTATCGTTGTAGGTCCTTACTTATTCACTTCTTCAAGTATTCGCAATACTTATAATGTCTCATATCCTAATACTTTCAAACTAATATATACGAAGTTGACTCTAGTACATAATCAAGCGACTCTTAAATGAGTTTTGGCTCACTAAAATATGACAACCAAAGTTGACATACCAACGCTTGGTGGGTTCAATCGAGCTATGCTCTAACACACATTTACTCCTTTCTCATCTCTATGTAGTTTACTAGTGGTGGGCATAGGTGTCAGTTTTGGAGTTGACTTATCTAGACCGAAACTGGAGACAAGATCCTTAGCATATTTTTCTTGAGATAAGTAAACTCCATCCTTATGTTGTTGAATTGGTAATCCTAAAAAGAACTTTAATTCACCAACATTACTCATTTCAAATTCCTTTCCAAGAGAGACTTGAAAATCGTTTGCAAGTTTCTCAGAAGTTTATCCACAGATGATATCATCTACATATACTTGAGAAATTACAACATATTTCCACTCCACTTTGTAAACAAGGTTTTATCAGCTCCGCCTCTTGAAAAACCTTTCCTAAGAAGAGAAGTAGTTAGTTTTTCGAACCATGCACGAGGTGCTTGTTTTAACCCATATAATGCCTTTTTGAGATTTAGGAAATGATATGGGAAATCAGGATTTTCAAAACCCGTAGGTTGAGCGATATAGACCTCTTCCTTTAAATTTCCGTTTAGGAACGCGGATTTTATGTCCATTTGAAACAGTTTAACCTTAAGAAAACAAGCATGAGCTAATAACAACTGAATGGATTCAAGAAGTGCCACGGAACCAAAGGTCTCGTCAGTCGATACCTTTAATCTGTGAATATCCTGGAGAGACAAGTCTAGATTTATTTCTGACAACTGTACCAAATTCAACAGACTTGTTCTTGAATATCCATTTGGTACCAACAATATTGATATTTGAGGGACAAGGTACTAGCTCCCACACATCTTGTCTTTGAAATTGATTTAACTCTTCATGCATTGCATTCACCCAAAAGGGATCACTAAGAGCTTCATCAATATTTCTCGGTTCTACTTGTGAAAGATAACAACCAAAATTGTAAATATTTTAAAGTTATCCTCTTGTCTTAGCAGTAGAATCTCTTCCTCCAATAATACTGTTGGGACATGATTCCTTTGAACCCAGAGGTGTCGTGGAGGGACACGTTCTTGTCCAACAGGAGTAGCCTGATCAGTTCTCTTCTCCTCGTCACTAGAAATATCAGGATCAGTAACCGTTGGGAAGACTTCAACTGATTCTGGGATTTCTTTGACTTTCTTAATTGTCTCAGTTGGAGGCAATTCAGCAGGAGGATTATCATGGTGAAAATTGCTTAGATCATAAATGATGACATTAGCAGATTCCATCATAACTTGGGTTTTGAGATTTAAAACTCGAAAACCACGACTATCAGAAGCATAGCCAAGAAAGATACCTTCATCACTTTTAGTATCAAATTTCCCTCTCTGTTCTCGATCTTTTAGAATGTAATACTTCCGAACACTCTGAGATAATGTAAGTTAGGTTTCCTACCGTACCACAACTCATAAGGAGTGTTTAGGGTTTTAGACCGTAGGTAGACACGGTTGATCAAATAACATGCTGTAAAAACAGTTTCTCCCCAAAACCTTAAAGGTAAGTTTTTGTTATGGAGCATTACCTTGTCCATTTCCTAAATGTTCCTATTTTTTCTTTTTGCAACTCCATTAGCTTGAGGAGTAATGGGTGGTGAGTATTGTTGAATAATCCCTAGTTTGTCACAAAATTCAAACACCTTAGTGTCCTTGAATTCAGTTCCACGGTAGCTTATAATTTTATTTAGTTTGCGACCTTGTTCATTCTGGATTCTATTAACAATAATCTTGGATTCATCAAGGGTTTCATTATGATGAGCTAAAAATGCCACCCAAGTGAATCTGGTGTAATCATCTACCATAACTAGGGCATACTTATTACCAGCAACCGTAGGTTGTTGAATAGGTCCGAAGAGATCCATATGAATTAAATCAAGTGGAGCTTTAGTGAGAATATCTCGAGATGATTTATGGTGAACTTTCATTTCTTTACCTTTTTGACAGGCACCATAGACACCATAAATCTTTGCATTGATTTTGGGAACGCCTCTAACAAGTTCTTTGTTAATGATCTTAGTCAGAAAGAGATAATTGATGTGACCAAAACGCTCATGCTAAATATGTGTAGATTCCACCTTAGTCAAATTGCAACAGTTACTAAACTGAGTATCAAGAACATAACAGTTATTTTTACCACGAGTCCCCTGAAAAATTACTTTTCTAGTTTTGTCTAAAATTTCACATCCATTCTCATTGAAGACAACTTTATGGCCTTTGTCACAAATTTGACTAATAGAAAGAAGGTTTGCAGTCATACCATTAATGTACACTAGATCATGGATTTCAGGAACGCCTGGAAGTTTGATCATCCCCTTCTTGCTTATGTAGCAGCAACTCCCATCTCCGAATGTTACAGGACCTCCTTCAAAGTCGCTTGAATTCACAAACCACGAGAGATCACCAGTCATATGTCCTCTACATCCACTGTCAAGAAACCATTGAAAAGACGATGTTGATTTTAGAGAAAAAGCTCTCATACTAACACTACTATCCTGTTTAGGATTTCTTGTTAGATTTGTACACCTTTTTAGAAAAGTAAATAGTTGTTCAGCTTTCTTATGAAGATTACTCGCAACCTTTAAACTTTTCCTGAAAGATATACATGTATGTTGAAAGTGATTGTGAGAGTCACAGAACATACATATACCAACATCTTTAATCTTATTTGAGTAGTTTTGGGTCCCATAAGGTTTCACAAATCCTAAACCTCGTTTATCACCTGACTTGCGACCATTATTCAGAGAAGAATTAAAGGAGTTATTCAAATCCATTGAAGGAACTTTGACAGACTTCAAATACTTATACTTTGCAATTTTTGCAACAAGATCAGAATTGATCTGGATTTGTTCATCCAACTTTTTCTGGAGAATAACAAGCTCTTCAGAAGCTTCTATAAGATCATAGTTAAATCCTGGTGAAGCGTTTATCGAGACTTTACTGTCCATAGAATCAGATCGCTAAAAACACAGACTTATAAGGTCTTCAGCGTGTTTGCCTGCTCTGATACTAATTAAAAAAGCGGGGGTACAACAACCACACCCAAGATTTCGCTTAGCAATCTGTATGGACAACTCCAATATAATTCCAAGAGAATCAATTAGACAGTCAGACTCAATCAATGGAAATATATCCAAGAGTTATATCTCTATTTCTTAATTCAATCCGCAATCAAACAAATAGGAATTTGTGAGCCTGATTGAATATAATAAATAGATTGAACGATATCAAAAAGAAATATCCAAGTGTCAATCAATTTAATCAACAACCAAAGGTTGGATTCCCAATTGATTAAACTTACGCACAACCTATGATGTTTTTATTATATAATAAAATATAATGCGGAAAAGAAATAACACATACACCAGAAATTTTGTTAACGAGGAAACCGCAAATGCAGAAAAACCTCGGGACCTAGTCCAGATTTTAATACCACACTGTATTAAGCCGCTACAGACACTAGCCTACTCCAAGTTAACTTCGGACTGGAATGTAGTTGAGCCCTAACCAATTTCACTCTGATCAAGGTATAGTTGCGCTCCTTATGTCTCTGAATCCCAATAGGACTCTACGTACTTGATTCCCTTAGCCGATCTCACCCACAACTAAGAGTTGCTATTACCCAAAGTCGAAGATTTGATAAACCAATCAGTCTCACATGGAAAAGTCTAAGTCTATTGTATAGATAAATCTGTCTCCCACAGATAAACCTATGAGTTTTGTTCCTCTTTGATAAATCCAGGTGAACAGGAACCAATTGTTATATCAGACTTATATTCCCGAAGAACAACCTAGAAATATCAATCCCCTCATAATAATCTTAATCGTATGGTAGCGAAACAAGATATTGTGGAATCACAAACGATGAGACGAAGATGTTTGTGATTACTTTTTATCTTGCCTATCGGAGAATAAATCTCGAGCCAATATTAAAGAATATAGTACTCAATACGATGGAAAATGCAAGATAAGATCATGCAACTACAAAGAAAATAGTTGGGTCTGGCTTCACAATCCCAATGAAGTCTTCAAGTCGTTAACCTACAGGGTTTCGTGAAAAACCTAAGGTTAAAGGAGAATCGACTCTAGTCGCAACTAGTATCACACAGAAGGTGTGGGGATTAGGTTTCCCAGTTGCTAGAGTTCTCCTTTATATAGTCTTCAAATCAGGTTCTGCAATCAATGTTACCTTGGTAACAAAGCATTCAATATTTACTGTTAGATGAAAACCTGATTAGACCCAAGCTAGTATTTTTCAACCGTTAGATCGAACTTATCTTTTTACACACAAATAAAATGTACCTTCATTTAGATATGAGTAACCGTACCTAAACGTGTACACATTGTTGGTTCAACAATAATTAACCGAAGTTAGCCATATGAACACTTTCATATCAACCTCATTCATCTTAACCATAACTAGTTTAAATGATTTAATGAAACTAGTTCTAGAGTTGCTTAATTGCTTAAATTATCATAGAAGTATAAAATACACAATTGAAGCAAAATTGATTTTGATTCACATGAATCAAGTCATGAACATTATAACCATGGTTTGTAAAAGATTGCATTCCTTATTATATAAATGTATTAGTTCATGAACAAACCGATTTTAGAACATCATCCACTTAGGTATGCATACGGGTACGTGTACCTAAGTAGCCGGACTAAATTTGGGTACGCGAACTGGTATGCATACCATCCAAACTCATCAAAAATTCCCAAACCTGAACCTTACGCCAGTACGCGTACCGGTTTGCGTACAAGGTTCTCGGACTTCACAAACGAACAAGTACGCATACGTGTATGCATACCATGTTTCCCAGACATGGATTACATATATGAAAGTACGAATACTATGCTTAAATACAATTGTTCTAAACTCTCCTTTCAACCATTGAAACATTCTTGGAAGACGGGAATAGCTGTCTCACACAAACTATTAGCTTCAAAGCAATTTTCAAGTGATCAAATGATCAGTATGAAACATTCCTAGTCTACATCAAATGATTGTCTCACACAAATCATGTAATATGTTACCAGGAGATTTTCACATGATCATCTTTTGACTTTCGTCAAGAATATAAAATGAACTTGGTTAAAGCGAAAGCTTACCAACACATATTTCGAAAAATATGTAAGCGAGTTAAACTCAGCTCGGAATATCAAATTTGTATAATTGAAGTCTATATAGCTATACGACTTTTGTGTCAAATAGGAGATAGAGTAGATAGACTTTTGAGTGATGGATGAGTTCAAGTCTCCACATACCTTTTGTTGATGAAGTTCCACAAGCTCCCTTTAGTAGTTCTTCGTCTTCAATCGATGAACGCCGTGAAGTCTAATGCTCAACTACGCTTTCTATCCTAATCCGAGACTTAGCTATAAGTAGACTAGAAATCAAGACTCATAGTTTTTGCAACTAAACTTGACAAATAAGCTTGAGATAGTAACGGTTGCGAGTTCGACCGGGTAGTGCTCTAACATAAACCTAAAAGGTAAAAATTATAAATTTTCTATAAAGCGATAAAATCAAAACATTCTATTGCAATTTGTTTGTAGTTTTTATTATACTTTGTTTAGGTATTATCTATCTATCATATTGGGGTCTAGAAACTGATCAATGGTATCAGAGATAGAAGGTAATTAAGCAATGTTTCCGACGATGAATGGAAGGGCTTCCATCCAAGAGTAACCAGATATTACCATTAGATCATGATATCGATAAAAGGAAGAAAGCTTCAGTTTCATCATTCTCAAATCCACAAGGAAAAACTATGGACAAATTAGAGTAAGATATGAAAGTCATGAAGAGTGATTTGGCAGATAATAAAACAATGAAGGATGATATGGAGTTTACAAAAGAAATGCTAAAAGGACTAAAACTACATCCGAAAACAACGAAACCGAGTTCTGAACCAAATATGGAAAACCCACCAGGGTTTGTAAGTTCTCCGTTCAAAGTAAAGGCGAAGATTGAAATCCATGCATATAATGGGGACTTAAACCCAGAAAAGTTGGACGGCTGGCTCAAGTATCTTGAAGTTTATTTCAGCACCAGAGGGATTAACAAAGAGCAAAGGGTAAGTTTCGATAGACTTAGACTTGATGGTCATATACGTCAGGTTTGGATACTCCAGTAACAACATGGCTACAGTTCACAACGGCTATCCGAAATCAATTCTATCCTATTGGTTGTAAAGAATGTTTACGCGAACGATGGTAGTTCTTGCGACAAGTAAAAGGACAAAACATGCAAGAATATAATACTGAATTTCACAAGCAAGCTATCACATTAACTGTGAACATGAGAGATAAAGAAACCGTTGAGAAGTATAAAGGGGGATTACCTTTTGCTATAGGGACATAGACTGCACTATTTTCAGTAATTGATATCGACGATGCTTGTAAGAAAGCTATGTAACTCGAGATGAAAAGCCAACCTTTTGGAGCAAAGAAACCAAGAATTGGAGAAGGAGAGGATCTGAAGTTTCTCCAAAGAGAGGGGATAAAGAATCATGTAGTGGCAACCAAAAACAATCAATATTGTGAGAACTATAAGATGGATCGACACTCTAAGGAAGGATGTTATAATTTACATCCGGAATTGAAACCAGCATGGTGGAAAGAGTGCAAACAAGATACAACAACCCTCTGCAATGAAGAAGAAGAAGATGAGGTGATCGACGGATCTTTGCAACTTGTTGCCAAATTGGGAATGATGACAAGTAAAGTAGTCGCAACTGATCCATATCCAGTGCAACTGTAATCTACCAAATAAAAACTATCTTGGGTGTATGCAAAAATTGAAAAGACTTCAGTTCTCACCCTCTTTGATAGTGGGTCACAACGGAACTTGATATCGGAACGACTAGTGAAGAAATTAAAATTGAAGACTAACCCTCACTCTAAACCTTACCCACTGGTGTGGTTGAAGAAGGATAGTGAATTACAGGTGAATACTAAATGTACCTTCGAATTCTTCATTGATAATTCATAAATCAGGTAACATGTGATGTCATCCCTTTAGATGCTTGTCATGTTATTTTTGGAAGTTCTTACCTATGGGACAGGGATGAGATGTTCTTTCGACGAGAAAACGTGTGGAGGATGGTTGAGGATAAAAAAGGGTTCCGAATTTTAGCTTCTAAGGATAACAAGAAACTCCAAATTCTAACAACACAACAAACAAAACATTAAGTAAATGCTTGTCAAAAGTTTGCATTAATTATAGTTCGATCAGTTGATGATAAGTCAATTGAACCGAGGCATGTCGGTGATTGGGAGTGCACTGAGACAGAAAAGGTAGAATTGCAACAATTATTGGAAGGTTTTGCAGATATCATGCAAGAACCCAAAGACTTACTACCAAAATTCCAAGCGGAACATGAAATTCAGCTACAACCGGATGCTCCTGTAGCGAATGTTGGACTTTATCGATAATCTATTATGGAGTCAGATGAAGTGAATATGCGGGTAAAAAAACTCTTGGACAAAGGATTAATTAGTGTTAGAGCACTGCTCGGTCGAAGTCGCAAGCGCTGTTGTGACAGCCCAGATTTTCGGATTTCCAGCGGACACGGATTCGACCTTGTGGGTCGGGTCCGATCCAGCTAGCAAGCCAAAATTTCCGGACCGCCACTCGTGTAGGACCATATTTTTCGTTCTAAAACATTTTGAATAAATAAAAATCTTAAGTTCAAACTCAAATAAAATTTTACTATAAAAAATGTAATCTAAATTTTGAAATTTATACAACTGTAAAATAATCACATGATAAAAAATGGATAACTTGAAATTCAAAACACAATGCCCAATCCCCGTGATACATAATAATTTCTTTTACGGCTAGTCTTTCTCCGGGGTGAGCAAACCACGTCCCAGTAGGAAGTTTCAAAAATTAATAGAGTGCACGGAAAAACAAACAAATGCAGTAGATACAATAATAAAATTCATGCACAAAAATCCACAACAATACTTACGTCAATCTCAACCACGAATACTTAACATTTCTTACTCAAAATCTTCAACCTCAAATTCTAGATCATTAATCTAGTTGCCATAGTTATTCCGGTAAAAAAAACACCACAATTATCCCCCAACAGTCTTCTTTTTCTTTCTTCAAACGATTCTTAATCTAATTGTCAGAGTTATTCCGGTAAACAAACCATTATTGTTCCCCGAACAGTCTCCCCAGGGTAGCCACCAGTGGTGGGATGCCATAAAGGCCTGACATTTCAGCAGCAAACATATATATTAATTCTTAATCTATTTGTCAGAGTTATCGCGGTAAACAAACCATTACTGTTCCCCGAACAGTCTTCCCAGGCTTGCCACCAGTGGTGGGATGCCATAAAGGCCTAACATTTCAGCAGCAAACATATATATTAATTCTTAATCTATTTGTCAGAGTTATTCCGGTAAACAAACCATTATTGTTCCCCGAACAGTCTTCCCAGGGTTTCCACCAGTAGTGGGATGCCATAAAGGCCTAACATTTCAGCAACAGATATATACTTTTTTTTCTTCTAGAACTCATTTGTACCAAGCCGAATCCCAAAGAACTAACCGAAGTAAACCCCATTCACTAATGCATTCAACTCACTTTCGCCAATCTAAATTCACTTCCATTCACTAATGTAATGCATCAAAGTGACTTTCATAAACCAAAACTCAATTTCATTCACTAGTAGTATAATGCATCGAATCAATTTTCACAACCCAAAAACTCAATAAATATGCATCAATATATTTCATATTTTGAGAAAAACATTACTACCTAAATTAAACGTTAAAATAAAAATCTAGAATAAAATTAACAATAATGGTTAATAATCAATATATAGAACTCACAAATAAATCAATTTATACAAAGAAAATAACGTAATAAATTTAAAACAAACATCATGATTATTAGCTTGAAAATCAAAAAGAAACCAATATAATTTTAATGCTAAAATAAGTTTTGATTTTGATAGGTAAAAACCCCCTACCTCAAATAACTTTCCAAAACCTAGCAACACATTTTTCCAAGAATAATAAATCATATGCTTTTATTTTTATCTTCTTCTATAATATAAATAAACCATGAAAAGAATGTAGCGAAAGTGATAGGTAAAAGAGATTTGATTTTCTTTTGTTATTTTGAAAAGAAAAATCAGAGAGAAAAGAGAAAATGAAAGAGAAAAAGAGAAGGTGAAAGTGATGTTTATCTTTTGTTTTGTTTTCTCTTTTGTTGTTTTATGGAAAGAAAACAAAAAGAAAAGGAAAGAGAGATGAAAGTGATTGCTAAAAGTGTTTTGGGTTTCTGTGCTAGAGACAAAATAGAAGAGGGAAGAAGAAAAGGACGCCTCCTTTTTTTCTTTTTATGTTTCACGTTTTGTAAACAAAACCCTAATCAATTATTATCAACCACTCAAGTTTTGATAAGGGGCCACACTATTTTAAACGCACCCCACTATTAAAGTACATGCACATCAATCAAACACATAATGTAATAGTGACACAAAATTTAACAAAGATATATATATATATATATATATATATACATCCCACAATGCACACATTCACCACAATTAAGAATCATCTTTATCATTTTATTTTATTTTGGCAACCATAAATATACTCAAAACTAAATATTTATATACACAAATTAAGTTTTAGATTAAAAACTCGAATAGAACAATATGGATGGATTTTAGGCGCGAAGATCATATTTATAAAATTACGGGGTTTTACAGTTGTTATCTCAAGCTTGTTTTGTCAAGTTTAGTTGTCAAAACTATAAGTCTTCATTTCTAGTCTACTTATAACTATGTCTCGGATTAGGATAGAATGTGTAGTTGAGCTTTAGTCTTCACGGCGTTTATCGATTGAAGACGGAAAACTACTAAGGGGATCTTGTGGAACTTCATCAACAAAAGGTATGTGGAGACTTGAACTCATCTATCACTCAGAAGTCTATTCTTTTCTATTTCCTATTGAGACAAAGTCGTATAGCTATATAGATTTTATATTATACACATTTGATATTTCGAGCTGAGTTTAACTCGCTTATGTCTTTCTCGAAATATGTGTTGAAAAGCTTTTGCTTTAAATACGTTCATCATTATTCTTGATGAAAGTCAAAAGATGATCATGTGAAAATCACCTGGTAACATCTTACATGATTCGTGTGAGACAGTTATTTGATGTAGACTCAAAATGTTTCGTATTGATCATTCAATCACTTGAAAATTGCTTATAAGCTAATAGTTTGTGTGAGACAGGTATTGTCGTCTTCTAAGAATGTTTCAATGATTGAAATGGGAGTTAAGAGCTAAAACCCATGTATGGATAAATTACGGTTTGTGTACTAAGTGTGTGAACTGTTTTGGTGGAATTCATGACAGGAAGTTAAGTTTACATACCCGTTTGCAAACTTATTCAACTATTTAAGTCAGGGTACTTAAGTTTGCATACCCGTTCGCAAACTGATTTAACTGTTGAAGTCCGGGAACCAAGTTTGCATACTCGTTCACAGACGGTTTCAACTGAGTTCGGTCCGAAGATAAAGTCTGGGTACCCGTTTGCAAACTGTCGGCTTGTGACCAATGTCCGGAACTTAAGTTTTCCTACCCATTTGCAAACTTAAGTGGTTCACGTTCTAAATCGGTTAAGTATGATTTCATACTCATGAACAAATACATTTATATATATTAAGGAATGCAATCTTTGCAAACCGTGGCTAAAATGTTCATGAACTGATTCTTTTGAATCAATCCGATTTTTCTTCAACTGTATCTTGTATACTTCTATGAAAATATAAACAATTGAACAACTCTATGAGTAACACAATTAGATTCATCTGATTATCAATTGATTTAGAAGTGTTAAGATGAACATAGTTAATACAAAAGTGTTCATATGGCTAACTTCGGTTAACTGTTATTGAGCCAAATCAATATACACGTTTAGGTACGGTTACCCATATCAAAATTAAAGTATATTTCATTTGTGTGTAACAAGATAAGACCATATAACGGTGGAAAGATATTAGCTTGAATCTTAAATCAGGTTCCATCCAACGATGAATATTGATTGCCTTGTTACAGGTTCCACACCTCATGTGTGATACTAGTTGCGACTAGAGTCTATTCTTCTTTAACCTAGGTTTTTCTTAAAACCATAATAGGTTAGCGACTTAAAGACTTCATTGGAATTCTGAATCCAGACCCAACTATTTTCTCTGTAGTTGCGTGTTCTGATCTTACTTGTTCTATCGTATTGAGTACTATCTTCTCTAAGATTTGCTTGAAATTTATCTCCGATAGATAAGATATAAGAAGTAATCACAAAACAACTCGTCTCATTCTTTTTGATTCCACGATAACTTGTTCTACTACCATATAGTTAAGTTATTTTGAGGTGATTGATATTTATAGGGTTGTTCACCTTGATTTATCAAAAGACGGAACAAACTTCATAGGTATTTCTATGGGAGACAGATTTATCTATCAGATTTATCAAGTCTTCGACTTTGGGTCGTAACAACTCTTAGTTGTGGGTGAGATCATCTAAGTGAATGAAGTGCATAGAGTCCTGCTGGGATTCAGAGGCATAAGGAATGCGACTGTACCTTAATCAGTGTGAGATTGGTTAGGGCTCAACTATATTCCAGTCCGAAGTTAACTTGTAATAGTCTAGAGTCTTAAGCGGCTTAATACAGTGTGGTGTTCAAATCTGGACTAGGTCCCGGGATTTTTTCTTCATTTGTGGTTTCCTCATTAACCAAACTTCTGGTGTCTGTGTTATTTCTTTTCTGCATTATATTTTATATATAATTGAAATATCACAGGTTGTGCGTAGTTCAATCAATTGGTAAATCCCACCTTTTCTTGTTGATTGAAATTTATTGATACTTGAACAATTGTCTTTGGTACCGTTCAAGTTGTTTCTCATAATAATCAGGTTCACGGATTTCTATCTCTTTGATTTGCTGATTACATTGAGAAACAGAGATATAACTCTTGGATATATTTTCCTTGATTGAGTCTGACTGTCCCCCCCCCCCCCCTCTTTTCAATTAGGCCTAGTTCATCACCGGCAGGATCTCTTATTATTCTGGTGCCAAAGGAAGATGGAGATTGGCGCATGAGTATTGATTATCGAGCACTCAATAAAATAACTATTAAGAATAAATACCCTCTTCCACGTATCGATTACTTGTTCGATCAACTAAAACATGCTAAATACTACAACAAGATAGATTTGAAATCTGGATATCATCAAATTCGCATGAGAGAAGAAGATGTTTGGAAGACTGCGTTTAAGATTAAACAAGTGCTTTTGAGTGGTTAGTTATGCCTTTTGGGTTAACAAAGGCTCCAACAACTTTCATGCGACTAATGAATAAAGCTCTAATACCGGTATTAGATAAGTTTGCAATGGTATTCCTAGATGACATATTGGAAGTCAAACATTGGAAGAACACCTTTTACATATGAAAACAGTTTTACAACTGCTCCAGTCTACACAGTTGAAGTTGAATATGAAGGAGTGTGGGTTTGCTAAGAAATCAATGCGCTATCTAGGACACATTGTGGGTAAAGAAGAAATTCAAATTGACCCAAGTAAGGTGTCTGCGGTAAAGGATTGGTCGCCACCAACAACAGAAACAGAGTTGCGTAGTTTTATTGGAGCAACACAATATTTTATAAAATTCATAAAGAATTACTCAGGTATAGCGACACCGTTATTACGACTACTATCCAAGGATGGGGGCTATCACATGGGGATTGCAATAGAAATAAACATTAAAGGATTTGAAAGAGAAGGTATGTGAAACACCAGTTCTCACACTGCACATGCCATTTGAAGTGGAAACTGATGTATCCGGTTACGCAATAGGGGTTCTTCAACTACAAGGAGGTAAACTTGTATGCTATCATTCTGAATTATTTTATGGGGTCGTTCTAAACTATCCGACCTATGACAAAGAATTTTATGAAATAGTTCAATCTATGAAAAAGTGGCGACATTATTTGTGGGGAAAAGAAATAGTTAATCATACTGACCATAAACCTTTGAAGTATCTAGACACACAAAGCAAGCTCCAACAGACAGGTAACTTCAAGTGGATGGGTTACCTACAACAATATAGGTTGTTGATTAAGCATAAAAAAAAGGATGACAAACAAACTAGCTGACTTTCTCTCAAGACCCCCATCCAAGATAGATGTTTTTGTGATGTAAATGCAACCAACCGGAATAGAGTCATACAAGGAAAACTACATGGAAGAGGCTGAATTCCAGGAATTCCTTTTGTCTAAAGGTGAAAGTGGAATAGAAAATCATAGTTACCCTGTGGATGATGAGATGTTGTACAAAGAAGACAAGTTGTTTATTCAAAAAAATCATTGATTCTCAATAATTCGAGAAGCGCACACATCACTGGTGGCAGGTTATTTTGGCATCAAAAAGACACTCGCAAATCTTCGACGTCATGTCTATTAGCCAAGTATGACTCCTTATACAGAAAGATTTGTCAAAGGATTCAAAATATGTTGCACCAGCAAGCCTAGTAACCAAAAACTTGGAATCCACACCCCCTTACCAGTTCTGACAAGACCGTAGGAAAGCGTATCAATAAATTTCATCGGTGGCTTAGCAACTATGAAAAAGGGTAATGATTATGTTTTTGTCATAGTAGATCGTTTCAGCAAACTGGCAATCATGATCCCTTGCAAGAACACAATTACAGTGGAAGGAGAAGCACAAGAATTCTTCCAAAATATTTTTGTACACTTTGTCTTACTAGCAAGTATCATAGTGATAGAGATACTAGGTTTTGGAAGAGTTTATGCGGATTATTGGATACTATATTGAATAGATCTACTGCATTTCATTCACAAACGGATGGGAAAACAGAGGTTGTCAACTGAACTATTGTTCAACTAATGGAGGTTTCAATCAACAAAGGCCGAAGAGTTTGGATGAGAATCTACCTTGTGTTTAATACTTCTACAACAAAGCTTTGCACATCTCTACCAACAAAACACCAGTCCAGATATGCTATGGGTTCATACCACAGTCTCTGTTTGATCTAATATTTACTACGCCAGAACATATGGACATCGATAATTCATAAGAAACTATTGCAATGAAGTTTATTCAGCGTATTCGACAGATTCATGAAAAAGTACGTGAAAATATTGAGAAAACACAAGCACGATACAAGAAACGACATGATAAACATCAGACTGAACATACTTTTCAGGTTGGTGATCTTGTTTGGTTAGCTATTGGGAAAACCCGTTTACAAGGGCCCCAGAAGAAGTTGAAACACATACGCTCTTTCCCTTTTGAATTTTGGGAAAATATGGCACTAATGCGTTTAAGCTAGATCTGCCAAGTTATATGCAGATATACTCTACAACAAATGCCGAGAATCTTCAGCTTTTTGAACCTCCGTTATTTGACAATCCAAATGAATCGCCATTCTTACCGGTTTTGCAATACTTAATTCCTAGTGAAGTAATAACAGAAGACATGGTTCTTAGCAAGAAGACACGGATGTCCAGAGTTGGAGAACAAGAATTGTTCTAAGTCTGTCTTGGGGGGGGGGGGGGGGGATTTTAAGCATGCAAAGTGGTACTTAAGAGAGCAGCACCAAGTTAAACATCCCCACCTTTTGGTCCAATGCTTTTGACAGACCAAAAGCCTCCTAATGAAGGAGCGCTGATCCGTTTTTAGGCATAGGCCCATTAGAATATCCTATTCCTAGGTCCAAAATACCACTGAATTACTCTCCAATTAATTCTAGAAATAGAGTTTTATACATAGAAGGAACATTAGACTTTTATTTCTAAAAGGTTAAGAGAATAAGAGAGTTTTCCTAATCTGTGTACTACTAGTTTTAGCGTAGTCCTAAACCTATAAATAGACACCTTGAGTGCTTGTAGAGGACATGACAGAAAACTAAAGGCATACTAACAGGAAACAAACCAAGAAGAAGAAACAATACCTTGGGCAGAAAATAAGCCTAAAAGGTAAACATTGTAAGTTTTTATATAAAGCAATAAAATCAAAACATTTTATTGCAATCTGCTTCTATTTTTATTCTACTTTGTTTAGCTACTCTCTATCTATCATATTAGGGTCTAGAAACTGATCATTGTCGTTGTGGGAATTCTTAATTCATGCGTCGTAAGGAGAGACTTATATCCCCATATATAAACAGAGACTAAGGAAGCGTTGGACTCAAAGATGGCTTCTCCTCTAGTTACCATTTGGGCATGTTATGTAGATTATAGCAACTACGAAGAATAATCTAACACTAGATTTAAACAACTCGAAGCAATAAATTTTGTGAAATAGGTTAGCCCGCACAACAGACGCATACGAGTGGTCTCTTTTGTATACGTTATGATTACGTGCGAGCAACCGTTGATGTTAATAATCACACTATGCTACTTGTGATTATTTATTTTTTATACTTACATGTCCCGAACCCTAATCTAGCAAGATAAAGTTATCAAGTATATTTAATTTGCAACTTAAACGTACAAGAAAACAATTACACAATTATTATAAATAGTAAAATATAAATGATTAAAGATAGAATAAACCTTACTTCATAAGTTGATCATCATGTATAGTATTTCATAATCATCCACAACCAATAAGTTAACTGATAATAAGTTCAGTAAAACCTTACAAAAAAATATTTTAAGAAAGTAGAAAAAGAAAACTGGCATGGTTCCCCTTAAAAGAGGCAAAATCCTAATCTGCTCCAAATTCCTTTGTTATGGTTGACGTTGTGTATCCCCTTGTGTAGTATAAAAGTTTGAGTCCTAGATGTCGTCTTATATAACTCTCAAACTTGGTCATTAAGTCTTCTCATATTAGGAAAATTTACGAGCTTCTAAAAACATGTTTCTGGGGATGGTTTTGGAACCTTAGAGGTTGGGTTCTGTAACTATATCGAGGTTGTTTGGTTCTCATGGAGGCTCTTGTTATATACCAAGCACATGGTCCCATATCCATGTTTCGCTCAAATTTTCCTGCATATCATTTTTATGGACTGATTGGAATGCATAACCAAAAGACTTTTGACTCCAAAACCACCTTTAGGAACTAGTTAATAACTATGTTTCGTAGTTGTTGAAGGTCTTTGAGAACTGAAGTTTATGCTTCTGAAAACTTATTGGTACTAGTTGAAATTGTTCACTTCTTATCTTTGTTTGATTTTTGATTTTCTTGGATATTTAATCAAGTATGTTTTTACTCCTCTTTGATGATTAAAATTACGGAGTCTACAAAATAGAAAACAATGGGAATAATGCAAAATTTACCAGGATATTAACAAATAAGTAAGAAAATGACAATAAAATGTGGTGAATTATGCACATATTACATGTCGTGATGGAACCTTATATTTTTAAAAATGGTTCACTTGTGGTAGCATGGTCACCACTTACCAAGGAGTGAAAGATATGGTGTTTCTAATATTCTATGTAAATGATGATCATGAGTTCACTAAAAGCAAGCGTTTACCTGGTTCAAAATCGTTAATCAAGTTCCAATATATTTTAGAGACTTAAACTATAACACATCATTCCAGTTTGGGGTCTGGATTATTATTAATCTGAAGTGATAAATACAATATCTCAACGTAAATTGTGTAATTCTGGTGATTATGTCGTTGACTCTACTTTGTTTAGTCCGCACTTTAATTATTATTTTTTTGTTTTTCTATATTTTTTTTTTTGCGGAGCCAATATATTGGTAACGTAATTGTTCCTTCTGAAAAAATCTGGAAGAAGGCCTTTTTACCTGAGAGTATATGGGACTACATATGTGTTACTTTCTTTCCTTAAAATTCAGTTTTATTTTTCAATAGTTCTGTTTATCCCACCCTAAATCCCACAGAGTTTATTTGATGACGTGGAAATCACTTTTGTACTTTCTAGTGTTTCCATTTCTTCTCTGATGTATTTTATTATTTTAATTTAATTTAACCCTTTTCAATTTTTCTACAAACAAAATAGTTTTCTCTTATTGTGTGTTTCCCCTTAACAAGTACATAGTTCCTCCCCATAAATATGATGAAGGTTTCCTCCTCATAAAACAATGAAGTTAAGTTTGTTTGCGTTGGTATAGTAGAATTTAGGTCATTTTTTTTATAATATTTGATTTGTTTAAGAATTTAATTGAATAATTTTAAACAATCAAATTGGGGATGGATTTGTCTGGCGAGGAATTTAAATATGTAAAATTCGATTGAAGTTTATATTAGTAGTGTTACTAAGTAGTTTCTTATACTAGGTCAGTGACCCATTTTCGAAGCTGAGGACTCAAATCAGAGGAGGGATTTATGATTCTGCTCAAGATTCAAAATTTTCTCATTTTCCACTCCTGCTCGATTCTTAATTTTATGATTTTTTTGTTGTTTATATATGACTGAATATTTAACGCTTTAGTACCAGAGACAAGTGAATGAATTTCAAACACTAAATCCGAGAGAATGTGGAAGACTGATTTGAAAAGTATTTCTGGTAAATTTGTTGTTTTGCTTGTCTAATAACAATTGATGTTCAATCTTAATTTGCATAAACCACATTTGTTATTAAGATGTCGCGCACAATTTGGGGTAACTGAATGTTAAGTATGTATCACTTGATTATGATATAATACCGATGAAGTAGACATTTGTAGATATGTTAATTAGTCAGTCAGTATAATATACAAAGAGTTGAAATACAAGAGAAATTGCATTTCTTAATTAATCATCTTATGGAAGGTCATCGAGAATCAGTTAGGAGATGCTAGAGAATTTTATTTGGAAGAGTCCAAGTTGATATGTCGATGAGTCTTTTAAGTACGGGAGAGCCTTCGTTTTTTTTGATACAGTAAGAGCGAGAGATGAGTATACAACATATGCTTGCACCCGATTACAGTAAGATATATGCAGACAAGTAAAATTTTGTTTTGTATGAGCTTTCACATTTTGTGCATAGGTCTGGAAAGTTCGAGTTTCTAACAATGGTAAAGCTTTAGGATGTCGATGATGCAAACAAGTACAAACGTCCGATAAAATCAATATATGTCAAGATATCCTTCATATTTATATCTTTGATATGTTGATGTAAAATAAACCCTTTAGTATTTTGACTTTTTTATTTATGGGTCAAAAAAGAGGCATATCTAGATCAATTTTAGTAGTAGCGTGGATATAAGTAGTAGCTACGAGTCTACCATTGTTTTGTTCATATTTGTAACTCCGGCATTTTACTTATCTTCAGTCACCTGCCACCTGTACGTGTAAGGACAATGCTCTTAACGCCTGAAGAATCAATACAAATCCAAGTGGGTATTTTTGTGCTCTAACTTTGAATCGTCCTCCTACCATTATGTTATTAATGAGCTGGAGTTGAAGGCAAAAATAAGTTATAGGGACTAGATGGGGTTGACATGGATTTGAAGGCTGGAACAAGTGATAAGTACCTCAACACCTCATGAGATGAAGCTGGTGAATATTATATATGTACTATTTTTTTGTAATAGAAAATGCAACCAAAATTTCTCATTGTTGTCAGGAATAATAAGGGCATATCATGTCTATGAAATGTTCAATTCGTGATAAGAAAACAATAATATTTTTCATCATGTATATGCATTTGCTTGTTTTAGGTAGAATCTTTTAGAATTTGAGCAACACTGAATAACCAGAAACAAAACAACACTAATTTAACAATTTTAAATAAACGAACAAATAAAACAGTCGTAATTTTAACAATTCAAAATATGACTGACACTGGTACCACATTATAAATACCTAATGAAAAGGAAATGAGGTATGCGATTAAACTCATTATCAAACAACATAAAAACATGAGATTTCAGACTTCCTAAGATAACTAATTTTTCCTTTTAGTAAACCATCCACTCAAATTTGTTTGCAAAGAAATGGTAGAATCCTTATACGTAGATGGGGCATTGGTTATATGTGCATGTCTCCATGGTTGAGCTCCTCCATAAGCAGGCGCAACACTGTCAACATACCCATAAAATACTCCATATGTATGTGCAACATTTTTAGAATGGTTATATGGTGTTGTGTATGAGTTGTATCGTTGCCAATGCTTCAATCTGAAGAACTTTGTGGTGCCCAAAATTGTTCGTTAGTACTTCATATGTTTTCGATTCTTTGGAGTTCATCTAAGTGTTGTAATAATAAAAATAAACAAAATGAGTCAGACTTTATTTTCCTATGTTTTTTTAGTTTATTCTATTGTGTTCAAAATACTTGCTATTGTGTTTTGTCAGTGGTGCTACATGTACCACTTTAAATAACTTTCGCAGTATATTCATGATTATCCTACTGTAAGATAAGTGCAAGACCTAATTATAAAGAGATAAACTGTATTTTGCATTGCGCCACCTTGGTGTCTAATTATATGCAAGAGGCACTGGTATTCCTGAAAACTATCTCAACTGCATTTTTCATTGCCATCGTGGTCGGTAATCATACCACCTGGAGCAATTCCACTCATACATTGGGTCCGTGTTCCGAATAACCAAACAAAAGTTTCAGTCTCCTTATTATAAACCAATCCAAAACCAAGTAAAATTGATTGTTTTCAAGTATGTTATGTCAAATGTGACAACTTCACCAAATTCTTTGTAGGCTTCTCTGCATCTATGATCAGCCCAAAACACATTCTTCAAATGGATTTTCGTATGTATTTCCCCCCGTAAAATAAATTTGTATCCCTACTTTATATGTTTGTAAAGTGATTATGAAGTGTTGTACCATCTCCTTCACCAAGTATGATAAAAAAAATCTCTTGCAACCATGTTCCTCAAAGTTTTTTAATCATAGGGAATAGGGATGTTCATGGTCGGTTTTGGTTCGGTTTCCAGCCAAACCAAAACTGAAACCAATACTATTGGTTTCTAAAAATCTAAATCAAACCAATCCATTAACCATTGGTTCGGTTTCTAATCGGTTTCCAGCCAAACCAAAACCGAAACCAATACTATTGGTTTCTAAAAATATAAACCACACCAATCCATTAACCATTGGTTCGGTTTCTAAATGGTTTTATCCGGTTTCGGTTTGTTCCATTGGGTTAATGGAAAACCGACTGTTGTCAGTTTTCTGAAACTGACAGTTCAAATCTTAAAAAAGTAACAGTTGAATTTTTTTAACCTACCTGCAGAATGTAATTAACACAGAAACGTAGTTCATAACTCAAGTTTATAAGCATAGTTCAAAACATAAACATTACAGATTCAAAATACAGGAACTCCCAGTTCTGCATGCTCCAAATTCATAACTCAGTCGAAGATTCTGGCGAATGCCGACTGGAGACAAAGAAAAGAAGAAGAGAAAAGAAGAACTCATCTGGGGTAAGGGTAGAACATAGGTTTACAAAGAGTGAGATGGACGGGGTAGATTAAATCTACCTGATTTTAATCAACGACCTATACTTATCGGTTTTCCATTGGTTTTTGGTTCGATTTTCAGGTCAAACCAAAACCGAATCAGTAATCTCGGTTTCCAATCTTTTTTTACCATAACCAATCCATTAGTAAATGGTTTGTTCAGTTTCTTCCTAATCGATTTGGTTCGGTCCGGTTCCGGCGGAAAACCGAAACCATGATCAGCCCCAATAGGGAAGGTTTTTGTACCCACCACCTTCAACCGTTAATGCATTATAGATCTTGTGCATCCTTATTCCTTCTTTGTCGTTTAGTAAGACTTTTTTCTTTGTATTCATGTTGATTCTTTTTTGGCCTCTCAAATATCGATCTTTTGATGGACTATTCAAATGGCTATGTTGAAGAGACGCTAACCATCTACACACAGTCTCACTGATATTTAGGCTTTGCAATCAGTTCTTGGTGTTGGAGGAATATTTAACGGAATGTTTGTAGTTGTGACATCCTCCCCCCTATTTGTAACAAGTATAACTTACCTGTATTAATACTCCATTTTTCTTTTTGCATGTTGGTTTCTTAACAAAAATCATGTCTTGTATGCGTAATCATTATAAAATTTAAACAGTCCATCGATGCTTTCAAACCTCGTATCAAGCTTCGGGTGTACTATCTGATTACCAGGTTCCTCATTGTCCAATACTTTCATCCATGACTCTATATATCTACGACAAGTACATGCATAGTTAAATTAAATCCAAAAATTAAAGTTGTATTAGAATTATATGCTTATTAACAAATTATTGATTGAGCGGACTATATTCTGAAGCTAAAACATTAACCCTAAATTGTATATATATTTTTAATAAAACTTTTACATAAAATTTACTAAGATTAATAGACCCTAAATATTTTTTGTAAATGATTTGTGATTAAAAAAATCACGTTTAATCTTTAATAAGAATTTGTATATAAATCACCTGGATGGTTCTTCTTCTTTGTTGGTTTTAAGTTCTTCACTATGGGTTCTTCGGGACCGAATAACAGAGAGTTATGAAGTTTGTTTTGTGTCTTCTTTTTAAAAATTTTTTTTAATGTTTTCCCGATTTTTGAAAACGAAAAAAAGAAAACGAAAAAAATAAAAAATACATGGGAAGAAAAAGAGGAACACTATAAATTAAAAAAATCAGCGGCAAGTCATTAGTGGGATTTGAGATGGGATTTAAGATATACATAATTATTTTTTATTTCCATTTGAATCAAATTTTACCAAATATAATTGAATATAATTGTTTGTACCGCATTTTTTGAAATACAAAGATTATCAGTATGCTCTCAAACAACTCCATAAAATCGATCAGATATATATTCCTTCTTTAATTTCATCATTTTTCCTTCCAATTTTAAATATTTTTAAACTTGTAATATTAGTATCTTCCAGTTTCATTATAAAATCATACTCCCTCCGTTTCAATTTACTTGATGTTTTAGGGTTTATTTTTTGTTCCAAAATAGATGAGAGTTTTACTATTTTTCCCAAATTCTCTCTGATTTACCCTTGCTTTGGAATCACACCAAAACATAAATTCTCATCGTAATCAACACATAAACAATTACTCCTATTTTTATATATTTGGCATAGAGGATATATCCTCTAATCCATAAAAATTTGGTGCATCCCAAGTAAATTATAATGGGATTGGTAACTTTCCCTAGAATCTACAAACTAAAAACTAGGAAATTTAACTTTTTTAAAGATATTAATACGGGTAGAATTGGAAAAATTTAACTCTCTGATATTCCTTAGTCTGCGTGAAAAACTCTACAGCTAAAATGAAACAGAGGAAGTAGTAATTTGTTTAACTTGCACTTTCTCCAATGATGCTAAAGTTGGTCGATTGTAAAACCAATATTTTTGGAGATCTAAAAGTCATACCGGCTATACAGTTTTAGCTTCTGTTTATCATGCTTTTCACTAATGAAATTGGGTCAACATTGCCTAATACACCACAATTGTCCAATGTCATTATGCATTTTGGTCGTCTGCTCTCCCACCACTACACGGTCATCTAGTATAATAAAAATTTATCGCACCCTTTTGATTTCCAAATTACCAAATGTTGTTTTCTATAAAAGATACCCTAATGTAAACCAACCAATACATATTGATTAGGAAGTCATTTTACAATACTTCTTTTAGAATTTTCAATCATTTGAGGATATAACCATTAAACCTCCCATGAAGCTTTATTTATTCAGATAAAAGTATTACATTGAGAGAGTTTATCCATACATGTTAAACCTACAAACCTCTACAACACAAACTCACGATACCTCTACACAATTAAAAAAAAAAAACAACTGAAGGGTGAAAACTGAGAAGAACTACCTTACATTGTTAAGTTGTATCAGCAACCACCTCAGTGGGTTCAGTACTTTCAGCAATAACAGGTGTGTCTTTTTTCTTGTCAGCGGCATCATTAGCTTGTTCAGCTTCTTTGATCATCCTCATGATATCTTCTTTTTTCTCTTGGAGGGCTGATATTTTAGCATCCATCTTCTCAAGCTTCTGCTTAAGTTTCACAAGGTCATTGGTCTTGTCCTTTCCCTTAGATTTTTTCTTCTTCTTCTTCTTCCCTTCCTTGTCTTTGTCTTTCTTCTCCTCCTATGCTGATTTATTATCCATTCCCTTCTCATCTTTGGAATCCTTCTTTTCATCCTCGACATCTTTCCAATGATTTTGTTCTACTTCGATCTCTCTTGAGCTCGTGTTAAGTGCGCTGTTTTCTTCATCCTCCTTGTTCTTGTTCTTCTTCTCTTTGTGTTCATCCGTGTTCTTCTTTTCCTCGATTTCTTCCTTCGTTTCATCCTTTCCCTTTTTCTTGTCATCTTTACTTCTCCCCTTCTTCTCTTCCTTCTGATCTTTATCTTTCTTTTTCTTGTTATCTTTCTCATCTTTATTCTTATCCTTCTTCCCTTCCTTCTCTTTTTTCTTGTTGTTATCTTTCTCATCTCTGTTCTTGTCCTTCTGCTCGCTTACATTTTATCATCTCTGCTTGTCTCCTTCCCTTCCTCAACTATACTCTTGTCTACTTTTTCATCAGCGAGTTCATCCTTCTCTTCATTATTTGATTTTGCATCTTTGTTTTTAGCCTTTTTTTCTTCGCCATCTTTGTCTTTCTTCTTTTTTTCCTTCTTTCCATCTTCACCTTCTTTCAGTTCTTTGTCGACATATTCATCCTTCTTCAAAAAATCATCTTTGTCTTTCTTTTCCTTCTTAGCTTCTTTTTCCATTTTTTCTTCATCTATTTCATTCTCTTCTTCATTCTTATTCTTTATCTTCTTGTCTTTCTTTTTATCCTTCACCTCTTGTTCTTCGTCTTCGGCGTTGTTTTCTTTCTTCTTTTTTCCTTGATCTCCCTCTTTGTGTTCTTTTTCTTTGTCTTCTTTATGCTTTGGCTTCTCTTTCTCAACAGATTTACTCTTCACTTCAAGCTCCATTTCACTCTTCTTTTCTTTGTTGTCTTCCATGAGTTCTTTCTCTTTGCTCTTGACCTTGACAAAAACGGTTTCCTCGACCTTTTTTACTCCCTCCGCTGTTGAATCAGGCTTCCCTTCCATTAAAAACTCGCTTCACAAGAGGACCAAACAATGTCCTTCCAAGTCCTGCATACAAACATGCACTTGTTAAGCAACAGCAAGTATACAAGCATGCACTTGTTAGGCAAGTTGAAACGACAATCTAAATTGTATAAATAATACAACAGTGTGATAAAATTTCATTTTGACGGTTTCAGATCGAAATCCAACATACTTCCTAATTGGATGTTTAATGTTAAAAACGAAGTAAATCTACATGATAAATTTCTCAAAATTATTATGAGTAAACAAGGCTTTCCCGGTTTAATCAAACGTTCTAGTTTGACGTAAAATTAGATTATAAGCAACTTTGACAGGTCTGATCTAATCTCATCCAAATTTAAACAAATTCCTATAACATATATGCGATTTACATGTTATATATTCAGAATGAAATAAAATTATCTTACCGTATAGCCAAGCTGAATTTGATTGAATTATCTGAATGAATAATCTCTCTGTGGCTTCAGAAGGATTGGCAGATCCCAGATATTTCTTTTCTTCCTAATTCTTGTTGTTCTCATTCGTTCGTTCCAATCCACTTATAGGAACTTTCAATTCACGCGGCTAATCAAACTTAAAAGCGTGTCGTGGCGCTATTTCCTGTGCACATGCATCTTTATCTCATTGACAGGTCGGTTGAAGATTTTCTATTCAGTTTTCTAAACACGTCGGTCGAAGTCTCGAAGATGACAATGCTGAGCCCAATACCACCAAGCAAGCCAGCATACTCATGGATGAATCGATGATGCATTGATGGTGGCAGACATTTAAGGCATATTACTTGGTAGTAACCAACTTTCAAGGACACGGTCATTTGCACTTTTGTGGTTGTTCTTTAGATAATGAAACAGCATGACTCATGTATTGCCGACTTCTAACAAACCAGCATGATGACTGACAAGGGTTTGGAACTCAATCAAAACATGGAATGCCGGCGTAAGTTGGAAAATATTTAATTTTTTATCAAAAGGTGCCACCATAAGGACTATGGAGTGTCTCAAGTTCATCCTTCCCATGTTACAAGAAACCATGTGAACTTGGATCACCTTCCCATTAGATCCAGAAGCAAGAATGACGGAAAATAGTTGAATAAGGTGATTATTCTATCCAAGCTGGAAAATATTGGATTTTTTAACACAAGGTGCTATGGAAGTGCCTCAACTTCAACCTTTTTGACTCCCAATAATCTGAACAAGTCTGCCACGGTAATTTGCAAGCACGGAGCAATGAAAAAAATTCAAAAAATCAACGCTTTGACATAACATACAAGCCAAAGTGTCAGACCCAACTCTGATCGAAGAGAAGCGAAAGCAAGCAAACGTAAAGTAAGACTAAGCAGCAAATCCAAATCCAAAAAAAAATTAGAACAATCACAAACAAGCGAAGAGAAAGCAACACCATACTACATGTGAGGGGTCTGGGACCTTTGGGTACCCGAGGAATTTCCCACTTCAATCTGCTACTTTCCCACCGCTGCTAGAACCGAACATTGAAAAAACGCATATGCAAATAAAGACAGAAGAACTTACAATCTGATCCACAGAAATTAAAAACTTAAAACAATAGAATTCAATCAGGTCTCAATATACGAGATCTTGACATAACTGTTTGACTAGTAAAGAACCACATCACAGTCGCTTAACATTGTATCGTAAAGCCGAGTTCGTACAATTTGTTTGAACACATTATAAGTAACTACACAAATAGTAATTGACAACCTATTAAATAAGCCCTTGTAGTTGCAGTGTTTGCTGAAAGCAGTAAGAGAATAAAGAGTTGCTATATTTTAAATGCTAAGCTGCAATCATATATGTTTTCGTAATTAATTTAAACTAACTCGAAAATATGATTCAAAGCTTCACTTGCTTGATTTTGTTTGTCATAGGTGCAACTAACTTTCAGAATAAGAGGAGGAACCTTCACCAGATGACTGGCTTTCTTCTTGCAACTTCTTTGCCTCTTCATATGCCCATTCAAGACCAGAGCAATAATGTAGGGGTGGATTAAACCTGCAGTCGTTAATATCATCAGCCAAGAATGCACCATTTTCAATCAAGAATCTGACTGCTTCCTTCTTTCGTTCTTTAGCTGCACTATGCAAAGGAGTCCCTGAATCAAGTATTAAGAGGATAATCAGAGACAGTCCACTCAGCCACAGGAAACTTACTCAGGAATCTTGATGGATGAACACAAACCAAACAAAACAGACCGACTATAATGACTAAAACCTATAAGATGTGGTTAAGATCGATTCAGATGATAAACAACACAACCAATTTTTCAGTTTCTTTTGACAAGTTAATAGATCCTAAAACCTGTGTAAAACACGAAGGATCACTGTTCTGGTTACTTATTTTAGCTTATAATTCCCAACGCCTTACAAATTTTAATACACGAAGGATTCCTATTGTCAGCAAATAATACAGCATTGTGACCCCAACAAATATCATCAAGGTTCCAAATTGCCAGTAAATGTGCAGCATTCCATGGAGTGCCAGAGCTAGTAATCTTTGTTGCTGGAACGTGTAGCTAATGGTTTGTAGAACGAACGTAAAACAGGGATGCTAGAAAAAGAGAGATAGATGATAGAAATTTCTTAAAAGTATCGTATTAAACAACCTCTACCTTTTATATAGCATTTCACTTAGATCTAGATATAACATCAAAATATAACAACTAAAACATCCAATAAGGTGTCAAGCCACCCTTTGCAAAGGCAGGGTATGATGTGTATGTGAGATGGAACATAACCTTCCAATAAAAAAAAATAAAAAAAAACTATCAAAGCTAGAGATCATTATATTATTGATTTTTAAACTTAACACTACTAGCTAGGATGATATATACTTACAGCCACATGCACCCTTTGTTCTAGCATCAATGTTTGCTCCATTCTCAAGCAATTCATCCATGACCTTAAGATGCCCTCCCTTCGCAGCAAGGTGGAGCGGAGTCATACCTTGTGATCTTGGACCCCAGGAAAGAATATTGACATCCAGCCCCTCACTCAAAAGTCGCTTCACCTATTAGAAGACAAGAAAAGAAGTAGAGCAAATAAGCAAAAATTAGTGCACAAGAGGAAGCTGATTATACTCAATAAAGAATAATAGAAGAAGTGAAAAATAGAAGCAATGAACCATCACGGCCTAATATTTAATTTATGACAACTTTCATCCCCCCTACTTAGGGTGTCGTGATTTTGTATAACAGCATCAAAAAAAAGAAATCACAACGCCACTACATACATAGTAAATTCACTAGTTGTAGCTGTGGACAACACATACTTTTCTGATTTCTAACATCACTATTTAACAAACAACATGTTACAAAGTATAACAACACCTCACAGTTCCCAGAAACCACGAGTTAAAGAAATGGCCAGATACAATGATTTACTAGTAGAGCTCATTCTAGATTTTGTCAAATGACTATAGACAGGGGTAATCTGTGAAGGCATCTCTAAGACATTAATAAACATTAAGCCTGGAGGTTTGAGCTTATGTTGAACCTCATGACCCAAACTTCAACACCTTTATAAGATTTATAAGATTTTTTTTCAGCTCACTGAAAGCAACCAAACCTAGCAATGAGATATTACTGCCACTGGAGGATTATACACAATTTGACCTATGGCTATCAATCATACACTAAATTCAACAGAAAAAACAATAAGAAGAGAGCTTAATCAGTTACCAACCTCGCGCAAATCACCTTTTCGAGCACCAACATGTAGCGAACTCCAACCTCTATCATCAATATCAACATTAGACCTTAACATCCGCCTACTAGACAGATTTCGCTTCAGCGAACGACCCTTTTTTTCTTCCAGCATTGATTTATCCAATTTTTCACAACACAAATCCAGATGAAAACTCTCCTCAATTTAAAGCGATTCTAAAAGTACAACAATTTCAAAAACACTAAAAAAAGTCCCTTGAGACACAAATCGAAGATCTAAACGTGAACAGTAAAGGAGAAATTTAACGAGAGGAATGATTACCCATGCCGTATGGTGCAAAAGGGTTCAAACCAGGTCCAAGAACACGAAGATTTTGAGAAATTGAGATTGAAGATGAAACAGATGAAGAAAATCGATATAACGAAAAGATTATCATAGTGAAAAAATCCAAATTGAAAAAAAAGAGAGAGAGAGATAATCAATTAGAAGCTGAGGTAAAGTAAAACCCTAGATCGGAGGAATATCGGAGGAAATTGGCTGGGAATTTAGCGGGAACATGGAGAAGTTGCAAGTATCGCGAGAGGAACCGGAGTAAACCCTAGAAATGAAAATGATTGAAGCAAAATCCTCTCGTGGTGTGTGTTGTTGCGTTGAAATCAATCTATCAGATTATCGTTGATATTTATACTCGAAAAACAATTAAAACGAGTTTTTTATTTTATCTTCTGCTGGTATTCATCAACACCCTTGTTCTTTTATTATATTTGAGATACCCCTTAATGTGTAAAGTGCCGCACTTTCAATATGCAGTTTCTGAAAATGGCACCGTTTTTTTCAGAGTTTATTAAATGCCATATTCTTGATTTTTTTCATCCCGTTTTTTTGAGATAACGGTTAACGGCTGTTAGTCTCTGTTAGTGCATATGTGGCATTAAATAACCCGTACAAAATTACATAGAAGCCCCTGAATCAGTTAACATGGATTGAGTTAATCAGTTAACTGGGATTGAGTTAACCGGCTATAGAGTAGTGAGTTAACTCGCGACTCGGTGCACGTGAGAAAAACGTGCAAGATTTGCTGACGGTCGGAATACACATGGGATCAATCTAAGAGAAACAATCTATACTAAAAATGAAAAATGGTATAATTTCCTCCAGAACAGGCTTGCAATTGAAGGACTGTCGCTAGGTGTGTTTACAAAACCAACTCCAATTATTGACAAAGCTAATTCAGAAAACAAAAACTGCTTCCAGAATTCTGTGAAATCCGTACACCCCGTAGTAACAAGAAAAAAGAGATTGGGTGCAGAACCTAATCCTTCAAGAGGCCTCGCTGCTTGAAACATTCTAGCATGGCAACACCAATCTTAGCTGGAGACTCGACCACGGTAACCCCAGCTGCCCTCAGGGTCTTGATTTTGTCCTGGGCAGTACCCTTTCCTCCTGACACAATAACTGCATTTGCAACAACAACAAAATTAGAGTCGTATAATGCAAACTCGAAAAATGCATGATTATGTTAAAGCTTATCGTTTTTAGTGAAATTCATCTATAGCTAACAGGCATACCTCCAGCATGACCCATACGACGACCGGGTGGAGCTGTAAGACCGGAAATGAATGTTACTATTGGCTTCTCAGTTCCACTTTCCTGTATCATAGATAACACAAATCAGTTCCACTCAACAACATGACACAATTTATGAATTAAACAATAAAAATGAAGCAACAACCTCCGGGTACTATCAAAATGAACTATCAATTAGGATATACTATATTACACATGTTCTGAACAGGATTGCATTTGTCATAACCAACCACTTGGTACCCTTCTCTGCATCACTAGCCACTGCATCATTGCTTCAAGCTCACTCCATAGCAGCATCTCAGTTTCAGCTGCATCACTACTACAAGCCTACAAACAGCTCACTAGACTCTATCTTCAATCCACCACCGGTCACTCTTCACCAACATCACTTCAATTCCATCTGACCAGCTGCAACAAACCCCAATTCCAACAGCAGCAACCTGTAGCTTATTCTGCTCTTGCATTAGCTTTCTTTGCATCAACAACCAACATCAGCTGCCACCTCCTGCAATCTTGAACTCAAGGAGCAACAACATTTCACCAGCTTTATTCCCTTGCTTCGCCAGTAGTCGCCAAACCCTTCAGCTTACAGCTCACAACATCAGAATGGCAGAAGCAGCAGCAACATTGTCTCCCAAATGCAGTATCAACTTGTACCACCTGCACTATTTCAGTCTCAAGCCCTCTATTAACTGTCATCATCTTCAACATGCTCTTCTTGAATTCCAGATTCATCTCATCAGCAACACAAACAAAACCCCAGTCCGAGACAAACCCATTTGAATAGCAGACAACACAAGCCAAGACCAACACTCCATTGCAGTACTGTTGCATCCATTCTACCAACATCACCTCACAAACTCAGCTCGAAACCATTCACCAGTTCATACCAACAACATCAGTTCACCCAGCCAACAATTCTTTCTGTGTCGAAACCATATCCTTCTGAGATCTAGAGAGAACATCATGCCGTTCCATCAAATCAGCGATGGTGATATAGGATCGGCTTCCTTTGGTTCCTCCGGGTTCTCGTCATGTTGGTGGGGTAGTTGGAGTATTCGTGGCGGTTGGAGGTGCCATGTTTGATGAAGCGTTAGGAGCAGTAGCGGCAGCTCTGGCCCTGGTGACTGGTGGCGTAACGCCTGAAGGAGCGCTTTCAATACTGGCAGGATTAGCAAGTTGCGTAGGGACATTAGAGGCGGCAGCGGATCTGGCCCTGGTGATCGGCGGTGTTACACCTGAAGGAGTGCTTTCGGTGTTACTGGGGTCAGTAGGTGGCGTAATGATGCTGTTAGAAGTAGCGTTAACACCAGGGACAGATTCTGCGTTGGTGTTCTCGGCAGCTGATCCGGATCTGAGTTCCACCATGTTGGAGTTGGAAGTGAAAGGTGATATCGGAAATTTGGAAATCGATATTTCAACCGAGAGATTGATCTCCCACTGTGGTCGCCAATTGTTTGAGGGTGAAAACAGTTTCGGCTGGTTTCGGTAATTTCGTGTGATGTGGGTGAGAAACAAGTCTAAACCCTAAACAATGTACTGCAAGGGAGTACTTTAGGTTCGAGAGATCAATCTGTACAAGTCCGGCCTAAACCAAGAAATGGTCATTCCAGACTTGCTTCGGTCACAAAGTGGAGGAGAAGGGTTGGTTTTCGGGAGGGAAGCGAAGAGAGTGTTGAGACCAGAATAGTTGATTCTGAAAAAGTAGTTATTTTGACTTGTATCAGAAAGCGTAAGCTAACAGATGGTAAAGCTAACAGGTGATTTATGAGTGTTGTATGCTCCTGACCAAAAACTTGTTTTTGGTGGAAATAGGTAATGCCTATTTATACAAGTCGAAGTGAAACGTACTCTGGTCTCATTAAAAAATGGAAAACGGGTGAGTAAATGGGAGGAGGTGGTAACTGGTAACTCCTGGAATTGATGTTCCATAAAAGAAAGCGTTTCACCATTACTCCCTGTATTTACTAACCGCCTCATCCTTATGACACTTTCTTATAACGGGCGTAGTGTACTCCGCACGTTGTAAACCGCCAAACCAATACCCAATGAGCATCCTCCATTTTGTGATATGCGTTGATGTCTCGAGTGTTTTCATGGAAAACATATAGCACGTTGTTGTTTTCTGGCAAGTTGAGCTTGTGAGACTTGTATGGCTCGGTGGTGACCTTCGACGATCGATATTTTGCATCTTAAGAGGAAAGGTAGCCGTTGATTATTGCAACCCTTCGTTTGGTAGCCAGTGGCATGAAAGCATGATCAGTATGGCTTTAATATGGCCTAGTTTAGGCGCGGCCAAAAGTTAGGGTTTTGGCTTTGTTTAGGCGCGACCAAACTAGGACCAAAGGTTGCCATGCGTTAGCTGGTAACCTTGGACGACTATGATCTGCACCTTAGATGAAAAAGTGGCAGTTGATTGTTGCAGGCCTTCGTTTTGGTAGCCGCATAGGGAAGGCCGGTATGACATGGCCAAAACTAGGATTTTGGGCCAAAGGTTACCATGCATTGTTTGGCAACCTTGGACGACTAAGATTCGCATCTAGGATGGAAGGGTGGCCGTTGATCGTCGCACGCCTTCGTTTTGGTAGCCGTCGGCATGGTATGGCGCGGAAAGGTGGTTGGCATGCCATTGGCACATGTGGCATGGCATGCCTTGGCGCGGTTTGGCGTGGCCAAAACCAAAGTTTTGGGCCAAAGGTTGCCATGCATGGTTTGGCGACCTTGGACGGCTAGGATTTGCATCTAGGATGGAAGGGTGGTCGTTGATCGTCGCACGCCTTCATTGTGGTAGCCGCATAGGGAAGGACGACATGGTATGGCGCGGCAAGGTGGTTAGCATGCCATTGGCACATGTGGCATGGCATGCCTTGGCGTGGCCAAAACTAGGCCAAAGGTTACCATACGTTGTTTGGCGACCTTGGACGGCTAGGATTTGCATCTAGGATGGAAGAATGGCCTTTGATCGTCGCACGCCTTTGTTTTGGTAGCCGCATAGGAAAGGCCGACATGGTATGGCGCGGCAAGGTGGTTGGCATGCCATTGGCACATGTGGCATGGCATGCCTTGGCGCGGTTTGGCGTTGCCAAAAATAGAGTTTTGGGACAAAGGTTACCATGCGTGGTTTGGCGACCTTGGACGGATAGGATTTGCATCTAGGATGGAAGGATGGTTGTTGATCGTCGCACGCCTTCGTTTTGGTAGCCGCATAGGGAAGGCTAGCATGGTGGGGCCAAGGCAAATGGCGCGGATGGCTTGGCATAGTGGGGCCAAGGAAAGGTGAGGTTGGCTTGGCATGGTGGGGCCAAGGGTTTGGCATGCCATTAACGCATGGTGCGGCTAGCATGGTTGGGGCCAAGGTAAGGTGCGGTTGGCTTGGAATGGTGGGGCCAAGAGTTTGGCATGCCATTGGCACATGGTGCGGCTAGCATGGTTTTCCATTGGCATAATGGTGCGGCTGGCATGGTTAGCATGCCTTGGCACGGTAACATGAGAATTAGGGTTTGGCATAGATGATGTCGGTCAATGTTAAGGGTTCTGTCATGGAACATGACACATAAAAAAAGGGTATCCTGGTAATTCTTACGTACGCATGCTGATCGATTCAATAAATGTGCTAATGGTCATAGTGACGTCATGTCAGATGTGCGGTTTTACGATTTTAACCCTAAGCTAAAAACCACCATCAACACCTGTGTAGATGGATCTATTTGCAAACTCCCAATCAATGCATGTTACTTCATTTATCTTTCAAGGATTATACGCCTAACTTGCATACCATATTTGAAATAGTTACAACTAGTTATTGCTTCACCGCAGATCTTTTTCCAAAATCATTTACATCCATATCTTTTGGTATAGGAACGGAAGCAGCTTTCTGAACATCCGCAGTAAAAATTCAATGTTCCAGCATTCTCTTTCACCTACAAAAGAGATGTGATTCCATAGAACCTGTGAGTTATAAGCAGCAACTTGTTAGACATCATCTACAGATTCCTCAACCAATTTTTGCACGATCGACAGAATCAGGCGAGTACTTCCTCAGCATTGGGAACAAATTAATCTCACGTATGAGATGCATAAGCTGCTTGTAACTCAATTTTACGGAGCGCTAGCAGAATTTATTCAGCCAAAGTTTCGTACCCGTCTAATTCTGTCGATTGTGCAACCTATTCACCAATACTAAGTAGATCTGCGATTTTATTTAATGTTGGTGGTGATCAGATTTTAGTTTTTCTTGTTTTAGGTTTTTGTGATCTTCATGTTCTAGGATATTTCTCCGATTTAGTTTTTTTCGATATAAACGTGTTTCGGCTAGTAGTTTTAGTTTCAGATTTTCAACAACATGTTCTTAAAGTCACTAGAAGCATCGACGGGTTCTAAGACACATGTTAATTAGTGGCTCGATGTAGGAACACCTTGTTTTAGGAAAGATCAAACTTATTTACTTAATCAACTTGCACCTCCTCTAGTATTTTAGAAATCTGATTTCTATGTTATATTAGGAATTAGTTCTCTATTTAGGAATTCTATTTCTATGCAGATTCTAGATTATTCATAGGCCTATAAATAGAGGTGATAACCCTTTGGTTATTGTATCTCAGTATGAATTAGTAAAGGTGCGTGAAGAAACAATTTGTATATTCTTTAAGTATTCAATAAGAAGTTTATTTGTTGCAGTGGAGTAGGCATATTGTCGAACCGCTATAATCCTTTGTGTTCTTGTTTAAATTCCGCATAGTTTTCTGTTTTATGTGAGAAGATCTTGGGGTGTTTAGGAAGTATATAATCTTAAGAACAACAAACTGGTATCAGAGCCAGTTCTAGGGTTTCTTCTAGAGTTAGCATGTTTAAAGTCAGAAACAGAGTTTGAAGGTGAGATGTCGAAATCAATGTCGAACGGGAAGTTTGAAGTATAAAAATTTGATGGTAAGAACAATTTTACCATTTGGCAATGTGAAGTTCGTGATTCTTTGAGTCAGCAGGACATAGAGAATGCTCTATTGGAAGTAAAACTTGTTGCACCAGTGATGACGGACGTTGAATGGGCAAATATGAATCGCCAAGCTTGCAGCACAATCCACTTGTGCCTTACGAAGGATATAAAGTACGATGTGAGCTTTCAAGTTGTGGAAGAGTCTGGAAGATAACTATGTAGCTAAAAGTGTTTCAAACAGAGTTATGATGCAGAAAAGACTTTTCAAATTCAACAAAAAACCAGGTACCTCTATGGTCGAACACCTCGCTGAGTATAATAGATTAATTGTTGATGCACTTAATATTGATGTGAAACTAGATGATGAAATCAAAATTTGTTGTTTTCTGGCATCTCTACCCGATTCGTATGATACTTTCTGTGATAATTTATCGATTAAGATAGAGGATAAAACACCTAAGTTTGATGATGTGACTGCTGCACTTATAAGTTATTGAAAACGCGAGGGTACAACAACCACACCCAACTATTTCATTCAGCAATCTGTATGGACTAAACTCCAATATGATTCTAAGAGCACCAAGTTAATGAGTATCAATCAAGAAAGATATTAAAGATCTTTATATCTTTCTCAGCGCAATCAGTAAATCAAACAAATAGGAATCCATGAACCTGATTGTAACGAGAATAACTCGGATGGTACCAAAGACCAATATTCGAGTGTCAATCAAGTTCTATTCAACAAACAAGGTCGGATTTATCAGCTATGATTGAACAACACACAACCTGAGATATTTCAATTATATAAAGAAAATATAATGCAGAAAAGAAATAACACAGAAACCAGAAATTTTGTTAACGAGGAAACCGCAAATCTTGAACACCACACTGTATTAAGCCGCTACAGACTCTAGCTTATTACATGTTAACATCAGAGTGGAATGTAGTTGAGCCCTAACCAAGTCTTACACCGATTAAAGTAGAGTCTCGTTCCTTACACCTTTTGAGTCTTGCAAGACTCTGTGCACTTGATTCTCATAGCTGACGTCCTTTACATCCTAGAAGTTGCTACGACCCAAAGTCGAAGACTTATAAACAAATCTGTCTCCTACAGATAAGTCTATTCTATTTTTGGTTTCCGTATTAAGATAAAGATCAAGGTGAACAGGAAACATAACTGATAATCCGGTCTTATACTCCCGAAAAGCAGCCTAAAAATATTACTCACCTCACAATAACCCAACTAATATATAGGAAATCACAAGAGTCTGAGATGAAGAAACTGTTGTGATTACTTTTTGTATCTTACCTATCGGTGATAAATCTCGAGAAACCTTAAAGTATATTAATCTCAATACGATAGAAAAAGTAAGATCAGGATATGCAGCTACAGAGAAAATAGTTGGACCTAGCTTCACGAATCCTAAATGAAGTCTTTAAGTCGTTAAACCTAGTTTTGGTTTTCAGAAGAACTGGAAACCTAAGTTAATGGAGAATCGACTCTAGTTTGAAAATATGACACATGGAAGTGTCGGGATGAGGTTCCCAGAAGCTAGAGTACTCCCTTATATAGTCATTCAAATCAGGTTTGCTTACAATCAAAGCTAAGATAGCTTAGTAAAAAAGCAATTAATATCCACCGTTAGATGAACTCCCGATTTAAGATTTAAGCTAAGTTTGCTTAGAAAATAAACAATCAATCTCCACTTTTAGATGGTTTAGCTTGATACACACAAATGCAATATACCTATATTTAGATGTAGATGAACCGTACCTAAACGTGTATAACAAGTTGGCTCAATAACAGTTAACCGAAATTAGCCATATGAACACTTTTAGCTTAACTATATTCATCTAACACTCCTAGACTCAATATGATAATCAATAAATCATGATAGACAATCAAATGTACCTAAATGTTTTTTTAAGAAAGTTGTTTAAATGTTTACTATCTCATAGACATATCCATGAACCATTTGAAACATATTCAGCTTGGTTTGTAAGTGTACAAAGTAACCAATTCATGAACATAATGCCACGTTTTGCAAACCAAGTTCGCATTCCTTAAAAGCATTGAAATTTAGCCATTTTAGTTTGCAAACAAAGTTCACAAATGAACCTGAGTCCTAAAGACAAATGAGTTGCATATAAAGTATGTGAATCAACTTGTCAACTGCCGATTTAGAACCTACCCATTGAGTTCGAAAACTATAGTTCTGGACCTTACCTAGTCTCTATGTTCACAAACATAGTTCGCAAAAAATAGTTCCGGACCCAACAGGTAAACATGTTCGCAGACAAGAGTTTCGGACCCAACTAGTATTTCACAGTTCACATACTGGGTACGCATACTGTGTTGTATCCAGACATTGGTAGTAGTTCTAAAACTCACACTAATCAATTTGAAACATCCTTAGAAGACAACATTGGTAATTTTACACATACCAATAGCTTCAAGTAATTTTCAAATGATTAAATGATCAATATGAAACATTCCAAGTTAACATCATATGATTGTATCACACAAATCATGTAAGATGTTCAGGGTTATTTTCACATAATCATCTTGATACAGTAGTTTGTTTCCAACAAATGAATTGTTTACAACTAAATTTGTCAAGTAGATGATGAAGTATTCTAAGCTTCAAACTTTTATTTCGAGAACTATATAAACGAGATAAACTCGACTCGAAATTTCAAATGTGTATAACACATAGTCTACATAGCTATACAACTTAGTCTCATTTGTAGATATAATTGAATATACTTTTGAGTGATAGATAAGTTTTAGTCTCCACATACCTTTTTTCATCGAAGTTCCTCCAAGTTCTTTAGTAGATCTTGTTCTTCAATTGGTGAATGACGTGAAGTCTAAAGCTCACACACTTTTATCTTAATCCGAGTCATAGCTATAAGTAGACTAGAAATCAAGATATACTTTTGATCAATTAAACTTGACAAACAAGATTGAGATAGAAACGCTTGCGAGTTCGACTCTAACAGTTATGATATTAGGTAAAGGGATATGGATTTGAACATGAAAACGACTAGTGAAGCCTTGACAGTAAGAGGGAAGTCTGAAAAGAAGAATTCAGGTAAATCAAGGTTAAAATGAAATGCCAAACCAAAGATCCAAGCATAAGACGAATGTTCCTTTTGTCATCAGACTGGACATTGGAAGAAGAATTGTACTAAATCAAAGAACAAGGACAAGAAGAAGAGTTTAGACGCAAACGTTGCTGAAATCAAGTCTGGTGCTATTGAAAATGATGAATATGATAAGTTCTCGATGAGTGTTCATGATTCCGCACTAGTTGCAAATACAACTGAATGGATTATGGATTGTGCAGCTTCCTACCATATGTGTCCTAAGAAGGAATGATTCGTTAAGTTTGAAAAGTTTGATAGACCAAGAGTGTTTATGGGTAACAATAATACCTATAAAGTTGAAGGGATTGGGAAGAGCTATTTGAAGATGAATGATAGCGTCGTTCAAGAGCTTGAAGATGTTCGTTATGTACCAGAACTGAAGAAAAATCTAATCTCAGTAGGTGAACTAGACCCCCGAGGGTTTGAGATGACATTGAAAGGTGGATTTTGGAAGGTATTTTCCAATGGGCTAGTTGTTATGAAAGTTTTGAAACATGGAAACTTATATTTTCTGCAAGGAAACACAAGTGTGAGTGAAGGAATTGCAGCAGTATCAGATAGTGTTGAGTCGGACACTACTAAACTACGCTATATGCGTTTAGGGCATACCAGAGAAAATTCTTTGCAAAAGCTGAGTCCGTAAGGCTTGTTGAAAGGCACAAAATCATGCAGCAAGTTGGGATTTTGTAAACATTGTGTGAAGAGGAAGAGGACCAGAATGAAGTTTATGACCTGTAAAAGCACCACTAAGGGAATTCTGGACTATATTCATACAGATGTATGGGGGCCTTCAAGAACTGCATCCTTGAGAGGTAAAAGGTATTTTATCTTCTATATATATGACTTCACCAGAAAAGTATGGGTGTAAACCATGAATAGAAAGGATTAAGTATTGGGAATATTTTTGAAGTGGAAGAAGAAGTTTGAGATGAAGATCGGCAGGAAAGTGAAGGCCTTAAGATCGAAAAATGGTGGTGAGTACCAGTCTGATCCGTTCCTACGAAGGCATTGGTGAGTACAATCCACCTCTGGAATCCCGAGTTCCTTAATTCTATACAGAAACTATATTGAAATGAATATAAGTAATCATAGTTGACCAACTCTTAAGTCATAGTTATTGTTCATCTATAGTTTTCTGCCTAGATGCCGGTTTTCAAGTAATTAAACCGTTCTGAAATCTTCTTTCTAAACTCTCACACAATTCAGATTCAATCTAAAGTTTAATGTGAAATTTATTTTGAATAAGAAATTCCCTAGCAAAGAACCCAATGTCTGAGGAAAAAACAAACCCATGGTCGTGTACAAACAAAAATATTGGTGTCTCTATCATTTTAATTGAAAATGACCTAAACCTGCAGGTTGAAAGCTAAACATTTAACGAACTATTTATTCAACACTAAAGGAATTGATATCTATATACTTTGTCTCTGTGATGAGAGATTCTATCAATTCATGATCGTTTCGTAGGTGCAACAAATTAGTGATATGAATTTCACTCAATTAACAAGTAATATAATGAAAGTCAAGGTCGTTCCCACGAAGAGCAGGGAGATTTAGTTGTCAAAAAGTGTCACAATGGGGGGTTTGTTTTAGATTTTAGAACAAAGTAAATAACAAAGCAATTAAAAATAATTAAGATTGAAAGCAATATGGAGAGAGATGATCGAGGAATCTTTCTTCGTTACTAAACCGTCAATGACTTAATATATTCATCAATTCATCATTAATCATAGATTATTATCAACCGTTGAATAACAACTAGCTAGCGCAGTGCTATCCCCTAAAGTCCTTTGGTCATTGAATACCGAAGCGCTCGAATATCAGATTCTATTCGTCCAAGCCACCAAGTAGTAGCGCACTCAAGGTGTAACTTGGTCGAATGGTTTATATTTTACGACTTAGGTTAATCTTAGTAGTTAGACTCTTAGCGCAAGGTCCACTTTCTAATGTTGTTCTACACGCGATTGCTCCACGAAATCCCACTGCAAGGTTTCATGTTTTCTACTTGCGTATGGGTTATTCAACAATGACATGGATATCCTAACCCTTTACTAGCAATAAATCAATCAATGCACTACTATAGTTGGGCACCTAGAGCAATCAATTAATCAATCATAGACATTCATTAAACTAGAAGCAAACAATAATCATATGAAGAACTCAAAATAGATGCATATATTAATCCAAATCAAGTCTAGAACTTAGAATTCATCCTCAATCAATTGTGGGTTTAGCTACTCATGGATGTAGAAACACCCATGTTAAACATATAAGAAAATGAAAGAGAAATTGTTACGATAATGATATCGCTCCAAAACCCTAGATTTTCTTCCTTGTGTTCTTCTCTCCAAAGACGTGTGATTCCAAGATTAAAAGATCTCTTCAAAAATATTAGAAGAGTTTCTTATATAGGTCTCCAAATATAGATGCGCCAGTGCTCAAATCCCGTGTAAGCTGGTTGCCGAAACTAGCCAGACTAACACTAAAATCATGTAAAACTCGTGTGAAGTCACAACCCACGTCCAAACAGTCTTCATGGGCTTAGTCCTGAATAGTAAATCCCAGCCCAACTTCAATGAAGCTTATTAGCTCAACTGTCAGTTTTGGACGACTGACAGTACACCTTACTTTTTCTTCCAACCCGTGGACATATTACTCTCCGTGAAATATATATTCCCCTGGATTCTGGTTTTAATCCCTTAAAAACCTCGGACACTCAAGCCACCGTGAGTTTTTAAAGTTACGGGATTTTCAGTTTCTCGACCAAACTTCCACGGACACTTCTCCTTCCATGAGAAATAAATTTCCCTGGATTTATATTCTCAACCCCAGACATCCACGAAGACTCCGGTAATCGTGAGTTTCCAAACTCCCTGGATTTTTAGCTCTGGCACATAACCTCCACGTATACCAGGCACTCTGTGAAAACTAAAAGTTTCTGAGATTTTCTTCTTACTCGAACTCCATCTGCTCGATTCACTAACTGACCAGCACCTCGACTTCTATCTTATATCACCACTGCCAAACTACATCGATCTCGGCTTCCATGGAAAACTCGAGTTCACCAACTGCCATCATCACCACTTCCCTGTTCTTTTCATTATCGTGATCAACAGTGTTCGATCACAATGGCAACATACTCGAGTTCCATCTTCTCTGTTTCACTACCAATGTGTGCACATATTTCATCATCAAACACGTATATATAGGAACATACGTGGAGAGCATGCGGACAAAGTCATCAAAGCCTGATGACATGTGCCCACAGCCAAGATGCCCATCCCGCCGACGTTGGATCTTTGCCCGAACAAATCTAAGGGCAGAAGTTAAAAATACGTACCGGTAACACGATGTACTGCGGAGCACCAGATAACTCCCGAAGAGTTACTTTATCTCATCCCCAAAAGAAGCCAAGATCAACGGTGGAGAGAAAATGAACTGACATGGATGTGACAGGTGCAGAAGACACTTGCCTGACACGAGCAGGCACCTCAACTACCCGCATTAAACACTCTGAGCAGCATACGTGTCGATCAACCCATGGAACGAACAAGGACGACTCTGCGTGATGAAGTAATAAACGAAGACCCCCGCGTGATGGACACAAAACACAAGAAGATAAGGTTCCAACGGTCCTCAGAGATGGGTCCCACACTCTAACCCTATAAATACCCCCTCTCCACCAAGAGTAAGGGGATCGGAAAATTGAGGAAGGGAAGGAGATAGAGATTGTGAGTGTAAGTTAGTCCTTTACCATATACAGATCTATGTAAACCCCAAAGTCACTCGACCATCTTTGTAACCATCAAGTATATAGAGAAACAACAACCCCGTGGATGTAGGCCTTAGTGCTGAACCACGTAAATCCCAGTCTTATTTACATTTCAGCACTTTATATTTGCCTAACGCTCCATGAGTTTTACTTTTATGCTTCGTTTTCTTTATCTTCCCCTACGTAAACGCCCCTCTCGATGTTATTGGATGAGGCTATGATAAACCCGAAGGTTTGGAGCCAAGGAATCAATGCCATTGTATTATCAGTGCGAGTCCGTACCTAGAGTGCGAATATTGTTTGTGAACATATAGATGCCTTCGTGATTTACGTGTTCACAATTTGGCGCTAGAAACAGGGACTTCGTCCCGGTAAAAGATTTATCTTATCCTGTGATTTCATATTAAATTAGCATATGATTGCTCTATTTCATCAGCTCTAGCAGTATTTACCTTTTGTTAACTTTACTATATTCAAAAACGCACCCGTTATCTTCGATGGTCCTGGCAGTATCTGTCGAAGCAATTTAAACTGGTTAAAAGATTTATCGCTTAGATCCATGGATTTACATTTTTTAGATCTCGTACGGACCTGGCTTTCCAGTGGGTCGCTTTCAAAAAATTTCAAAAAGATCTACGTGCATTTTCAAGGGGATCCTTTCACGTTCCCGCGTACCTTCAATGAACCGCATTTTTAAAAGTTCTCTGTGGCCCTCGGGCAGTTTTTCCCGGTCTTGGAGTAAGGAATTTTGTAAACTAACCCGATCCGCACGGACATTTCTGTTTCTCGCTGTTTGAAATTCCCTTGTGCAGAAAGAAAACGAAAGCGACAAAAGGACCCACGATGGAAAAGATGCAGGAAGCAGGAAAATCCAAAGTCACGTCAAAGGAAGCACCAAGGACAACCCCGATCATCACCCGGAGCAAGCAGAAAGGAGACAAAGCCAAAATGACCAGTCAGAGGCAGGACACTGCGGAAATCACTTCGCCTATGAACGCTAACTCCGTCGCAGCCGCGGCCCTCAGAGCAGCGCAACAAAGTATAGTACAACAGCGGCTGCCCCAAAGGCTGCGGAAGCCAGCAAAACTTTTGCTACGAATCAATTTCACCAACCAAAAGAAAGGGTGGATGAATCCAGAACACACCAACCCGCGCACCCGCCGACCTTCGGAATGCCATCAACAAACGAGCAAATCAAACTGTGCCGGCGGCTCTAACGCCGCAGATGGGCACTTCGCCCGATCTGGAAATGCCGACAATCGAAGCTGAACCTCCCCCACCTTTAGTGCAAACCATAGAAGAAGGCGGCACCATTGCCGTAGTAGCACGAGCTGGGACTCCCAATCAGGGGTCGAACCAATCACATCGATTGATGGCCGAGCTTGAGGAATTGAAGAAGAGCCAGAAGATTTACGCAGATGTTAGCTCTGTTGGCCAGAGAAAACCAGGATTTAAAAGACCGGATTGCCCTAAGCACAAACGAGCCAACAACTCGATGAAGCAAGTTCAAAGGCACCAGAACCAAACCGAGACCGAAGAGTCATCGTAGCAGCAAATGGAAAAGCGGCAAGGGGTAGTAGCGCATCCGACCCGGATTATAACGACGGAGAGTCAAGCTATCACGAGCAGAAGAGCGTAGGGCACCACCGCGCGATGGAAGAGCTGCGTGATGAAATGATGGCAGAGATCAGGCAGTTAAAAAGTAGACAAGGCGGGGGAAGGTTAGAAGAGGTCATGAGAGAGGCTAACTCCACGCCCCTAACTCATCGCCTGGCCAGCACCCCTATTCCACTCAAGTGCCCTGTCCCGACATTTGAATGCTATGACGGATCCAGTGATCCCGCTGCACACATTCGGTATTATAACCGTGTCTTGGCTAGATGGAGTCAAAACGACGCAGTACTCTGTAGATACTTCCCATCGAGCCTGAAGGGATCGGCATTGTCTTGGTTTGATAATCTGCCGCCAGACTCCATCCACTCCTACGACCAACTCGCAGAAAAGTTCTTAAGAACTTACATGTACAACAAGGCTGTTAATACTGGAATGGATAAGCTCTTTTCGCTAGCAATCGGCTATAAGGAAACCACGAGGGAATACACTAACAGATGGCACAAGGTCTGCCAAGCCATAGGGTGTGGACCCGGTGGTAAGTATCAACTGCTACAAGTGGGGATTAGACCGAATGAGTCCACTATTCGTTGAGATTCATGGAAGCGTACCTAAGACAGAGGGAGATCTTCGAATAATTATTGAAAAGCACGCTCGTCTTGAAGAAATCCAGCGTGAAAACCCTAGGGCATACACGCAGAGTCTCACCGTACCAATTCAGCAGAACAAACCAATGGGGCCAAAAGGAATTGTTCAGCGGAGAGGCCTCACGAAGACAGGAAGGAACGAAGGGACGAACGACGAACAGGCGATCGAAAATTCGAAGATCAAGTTTACACGAAGCTCAATGCTAGCTATGCTCGGATCCTGAGAGAGATCAAAGGAAGGGAAAACCTGGAGTGGCCATGGTCTAAGGGAAAACAGCCCTCGAGAACCGAGAAGTCTAAAGATTATGTGAATATCACTGCTTCAACGGACACCAGACCGAAAAATGTAAAAACCTCAAAATAATGATCCAAAAATTAATCGATGCTGGCGAGCTCAAACATTACATACGAAAGGATGTCGCCGAGGATAGATCCAAACGAACCAAGCCAGTCCAGCTTCCAGAAGGGAACCGCACAATCAACACCATTTCGTGTTCTGAAGCCGCAGGGCCCTCACTTACAGCACAGATAGGAAAGAGGTTACGGAAGCAGTTCGAAGACCGCTGCGAATTGTATAAGATCGATGGGATAGAGGTGGACGAGCACGAAGAGTGGATGGACTCGCCTATTATTTTCGATGCTGAGGATATCGAAGAGGACATGGAAGACCATAACGACCCCCTGGTCCTCACACTACCAGTGGCCGGATGTAACCTCAAAAAGATCCTCATAGACGGGGGAAGCTCAGTAAACGTTCTATTCTACGACGCATTCAAACGAATGAAACTCCATGAAGAACAGCTGATGACCTCTTATTACACCATCTACGGATTCAATGGTTCACCCACGAAGCCATTGGGAGACATCGTGTTGCAAGTTAACGCCGGACCCATGAAAGTAGAAACACGATTCAGCGTGGTTGACGCCCCATCCCCCTACAACGCCATTATCGGACGAAAGTGGTACATAAACTCAAGGGAGTGGCGGCAACGTACTACCAATATCTCAGATTCCCTACACCTGAGGGAGTAATGGAAATCAAGGGAGATCGGGTCTCTGCAAGGAGTGCCAAGCCACTCAGGATCGCATCAACAACGAACAAGAAGAGCAGCGAAAAACCCGAAGAATTAAAAATAAAGAAGCCGCGAAAGAGAAGGCCATAGACCTGTTCCTCAAGGAAACTACAGGAAGGGGTTTGACCAAAGATGATAATGTCCTAAACACAGAGACAAGTACTTCAGCAGCCAACGAAGGACAGAAACATACTAAATAGCAATCAAAGAACGTCCCAGTTCTCGGGGATCCGAAGCCGGTGTTCACGCCAGTAGAGCCCGTAAAAGAAATCAACATAGGAACGGAAGAAAACCCGAAGATGATCAAAGTAGGGACCATAATGGACGAAAAAAGAGAAGATTCTCTAACCAAATTACTTAAAGAATACGCGGATGTATTCGCCTGGAAATTAGGAGATATGCCTGGGATTGACCCAAAAGTAATCCAACACGAGCTGCGCATCAAACCAGGCACACCACCTTTCAGGCAAAAATAAGAAAAGTTGCACCGGAGTATCATAAGGCCGTGGAAAAAGAACTTCGGAAACTACTAGACGCAGGTTTCATCAAGGAAGTCAAGTACCCTACGTGGATCTCCAATATGGTCGTCGTTCCTAAGAAAAATGGAGGGGTTAGGATATGCATCGATTTTACTAACCTCAACAAGGCATGTCCAAAGGACAGCTATCCCTTGCCAAGCATAGATCAGCTGGTAGAGGCGTAGAAGGATATGAAGAGCTGTCATTCATGGATGGACATTCTGGCTACAACCAAGTAGCCCTGGCAGAAGAAGATCCCACACACAGCGTTTTACACCCCACATGGCCTTTATTGCTACACTAGAATGCCCTTCGGACTTCGAAACGCAGGGGCAACATACCAAAGAATGGTCGATGCTATCTTCAGGCCATGGATTGGTAGTACCTTAGAAGTTTACGTTGACGATATGCTCGTCAAAAGCAAGCTGCGCAAAGATCACCACCAGGATCTGAGAGATATCTTCGAAGCAATGAGAAACATCACATGAAAGTGAATCCAGAGAAATGTACTTTCGGCGTCACCTCGGGAAAATTCCTCGGGTATCTGGTAACAAAAAGGGGCATTGAGGTAGACCCAGTAAAGATTCAGGCCATAGTAGAAATGCCGTCCCCGAAGAATTTAAAAGAAGTGCAGAAACTCAATGGGTCCATCGCAGCCTTGGGCAGATTTATTGCCCGATCCTCGGACAAATGCAAACATTTCTTCAATATTCTCAAAAAAGGGAGTAAGTTTGAATGGACCGCAGAATGCGAAGAAGCCTTCCAAAAAATCAAAGAACACCTAGCTTCAATTCCGATCCTGCAGAAACCGGATCCTGATGAGGTTTTGGCATTGTACATAGCAGCAACAGAAGACGCAGTCAGCGCAGTGTTGGTCAAAACCAATACGAAGATAGAACAACCTATCTATTACGTCAGTAAGACCCTCAATTCTGCGGAAAGGAACTACACAAAGATCGAACATCTTATCCTAGCATTGGTTTGGGCTACTCAAAAGCTGAGAACCTACTTCCTAACTCACTTCGTCCGCGTCCCATGCAAAGCACCACTGGAAGCAGTCCTCAAAAGCGCGGGAAAAGTGGGCAGAATAGCCAAGTGGAACACCCACCTGGACCAATTCAACATCATTCATGAAATTCAACATTCTCGAAAATCCCAAGTTTTGGCGGATTTCTTAGCAGACCTCCCCCTGGACAACGACGAAGAGATTAAGGGAATACCAGAAGCCGAAGAAGAAAGCAAATCCAATGGATATCCTCGAACCGCGAGTCAAAGACAATGGGAAGTCTTCGTCGACGGTTCCAAAAATAAGGAAGGAGCAGGAATAGGCATTGTCATCACCACCCCAACCGGAGAAAGGATTGTACAGGCACTCAGGTTAGAATTCAAAGAGCATACCAACAACATCGTTGAATACGAGGCAGTCGTACATGCCCTCCGTGTAATAATAGAAATGGGGGTAACCGATGTAAGACTGACAAGTGATTCGCAGCTTGTCATACGGCAAATAGCTCGAGTACAATGTGTACGATGACACCCTCTCAGCTTACATGGCCTTGGTCCAAACATTGGCGTCACAAATTCCGAACATCAAATTCCGGCACTTATGCAGAAAGGATCTCAGGCATGCGGATGCCCTAGCATATATATCATCCATGCTGAAGGATAAAAGCGTCGAAGCTATTAAAATAACAAGGGTATACGAGCCTTCGATTGCATCTCAATTCTCCTTCGCTACCAATCAAGATACAGTGGAAGAAAATATCGAAGACCAGTAGGAGAAGACATCCATAACGATTTTGACGAAGAAGATATCCTGTCAAGAGCAAATCAAGACGAAGACTTCAGCAACGAAGATGATTGGAGAACGGTGATCCATGCGTTTCTCGAAAAGGGAAGCTTACCCGCGGATCATAAACAAGCTAGGAAAATACTCTCCAAAGTAGGAAGATATGATCTCCGGGATGGGGTCCTGTACAAGAAATCCTTCCTCGGCCATTACTACGTTGCTTATCCCGGAAAGAGGGGCACCGAATTCTAAACGACATCCATTATGGTGACGCAGGGAATCATAGCGGCATGAGGTCACTAGCCGACAAAGCAAAAACGCAAGGATATTACTGGCCCACAATGATACAGGATGCCGCAAGGATGTCCCGACGGTGTGAAGAATGTCAGCGCTTCGCCAAAAAATACACGCGCCGGCAACACTGTTAAATTCTGTAGATAGCCCGTGGCCATTTGCGAAATGGGGCATAGATATCGTCGGGCCTTTCGTCGAAGGGTCAGGGAAAAGACGATTTTTGATAGTAGCCACGGACTACTTCAGTAAATGGGTGGAAGCCAAAGCCTTAGCCAGGATCAGAGACGTGGACGTGTTTACTTTCATATTCCAAAATTATTTGCAGATTCGGCATACCAGCGGAAATCGTGTCCGATAATGGTAAACAATTACAGGGGAAAAACATAGACATGCTCTTTGACACTTTCAAAATAAGGAAAAACAAGTCCACCCCCATATACCCTCAAAGCAACGGACAAGCGGAAGCTACCAACAAGACCCTCGCCCTTATCCTCAAAAAACAATTAGACGAACATAAGGGGCGATGGTGTGAACAGTTGCATAATGTGTTATGGGCATACAGAACAACAAGAAGATCTGCCACCGGGGAATCCCCGTTTCTCCTCACTTATGGAGCTGAAGCAGTCATCCCGACAGAGATCCTCATGCCAACCACAAAGCCGAAGCATGGGAGAAAAATCTCACAACAGACATGATGTTAGAGAGATTGGACGACCTAGAAGAAAGAAGGGAAGCAGCATTGCAGAAGATGGAAAATTATCAACGAAGACTAGCAAGGGAGTACAACAAAAAGGTCAAGCTTCGAATTTTGTAGAGGGACGTATGTGTTAAGAACTATCCCACAGTATCAACGAGAAAAGAGATGGGGAAAGTTAGCACCTACGTGGGGAGGACCCTTTATAATACACGACATTGCGGGAAGCGGTTCCTATTACCTTCGCAATCTGAAAGGCGAGGTCCTCCGACATCCTTGGAATGCTAAGTGGCTTAAACCATATTACCCATAGGAGCAACGCAGCTTTGCATCTGCGTGAAGAATACCAGAAGAAGAAGGCAGCGTGACCGCTCTACATGTTTCTATCTCTGGACGAGGAATTGCAGGCCTCAACCTATCAATCAAACAAGCTTTCCTAAAATTCAAGAAATCAACTTATCAACAATATTGGGGAAAGTAGTTAATCTACAATCTCTCAGGGCTCCCCCATCAGTGTCCATAAGTGTAAGACCAGGGGGAAGGCACCCAGCAGAAAGAGATACCCAACCAATCTTAAGGCAACGGGTCGACGGAATGGGTGTATGTAAATTTTTTAACCCCATATCCTAGAACGTTGCCTCGGCCCCCACCGTCTGGGAATCCTCTGGCCAAGGGTTCGCCAGCGGGGTGACAGGTCTCAAGCCGATCACGAAGGTACCTCCCTTCGGTATCGCACCCAAACACTTAAAAAACTCTTTTGTTTTTAGCGTCTTTCATCACAATGCTAAAATAAACAACAAACTGATATTGCAGGTATATCAAAAAAATGATCCATTTCATAAAGGTTGGTTACAAAAAGCGGCAAGGCCATGGATTGTAAATACACATCAAAAATTTACAAGGAATACACATCAAAAATATTCTTTTTACAAAAGACTAGCAAAATCTAACGGAAGGATAATGATGCCGCGGTCTCTACTTAGAAGATGCCGCCCCATCAGCAGGGTTGTTCCGAAGAGTTGAAGGGACGCTCCCACCAGATGAGGGTCCCGAGGAGCCAGGCAAGGAAGCAGGCACTGGACGACGCGGATAGCTCTTCACAAGGCCATGCTCGGTCTTAAGGCCAAGCTCAATCTTCTCCAGCATCTTGTTTGTCTCCTCAGCCAATTGACACCGAGCCTTATGCATAATAACTGTCGTCCGCTGTTGGGCTTGGGATAACAACGAAGATAGACGATTCACTTCTTTAGAAGCTGCACCAACGGCCTCTTCGCGGGATGCCGCCAAACTCTTAAAATGATGAGTCTGTTCTTCTGCTGCGCTAAGGAAGATTGAGCCTTTTCAAATTTTCATTCGCAACGCGGAGTTGTCCCTCGAGCTCTGAAAAAGACAACACAAGGGAGTTAGCACAGAAAAGACACAATCACACTCGATGAAATAGAGTTATACCTTCGACACAAGCCGAAGCCTCTTCATACTCATTAACAACCGCATCTCGCTCTTCATCAAGATGGTCATATTCCGCGGATAATTTCTTATAATATAGTTGAAGGTTGGTGAGAGTAAATTGACTGGCATCTAGTTCTACCTGCTTCATCGAATCCATGTGACGAAGATGGTTGACTTCGTTGTTTATCTCTGATACCCCTTTGCCAAGTCTGTACATACATACTTCAAGATTTCTCTCAGACTCAGCCAGACGTTCTATTTCTGCGCGAGACGCAGCAAGGGCCTTGCTTAGAGCCCAAACTTCGGCTCGGTCATCGTCCCGTTCTCTGGTAAGACACAGCATGCTCTCATTAAATCCCGGAAAAGGAAGGGAGCGAGCCTTTCGTAATTCCTCTTCCAGAAGATGTATCCTTGACTCCAACAATGAAGTTCGCTCACGGGATTCCCGCAGATTCTCACGTGTCCACAGCAGCGTACCATTGAACAAAGTACGGTCATGGTTATACAGATTCTGCATATCAACCATTTGAACATGCCTTGCGCGCCATACCTCAGCCCGAGCGTCCCACTTTTTGGCGTCATTCTTAATTTTCTCGACCAGCTCTTTGATACGAGATTTTTGCCGTGCCCTTTCGTTTCGAAGCCATATCACCTCGGGGACGCCACCCGCTGGAGATAGGGTGGGGAGACTCATACAGAACAACTAAGGAATTACGACGCACTGCGAGGGTAAAAGAGGAAAAAGAATCAAACCTGTGAAAGCTGAAACTTGGCCGCGAGTTTGCTCTAACTCAGCGCGAACGACAGCAAGCTCTGAACGAAGCCCAGCCTTCCGCAGACAATTCCTTTTCTCTGTGACGAAGCTTAGCCTCCAGCTTCAAAGATTTCGCCTTAAAGAATTGATACAGCACATGGTTACAATGCTCACTCCTCATCATCTACACATCAAAACGGCAAACATTATTACACCGAAGGATTCAATCGTCACGAAGAGATATGTACGAAGACTTACCTCCAAGACACGCTGCTGAGGAAAACCATATTGGTAACCGTCGTCTATGTCCATCATATCCTCGACAGAAGTAGGAGGCTCCGGTACAAGGGTAGCTTCGGGAACACTCAAACTTTTCCCCCACATCTCAGATACCCGCGCCTTGGAAGACAGTTCCATCATACGACGGGTATAAGCATCGGAATCCTTTTCACCAGCAACCACCGGGGCAGGATGAGGGACAAACAACAAACCCTTTTTCTTAAGCCAATCCATTATGGCGTCCTCACCCTCAAATGTCAGCGAATGAGGGAAATCCTCAGAAGGCGAATCAACCACGGACTTCCCCTTGGCTGATATTGCCTCATCAACACAAGTTTCGGCATCACCCGCGCCTCCATCCTGAACAGCAGCGTCTTCCTTACCAGACCCCCCGAGCACATCCCAATCATCATTGGGGGAAAGTAGAGAGAAGTCTTCAGGAAAATCAAGAGCATCGTCAAGGAGATCCCCTGCGGAATAAACCCGGTCAAAAGAGAACTCTTGAGACATGGGGGGAGAGTTCCCGCAGCATCACCAGCAGGGACTGACATATCAGCGATAACACTGCCATCAGCTACCGCGGCATTATTTCCTCCATCACCTTCAAAACCCGCACCAATATCCTCCTCGACATTAGGGGGGAAGTATCAGTACGTTCTTCCCCATCAGAAATCTCATCCTCGGCAAACTCTTCGTTTACCGGACTGGTAACTTCTTCATGAACCTCAGCCTCACCCATCACAATGGTAGAAGACTGCTTCGGCCCAATCTTTTTCTTCTTCGAAACCTGCAAACCAACACATGTTCCACAGAGTTACTTTCCGAACAAGTTACTTTCCACAGAGTTACTTTCCGAACAGGCGCGGCCAGAAACTGCAATAACCATACCTTAGCAGTAGTGGCACTCTTCGGTGGAAGTATAGCACCAGGGACATAAGGAAAGTTCATACCTGCGAAGTTTAAACGCCAGGGACAGAAATCTCCATAACGAGCAGGAGGAGATTCACGTGGCTTGCTACTCCCAGAAGTACGCCAACCGCGTGGACCGGGAATCCAACCGTACGCCCAAAGACCAACAACTTCGATTACAGTAGTGTGCCACTCGTAGTCATGGTCACGCTTGATCCTCTCACGTGCCGGAAAAAGTTTCCGCTGACTAGACCCCTCGGTGCCTGGAACATACTTCAGTTTGGCACCGCTGACCTCACTTAACAGACGAATTTCACCCCGAGGAGCAGCGAGATTCCGAAGGCTAACACTCAACGGTTTACGATTCCTACTATTGACGTAATCACCAAAAGAGTTGTTGAAGTTTTCAGGAGTATACCATTCCCTCTCTGCGGGATTTGGAACGTAACATGTCATCGTCGTTTGTCCCTTACTCCGCAGATAACACTCCTTCAGTGCACGGAGATAATTCCCCGATAATTGCGACACAGAATGGCTGTGAGTATTGGTAGAAGAGCCTTCACGACCAGCAAGCACATCGTAATAGAAGGAGTCGCCAGACTTGTACAACGGCAGCATAAGACCCGCCTCGAAAGCTCCAACCGTAGTCAACAATGGAACTCGTCAAACTGATACTTCGAGAGGAGCTCATAAGTAATATCATCCTCAGGGGCATAGAAACGAACCTCGAAGGCTTGAAGCTCATGCTTTTCCTTGAAAACTTCAAGGTCAATATGCTTGAACGTCATTTTCTTGCTGACCGAAACACTGCGTATCACCGGGGCAGCCTCATCCTGTTCCGCGGGGTCGGACGAACCAACAAAAGCCTCGGAAGCTCGTCTTTTCAAAGGGATTCTTAGACGATTCAGTCCTCGGGACACAACCTTTGGTGTTCTTCCCTTTGAGAGGAAGTACTGGAGGCGGCGGTAGAGGGTGCTGCACAGGCACTACTGAACGCAGAGGAGGAACATCAAAGGCAACACACGAGGAGGTGTCTGCGCACACCTAACGTCATCACGAGGACGAGAAACCGCACGTCGGCAGCGTTTCGAGACCCGGAAGGATTTTTTGGGGACCATCTTTCCTAGGAGGAGAGGCCTTCGCCCCTGAAGAAGAAACTCTGATACCACGGGGATCCATTTGAGACTCTCTGCGCGGAGGGGATCTCGGTAGACTAGAACCCGGAGTTTGATAAGGAAGCTGCGGACGGTCAGACATGGCTGCGAAGAGATACAACATAAACAAGTTAGAAACAAACACAAGGTCATCACCAAAGATCAAAAAACCACAAAATTAGCAGTCCATCTCAACATAGCACAGAAACCCTAAAACCCCAAACTCAAAAGTCCAATCAATACACGTAAAACAATGGCCTCCTCGATTTGAGACGAAGAACAGGGGCAAACTAGCATACAAGCATTAGAAAAGGGTTCTTCATCACAAACAAGGGACGACAGCAGCAGAAAGGGGAGGCTACAATACGATCAACAGCAGAAAATTTACAACCACACAGCTTAAAACAAAAGGAACAAAGAAAAGAAACCTTACCACCACAAACAGCAGCAGGAAGAGGACAACAAACCAGAAACAATGAAGAAGGGAGCGTGATTAATGCTAAGACAGAGGATTTAATGGTCGAAGAACAAAGAATGAAGACTGACAGATAATGAAACAAACCAGAAACAATGAAGAAGGGAGCGTGATTAATGCTAAGACAGAGAATTTAATGGTTGAAGAACAAAGAATGACAGAGAATGAAATTAATTTTCGAAGGAGAATGAAATTAATTTTTCTCCCCTCCTTAATATACTCGAAAGAAAGAGAAGGAAGTTAAGGGAGGAATGGGAAACGTGCCCATTAAACGAGCAGTTAATGCACGAATAAGAAACATGCCCAAGTCTCTAGGAGAAGTTATTAGGAGAGAGGAAGAATATGTAACGACTGTTTTCTTCAATGCTCCCACTAAACACTCAAGCCCGAAGAAAAGGGGCAAATTGTGTGCACATATTTCATCATCAAACACGTATATATAGGAACATACATGGAGAGCATGCGGACAAAGTCATCAAAGCCTGATGACATGTGCCCACAACCAAGATGCCCATCCCGCCGACGTTGGATCTTTGCCCGAACAAATCTAAGGGCAGAAGTTAAAAAGACGTACCGGTAACACGATGTACTGCGGAGCACCAGATAACTCCCTAAGAGTTACTTTATCTCATCCCCAAAAGAATCCAAGATCAACGGTGGAGAGAAAATGAACTAACATGGATGTGACAGGGGCAGAAGACACTTTCCTGACACGAGCAGGCACCTCAACTACCCGCATTAAACACTCTGAGCAGCATACGTGTCGATCAACCCGTGGAACGAACGAGGACGACTCTGCGTGATGAAGTAATAAACGAAGACCCCCGCGTGATGGACACAAAACACAAGAAGATAAGGTTCCAACGGTCCTCAGAGATGGGTCCCACACTCTAACCCTATAAATACCCCCTCTCCACCAAGAGTAAGGGGATCGGAAAATTGAGGAAGGTAAGGAGAGAGAGATTGTGAGTGTAAGTTAGTCCTTTACCATATACAGATCTATGTAAACCCCAAAGTCACTCGACCATCTTTGTAACCATCAAGTATATAGTGAAACAACAACCCCGTGGATGTAGGCCTTAGTGCTGAACCACGTAAATCCCAGTCTTATTTACATTTCAGCACTTTATATTTGCCTAACGCTCCATGAGTTTTACTTTTATGCTTCGTTTTCTTTATCTTCCCCTACGTAAACGCCCCTCTCGATGTTATTGGATGAGGCTATGATAAACCCGAAGGTTTGGAGCCAAGGAATCAATGCCATTGTATTATCAGTGCGAGTCCGTACCTAGAGTGCGAATATTGTTTGTGAACATATAGATGCCTTCGTGATTTACGTGTTCACAAACAACTTCACCTGATCATCATCATGACTGCAACTTCATTCATCAGCAACAACACTCGTATTCACCAGCCATTTCTCTTACTCGAGCTTAATTAACAGCTTCATATTTACTGTTCTACTGCCGACCTCATCATCCACGGACAACTGAACTCCGTACCAGATCAACCATCATCTCAGTCTTCATCATCAATCATGGCAGCAGCATACCAAGCTCGAGTTCTTTCTTCAATCTCTGTTCCATACTCCCAGAATCGAGTATCTCCCTATCATCACCGAGCATACATCTCAGTGTAGACACGAACCGAAAGACTTCAGCAATGACAACTTTCATCTTCTCTGTCATGATCTTCTCAGCAACGAACAACTCGAGCTCCTTACAGTCAAACCCGTTAACTGCAGATTACTTATCACTGACATCAACCAATGACAACAGCACCACCACTCAGCTCGAGTTCCATCATCATCATCCATTCTTCCGCTATCAAACTCTTGCAACATCGTTCTCTACCAAATCATTTTAAACACCAGTATAAGCTTCCATAGTCACGTCACCGTTAACCTCTGCATGAACCCTGAAATGGTCGTGGATGCATGGTGAAGAAGATGGAAGTGGCATCCCCTAGTAATATCCGTCTGTCATTAACACTTTACTCCAACTGTCAGTCTTGGACAATTGACCGTGCAATTTCCATTCTGTGGCTGCCTTGAGTAAAAGGCACGCCTGCCTTTAACAATTTTGTGCGTTCACATTCCTCGCAGCTTTGAATTGCTTCAAATGTTCGTAACTTCTTCATACGAGGTTGGAATGACTCCATTATTTTCGTCCTCTTCAAGAAGATAGAAAGCACTCCTAGATATGAACGATCTCCCCTTGGTTTTTGGACCTTCTCCATTCGTAGCTAATTTCTTTCTTTGCACAATTAAGTGTCAATTCGCTTCTTTTGGATGATTCACCTAATAAAACACAAATAAAGAAAAACAAACGAAATATACAATAATTCGCAAGAATATAAGCAATTACTAGCATGAATTCGACACTAAATATATGCAAAATATGCACTTAACAATTCCTAAACCACAACCCGAGAATCTCTAATACCGAATTCATTGTCCAAAGAAATGATAAATCAAAGCATAACTTAACACTCACCTCAAATCGGATTCAATTTCACCTTCCTTGTAAACTCCTCTTCAGTTCAATCAATCTAGAATTTGAAATCCTGACTAGCCACTTAAAAGTCTAGTTCGACTACAACGAGAGCCTTGAGGCAAAGCCAACAAAGTCTAGCTTCGGGGCAGCAAAATAATTTTTTCCCAATGGGGGTTTATGTTACATAAAATAGCATTTTGGTCTAAATCCCGATTTTAAAATAGAAATGAATGAGCAGAATATAAATAAATAATTATATTAGGGATTCGATAGTAATTATTTAGTAAATAACAAAAAAAATGTGGTTGTGCACTCGATGCATGCGTGTGCATTATTGGAAGAAACCATGTCAAGATCACGCTGGTGATGTTGTTGCAGGGCCTCTGAATGGCTGTACCGCTGATTTTTTAATACACGATATTGATAAGCCTGTCTGTGCTAATTCGGTACCTGTTGTGTCTGCAACTGACGATGTTCCTTTGGGTTTATCCCTGGATTTGCTCAACGTAGTTTTTCGAGTTCAAATCACTATTGTTGCTAGCATTCCACCGCCTTGTCGTCTCAATTTTTCTAGAGCACTGAAGTCAGTACTTGATCATATTCTGTGCAGACCATTGGACATTATAACTTGGGTACGGCTCTTCCTCCTCCATCTCCCTAAGAATATTGTTGAGGAGAAATCAGGGACGAGAAAGAGGCTTCAAAATGCTTCGATTAACCAACCCTTATTGACTTGGAAATACCATGCTGGCTTGAAATGGTGGAACAACCTCAATAACCATGCAGGAAGAAGAAACCGGAAAAACCTAAATCCAACATTCCTTCTTTCCGCAAGAAAATCAGTTATGGACACTTTACTGCTGCTATTAGGGTGTTATCCTCCTGTGGGATCGCCCTGCTAATGAATATATCCTTGTAGAGTTACTAGAGTAGTTGTTCACTGCTATTATGGAGTAGTTAACTGTCTGTTGGCCGGGATTTTCCCTCCTGCTTTGGGTGAATATCTTTCCAGTGCACCCCTGACTCCCCTCCTCAAACCAAATGGTGGTTTAAGACCTATTGTATTGGAGGCGTCTATTTTCCAAGATCACTGCTTCTTCAGTTTGCAAGGAGGTGGCTTCGTACCTGGGTGCGTATTTGTTTGGTGTGGGCTTACCAGGTGGTACTGAGAGTATTCTTCATGCTGTCAACAGGTTTGTAGAGATCAACGGTCCACGCAATGATCTCACAACGATGCTTGTTGATTTCACTAATGCATTTAATTTAGTCGACATAACTGTTTTAATCAAAGAGATCAGAAATAAGTGTCCGTGCATCTCCGGGTGGGTTGAGCTCGGTATGCCAAGTCGGATATGCTTTACTACAGGGATCACGTGCTTTCCTCTTCCCAAGGTGTCTAGCAAGGGGATCCCGTTGGTCCTCTTTTCTTTGTTTTAACCTTACACCCTCTAGTGCTTAAAATTGCATCTCAGTATAATCTTAACTTGAATGCTTGGTAACTTGATGATGACACCATCATTGGAGATACACTTGACTTTGCAAAAGCGCTGAGAATTATTCAAGCACAAGGTCGAGAAAGAGATTTGTATTTGAATATTATAAGAGATGTTTTGGCCATCTCGAGGACCCGCGTGCTAGCTTGGTTGATGTATTTCCGGATGATATTAGGAAGGCCGGCAGTAGGGGTGAAGTTGTTAGGAAGTCATGTTAGTTTAGATGCTCAGTTCAAGACCAGCATTGTTTCACACAGGGTCGATAAAACCTTTCAGTTGACGGAGGCGATTCATAAACTAAAGGACCCACAGTGCGAGTTTGTTGATGGTGGTTTTCAGTTCAGGTCTAAAAATGTAAAACCCTATATTTAATACGCCGTATGCAAAAGGTCTGAGCCATTTAAAAGCAATGAGTGCCCGGGCCTCTCTACTCACACATGTACTGACGCAATTTAGTATATTTCCAGAATGTGCATGTAGCAACAATCCCAAATATTCTGTAAATTTCAACATCATGTCTGTATTATTCATTAATGTAAGGCTCATTGGATACTTTCTGTGTTATGTTCCCCGGCTAAACCCTTAATATTGATATTATTCAAGAGACGCGCTAACTACTCTATGAAAATAAAAAGAACTCTGTGTCAACACACAGAACTCACCAAATTTAATCAATTTTGTGAGAATTCACAACATTCGAATATAAACCTAATTAATTTGCAAAAATTAGGTTGTGCGCCCTGTGCAGTATATCAGACCTTGTTGGTCGAAATCAAACCTAGGCAAGCTAGGCGATTGATCCGCCATGGATTAGTAGGCGCAAACTCCTACCCGAAATCAGAAAACGAGGAATAAAAGAGGAGCCGCAACAAGGGGAGGTGTGGTCGTGCCATAGGCCAGCCGGCGCCACCTGCAGTTAGCCACGACCCCATGCTGCTTACCGACCCTCCTCTTTCCCATCGACGGTCACTTTAAATGCGCCACGAGGACTAGAGTTGTAGTCGCGCCCTATGTTTACCGGACCCTTTTCTTGACCAATCAAGTCGCTTTAAACCCGCCACATGCATTAAAGGCCAAACGTGCCTTGCCACGCCACCATGCTAATTGGCATGCCAAACGCGCCCTGCCACATCACCATGCTAATGGCATGCCAAACTTCCATTCCGCGCGAACATGCTAATGGCATGCCAAACGTGACCTGCCACGCCACCATGCTAATTGGCATGCCAAATGCGCCCTTCCACGCCACCATGCTAATTGGCATGCCAAACGCGCCCTGCCCCGCCAACGTGCTGATGGTATGCCAAACGTGCCATTCCGCGCCAACATGCTAACGGCATGCCAAACGTGCCATGCCACGCCAATTGCTAACGGCATGCCAAACGTGCCATGCCACGCAAATTGCTAATCGGCATGCCAAACATGCCATGCCACACCAACATCCTAATCGGCATGCCAACATACCACTCCGCCGCAGTAACATGACAACGTGCCACAAACAGGGAAGCTACGTGCTAACCCACTTTTGTTCGTGGCCAACGCCATAACACAGTCCAACCAGGGAATTCTTATCAGAAAACACGTTTTTCTTTAGTGGCACTAGTCGAAACCCTAATTCTTGGTCGTGGCCCAAAATTGTGCCACTTTGGCCCCACGATGTGCCACAAGCCGAGAGAGGCCCAGGAAACCCTAAAACTGGCGCCCTGTTATGATCACCCGTGGCCATCCTTGCGCCTGTGGCCATTCCCATGTTATGGCCCTGCCATAATTTCTTTGATGTGGCCATGGCACAATTTGCACAAATAATGTCACCGTGCCGCGGCCACATGCCACACGCGCTAATTAGGGTTTTGGTATGCCAAACTCTAATTTAAATAAGGTTGCTACGCCAACCAAGCTAAGTAATGCTACCTAGGGCATTAAGTTTGATATGGAAACTGGAACCAACGTTGTCGAGCCATATTTGGGTCTAACGCCAATATGCCAAAATATAGCGGCCACGGCTACGCCAGGCGTTATTCGTGCCACTCTGCCACTGGCATGTGCCAATGGCGCCATTATGCTATTATCAGGTGCCAACGGAATGTGGCCATAATCAAAGGCCACCTTTTCTCATGACTTGCAATCTCAGTCGTCCAAATTCGCCACAGAATTGACCGGCCCATAATAAGTCTCAGGTTCACACGCCATTTTCCTGCGGCAAGTTCCATGGCTTGACTTGCCGCAACATGATCATCCTCCACCTAGCTGGCGCACGATTGATCAGAATAAGTAAGTCTTGCACACAAGACCCACTCAGAAATCTGCTACACATTTTCCACTAAAATACTCGAGACATCAAACATGTCACAAACTGGGGGATGCTCATCAGGGTATTGGTCTGGCGGTTTACAGCGTGCGACGTGCAACACGTCCATTATAAGAAAGTGTCAAGAAAGCGGGCAGTTAGTGGCGGCAAGAAGTAGTGGGTGTAAACTAACTCGTTTTCTTCATAGTGGAAGATGTGGTTTCTAGCATTTACACATTGCCCACTTCTTCATCACTCAACTACTCCCATTTCCTACGAGATCAGGATGCGTTCAAACGATTACTTGTATAAATATATTTCTACCTATTTCAACCAAAAACAACAGAGTTTTGGTTAACAACAACACGGTATCCAGAAAAATAAAAAAGAACTGATAGCTTACATTCTGCAAGCCAGTTCCATATTCTGATACAAGTCATAGAACAATCACACCTTCAGAATCAACCATTCTGGTCTCAACACCTTCTTCTCTTCCCTCCCTAAGACCAACCCATCTCCTTCACTTTGTGACCGAAGCAAGATTGGAATGTCCATTTCTTGGTTTATGCAAGGATTGTATAGATTGATATCTCGAATCTAAAGTACTTCCGTGCAGTGCATTTGCTTAGGTCTAAATTCGTTTCTCATCAACACACCCAAATTTACCAAAACTGGCAGAAACATTTTTTACCCCAAAAAAACTGGCGACCACAATGGGAGATTATTCTCTCGATTGCAAAATCAGTTTCTCGGGATTCATTCCATTTTTTCTCGATTTCAAAAAGGTGGATCTTAGATCAAATTCAATTATTGACCAGAATTCACTTCAATCACCAATCCCAATTTTCCGCTTCATGAGTTACTCCGGCTATCTGAAGCACTTCCAAAGCCAGTGCTCGAAATCCAATCACCGTGGAAGAGTATGGAAAACCATCTGTGGCAGAAGCCAGTAAACATTCGCTCGGAGAGCGCCAGAAATGACACAAAAAATGTTGAATCTGTCTGAGGTTTGTGCCTCCGCCAACGACGATGCAGGAAGAATATGTGGTCGCATCGAACGAGAGCAAAAGGGAATGGACAACACCAATGTACCGTCCGCAAGCGCATTCAACACATCCCATGGCGTTACATCCTTTAACACCAACACCAACGGTGCAGGAAGCATCCCCCTTGGCGTGACGCCTCCTATTACCATAGCCAGAGCCGCCGCTACTCCTAATATTTTTTCGAGCATGACGCCTCCAATCATCACCAGGGATGATACCACTTCTTCCTCAAGACGAGAGACTAGAGGAACTAGAGGAAACCAACCTCCCATTACCATTATCGATTTAATGGAGAGAAAAGAAGTTCTCGTCAAAGCTCAGATGGACATGGCCACAACTCAGAAGGAGCGAAACAACGAACGTCCGAATGATTATGTCAAGAGATTCAGAATTCAGGCGCTAGATTGTCATGATCCAAATGTGACTGAACGTCATTTGGTGTAGTTGTGCATTAATGACCTTGTACCCGTCTATCGCGCTCTACTGGAGAACATGCACTTCCAGACGTTTTCTGAACTTCATGAAGCTATTAAGCAGTCGGCTACAAAAATACCAGCCCTGCTAGAAAGAACCAGGCCTGCTAGGAATGAAGAGCCTCATGATGTTTTGGAAGCATACATATCACCAACAAGCAATACAACCTTCGGTCTTCTGTAAGAAGTTTCACTGAAGCAGCAAGAGGAAAGCCACCGCTTTAGATATGCAACATCCTACGCATCCAAAACCGACAACTCCAACTCCAGTACCACATGCGCGACGGCCACGATGAGAAAACCACGTCCAAGTTACACCATATCTGGCTCAACGGCAACAACATCAATGAGAGACGCTTTCAGAATTTCCTCTCCCATAGAGGGAGTAGTTGAGTTACCGATGGAGATTGCACCTGGGAACTCGAGAGGTACATAAAGACTCTCCATGTCAGGATCTTCATCATATTTGCACAACCTATTAGTTAAGTCGTTCGCATAAGGGAACTCCCCTACTCTACAAACACACGATCCAAAGATGATAAATGCAAAAGAGTGTGGCTGGGGACTGCTCAACACTACCCATCTCAAAGCAACAAAAGCGGAACTAGAAGTATGTCCTTTGACAATGTCTATACATGATAGGGTATCCAACAATCCGTCTAATCCTGAATATTATTTGCTGTTGTATGGACAACTCGCAAATGTGACGCAATTGCCTGGAGAGAGTGTAGCAACATTTGTTCGTTGATTCCACACACAAGTAAGTCTCGTTGAACAACTCTCTTTACAACCAGCTATTTTTCTTCCCATCAAGACTTAAGAACTTTTGTTCGTCTATCAATCCGCCATCATCCTGATGTCATCACTAACGCCTGATGCCGCTTACTTACGAGAGAGCCTAATATATATACACAAATCCCAATCATGCGCGAAGGTCATGCCTAGCGGGGACAGAGCTAAGTAACTATCCTTAAACTAAATGTTTTATATCTATTAGGCCTATCAAATAAATTTTAAATACCTTAGTGTTGAGACGTGCAAATTCCTCAACACTCACTATTGTGTTTCTAGGCGTAGTGCCTCAACACGTTTTCCTTTTAGTGTTGAGAGTTGAGACGGCAAATCCCTCAACACTCACCATTGCGTTTCCAGGCGTACTGCCTCAACACGTTTTCCTTCTAGTGTTGAATCATGCAAATCCCTCAACACTCACCATTGTGTTGTCAGGTGTACTGCCTCAACACGTTTTCCTCTTAGTGTTGAGACGTGAAAATTCCTCAACACTCACTACTGTGTTTCCAGGCATGCTGCTTCAACACATCTTTCCTCTTAGTGTTGAGACGTGCAAATTCCTCAACACTCACTACTGTGTTGCCAGAAATGATGCTTCAACACATCCTTCCTCTTAGTGTTGAGATGTGTAAATTCCTTAACACTCACTACTGTGTTGCCAGGCATGCTGCTTCAACACATCCTTCCTCTTAGTGTTGAGTCGTGCAAATTCCTCAACACTCACTACTGTGTTTCCAGGCATGCTGCTTCAACACATCTTTCCTCTTAGTGTTGAGACGTGCAAATTCCTCAACACTCACTACTGTATTTCCAGGCATGCTTCTTCAACACATCCTTCCTCTTAGTGTTGAGATGTGAAAATTCCTCAAGACTCACTACTATGTTGCCAGGCATGCTGCTTCAACACATCTTTCCTTCTAGTGTTGAGACGTGCAAATCCCTCAACACTCACCATTGTGTTTCCTGGCGTACTTCTTCAACACATCCTTCCTCTTAGTGTTGAGATAGCAAATTCCTCAACACTCACCATTGTGTTTCCAAGCATACTGCCTCAACACGTTTTCCTCTTAGTGTTGAGACGTGCAAATTCCTCAACACTCACCATTGTGTTGCCAGGCGTAATGCCTCAACACATTTTCCTTTTAGTATTGAGATGGTGAATCCCTCAACACTCATCATTGTGTAGCCAAGCGTACTGCCTCAACACGTTTTCCGTCTAGTGTTGAGACGTGCAAATCCCTCAACACTCACCATTATGTTGCCAGGCGTACTGCCTCAACACGTTTTCCTCTTAGTTTTGAGACGTGCAAATTCTTCAGCACTCACTACCGTGTTGCCAGGCATGCTGCTTCAACACATCTTTCCTCTTAGCGTTCAGACGTGTAAATTCCCTAACACTCACCATTGTGTTGCCAGGCGTACTGCCTCAACACGTTTTCCTTTTAGTGTTGAGACGTGCAAATTCCTCAACACTCACCATTGTGTTGCCATACATGCTGCTTCAACGCATCTTTCCTCTTAGTGTTGAGACGTGCAAATTCCTCAACACTCACTACTGTGTTGCCAGGCATGCTGCTTCAACACATCCTTCCTCTTAGTGTTGAGATGTGCAAATTCCTCAACACTCACTACTGTTTTGCCAGACATGCTGCTTCAACACATCTTTCCTCTTAGTGTTGAAACGTGCAAATTCCTCAACACTCACTACTATGTTGCCAGGCATGCTGCTTCAACACATCTTTCCTCTTACTGTTGAGACGTGCAAATTCCTCAACACTCACTACTGTGTTGCCAGGCATGCTGCTTCAACACATATTTCCTCTTAGTGTTGAGATGTGCAAATTCCTTAACACTCACTACTGTGTTGCCGGGCATGCTTCTTCAACACATCCTTCCTCTTAGTGTTGATACGTGCAAATTCCTCAACACTCATTATTGTGTTGCCAAGCATGATGCTTCAACACATTTTTCCTCTTAGTGTTGAGACGTGCAAATTCCCCAACACTCACTATTGTGTTGCCATGCATGATGCTTCAACACATCCTTCCTATTAGTGTTGAGATGTGCAAATTCCTCAACACTCACTACTGTGTTGCCAGACATGCTGTTTCAACACATCTTTCCTCTTAGTGTTGAGACGTGCAAATTCCTCAACACTCACTACTGTGTTTCCAGGCATGCTGCTTCAACACATCATTCCTATTAGTGTTGATACGTGCAAATTACTCAACACTCACTACTGTGTTTCCAGGCATGCTGCTTCAACACATCTTTCCTCTTAGTGTTGAGACATGTAAATTCCTCAACACTCACTACTGTGTTGCCAGGCATGGTGATTCAACACATCCTTCCTCTTAGTGTTGAGACGTGCAAATTCCTTAACACTCACTACTGTGTTGCCAGGCATGCTGCTTCAACACATCCTTCCTCTTAGTGTTGAGACGTGCAAATTCCTCAACACTCACTACTGTGTTGCCAGGCATGCTGCCTCAACACATCTTTCCTCTTAGTGTTGATACGTGCAAATTACTCAACACTCACTACTGTGTTTCCAGGCATGCTTCTTCAACACATCCTTCCTTTTAGTGTTGAGACGTGAAAATTCCTCAACATTCACTACTGTATTGTCAGGAATACTGCCTCAACATATCCTCACCTTAGTGTTTAGATGAAGCAATTCCTCAACACTCACTACTGTGTTGTCAGGCATCACTGCCTCAACACATCTTCATATTAGTGTTGAGGTGCACAATCTCCTCATCACTCACTCGTGTTGTCAGGCGTTACTGCCTCAACACATCATAGTGTTGGCGGCTCCACCACCTCAACACTCATCCTTGTATTCAAGGATCAACTTCCTTAACACTCATCAGTCGAGGCTCCACTACTTATATACGTCATTTTAGTGTTCTCGGCATCAATGTACCAGAAGTGTGATTGCTACTTTCCTCGACATTTAATTAAACATATCCTGCTCAAAAGCCGAGCCAGCCTCTATCCTGGTAATGTACGCCAAGATTTTCTCTTTAATTTCTTTGACTGTCACCATCTAATTCTTACTCCGCAATAGCGTCGCTATTACGTGCTAAGCAGGGGACTTAATGTTGATGGTGGTTTTCAGTTCAAGGCTAAAAATGTAAAACCCTATATTTAATGCGCCGTCTGCAAAAGGACTGAGCCATTTAAAAGCAATGAGTTCCCGGGTCTCTCTACTCACACATGTACTGGGCAATTCAGTATATTTCCAGAATGGTGCATGTAGCAAAAATCCAAATATTCTGTAAATTTCAACATCATGCCTGTATTGTTCATTAATGTAAGGCTCGTTGGATACTTTCTGTGCTATGTTCCCCGGCCGAACCCTTAATATTGATATGACATGACAATTAATGCTCACTCGCAGCAGAGTAGTATGAATTTCCCTAAGTATCAAAATTAAGGTCTGTATAAAGTATTCAGTCAAGAGACGCGCTAACTACTCTCTGAAAATAAAAAGAACTCTATGTCAACACATAGAACTCACCAAATTTAATCAATTTTGTGATAATTCACAACATTCGAATATAAACCTAATTAATTTGGAAAAAATAGGTTGTGCCCCCTGCGCAGTATATCAGACCCTGCTGGTCGAAATTAAACCTAGGCAAGCTAGGCGATTGATCCTCCATAGATTAGTAGGTGCAAAGTCCTACCCGAAATCAAAAAACGAGAGATAAAAGAGGAGCCGCAACAAGGGGAGTTTTGTCCCTGTCATAGGCCAGGCGGCGCCACCTGCAGATGGCCACGCCCCCATGCTGCTTGTCGGCCCTCCTCTTTCCCATCGACGGTCGCTTTAAATGCGCCACGAGCAGTAGAGGTGTGGCCGCGCCCTATGTTTGGCCGGCCCTTTTTCTTGACCAATAAGGTCGCTTATATATATATATATTGCTCCCTCGCGCGAGCATCCGTGTTTGAAACGAGTATATTTTCAAAAAATTATGAAAGCTCACATATCGAAAATAAAAAAATTCATGAAAGCTCATCAACAAAAATTTTATTACTAACAGACGCACGTCTATTAAAAAAAAAAAAAAAAAAAAAAAAAAAAAAAAAACATTTTTCTTTTGTACGAGCATCCACCTTTGAAACGAGAGTTTATTCCCTTTTGTGAAATCTCACATATTTAAAAAAAAAAAATTGGCTTTCGTGAAAGCGCGTAGACAAAATTTTTATCACTATTTTGTTTGTTTCTTAACTAGTTTGTTCCTAAAACAAGGATTTCCTTTTGGGCGCGGTCCCGCAAACATTTAACCGACCAAAACAAGATACCCGATCGTCCAAATCAGCAGTGCCTCATCTCTCCTTGACCACGAGATGACACTCCGTCATACCATCAATATCCTCACCTGAGCATTTGCTTGTACATGACACCGTTGGAGCAAATCGGGGTTTTGAAAATACCTTTGTACGACTGAGTTCCGCTGCTCATCTCGTAGAAAATCACCATCTAATGCTTACTGCGGCACATGACTGTCCCTCACTAAGCAGGGGACTTAATGTTGATGGTGGATTTTCGACAAGGGTCAAAATCGTAAAATCATGATACTGCATGTTTCTGACCCGGCCTCAGGAACGCATGTGACGATCCATATTTTACGATCCGTGAACCGTTTTCACGATCTCTGATCGAGTACCTCTCAGAGCCACGATGAATATGATTCTCGAAAGGCCTCCCACTTGCTGAGCGTTTGATGTTGTGCATTTCATCGCGTCCCTCTATGTAGAAGAAATATTGGGCGGTCCTCCATACATAATTGTTTGTTGAGAGGAAAAAACGCCTTCAGGACGTCGGTGACACTCGTTGTTCCCTGACTACATAGAGGTACCTGCCTCTACATAGAAGAACGATTGGGCGGTTCTCCGTAAGATTGAGAGCAATAACGCCTTCAGGACGTCGGTGATACTCACTGTTCCCTGACTATGCAGAGAGACGTGTATAGACCCAGGCGGTTCTCCGTAAGATTGAGAGTAATAACGTCTTCAGGACTTCGGAAACACTTGTTGTTTCACTGACTATACGCAAGAGATTAAATTCTACCATGACATTCACCACTGAATTCCTAGAAGATAATCTATCGCATCTCATTACTGTTATTTCATGATCGAAATGGTAATAGATAAATGTATTACTCCAATTTCATGATCGAATCCACGACTGATCTCATGAACTGGTAATAGATATTACTCCAATTTCATGGTCGAACCCATGGCTGGTCTCATGAAATGGTAATATCACCACTTATTTTATTACTCCGATTTCATAGTCGAATCCACGATCCCATGGAATGGTAATACCTATTTTATTATTCCGAATTCATGGTCGAATCCACGGCTGATCCTATGAATTGATGATAAAAAAAACTACTCATCTTTATTACTCAGTTTCATGAATTATTCACCACTGAATTTCATAAATTAGTAATAAATACTCAGCAACCGGGAATCCGGACCATCACTGAGTAAGCCCCACAAAAATGGTGCGAGTGTACTCGACAATGATGCACGACTGAGCACCCGGATGCACGAACGAGTGTCCAAAAATTTGAAATAATGAGGAATCCTTCGCAAAACAGGAGAAAACAATAAATATTAATAAAATAATAAGAGACGCCCAGGGCCGGGCCCACCAGCCGGCCGTGCCCTAGCCATGGTCGGTTCGTGCCTCTCCCATTGTTTTCCTTATTTTTTGTTATTTCGTGAACTCACGAAAACTCCTTGGTTTTAGCAACTTTCCTTGTTTTTGCAAAACTCGTGAATTCTCCATAACTTGGTGGATTCACGAAATAATATTATAAAATAAGGAGAGGTGTGCGGGCCCCGGCAACCTAACCGGTCTTCCATGCCTAAGCCGTGGCCGGTCCCACACCTCACAATCCTTAGCTTTTTATAATTAGTATTCCCTAATCTCACGAAACTCCTCCGTTTCAACAAAAAACTCGTGGATTCTCCATAACTTCAAGGATTCATGAAAAATAATAAAATAGGGAAAGGTGTGCGGGACCAGGCAGCCTAGCCGGCCGGCCATGCCCTAGCCATGGTCGGTCCCACACCTTGCAATCCCTAATCTTGCATAATTATTATTTTCCTCAATTCATGAAACTCCTGGGTTTGAGTAAAATTCATGATTTCTCCATATTTTCTCAAATATTGCTCGAATCACGAAAAACTAAAAGCTAACATAGTCACACGACTGGCTAGCCTCTCACGACAATTTTAAATATTAAAACACTTTTATTTTAATATTTTCAAAATATTGATAAATTGAGCATACATGCTCATTCCAACAAAAATCGAGAATTCTCAGTCAAGATGAAACTCTTCTGAAAATTCACTATGTTGCTCGAACACGCATCAGAAAATACTGAAACTCTCAGTATGGAAACACGGACACCACGGCAACACGTGCATGCCTCCATGACCGACCAGAGTCATTCCTAGGGCTTGCACAAAGCCGGTCCCACATGTTTTCATAATTCTGACCTAATTTGTTCAATTGCTCATACTGGGCCCGAACTCTCTCCAACCAACCGGAGAATCCTTCAAATAATCAACAACTGGTCCCGTGACCACCAAGAGCCGGTCCCATGCTCTCTTGGTCGGTTCTCATCTCTCATACCTAGGTTTTGTCACGTAATGCTGAATCCAGCAATATTTCAATAAATGATGAAACCTGCATTTAATCATCGTTCGTTCACCAACTCTCAAACTGAGAACCCTGGTGTGTGCTCACTCGAGCACTGGGCATCACATGGATGCTCATCATCCCATGTGTTCGGTCCCTCTTCACTTATGACCAATTTTCAACAATTCACCAATTGTTTAAGGATTGATCACAAATTATGGTTTCGAACAAACGCTCCACGAATCACCATTCTGAGCAAGTTCAAACACAAAATTATGTTGATTCAGCAATCAACATCCAAATTAATAATATTCGGCAATTCACCAATATTTTTGATTAATATTTTATTGGGTCACGCACCAGTAAATAATTCTTTGAATTGAGCAATACTTGCTCAGTTGCTCGAATATTGATCCAACCATCAATATTCGGTAATTCATCAGTAGTTTGTCGAATTGAGCAACACTTGCTCAATTGCACGTCAAATTACCAATATTCAGTATTTTGTTGAATTGAGAAACACTTGCTCAGTTACACACCAAAATTATCGAATTCGTTGAATTGAGCAATACTTGCTCAGTTGCTCGACAAACTCTCGATATTCGGCAATTCGTCGAATTGAGCAATATTTGCTCTGTTGCTCGACAAACTCTCAATATTCGGAAATTTTTCGAGTTGAGCAATACTTGCTCAGTCACTCTAGTCAGTAATTCATTGACATCTCAGAGAACTACATGTTCAATCCATGAATCGTCGAGCATTCACCACTTATGCTCGATTCAACAAAACTAGACTCACATTCTAAATCAATCAACAACTAACCAACTAATACACGTCTGCCTTGCAGACTCCACGATTCGTGAAATATCAATTACGTCACAAATGGGGGGATATCACTTAGGGTTTTGGTCTGGCGGTCTACAACACGTGGATTCATCCACATCGAGAAATGTGCGTAAGTCGTGTAAATGGTTGAAGGAGTTAGCAAAGTAGTGGGTGCACGATCACTCAAGTCTCCGCACGACATGGAACTGACTTTACCACGATTTCCCACTTTCCCACTCTTTCACTCAAGAAACCGTCACACTTATAGGGATCAGTGGTACATCATTCTTGAAATATAAATAAGTCTAAATCGAGGACAACATAAGGATGGAATATCATCAATCATCGATTATCATCATTATCCTTCAACAACTCGATATAAACTTATTCACAGAACTCAACTTCAGAAGTTCAGCAATATTGCAGAAACCTTCAACACACCTACAATCCTTGATCATCACTGATCCCATTCAACTCTCAGCTTCCCTCCTACAGATCAATTGTAAATCACAAGCATGGCACATCAAAAGCTCTAAGTCTAAGCATACGCCATCAAACGAAATCACAACTAATTAATAAAAATCGTATATCAATTAAAAACAATGCAAATAGTCAAAAGAATCAATCATAGTTACCAATCAATTGTGAAACACGGCTTTCTCCGCCATCCCAGTGTTGGGGTTTAGCTTCTCATGTTGAAAACACGCTTAAAATTGATATTCATAGCTCAAAAAGTGTTTACAAGAGGTGAAAAATAATAAAGCAGTGAAATTGCAACGGGTATAAGTGTTACAAAGTCACTGTTACACAGAACGATAAATATTTTGTGTAGCAATATAAACGACTGTCTGTGTCTGTCTGTTCTTCGTGTTCTTGAGAGCGACAACTCTTTTCTGTCGTCTGCAACTCTTCTTCTTCCTCTTCTCTGTTGCTACTGCAGAATCGGTCTACAACGATTTTTCTTGCTCTGCAAATACCCCTAACTCTGAATTCCCCTTTTCTGAGTCCCAGAAACTCTTTTTATACCCAACAACTCCAAGTTTGTCGATCAAATCTTCCCCAAAATAAATTATTTTCTTTGCTGCCAAGTTCCGGCGATATCTCTTCAATCTTCTCTGCACGCGACTTCTGAGTCAATCCGAGTCGTCCTAACCCCCTCAGGATAGAGAAAAATCTGATACTAGATATTCTCTCCTTCTGCTCGACTTAACTTCCAAAAATAAAACCAACAGAACCCCGACAATATTGTTCCTACTCTGTTTTGATTGAACCGAGAATAAACCCCTTTGTTTTCGAATCTGGGTCTTATACCAATCCAGTTTAGTATTAACAGGATAATATCCATCAAAATCCACGTCCAACTCTGACTAAATCTTGCCCAAAATCCTGCCAGGATACTTCGCAGGTGAAAAACCATTCTCTCCTGTTTCACTCCAACCCGATAATACATCCAAATCGAGCCCACAAAAACACCAACTATAGCATTGTCTATCTGTAATAGATCCAGTCCATGAGAACCAGCGATTGAATCTCATTAAATCACGCTTGAATCTCGAACTCTAATCTGCAGGTGCGCTGGATCATTTTCCCGCCAATTTACTTTTTGAATTTGAGAAGAAGGTGACATCCCCCTATCTTCTGACGGTGTTCCTTTAGCACTTGTCCAATAGTGGGCGCCCCTTACTAAATGAGATACCCTTTATCCAAACTAGGGGGTCCATTTAGTAATTGTCCTCTGGGTGTGCAAATTCCACTTTTCGAGCCAATTTCGCCACAAAAGCTTATTTCTCCAATAACACCTACAAACACATAAATAGCCAAATAAGTACAAAATCGAGCACTAGCAATACATGTAATTGAGATCAAAATAGATACATAAATGCGTCTATCAGACCGCAACCGGATAGTCTATGCAAACAGAGTCTTGACAACGGATAAATATGTTTCGAATTTCAGAGTTTTTTTTTTTTTAATGTAAACGGTGAAAGATGGTGATGGTAATAGGTGAAGCAGCGATGATAATAATGAAGAAGGAAGGAATTAAACTGGGATTGGAGCGAACTTGCTCTGATACCAATTGATAAGAAACGATTTGTTTCTGAATCAACGGCCAGCAGATTCAATCTCAAAAGGTCGTGATTCAAAGAAATCAATAAACTAAGTGGTAGCAATTTGCTTAAATAATTTTTTTGTTTTGATTAATCAACTGATAAGGCCTATTTATAGGCTACACTACTTGGAAAATAAGAAAACAATACTACTCCTAAAATACTATTCCAAACAATTATAAACTCTAAATAAAATAATTATATACTTAAAACATAATAAAATACCTAAATAAATATATTATCTCTAATAATAGATAATTTATGCTTATCCAATGCCTTGTGCCTCCATTGGACTTGTGTGCTCGCTGCGCCCTTCACTTGCTATCCAGGGTGGCTTCCATAATCTTGAGAGACTTGACCCGTATAAAGGATCATATATGCCAAATATGCTTGAGTGACGCATCAGGTCAACACCGTTGACATGTTCTATAAAATGTGGTCTTATCAATCTAGTTAAAGATCCTTAAACAACATGTATATAAATTTTTTCTCTTATCTCTTCCACAATCAATATGTGCGTATAATAAATCCCGTGAACCTGGTTGTGTTAGAAAAGTTTTTGGACGATCTCACAAATCAATATCTGAGATCAATCTAGTTATACCTAAATCAAGAGGGTTTGAATTATGCCAAGCATGAAACTTGTTATCAATCTTTCAAGATATGAACTCTACAAGACTAAGTCTCGTAATTGATCACAAATTATAAAGACTTAAACTACCTAGATTTAATACGTATTACTTGTGTTATTCTTATTATAAAGATAAACAATATAATGCAGAAAGGGAAAGCACAAAACACCAGAAGTTTTGTTAACGAGGAAACTGCACTTGCAGAAAAACCTGACTTTGTCCAACCACCAAACTGTATTAAGTCGCTACAGACACTAGCCTACTATCAAACTTCGGACTAGAATATGATTTAAATCGAATTAAACCTCCAAGCAATTCAGCTGCAGTCGTTCTCCTTACATCTCTTGATCCTCACAAGTCTCTACGCAATTGATTCCCTTAATTGACGTCCTTTACAGCGTAACAATTGCTCCAACCTCAGTGAAGACTTTTGGTACCAACTTGCCTCTAAAATATAATCTTATTTTATTTTCATTTAAATCGTTTAGATCGAGGCTTCAAAATATGTTTTTAATAGACAAAGCTAAAAAACCTCACGAATCCGGAACACTTACACTTAGTCAGCTGAAAATCTTGGATTACTAACCAACTCTCAAGAAAAATCTTAAACCGTTCAACAAAGAAGAGTTTTAGATATCTATCTTTTGGAATCACAAAGTCTGAGATGAAGAGAACTTAGCGATTTTTATATATCTCGTTCTTGATCGGAGAGTGGTGAAAACCTCGAAAATCAATAAGAACAAGATCATGATACACAAACTATTAAGGTAAAGGTAGTCGGACCTGGATTTACGAATCCAGAAGTGAAGTTTTTAAATCGTAATTAAATTTAGTTACGCTTCTCAGAGGAAACCTAGGTTAATAGAGGACAACTCTAGCATACAACTAGGACACTGAAGGAACAGGGATTGGAATTCTCAGTTGTTTGATTCTATCAATTTATAGACTTTAAAGACTATAGGTAGTTTTGTATTCAAGCTAAGATAACTTGAGATTCAAGCAAACACTTAGTTTAGATGAAATCCTTGTAAAGAGTTCATGTAAGCATATGAGAAGTTCTCTTGAAATTACATATAATAAACGGTACTGAATCGTATACAATGATAGTTCATGGCGAGTATGCCATATGAACATGTAAGCATAATCTTGTTCATTTAACACTCAAGACTTACATCATGATTCACAGACACGGAGTGATTTAGTGATCAAATATATACCATCAACAAGAGAGTATGAATTATAGTGAGACTTTCAGTCATGTAGCCAAGCGTACAATCATCAGAACGTAGTTCATTTTAATTAGCAGGTCAGTCAACTTGTCTGAGCAATGCCTTTCTTCATGGTGGTTTGAAAGATGATGTTTACTGACTCAACCTTTAGGATTTCAAGATTCTTCTCATCCTAGTTTTGTTTATAAATTACAGAAGTTCATCTATGGAATGAAACAAGCCTCAAGGGCTTGGTATGATAAATTGTTTGAGGTTGTTGTTTAAATAGGATTTACTCTTTCTCATGTTGATATTTATTGTTCATTCACAAATTTAGTACTCAATTTACTATTTTTTTGGTTTATGTGGATGAAATTTTGTTTACAGACAATTCTGTTGACTTAGCAACAGTGTAATTCAACACCTTCTTTACTTTTCCTTTTAAGGATCTTGGTGACATTCACTTTTTTTTTTGTCTTAAGGTAAAGAAATATTATACTAGTATTTTTATCTCATGGACTAAGTATATCGTTGATCTGCTGCACAAGACTAACATGCTTGGTGCTAAGAAAGATTATACTAGTATTTTTATCTCATGGACTAGTATTTGTTATTCGGTTAATGAGGTAGGCCAGCATATGCAGACTTCAATCAATGTTCACTTGGAAGTTGTAAAGAGAATTTTAAGGTACTTAAAAGGTATTATTGACTATGCTTATTGATTATTTTTCTGTTGCAGACTGGCTGACATTCCAGATGACAGAAAATCAACTAGTGAATTTTATGTTTTGGTGCCAATATAATCCAATGGTCATCAAGGAAATAAGTCATTTTGGCCAGATCCATCACTGAAGATGAGTACATAATATTAGTCCAGACTGCAACAGAAACTTATAGGTTTGTCATTGTTGAAGGATCTTCACATCTTTCTTTCTTATTACGTAGTGACAATATAAGTGTTATTTCTCTTGCAATCTGATTCTCCCAAGCTTTATTACCTTTATACTAACTTATAAATTGAATATATTTTTTACTAAATTTGAATGTTATATATACCATGTGTCAATTTGAGGGGTCTAATAATAAGTCTATCAGAGACGGTTGTGTCGTTGTTTACTTTATATTTTTAGTGTTTCTGTTAGTGACTTATAAGTGACTTAGATGTCCTGTCTTATCTCTTTTATTCTTCGCTCGTGACCGTCACTTCTATCACTATATTTTCCGGTATATAATCAGTTGAGCCTAATGAAAACCTTTTTTACTAAATTTTCACTTTAAGATCCCTATTTCTAGCAAATTAATCACATAAGGTTCCCAAGAATTAAGCAAAAAAACTCAGTGTTTTACCAAGTTGTTCCCTTATTACATGAACTTCGATTGGGTCAAACTCTCAATATGTAGAGTACATATGGAAATTTCCGTATTTTACTATACAGAACTAGTAGTAAAACACCAAGGTGGCCAAATTTGGACTACAAAAACTCCGTGCATATGTTGGGATCCATTAAAACTCCATATAAAACAAATTTGATACAAAACCCCAAATTCTTAAAAATTAATACAAAAACCCCAAACGAAATTGTTTTCATCAAATTCTATGATGAAACCAAATTTGGTTTCAACTTGTTTTGCCTATTTTTTTTATCATAAAACCAAATATTTTAATGATGAAACAGTAAGTTTATGATGAAACCAAATTTTTGGTGGTATTGTTTCTGGTTGGTGGTTGTGTTGGTTGGTGGTGGTGCTCTTTGTGGTGATGGTGGTGCTAGTATTTGTTGGTGGATGTGGTGTTGGTTGCTAGTAGTGGTAGTTAGTGGTGGCAATGATGGTTATGAAGCTGATGGTGATGGTGGTGTTGGTTGGTGGAGATGGTGGTGCTAGTATATATTGATGGTGGATATGGTGGTGGTGGTTGGTGATGGTAGTGGTGGCGGCGATGATGGTGTTGTTGGTTGGTGATGGTACGATGGTGGCAGTGATACTGTTTGTCATGTTACCGTTGATTAGTAATGGTGTTACTGGTTGGTGGCGATTAGTGGAGTGACACATTTGGGGGTTTTGGGTTACTTTTGTTATTTGGGGTTTGTTAGGCCGGTTCCTATGGAAAATGCCTAAACCTTCCATATGCCATGCCAGGTGGCCTGGCAAACTAGCCGAGCCACTATGGGAGAAAAAGTAAGCGGTCGATTCTCCACCGAACGGTTGAGACTACACCGCTACCGTTCTAGTCTACACCTCTACCGGTCGAGTCTACACCGGCAGAGGTGTAGTCTCCACCGTTCGGTGGATTTGAAACCTCCAGCGGCTCTTTCTCCACCGCTATTAAAAGGGAAAAAATTCACACAAAAATTACACCAAATTTTTTACACAAAAAATTTCCATCTTTCTATCTTATTATCCTTCAAAATGACAAAGTTTGAATCCCAACTTGACTTGGCTACCCAACTTGATTTTTCTGGAGTGGTGCTTGAATCCTCCTTTAATAAGATATGTGAAGGTTTTAAAGAAATAGGTAAAAATCAAAGAAGTATACAGTTTTGGATATTAACCAAATCAAACCTCCAACTAAGAGAAGACCAAGAAAAGTTCAAGGGAATGAAGATTTGAAGACAAAGAAGAAGTTAAACAAAGGAGACTCCGTTCATGAGCGCATTGATTGGAAGTTTGGTGAAATGAAGAAGATAAAAAAGATGAAGAACATTGTCCCAAATTTTTACTTTTAAATTCTTTATTGTAAGTTATGTCATTATCTAGATGAATGAAAGAGGCACTAATGTAAATTAAAATTCTAAACTTTGAATGAAAGATGCACTAGTTTTATATTAATATATCTTAAAATTAGAATTTGATACAAATGATAGTTGCATCATACAAACGAAAGATGCATCATATTCGGGCATTTACTCTAAACTGATCATATTTGGGAAAAACCCTCAAGATAAGATAACAACCCTCAAAGTGATAATTTTGACCAACTCTGTTGCGCCATTCGAGCCGATACATTTTCTCCACATCATTTGCGTTTCGGCCATTTTGTCGGTTTCGATAGCCTTCAACAAGTACAGCATCCCATAACTTCACATCCTTACTGATTATTCCAAAGCGACGACACAATCCATCTGCATTTCGATTATTGAGGTTCAATGTTTCTTCTTGAAATCTTTGAAATATGCGACTCCATACAACCTGTTGATGTTGATTTTGTCCACCATCGGCCATATCTTGCTGTTGATGGTGGTTTTTAGCTTCGGGTTAAAATTGTAAAACCGTTCAACTGACATGACGTCACTATGACCATTAGCACATTTATTGAATCAATCAGCATGCCTACATAAGAATTACCAGGGTACCTTTTTTTATGTGTCATGTTCCACGGCAGAACCCTTAACATTGACCGACATCATCTATGCCAAACCCTAATTCTCATGCTACCGCGCCAAGGCATGCCAACCATGACAGACGAACCACTGTGCCAATGGAAAACCATGTCAGCCACATCTCCGCTCCAAGGCATGCCAACCATGCCAGCCGCACCACTGTGACAATGGCAAACCATGCCAGCCACATCTCCGCGCCAAGGCATGCCAACCATGCCAGCCATACCACTGTGCCAATGGAAAATCATGCCGACCACATCTCCGCGCCAATACATTCCAACCATGCCAGTCGCACCACTGTGCCAATGGCGAACCATGCCATCCACAACTCCACGCCAAGGCATGCCAAACATGCCAGCCGCACCACTGTGCCAATGACAAACCATGCCAGCCACATCTCCGCGCCAAGGCATGCCAACCATGCCAGCTGCACCACTGTGCCAATGGAAAACCATGCCAGCCACGTCTACCGCGCCAAGGCATGCCAACCATGCTACCCGCAGCATGCGCCAATAGCATGTCAAACCCTTGGCCCCACCATGCCAAGCCAACCGCACCTTTCCTTGGCCCCAACCATGCTAGCCGCACCATGTGCCAATGGCATGCCAATCCAACCGCGCCTTTCCTTGGCCCCAACCAATGTAGTCAATTTCGCTCGTACCGGCCGAAATATCGGCGGAATTTCGTGTACCAGTGTTAGAGCGAAACGAAAACACAAATATCGCGGTACGATATTTAGCCGATAATATCGGCCGATATATACGAAACGATACAATGTGGTTCTCCCGATATGTGACAGTTTCAGAATTTTTTGTGAGCGTCAGGGCAATTTAGAAATTTAAATGAAGGAAGGATTAAATCCCTAAATCTCATCGAAATTTTTGGCAGAAAAATCTTCAGAAACCCTTCTTGGCAGCCAAATATTTTTTTCTTCTTAATGTTAATGGCGTGATTCAATTGATGGCCGTTCTGTTAACAAGAGGTTAGGATTTTGATTGTTAATTTCTTCTTTTGCTGTGATTTGTATCTAATTATTCATTGAAGAATTTATTTGTTAAATCTTGATATATTTTTGCCTTAGATTTCTTAGATTGTGTTCCTTTACACTGGGCATCACACACTGCAGTAGCAGTTTTTCTTTTCACTCAGGATGGGATTAGTAGAGTTTATTATCGTGACATCCTTTTAAAGCCTTATGTTATTGATAGTCACTTTCTAGAACATATTGAGTAAGATTTAACTTTTCCATCCTTTAGAAGTATATCATGTAGGCTGGTAGCTCACTTGGAGGTGGTTTAGCAAGTCCCTGTTTTGGTACTACAAATTTTGGTGGTTTTTGGTTTGCAACATGAACTACTTGGTGGAGATGATGGAGCTACGGAAGATTATGATATTTACGATGAATCAAATAATTTTGATTAAAAATGTAATGTCCCTGTTTAATTATCATTCTAGATAGTGAACTTCATATGACGGTTCTTATGTTCTGAATGGACTTGTTTGTTTTTCTAAAATTGAAGCATTTTCATGTTGTCTAATTTTGTGTGAAACAATATAAATTATAGATATAAATTTGGAACCGATATTGCATCGATATTTGAAACCGAAATCTCCCCGATACAATGTTGTACCAGTGTACCGGTTCTCGGCCGAGACAAACCGGTATCCGATATTAACTACATTGGCCCCAACCATGCTAGCCGCACCATGAGCCAATGGCATGCCAAACCCTTGGCCCCACCATACCAAGACAACCGCACCTTGCCTTGGACCCACCATGCCAAGCCGTCCGAACCAAACCCTAGGCCCCACTATGCCAAGCCATCCGCGCCACTGGACATGGCCCCACCATGCCGGCCTTCCCTATGCGGCTACCAAAACGAAGGCGTGCGACGATCAACAGCCACCCTTCCATCCTAGATGAAAATCCTAGCCGTCCAAGGTCGCCAAACAACGCATGGTAACCTTTGGCCCAAAACCCTAGTTTTGGCCACGCCAAGGCATGCCATGCCACATGTGCCAATGGCATGCCAACCACCTTGCCGCGCCATACCATGCTGGCCTTCCCCATGCGCTACCAAAATGAAGGCGTGCGACGATCAACGACCACCCTTCCATCCTAGATTCAAATCCTAGTCGTCCAAGGTCGCCAAACAGCGCATGGTAACCTTTGGCCCAAAACCCTAGTTTTGGCCATGCCAAACCGCGCCAAGGCATGGCATGCCAACCACCTTGCCGCGTCATACCATGCCTGCCTTCCCCATGCGGCTACCAAAACGAAGGCGGGTGACGATCAACGACCACCCTTTCATCCTAGATGCAAATCCTAGCTGTCCAAGGTCGCCAAACAACGCATGGTAACCTTTGGCCCAAAACCCTATTTTTGGCCACGCCAAACCGCGCTAAGGCATGACATGCCACATGTGCCAATGGCATGCCAACCACCTTGACGCGCCATACCATGCCGGCCTTCCCCATGCGGCTACCAAAACGAAGGCGTGCGACGATCAACGGCCACCCTTCCATCCTAGATGCAAATCCTAGCCGTCCAAGGTCGCCAAACAACGCATGGTAACCTTTGGCCCAAAACCCTAGTTTTGGCCACACCAAACCGCGCCAAGGGATACCATGACACATGTGCAAATGGCATGCCAACCATCTTTCCGCGCCATACCATGACGGCATTCCCTATGCGGCTACCAAAACGAAGGCCTGCAACAATCAATGACCACTTTTTCATCTAAGATGCAGATCTTAGCCGTCCAAGGTTACCAGCTAACACATGGAAACCTTTGGCCCTAGTTTGGTCACGCCTAAACAAAGCCAAAACCCTAACTTTTGGTCGCGCCTAAACTGGGCCATATTAAATCCATACTGATCATACTTTCATGCCACTGGCTACCAAACGAAAGGTTGCAATAATCAACGGTTACCTTACTCTTAAGATGCAAGATCTCGATCATTGAAGGTCACCACCGAGCCGACAAGTCTCCCAAGCTCAACTTTCCAGACAAAAACAACATGCTACATGTTTTCCACGAAAACACTCGAGACATTAACACATGTCACAAACTGGGGGATGCTCATTGGGTATTTGTTTGGCGGTTTACAGCGTGCGTCGTAAACTACGCTCGTTATAAGAAAGTGTCATAAGGATGAGGCGGTTAGTAAATACAGGGAGTAATGATGAAACGCTTTCTTTTATGGAACATCAATTCCAAGCGTTACTGGTTACCACCTCCTCCCATTTACTCACCCGTTTTCCATTTCTTAATGAGACCAGAGTACGTTTCACTTCGACTTGTATAAATTGGCATTACCTATTTCCACCGAACAACAAGTTCAGGTCAGGAGGATACAACACTCAGAAAACATTTGCTAGCTTTCCATTTGTTAGCTTCCCACTTTCTGATACAAGTCGTGAAACAACTATTCTGGTCTCAACACTTTCTTCGCTTCCCTCCCCAAAACCAACCCTTCTCCTTCACTTTGTGAGCGAAGCAAGTCTGGAACGGCCATTTCTTGGTTTAGGCCGTATTTGTACAGATTGATCTCTCGAATCTAAAGTACTCCCTTTTAGTACATTGTTTAGGGTTTAAATTTGTTTCTCACCCACAAACCCGAAATTACCAAAATCAGCAGAAACCGTTTTCACCCTCAAACAATTGGCGACCATAGTGGGAGATTGATCTTTCGGTTACAATGTCAATTTTCGACCATAGATCTCATGATTCGTCCCAGATATCAAGGAGGTAGAAGCAGGTGATCCGCTCAGGGATCGATGACTCAGTCACCAGGCGACCCGATTATCAGTCTTGACACAGCGAGGGATGACTGGGGACTTCCTAGAGGTTAAAAGCGAACTATCCAACCAGGGATCGACGACTCGATTATCAGATGAGACGACTGAGGACTTTCCACAATCACGGCGGTGCCTCCCGTAAAACTCGGTCTTACACCCGGAAGATTCCATTTTCATCAGGAGACCTGAAAAACCGAGTAAGTCTTACCTAGACAAAATACATGGTTTGTTATTTCAAGTTTTCACGGGAATGATAAAACTGATAGCCATGTTATGTTTCACCCCATGTCATCTACCGGCACGCAACGCTCACGATTCCATGCTTTTCCAGGGATGTTTGCGTCACTTTCAATCGTAACCAAGACAACATCATTCCCAAAACAATCCATTCCAAAAAAATCCATTCCAAAACAATTCATTCCAAAAGAATAATCCAAAACCCTCAAGGTAACATTTGTCTATCAACCCAAAAATCTAGGAAATCAAAACCATAAACTAGGCGTTTCATTTGCCTTTTAAAAAAAAAACCTAAAAATAAGAAGTTCAGAAGACAGAAATACATTCAAGGAAAGTTTTTCAACAATGGCTTGTTCTTCTTATCAAGATCCTCCTTCGTGCTTTGGAGAGCCGCCCTCTTCAACTTCAGCTTCCTGGATAATTTTTTGACTTCCGCTTCCTGCTTCTTCACCATATCCGCAGAAGGACCTTCGACTGTTTCGACCAGCAACTTTTCAACCTCAGAGAAACCTTCAACGAACTAAGGAACATTGAACTCGAAGTTTACACACATGTCACGAAGGAACCTCCAGCTCGAGATTACATCCTCAGAAACAGTATTACCGGTCACTTTGCACATGTCGTCAATCGAAGACAAAGCTTCCTCCACACACTTAACCAATGAAAATCTACTACTAACCTTCTTGGTCGTGGCGATATGTCCCTATCTTTCCCATATCTTGGTGTATAGCGCCGCATGTTTGGCTGGCACGCTAAATCCCCCGATCAACACATGATCCGGATAAGGAACCAGGTATAGAGGGTAGAAAGTGGCGCCCACGTCTACATCAGCAACCGGCAAGGGATTCCTAACGATAATTGCACCTGCGGCCACTGGAGTACTCTCCATTTTCTGAGTCACAACGACGTTTTCATCTCGATCAACATCCATTCCAAGGTCGCCTGGTGCGGCTGCCACAATTGGAGACAAAGCTGTATCACCACCAGTCTCCGTTTCATGGCCATCTTCAGAAACGGCTGGCTAGAGGAAGATTCAGCACTACTGTCGGAAGAAGTACTCTCGCCATCACTGAACTCTGAGATTTTATCCTTCTCGGGTTCCCCATCGCCACAGATAGGCTCAGCACCGCCACCCTCCGTCTCGAGAAGCGATGTTTTCTAATTACTTGCAAGTTTGGTAAAGGCGTTCACGCTTCTGAGATCCTAGGAAAGATACAAAGACGGATACTCAGGAAAGAAACAAGGTTATATAAGATCCAACTAAAGTCAAGAGGAAAATCACACGTACCCGCATATTGGATGAACTGAAAGTCCGTAGGGCTGTCGAAACTGACTTGGAACCATCTGCACGGATTTTAAATCTTTGCTCCTTCACTTGGGGACTATCTGCATTCGGGCTAACGGATTTTCGCTTGGGCGAAGAAGTATCCCTCCGCAGTGGATTCTCCGCTAAAACTACAGGAGAAGGCTTACCGCGATGGTTTTCTACCACATCATTCACGAAGCCATGGAAAACGAGAAACTCATCCTGCCAAAATATGTTATATTTGGAGGTTGTTGATGGATTTCGTTCCGCAAGCAGGAAAGGGAGACTTCTACCCGATACAAGAACAGTAGCATCGAGAACAGTTGGCAACGAGACTTCTGGAACAACCGGCTGACCAACAAGTGGGACCCCTTGGTCAAAACCCATATGCCGAGCCGCTCTATCGATATTGTAAGAGAGTGCTTTGCAAGATCCTCGAAAGAAAGACGACACATAACCGGGTGTGCAGCTTCGCATGAACACCATCTCTCCAACACTCATATCCTCTTTATCAGAAGACAAAGACATGCTCGGAGCAGGATCAAAGGTACTGATCTGAGTTATAGACGCATGCATCGGAGCCCATGGACGAAAATTGACCGTGTGCGAGTTGTCAAGGAATCCAACCAGGTTTGAACCAATCTTGGGCGCCTATTCGACCAGCGCAGTATCCTAGAGCCACCCCAAGACTCGGGAAGTACGGCCAACGGTTTTGGAGCATACCTTTCGAAGTGCTCCCACAGCCACGCTTGGAGAAAGTCGGCATGAATATACGAATCCACTTTCATGTAACCATTTGAAGCGCACATGTCCGCGACCAACTGATCCAAGTGTATGTACAGAGAACCAAGAAACAAGCCGTCAATAGGGAGAATGACACCTTTTGCCAATTTTATGGAAAACTTGATAAGTTCATGTCTTATCTCCTTCTTACCCGAGCCGTCATCGAAAATATCTCTGGATGACCAAAGAGCAAAGAACGCCGTGACATGAAGCGTAATATTCTTCTGATTCGGCTCCAACTCGTCGGGAAACCACTGAGACACCCACCATCCATAGAAGCACCTCGTCTCGTTTTCTTTCCGAACGAATACTTTTGATTTCGCAACCAGAGCGGCGCGCATTTCTTCTTCATCTGCAGACAATTTGACATCGAGGTTTCCTATTACAGGAAGGTTCAGCAACACGACCACGCTCTCTAAGGAGATAGTCATTTTACCCACCTGCACATGGCCGTGTGAGTGTCTGGACACCATCTGGAAATAAAAGCAATCCATCCTGGAATATCTTTCCTAATTTGAAGCACTGCGGAATCCGCGACAACATCAATGATATGCGCCTTGGTCAAACTGGCTTTTACACATTCCTGGCTCATCATGAATCGCATCCATTTCTCAAAGGGATGCAACGGACTCATAGAGATTTTAAATTCAATAGGAGAAGCATGATACTCTTTCCTCTGAAGACAAAACATCATTACACCTCCTGGCCGAACCGACCGGGCCTCTCGTTCACTTTCCGGACCAGTCAGAAGAATCGACACATACTTGGGATGATTTATCCTAATCGTGGCGGATGTTGTAAAGAACTCATAATCTATGTTTGGCTTGGAATTGCCAACATCTTTTGGTACGGCAGAAATTTTCTCAAATGACATCCTAACGAGAATTCTCTCACGCTACTTCCACCTTCGAAATAACTACAATGGAACGATACGAAGAGAAATTATTATGGAAAGTGCATGGAAATTATTTTATCAGACACAAGAGATCCATCTTGTACGCAAGCCAATTTGTTTCAAAGTCATAATGCGCATATGCAAATAAATGGGGACTGACAGACCCTGCATCACCACCTCATGCCAAGACGTACCCCGCAACGGGAAATTTGCGCCCGACCGAGGAGGCGCCCCCCACCGCGGGAACCATACACACGGTCACACCAGTAAAAAGGAGTAAACCCTAGAAGCTAGATTTTCGCGGGAAGGGAATGAAAATTACCAGCTCATGCATGCCTACTTTGCATGGTAATTGAGGCGGCCAACATCACTACGGTATTCACGCCTAAATGTTACTGCAAGTTCGTGCAAAGCATACCTACGGCTAGGATTCATACCAACGCAGAAGGACAACATTTCTACAAGTTCATGAAAAGGTACGCCTATAGATAGGGTTTGCACTAACACACACACAAAAAAAAGCAAGTTAAAGAGGAAGTGTTGGAAGACATACCTGGGATTCGCTCGTCTGCTTTACTGTTACCACACGGCCAGAATAAAAAAAATATAGGTGTGAATTAAAAGGAGAGGCCGGCCCTCCTTTTATAGGCGTGATACTTGGGAGTTTGAATAAGGAAAGGACTTCCTATTTGAGTCAAGTAAGGAAAAGAGGAAACCGGGTCCGCGAAGACCAATCACCATGCCAAGACCGTCTATGCCATTTCCTTGGCCCCACCATGCTAAGCCGTCCGCCATGCTTGCCTTGCCAGGACCGATCCATGCCTTAGCCCCACATGCCAAGCCGTCCGCGCATGCTTTGCCTCACCAAACTGCGCCATTGCCTTGACCCTACCAGGCCAAGCCTGTCGTGCCATGACTTTCCGCACCAACACCGACAACTCCCCAAGCCAGCGTCATGATGTTCCCTAACCCAAACAAGGTGATGCGTAGCCAGACTAAGCCGACGATCTTAGTCTCACCACTTCACGGTCTACACTACGAATAGAATCTACGCAAGGCCGGAAAACACGAGGATCATGGACTCTCCTTACCTCTCGAAAAAGGTTAGTAGGACCTTCCTGACCATCTTTCCGCGACATGTCGTTTCTAATTTTGTCCTTACCCGTCACCATCTTATGCTTACCTCGCAACAATGCTCATGTTCCGAGCTAAGCAGGGGACTTAATACTGATGGTGGTTTTTAGCTTAGGGTTAAAATCGTAAAACCGTATAGCTGACATGATGTCACTATGAACATTACCACATTTATGGAATCGATCAGCATGCCTACGTAAGAATTACCAGGGTACCTTTTTTTTATGTGTCATGTTCCACGGCTGAACCCTTAACATTGGCCGACATCATTTATGCCAAACCCTAATTCTCATGCTACCGCGCCAAGGCATGCCAACCATGCCAGCCGCACCATTGTGCCAATGGAAAACCATTCCAGCCACATCTCCGCGCCAAGGCATGCCAACCGTGCCAGCCGCACCATTGTGCCAATGGCAAACCATGCCAACCACATCTCCAAGGCATGCCAACCATGCCAGACGAACCATTATGCCACTGGCAAACCATGCCAGCCACATCTCCGCGCCAAGGCATGCCAACCATGCCAGCCGCACCACTGTGCCAATGGCAAACCATGCCATCCACACTTCCGCGCCAAGGCATGCCAACCATGCCAGCTGCACCACTGTGCCAATGACAAACCATGCCAGCCACATCTCCGTGCCAAGGCATACCAACCATGCCAGCCACACCACTGTGCCAATGGCAAACCATGCCAGCCACGTCTACCGCATCAAGGCATGCCAACCATGCTAGCCGCACCATGCGCCAATGGCATGCCAAACTCTTGGCCCCACCATGCCAAGCTAACCGCACCTTGCCTTGGCCCCACCATGCTAGCCGCACCATGCACCAATGGCATGCAAACCCTTGGCCCCACCATGCCAAGCCAACCGCGCCTTGCCTTGACCCCAACCATGCTCGCCGCACCATGCGCCAATGGCATTCCAAACCCTTGGCCCCAACATGACAAGCCAACCGCACCTTGCCTTGACCCCACCATGTCAGTCCGTACTAAACCCTAGGCCCCACTATCCCAAGCCATCCACGCCATTGGCCTTGGCCCCACCATGCCGGCCTTCCCTATGCGGCTACCAAAACGAAGACGTGCGACGATCAACGGCCACCCTTCCATCCTAGATGCAAATCCTAGCCGTCCAAGGTCGCCAAACAACGCATGGTAACTTTGGCCCAAAACCCTAGTTTTGGCCACGCCAAACCGCACCAAGGCATTCCATGTCACATGTACCAATGGCATGCCAACCACCTTGTCGCGCCATACCATGCCGACCTTCCCCATGCGGCTACCAAAACGAAGGCGTGCGACGATCAATAGCCACCCTTCCATCCTATATGCAAATCCTAGCCGTCCAAGGTCGCCAAACAACGCATGGTAACCTTTGGCCCAAAACCCTAATTTTGGCCACGCCAAACCGCGCCAATGGCATGCCAACCACCTTGCCGCGCCATATCATGCCAGCCTTCCTCATGTGGCTACCAAAACGAAGGCGTGCGACGATAAACGACCTCCCTTCCATCCTGGATGCAAATCCTAGCCGTCCAAGGTCGCCAAACAACGCATGGTAACCTTTGGCCCAAAGCCCTAGTTTTGGCCACGCCAAACCGCGCCAAGGCATGCCATGCCACATGTGCCAATGGCATGCCAACCACCTTGCCGCGCCATACCATGTCGTCCTTCCCCATGCGGATACCAAAACGAAGGCGTGCGACGATCAACGGTCACCCTTCCATCCTAGATGCAAATCCTAGCCGTCCAAGGTCGCCAAACAACGCATGGCAACCTTTGGCCCAAAACCCTAGTTTTGGCCACACCAAACCGCGCCAAGGCATGCCATGCCACATGTGCCAATGGCATGCCAACCACCTTGACGCACCATACCATGCCGGCCTTCCCTATACGGCTACCAAAATGAATGCCTGCAACATTCAACGACCACTTTTTCATCTAAGATGCAGATCTTAGCCGTCCAAGGTTACCAGCTAACACATGGCAACCTTTGTCCCTAGTTTGGTCGCGCCTAAACAAAGCCGAAACCCTAACTTTTGGCCGCGCCTAAACTGGACCATATTAAAGCCATATTGATCATACTTTCATGCCACTGGCTACCAAACGATGCGATAATCAACGGTTACCTTCCCCTTAAGATGCAAGATATCGATCATTGAAGGTCACCACCGAGCCGACAAGTCTCCCAAGCTCAACTTGCCAGACAACAACAACATGCTACATGTTTTCCACGAAAACACTCGAGACATCAATACATGTCACAAAATGGGGGATGCTCATTGGGTATTGGTTTGGCGGTTTACAGCGTGCGGCGTACACTACTCTCGTTATAAGAAAGTGTCATAAGGATGAGGCGGTTAGTAAATACATGGAGTAATGGTGAAACACTTTCTTTTATGGAACATCAATTCCAAGCGTTACCGGTTACCACCTCCTCCCATTTATTCACCCGTTTTCTATTTCTTAATGAGACCGGAGTACGTTTCACTTCGACTTGTATAAATAGGTATTACCTATTTCCACCGAACAACAAGTTCAGGTCAGGAGGATACAACACTCAGAAAACATTTGCTAGCTTTTCATCTGTTAGCTTCCCACTTTCTGATACAAGTCGTGAAACAACTACTCTTCCAGAATCAACTATTCTGGTCTCGACACTTTCTTCGCTTCCCTCCCCAAAACCAACCCTTCTCCTTCACTTTGTGACTGAAGCAAGTCTGGAATAGCCATTTCTTGGTTTAGCCCGGATTTGTACAGATTGATCTCTCGAATCTAAAGTAGTCCCTTGCAGTACATTGTTTAGGGTTTAAATTCGCTTCTCACCCACACACTCGAAATTACCAAAATCAGCAGAAACCGTTTTCACCCTCAAACACTTGCATAACAAAAACATAATTCCTACAAATGGATTCATCTTCAGATATGCTAAATTTGCAAGTTCCAACTCAAACTGACATATTGGATTTGTGGAGTGAAAGAATGGAGATTGAAGAAATGGTGTGAGTTGAAATGAAATTTGATATTGTATTTATAGGCAGATGAAATGATGACCGCTGGATGAGATGATATGAGTGACGGTGGACAGTACACCTAACGGTGTAAACTGGACCAAGCGGTCGATACTGGACCTCTCGGTGGAAACTTGACCTGGCCTGGCTAAGTGGCAAATTTGCCACTTCCAGGCCAGTTTGCCCCCTCCATAGTGGGTGCTTAAATGCCAACAATCATGTTTGCCACACCCATAAAAATTGGCCTTCCTTTTGTTTTGATGAGTTTTTTGTGGATGGATAGTGACACTTTTGGGTTATAACTCACGGCCCGTTTACTATATTTCTTACTTGCATCAAAGAAAAGAAAAAGAAGAATAATAACACACCCGACCTCATTTAGTTTACGTTCTATCTGCTCCACAGTCGAGCAAAAATATCAATACAAAACAGGTTTTGTACCGCACAATGACTGTAATATCTTTTCAATCTCCATATTTCCAAAAGATGTGTACAAACAAGAAGAAAATATCCAAAAGATGTGCTAACTAATTGTTTGGACACAAAAATGTTAATTTCTTCGTGAAAGTAAGTCATAAGATCCTTCCCCGAGAAAGGGATAGTTAGATGACAGTAACCTAGTAGATTATGACTAACTAAAACTCCATTAATCAAATCAAATGGGAATAGAGTATTGCAAACACCAACAAAAATGAATATGATATAATTCTTCCAGAGAACTTGAGTTGGGTTATTCAGTATGCTACTTTGTTTATATATAAAATTTGTATCCAAGATAGTACAAACTGACAGAGACAGCTTGGCGTCCAAATATTCCATCATTGAGAACAAGGTAGGCCTTGGATGTTATAAGGCTGGAATTGTGTCTTTCCCATGTTACCCTTGGTGACGAAAAAAAAAAGAGAGAAAATTGAAAAACATATCAAACCCAGGGAACTGAAGTTGCAAAGACTTTTTCTATATAATTTTAACAGATACTCACACAAAACTTAGTATTACAAGAAACACCAGCGAGCAAAAGAAACCTCGTTTAATTGGGGGGCCATAAAAACAATTAGGGGCCCTGACCAATTTATACCCACACCAAAAATTTTAGGAGGGTTCTAAAAGGTGGTGAAAATACTATTTTATCCTTACTACTTAAAAACCTATCTTCCCCTCCCTTCCTCTCCCACCCGAGTTCTCTCCCTCTCCTCCATTAACGACACAAAAAAAAAAAAAAAATCTTCGTCGATTCATCGTCGTAATCGTCGATACGAAAAACTTTAATCCGGAAAGAGAATTAGAAGAAGAAATTGCGCCGATTAGAAAGTAAGTGAACTAAGACCCTCCTTTGTTTTGATTTTTTCTTGAGTTTTGATTGTGAAATTGAGGTCTGGAACCGATTTTTTTCAGTTACTGTGAGTGGGTCGTTACTCTGTATTTTCTTAAACCCTAACGATTCTTCATATGCATGTTAACTATATTAAAAATCGTTAAGCTATATGATGTTTAAGTTAACGACCCTAATTCTGCTACTACAATTTTTTGCCCTAGATTTGGATCGTTACCTCTGTAATCGAATCTATTGACGACCCTAATTCTGCTAAGAACAGTCTCTCTGTCTTAAAAATTAGAAGTGTCGTCAATATATATATTCGAGTCGTCATTGAACTCTTATGGTTTGGATTAGAGTCGTTACTCTTAGCTGACGACCCTAGTTGCAAAACAGAAATACTCACTGTCCAAAATATTGATAGGGTCGTCACATTATTTGTTAGTGTCGTCATGTTTTCTATTAGAGTCGTTTCTGTTTTAAAGAATAAGGTGACGACCCTTGTTCTGATAGCATGAAATACTCAACTGATTTGTTCCTTTTCTGTGTATGTTCCTTTTTTGTGTATGTCCCTGGTCTGATCCAGACCGTATGACTACAAGTATGACGACCCTGAGTGTTACATTTTACAGGGAGTTTCGGTTTTAGAGTCATTCATGTGTTAACCAAAAAACATAACGACTCTGGGTGACCTAGCTAAAAAAGGTCATCAATCTGTATCACACTACCCTAACGATTTTTCATAACCTGGTAAAGTTGCAGGTTTGAGTTGTTATTAGTAGTGTCAATATATTGACGACCTCACAGAGTCGTTTGGGTATACATCCCCCCCCCCCCCCCCCCCCCCCCCCGACTGACGACCCTTAAACTGAGTTGTTCCATAGTGGGGATGATTTGACCATTTGGAGCAACAAACACAAAAATCGAAGGGTATAAGATGTTTACCTGATTATTTTGAGCTTGGGGTTCCTCATTTTGAGGGTTGGTTCCTTCATTTGTACCAATATTCATGGCTTCCTCTATTAACATCTCTTCATCAAACATCAAATAGTTGAGACAATCTAACCTTCAACACAATCATGTTTGTTATTTGAAGCCTCACCAACATCATTTCCTTCACTACAATCACTCATTTCTAAAAACCCTAATTTTCCCCATAAAAACTCCTCTTCTTCTTCTCAACACATAAACACTACCTTTCCCACCCACCCCCCACCCCCCACACACACACCCAAATTTTAACTCTTAAATCTGATTTTAACTTAAACAAACTAATTAACTTAACTTAACTAATCATTTAGGGGTAGGTTAGCCATTTCAAAAAAATGGGATAAGGGATCCCATATTTGCTATTTCATGACCCTTTTTGTCCTGTAGTGCAGGCCCCTAATTGTTTTTAGGGGCTCCCAATTAAAGGAGGAAAGGAAACCATTAAACAATCAGAAATCATATTTTGTTCTCCCACTCATTAAAATAAGACACAGCATATCAGGGATGCTAGGAGAGGGAGAGGAATTGTAAAAGTTCCAGGACTCCAGCATTAGTCTTTTTCTTGATCCCTTGAAATGAACAACCTGTTAAAGAGCATCAAACATGTTAAGTATATCTAGCAACTAAAATCTCCAGATAACTCAATTCAACAATGATATGTGGTCCCACGAAGAGTATTGTTCCAGTGGTTGGATTCAGAAACCAAAACATAAGCAACGGGCATAGTTTTAAGAGAACTTGGGTTTATGGGTTTGTTTACCTTAACATCCAAGGGCATGCCATGAAACTGCCCTGCTCCTTCTGGGGGTGTCCAATTATAAATCACACATGGTAAGAAGAGAACTGATGCTCCGCGAATTTCGTCCATAAAAGGTTGTGGTCTAGTAAATCTTTTCGCATCAAATGAAGGATGAGACATTACAATCCAAGCCAAGGCTTTTTGGTCTCCTAGCATTCGTGAAGCTTCCATGTATTTGGAGCTGTATATTTCCAGAACTTCTTCTAGAAAGACTTTGGCCCTACAACCCAAGATTTCCAGTTTAAATTTCAAAAGTTGATAAAATATTCACTTGACTTACTAAGAAGAAAAAACATGAGAAATGCAGGGTTGCTGACGTACCTAAGAATTCCATCGTGTGTTCCCCTCACTGCTATAAAACCTGAATTTAGAGGTTGCTCCTTGTTGTTCCGGAAAGTTAGAGCGAGATGAAACTTTGGATAGTTTTGAAATATCTGGCCTAAATCATCAACAACTGATATATCGGAGTCTGTGAAGATGTAATGATGATTATATTCTTGCTTGCGGGAGTGCTCCTCAAGCCTCATTTCTAGAAAAGCCTGAGCATAGAAGATCAAAAGCATAAGCAAGCAGTTGAAACAAGGTGGTGTAGTAAGGTATTCGATCACAACAGAGTAAAAGAAATGAGATTAGACAAGTATGCTAATTGGGAACTCAAAAATCTATGATATCAAGAATTTCACGAAGGCAACCAGAAAAATTATCTCTGTACAAAATATATTACTATTGATAATGCAATGTACTCTTACAATGTAAGATTTGATTCTTTGAAGCATCAACTTGTCTCGCGAATATTCACCTGCAATAGGAACTACATTAACATTATTTCTGTGCATTGAAAGATCTGAAGCTGGATCAGTGAGAATGACTACGTTGCTCTGGGGCATTGACACCTGAAGAATGTCCAGTGTAAAATTTTAGTTAACCTTGGTGAGACATAATTACAAAATGGGTTGCTTATTTGGCAAGTGCTTTTCAGCCTGGTGCTTATATCCCAAAGAAAGAAAGAGGTATATTTGTGCAGTTACGCTTCTTTAGTTTCCCTTTGATCATTTAAGACTGTGTGCTTTAATTACTACAATGTGAAACCTTTCATAATCATAGGTTGTGAATACCTTTATGAAGTTAATAAAGACATCCAGAATAGTCAGTGATCTTTCCATTTTAGTGTATGAAGTTTCCCCAACAGTTACCAACTTTGATGATTTCTCCCCAGCAGAGGTGTTGTAAATAGTAAAGACGGTTACTATAGAGACGGTATCCTCCGAACTCGATATTTGTGGCAGTGCTGAAAACTGGTCCTTGTTTAAAGCTTTACGGTCTGAAAACACATACGCACACATCAGCAAACATGTTAAATCGAATTTGGCATGCTAACAGTTACAATCGTGAACAATAAAGAACAAAAGTACCTTGACATTGCAATCGATCACGTAAACCCTGACCAGCAGCAGGGCCCAGAACTAGGTGGTCAAACTTTTCCTTGTGGGACCTGTGTGGCATGCTCTGGTGCAATTCCATAACTGAAAAATGTAACATAATGGCCTGTGACTAGTGAGCTTCACTAGCAAACATATCTATAAAAAATACTATTCGGTAATGGGATAGAGAGAAGAGACAATTCACCTGAAAATAGGTAAGGAAGGAAGAAAATGAGAGGGAGACAAAACAGAAATCGACGCCATCCATAGCACTTTATCATGACTCACAAACTGCTATAAGGTTTTGAGGCAAAGGACACAATCAGCGAGGAAAGAGGAAACTGCTGAAATCATGGATGCAGGAATTGCTCTACCTGCTCCAATAGTTTGTTGCTCCACTTCATATAAAGAGCAGAAAAATGAAAGAACTAACCAGCTAGCTATAAAAAATAGCCGTTTTACTCTTCAGAGATACCGATATAATCCCCTTACAACCTGCAGCATAAGTATAGGTAGGTTTTCATATTAGTCAGAAATTAGCTTAAAGGAATAAATATGGTTTTTAAGGTAGTATGTCACAAGGAGTACAAGAAGAAAGAAAAAAAGAGTATGAGGTATAGGCGTATAATCATATTCCTGGACATAAAAAGACTAAGTGAAGCATTCCGTCAAGGAGGTGATTTTACTCTCCGAGAATGCTTTATCTGAGATTCTTGTTATGTTACTTGATGAAATTCTTTCAATACTAACAAAGGAAAACAGGTTAAGAATTAGGTAATTTGTTGCTAAGCAGGGACTCCTACCTTAGATAGTCAAACAGTCACACCATACTAGGCATCTCTGTAACCCTAACAAAATTTAATCACTAGTTAACTTCGAGTCCATATTTGGTTGAACAAGAAACGTCAAGCAGCCTGCTGCCTGTAATACAGATCCGGTGGGGATGTGACAACTGGAAATGTACCCAGGCACCAATAAATCTCACAAAAATCCCCTTTTTGCTAGTCGAGGGTTTACTCATAATAAATGAATGTAGTTCAACTGATAAGGTTGGGACAAACATAAAAGAAAATGAAAAAGGCTTGCAGAAACACTGAACAGGGCCTAAAGTTCCATTAGAAACAGCTTTAACCATAAATTTTGACTATAGTTTAAATTGCCAAAAGGAAGATTAGACGATTATCCAATCACAATTGGTACATCTAGAATTATATCAAAAGCCTAGATGCCTAAGAACACTTGTTTAAATGATTTTGCAGGTGGATCCTCGACATCAGAATCCAGTTCCCACCAAGGCTTAGTAATTTCTTTCTGGATATGAGCCCCAAAAACCTCAGAAATAATATCTTCGACATCCCCATCCTTGTTCTCAAAATCAAATTTGTCTACATCAGATTCATCTTCTTTTGACTCTGGTTTGTATGTCCACTCAAGTCTTTTCAGCACATGTTGATCCTTCCGACGTCCCATACCTGATACTGCCTCCTTTTTAGCTTTACCTACCATGATTTGTTGCCACGAAAATTCCACAGCTGCACATCTTTTTAGAGACCCATCTTTGCTATCTCCTACGACAACAGTCATAAGACCTCTTTGTCTTGCTTCCCTCAGGACGTCCACAAAGTCAGAATCATCCGATACAATAACTACACAATCGGCGCGTTTACTATCCATCATCTCAACCATGTGCTCACGCAACACAGTATTTGCAGCCTAGGGTTTATCCGACACAAATTGTACCCAAAACCCAGCCCTCTTAAGTTCATCCACAAGACCGTAACCAACTTTTGGAATCAAGACATCCCTGGCAGCATTTTTATACTTCTCCATCTTCATTGACAACTTACCATCCAATTTTATTCTCCGAGATCCTCTGGATGATTCTAGGTGATTCAAACGTTTCACCTGTTCCCGCTTGTGAATCTTAAAATGGTTAACATCATTTGTATGGAATTTCCTCCCACAAACTTGACATGCAAAAGGGACAAGGGGGTTAATCATGCCTCTGTTCTCCAACTGATTCAGTATCTTCCTCTCTTTCCTTAATTCTTGAACAGCAGATGGCATACAGCTTAATGCATAAAGATTGGCATATGCTACCCTATACCTTACATAACCAAAAGAAGATGCCATCTTCTTCAGCATATTCACCACATCCAATGGTGAAAATGATTTGAATGGTTTATTTTCTTCACATCAATTTTTGACTCTAATGAGGTGCATTTTCCTACTGAATTATATACCGAATTCGGTATGCTATGAGAAAATTTAACTAAAGGGAAATATGGGTTCCTACAAGGCGCTTTTTTATCAGATCTTAAAGCAGAGAAAAGAAATGAAAACCTTAAAAACTCAACCATAGCCAAATTGTAAAATCTAGTTTAATTTCAGACCCTAAATATCTTCAGCAGGGAATCTAGGTAAACTTTCAGAATGTTTTAGACTATTTCACACAGCTGTGATGTTGAATGGCATAATACAAAGAAAATACATAAAAATTTGGTATTGAGAAGAAGAATGAAATTTAATAGGAGGTTAAAGACTAACCTCAGAAACGGAAGAGTAGAACTGCGCAACTGTCGATTAAAGGTTTCGGTTACTGGAAAACCCACCGAAGAAGATACACAAAGACAATTGAAGAGAGGGAGAATGTGAGTGACAAATTGCTATCTGTTATAAAGGTTTGGCGAGATTGGGAGAAAAAAATGTGAAGATTTGAGCTTCGGAGGATCGGAGAGTGAAGAAGAGGGGAGAGGGAACAAAAGGACTTACAGATCAAATGCTCATGTTGTACGCATTTGGAGTCTGTTTTTTTACCAGCTGCAAAATATGGGCATTGCCGCATTGGTGGAACTTATATAGAAACTTGTTTTGAGGCGTACTCAATTTTTTTTTTCCCTGATGAAATTACTAGGTTATCCTTCAACTAAATTAAAAATCTAAACTAAAACTAATCAAAATCAGTTCAATCTTTCTTCTTCTCATCTCCCGCAGCCGAATTATTCCCTGCATAAACGTTGAAATTTCTTTTCATCGCCGATTAACCATACAAATCAAGCAAGTTCTCAACAAAAGTAAAGAGCTAATCCAATTGAGCGACGTTGGAAGGCGAAATCCAAATCTCGATTACTCTCCAATTATATTAGAAGATATTTCCTACAAACCCATCTTGTTTTTCATTGTTTTTACATCGTTTGATTGATAAAATGGGATTTCTTAGATGAAATTAGTGTTTTCAGAAGAGGGTTCGGCTGAGAAATTAGAGCCGAACCTAGCTTTGTTCTTCGTTTTTTGTTTTTCAGAAGATCAGTTCGGCTGATCTGGGAATATCAATTTTAAGCCGAACATAAGATATAGTTCAGGGAAACATTATGTTCGGCTAATTCGACTTTGCTAGGTTTTCAGCCGAACCTTTGACTTGGCTAAGTTATTGAATTCATTGAAGCTCGGCTGATTCGACTTCGCTATGTGTTCAGCCGAACCTTCTAATAACCTAAGTTTATTTTGGAAGTCGCACTACAAGGTTCGACTGAACATAAGTTAGCCGAACATTTCTCTGAAACTCGTCATTTTCATTAAACCAGGAGGTTCGACTGAAATCTATAGTAGTACGAATCAGCCGAACCACACATATATTTACAAAACCCCAAGGTTCGGCTGTAGACTAGGAGCCGAACTGTTCTTCGCGGCAAGTTCTGCTTCCAAAATAGCAGTTGAACCTGATGTTGAACTCTGAAAAAATTTGTAAGCATTCAATTTTTTTAAAGAATAGAAGTAAAAAAAAAGATACTCCTTCATCATTTGGAATCATCCATTTTGAATCACAATAATCTCAAAAACCTAGTTTTCCTTTTTTCTTCTTCCTCCTCTCAGAATATTTGATTTCTCTACTAATATAACATTAGCAACTTAACTTAATCAATGAATTAACATTACTAATTAATCATAATCATAATCATAATCATTAACATTTAATTATATTATTATTAGAACTAATTAAATAAGGGTATACTTGTCATTATTAAAAATGGATGGATAAGAGGTGATGGTCTTTTTTATCTGGTGACCCTATTTTGTCACCATTTGGTATGCCTAAAAAAAATCAGTATGCCTCGAAACAGGGTTCCTTATATATACACTTCAGATGTTCACACAATTTGAGAGCCCGTTAAAGGAAAAATACAATGGGCCGACCCTGAAATTTTGCTGCCCAGAAGTCAAGGTAAAAGTGTTTCCTCTCTGCTTGAGTATCAAATGAGTTTTCACCAACTAGAGCTAGCTCTGGATGCCCCAACCCACTGTAGAAAATAAAAACATCATGAATGCGAACACCATGTTGAAATAAACAACGAACCAGACAAGTAAAAACAGAGATAAGAGTGCACAAGGTCAAACGGAAATGCTTAATTACTTGAAAGATTAAACTGAGATGGCTAGGGAGTACATGGCCTGGTTCTCTTTAAAGATCAACTACTGATTCTCGCGGTAACTTATATTCATCTTTAAACTGGGATGTGAAGCTTGCAATAGAAAGACAATTTCATTAAAGTCAATATAAACCCACATGAAGATATTGGAAAATCCACAAAATCACTGAAACTGAGATGTGAAAATTGTAAAACTATGATACTGAAAGTACATATGATAGATATTTGATATTTGATTATGCTACGGAGATATACGAGCATGGAATTAGGAGATTGCTTATATAAAGCTCCTAGATTTATAGAAGTTTTGAAGCAAGATTATTCTCTGGGAAACTCTTTTCTTATTAAGTTCTTGATTACATATGAGATTCACTTCATATTTATAGGCATCATATACCGACTAGAGTACTTCCCAGAAATCTGTAGATATCTTTGACCGGACCCTTTACAACTGAGATACACACTTTTTTCTAGACTTTTCTTTTATATAAACTATTTGGACCGACCTTCACGTGTTCACATTACAGACTCTGTTTACTCTAGCTAGCAAATTCTAGACTATTCTTTTCTTTCAAAGACTTAACTTCATTTACACTAATTTGACTAACTAGATTACAAATTAGACTCTCCAACATCCCCCCATAATTTCTAATTGCCATAGATGTTGTCGTTTGATCTTCACCCAAATTTTTGTTCTTCCGTCCTAACTTCTTTTGCCCGTGCTAGTAGTAGCTTCTTCACGTCCAACTCTTTGTCACGCCATCGTCTTGTTTTCTCACAGTCTTACACTCGTCTGCATCTCCTTTAATTTTCTGTTTTCTTAGTGTTAGCTAGCTTTGGTAGTGTGCTAGCATTTCTTTTTCCAGTTGATACATGTCCACCGACTTTTCCTTGAAGCTTGATCATAGTCGATTCGGGGGCTCCCTTCAACTGGTTTTTTCATGTCGGATTTTTATGAACTTGACCACTTATTTGGTTCAGAGATTCACCTTCACCCAAAAAAAATTCTCTTTGCTTTGTTTTTTCAATTTGAGGAAGCAATCTTATTATTGCTCTTATCCTCAAATTCTTGTTTTCAGAAATGCTCTTATGCATCTCCAACTTTTCTTTGACAATTGAGGAAGCAATTTGTATTGCTCTTGTCCTCAATTTCTTCTGCAACACATGGTTGCTTCTTCTGATCACTTATTAGGAACTGATCTTCTTTTTCGTTTTATGTTTCTTTCTTCTTCATGGAGACAGTTTTATCTTCATAAACTACTGTAACTCTTCTTAACAAACTCACGAGCAAATTTTTCTTTTCTTTTTTTCATTTTTTTGTCTCTCTTCAACTTTTCTCTTTACTTAGAACTTCAGTAGCAATTCTTCAACTTTTTTTTTCATCTATTTTCATATTATCTCTTATTCTTCATCTGTTTTCATCTTTTTGTTGTTCTTTTTAACACTTGTAGTTTGGATGATAGCTTCTGTTGGGGGCTGCAACTTCTCATCTTGTTCTTTAATCATCTTAGTCTCTATCTTTTTGTTGTTTTCTTCTCATCACCTTCGATTCTCACCAGCGGACCTTCACACCCATGTAGATCAAAACAAGCTCTGATACCATGATAGATTTTTTATATTTGCTGATGCTACGAAGATATATGAGCATAGAATTAGAAGATTGCTCATATAGAGCTCCTAGATGATTTATAGAAGTTTTGAAGCAAGATTATTCTCTGTAAAACTTTTTCTCATTAAGTTCTTGCTCAAGTATTACATATGACATTCATTGTGTATTTATAGGCATCATATACCGACTAGGGAACTTCCCAGAAATCTCTAGATATCTTTGATCGGACCATTTACAACTGAGACACACACTTTTTCTAGACTTTTCTTTTACATAAACCGGACCGACCTTCACTTGTTCACATTACAGACTCTGTTTACTCCAGCTAGCAAATTCTAGACTATTCTTTCCTTTCAAAGACTAAACTTCATTTACACTAATTTGACTAACTAGATTACAGATTAGACTTTCCAACAACATATATCAAGCAAAATATAATTCATAAAGCTATGATAACAAAAGTTCATTTGATTTAAATAATAACCCAGACTACCATCTATTAAAAGTTGAAATTTCTAGATGCAAAATCACTAACTACAGTTTTATAACCACCATCCCCATTGCCCTCATGTTATTTCCTAACCAAAAACTTCTCAAAAGAACCCCGCAGAAAACTTTGTAGATTCCTAACTATTGATATCCAGAAGCATGCTTTCTTTCCTAACCCATATCTACAATTATTCAGAAACACACATCAAACAAATTGCTAAACAAATAAAAAATCTCAAAATAATCCTAAAATTGTAACTATATATTTAAAAAATTCCTTGGATCATTTATACATGATAAAATTGGGGATTGAAGTTATTTACTCGGAAAATACAATTTGGGGATTCAAAGTTTCTTCCCTAGAAAACCAAGAGAATAAATTAAAAAAAAAACTATATAAATGATAATATACTTTACTCATTGATTATTTTTATCCACCAAGATATTAGAAGTGGTGATCTTGAGTGTTAGTCGGTTTGAGTGAGGAACCAAGAAATTGGAAGGAACGATGTACGATTGAGAGAGAAAACTGAATTGTTTTTGATTTTTTTTTTTTAAAAAGGCCACAAGGGGCAACTTTATTAGAAAAATAATCAATCGTCATACAAGAAGATGGTTGGTATCCTAGCGACAAGCTTGGCACCAACACCTTTTTGAATCGCGCCACACCAAGTCTATAAGAAATAAAATTATTTATTCTAGCAGTAACATCATGACTAGAAAGACGGTTCCTCAACCTCTACAAGAAAGTAATCAAATCTTCACTAAGTTCCCCTAGGGTAGTGAAAGCCCAGAAACCAAATCCATATCCGGGAGAAGTGCATTTGCCGAGATATTTGTTACATTTCTGAAGAGAAGCATTCGAAATGGCCTGACCTGAAGTGAAAATAGGGGAACAACCTGTGTTAAATGGAGATACACCGGTAACATCGAAACAAATATCCAGTCCATTCTCCCAATTATATACCAAGATATAAGCAGGAAGTAGAGCACCACCATTGTCAGATAAGAAACCTAACGACACTTCTTTTTTCGCAGCAACACCAACCTTAAAACTCATGTCAGCCAAAACATCTCTAACGAGATTATGACGGAACTTAATGAAAAAGCGGGGGTCTAACAACCACACCCAATATTTCGCTTAGCAATCTGTATGGAAAACTCCAATATAATTCCAAGAAAATCAACTAGACAGTCAGACTCAATCAATTAAAATATATCCAAGAGTTATGTCTTTATTTCTCGATTCAATCCGCAATCAAACAAATAGGAATTTGCGAGCCCGATTGAATATAAGAAATAACTTGGACGGTATCAAAAACCAATATCCAAGTGTCAATCAATTTAATCAACAACCAAAGGTTGGATTCCCAATTGATTTAACTTACGCACAACCTGTGATATTTCAATTATATAGAAGATATAATGCGGAAAAGAAATAACACAGACACCAGAAATTTTGTTAACGAGGAAACCGCAAATGTAGAAAAACCTTGGGACCTAGTCCAGATGGGAACACCACACTGTATTAAGCCGCTACATACACTAGCCTACTCCAAGTTAACTTCAGACTGGAATGTAGTTGAGCCCTAACCAATCTCACACTAATCAAGGTACAATTGCGCTCCTACGTCTCTGAATCCCAGCAGGACTCTACGCACTTGATTCCCTTAGCTGATCTCACCAACAACTGAGAGTTGCTACGACCCAAAGTTGAAGACTTGATAAACCAATTTGTCTGAAAAGTCTACTGTATAGATAAATCTCTCTCCCACAGATAAACCTATGAGTTTTGTTCCGTCTTTTGATAAATCAAGGTGAACATGAACCAATTGGTATACCAAACTTATATTCCCGAAGAACAGCCTAAAAAAATCGATCACCTCACAATAATCTTAATCATATGGTAGCGAAACAAGATATTATAGAATCATAAAAGATGAGACGAAAATGTTTGTGACTACTTTTTATCTTGCCTATCGGAGATTAAATCTCGATAAAATCTTAGAGAAGATAATACTCAATACGATATAAACAGCAAGATCAGAACAAGAAACTACAGAGAAAATTGTTTGGTCTGGCTTCACAATCCCAATGAAGTCTTCAAGTTGTTAACCTACAGGGTTTCGTGACAAAACCTAAGGTTAAAGGAGAATCGACTCTAGTCGCAACTATCACACCGAAGGTGTGGGATTAGGTTTCCCAATTGCTAGAGTTTTTTTTTATATAGTTTTCAAAACAGGGTTTGCAATCAATGTAACCTTCGTAACAAAGCATTCAATATTCACCGTTAGATGAAAACCTGATTAGACTCAAGCTAATATCTTTCAACTGTTAGATCGAACTTAGCTTATTATGCACAAATGAAAAGTGATTTCATTTAGATTTGAGTAACCGTACCTAAACGTGTGCACCTTGTTGGCTCAACAATAGTTAACCAAAGTTAGCCATATGAACACTTTCATATCAACCTTATTCATCTTAACCATAACTAGTTCAAATGACTCAAAAGAAACTAGTTATAGAGTTGTTCAATTGTTTATATTCTCATAGAAGTATACAAGACACAATTGAAGAAAAATCAATTTTGATTCACACGAATCAAGTCATGAAAATTATAGCCACGACTAGCAAAAGATTGCATTCCTTAATATACAAATGTATTAGTTCATGAACAAACCGATTTTAGAACATTATCCACTTAGGTATGCATACGGGTACGCGTACCTAAATGGCCGGACTAAGTTTGGGTTTCTCCAGTATGCGAACTGGTACGCATACCTTCCAAACTCAGCAGAAATTCCTGGACCTGTACCTTACGCCAGTACGCGTACCGGTATGCATACAAGCTTATCGTACTTCACAAAACTACCCGTACACATACGGGTATGCATACCATGGTTCCCGGACATCGATTACTTATATGCAAGTACGCATACCTATGCTTATATCCAATTGTTCTAAAATTTCATTTCAAACATTGAAACATTCTTGGAAGACGACAATAGCTGTCTCACACAAACTATTAGCTTCAAAGCAATTTTCAAGTGATCGAATGATCAATACGAAACATTCCGAGTCTACATCAAATGACTGTCTCACACAAATCATGTAAGATGTTACCAGGCGATTTTCACATGAACATCTTTTGACTTTCGTAAAGAATATAAGATGAACTTGGTTAAAGCGAAAGCTTACCAACACATATTTCGAGAAATATGTAAGCGAGTTAAACTCAGCTCGAAATATCAAATGTGTATAATTGAAGTCTATATAGCTATACGACTTTTGTCTCAAATATGAGATAGAGTAGATAGACTTTTGAGTGATATATGAGTTCACGTCTCCATATACCTTTTGTTGATGAAGTTCCACAAGCTCCACTTAGTAGTTCTTCGTCTCCAATCAATAAACGTCGTGAAGTATAATGCTCAACTACACTTTCTATCCTAATCGGAGACTTAGCTATAAGTAGAATAAAAATCAAGACTTATAGTTTTCGCAACTAAACTTGAAAACAAGCTTGAGGTAGAAACGCTTGCGAGTTCGACCGAGCAGTGCTCTAACAATCTCACCCCTTGTCAATTTTAGTGACAAAACTATCAATACGTAGGAATACAAAATAAATAAATGTTGTAGCTCTCAATCCAAATGCTTGATTTCCTTGGTTCTTCAACATTACTCGAAATCTTCGTCACTTCCAAGTACTCCAATGATTATGAATGTGTTCAACTCAACATCATAGTTGTTGAAGATCCGTAGCTATAACAATGAGAAAACAGTTGTTCTCAATCATTGTTATACAGTGTCATAATATTATTACACAACATCAAAGTTCAATTGTATCACAACTTTGACAACAATACTATGGTGATATGTATCACTCCCCCTTAGTCAATACTTCATCTCACATGAAAACCACTCCCCCTTGCATAATGACCCGTAAACCATATGTATTTGTAGTGTGAACTACACATTAATTCTCCCTTTTTTTTCAATAATATTGGCAAAGGTACGAAAACTAGTGGGATCCTAATGAAATTTCCATAGAGATACTTCATGACCAAAAGAGAACAACATATTAACTTTGCTTAGATGCAATCATATAGCTGAAACTAAATGCATTCATCAAGGTGTTTATAAAGGTATAATACAACTCCTACAATATTCCACAGCCGCACTCCCCACAAAGATTTGGAAATTAAACACAAGTTCAATTAAGAGCTCCCCCCCCCCCCCCCCCCCCATAAAATGTCATTCTCGAAAGAACAACAAGAGTGACCTTACTTTCACAAAAAAAGAAGGATTTTTTTGGACATTAACAAATCACATGAATTTGTATCCATAATACACAATTAAAAAATTAACCACAAGAGAACTCATGATTAATTTAATCGGAAATGCTCACATAAGAGAACTTACGGAGCCGCATAGTATTTACACAAAAATGTGGATCAAGGAAAGACCAATACTGCAGAATATTCAAAGCTTCATTCTATCTTTCATCATTATCTACATAGAGACATATAATAGACTTAATCTTTGTAGACAAAAGTTCATCCTATCTTCCGTCAATATTTTCATAATGACATAATAGGCTTAACTTTTGTTTGTCAAAATTTCATTCAATCTTTTATCAATATTTGCATAATCACATATAAAAGACTTAACTTTTGACAAATATGGGACAATCATAGTTCACGGACGCAAACACACATATACTATAACAAGTTGCAATATATGAAACCATAAATATTAATACTGCAAAATCATCTTCCAAATAAACTTTTGAATTTAAATAAATAAATCTAAAAACATTGCAAGATGAAAATCGTTGGAAATAGCTATGTGTACTCACAACAATGGCTATTCCAAACCCTAGTTATCCTTCTTAAACACAAGAATAAATTCTTATAAGAAGTTTCCTAGACATAGATAAAGATCAAAAACACAAAAAACAAAAAGACTCTTAAACCAACAAAACCGATCATGAACGACAATCAAAGACCACTTTCGGAACCACCACGAGTCTTGAGTCCTTTAAGCTTGTGATTGACAGCATCCACTGCTTCTTCAGAGAAGATATCCTCATTGAGAAGATCTTTAACATGTGTCTTCATGAGAACAAGATCATAATTAACCTTTTTCAACTCAGTTCTTAACACGTCCAGACCCTTCATAGTATCAACGAGTTTTAGTTTTGCTTCCTCAAAGTATTTAAGAAAATCATGAAACACTTCAGCAGAAACCATATCCTCATGATCAACATCCTGATGAATATAGGCATAATAGCACGAGGCATTAGGATTTTGATCATCATCTTCTACTAGAGTTCTTTTATTCCTCCCTTTTGACTTGAAATCAATACTTTTATCAAGAAAACATCTTGCAAAACCTCCAGACCGGGAAGATGAATACATTCTTGACAAAACAATAAAAAAACCTGGAGTATGTGTATGCGTACGTGACTCAATAGGTTTGGTATTTAAATGGTTTCAAGGGAAGGTAACTTTTGGGTTTGTAAAGACGGTTTGTGACAAGTAAATGGGTACCCGTACGAACATAATCCGGACCCATCCAAAGAAAAAAAAATGTTCCTTAAGACTCATCAGTAATTTTTGCAACGTGAAAAAATTTATTTCACAAGAAAATTGGCTCAATAAATTTTATATCTCAAAAGAGAAGCAATTTAGAGCGCAAGAGTAGTAGGAACAAAGTTGTAACAAAATAAATAAATTCCGAGACAAAATAAAAGAAAATGAAGGAATTCTGAGATACAAACAATACTTAGGCAATGATGTTTGTGGACAGTAGTTTTGCTATGGACGATAAGAAAATAGCTCAACTAATCAGAACGCATTTTTGCCAAAAGTATACCCGATTAATAACACGTCTTACTCAACATGATTTTTATGAGTAAGCATTCAACCCTTATGATTAATTAGCACAAGTATGGGTCTTAAGCTTATCAAATGAATGGTGTTCACGGTTGAGTCTCTTTTTACTTCCAATTAGGAAAACATCTTTTTTGATGTGAAAAGTTATCATAAAACTTGTTGTCATCAAAATACGAGACAGAGTTCGAGTCCTTACCAGAAGAAGTTTGTTCGGAGGATTTTGACAGCCTGTTGATCAGATCCTTGTATCCTTCAATTATCAAATTAAGGTTGTATTTCATATCTCCATTGTTGCTTCTATCTACATGAACCTTTTTCACATCTTGAACATCATCCTTCTCAACAGGTTGAGAGCGACCTTTCTGAAATCTTCAAGACCCAATTGTATTAAAACTACAATTCTTCTGAATATTCCATGAGCAAATTGAATTGTTTCCTGGAAGAATTCACAGGGTGAGTACTAAGACTAATAGGTTTAGACATCCGAACGCAGTTACACCTTTGAGAATTAAATCTAAGGTGTGTTGAAGTCGCACAATAGAATTGTGATTCAACCTTGATTTGCTTTTTCGTTCGATATGTCCCTTTGAATCACAAAAGAGACACAATTTATGATCACCTAGAGATAAGTCATTAGAGTGGACAAACTTAATTAAATTTTTAGGAGATTTCTTCCTTCTGAGCGATGTGAAGTTTCCTTGATTAGAGGAAGATACAAACACATCTTTCCCAATTGGAAGGGTTTGCAACTTAGCTTCTGGAACTGAATTTGCAGTCGGGTCAGAAGCGACTGGTATAGTGGACTCTTTAGAAAATCCTTGAAAATAGAGTTTACTCAAAATATGTTCAATTTCCAAAGCATCCTTTTTGAGTTCCACCTCAAGCAAGATTCGTCAGAAACAAACTTCGACGTTTTTCTCTCTAAGAGCCTTTGATTTAGAGTCACTATCTTTTACTATACCGATGAGAGCATTGATATTGTTTTTCAACCGATTGATTCTATCATCCTGGATTCTAACAAGATTTAGAATCAGTTCACTTTCCTTGGTTGTTTCCCTTTCATCAACAGAGTCAGACTCGTTCGAAAGGTAATCGGGGTAACACTTTCCAGTGCAAGTCTGTTTCATTGGAACACTAGGTTCATTTATATTTGAGATTGAATCTTTCTCTTTAATAGATTTCATAGAAACAGAACTTTTGTTCCTGGTGATGCGATTTTTAGAGATAACACTATTTTACATAGAGTCAGATCGCTAAAAACACAGACTTATGAGGACTTAAGCGTATTTGCCTGCTCTAATACCAATTGAAAAAACGGGGGTCTAACAACCACACCCAATATTTCGCATAGCAATCTGTATGGACAATTCCCATATAATTCCAAGAGAATCAACTAGACAGTCAGACTCAATCAATGGAAATATATCCAAAAGTTATATCTCTATTTCTCAAATCAATCCGCAATCAAACAAATAGGAATTTGCTAGCCCGATTGAATATAAGAAATAACTTGGACGGTAACAAAAACCAATATCAAGTGTAGATCAATTTAATCAACAACCAAAGGTTGGATTCCCAATTGATTGAACTTAAGCACAACCCGTGATATTTCAATTATTTGGAAAATATAATGCGGAAAAGAAACAACATAGACACCAGAAATTTTGTTAATGAGGAAACCGCAAATGCAGAAAAACTCCGGGACCTAGTCCAGATTTGAACACCACATCGTATTAAGAGACACTAGCCTATTCCAAGTTAACTTTGGACTGGAATATCACACTAATCAAGGTACATTTGCGCTCCTTACGTCTCTGAATCCCAGCAGGAATCTACGCATTTGATTCCCTTAGATAATCTTACCCACAACTAAGAGTTCCTACGACCCAAAGTTGATGACTTGATAAACCAATCTGTCTCAGACAGAAAAGTCTATTATATAGATAACTTTGTTTCTCACAGATAAATCTATGAGTTTTGTTCCCTCTTTTGATAAATCAAGGTGAACATGAACCAATTGATATATCGGACTTATCTTCCCGAAGAACAGCCTAGAAATATCAATCACCTCACAATAGTCTTAATTGTATGGTAGTGAAACAAGATATTGTGGAATCACAAACTATGAGACGAAGTTGTTTATGACTACTTTTTATCTTGCCTATCGGAGATTAAATCTCGAGTAGAGAATATAGTACTCAATACGATATAAACAACAAGATCAGAACATTCAACTCCAGAGAAAATAGTTGGGTCTAGCTTCACAATCCCAATGAAGTCTTCAAGTCGTTAACCTACAGGGTTTCATGAAAAACCTAAGGTTAAAGGAGAATCGACTCTAGTCGAAACTATATCACACAAGAGGTATGGGGATTAGGTTTACCAGTTGCTAGAGTTCTCCTTTATATAGTCTTCAAACCAGGGTATGCAATCAATGTTACCTTGGAACAAAGCATTCAATATTCACCGTTAGATGAAAACCTGATTAGATTCAAGCTAATATCTTTCAACCGTTAGATCGAACTTAGTTTGTTACACACAAATAAAAAGTGATTTTATTTGGATATTAGTTCATGAACAAACCGATTTTAGAACATTATCCACTTAGCTATGCATACGGGTACGCATACCTAAATGGCCGGACTAAGTTTGGGTTTCGCCAGTACGCGAACTGGTACGCATACCTTCCAAACTCGGCAGAAATTCCTGGACCTGTACCTTATGCCAGTACACGTACGGGTATGCATACAAGCTTATCGTACTTCACAAAACCAACCCGTACACATACGAGTATGCATACCATGGTTCCCGGACATGGATTACATATATGCAAGTACACATACCTATGCTTATATCCAATCGTTCTAAAATTTCATTTCAAACATTGAAACATTCTTGGAAGACGACAATAGCTGTCTCACATAAACTATTAGCTTCAAAGCAATTTTCAAGTGATCGAATGATCAATACGAAACATTCCGAGTCTACATCAAATGACTGTCTCACACAAATCATGTAAGATGTTACCAGGCGATTTTCACATGATCATCTTTTGACTTTCGTCAAGAATATAAGATGAACTTGGTTAAAGAGAAAGCTTACCAACACATATTTCGAGAAATATGTAAGCGAGTTAAACTCAACCCAAAATATCAAATATGTATAATTGAAGTCTATATAGCTATACGACTTTTGTCTCAAATAGGAGATAGAGTAGATAGACTTTTGAGTGATATATGAGTTCAAGTCTCCACATACCTTTTGTTAATGAAGTTACACAATCTCCCCTTAGTAGTTCTTCGTCTTCAATCGATGAACGTCGTGAATTCTAGTGCTCAACTACACTTTCTATCCTAATCGGAGACTTAGCTATAAGTAGACTAGAAATCAAGAATTATAGTTTTGGCAGCTAAACTTGACAACAAGCTTGAGATAACAACGCTTGCGAGTTCGACCGAGAAGTGCTCTAACACTTAAGCCCAATATATTTGGCACAGTGTAAAGCGTGGTCCCGATATATGTCCATTGCCCGGTTGCAACTAGGGCAAAGACTATCCACCTCGAATAAAGGGATGCAAAGTCTATAGCACAATACGACCCTGAACTTCCTAGGTACGACCTGTTGATTCAAACCACTGATTGGCACGGATAGAACAAAGTCCCGAGCATGTTTTATGGTATTGCAACTAATAAGGTTTGTATCTCTATCTGTCAACACAAACTTGTCTACCAACTCCTTTTTAACAACATCAAAGTAAATATCGGCCAAAGATTTCATGGGATGGGGGGTTGCAACGTCAATGTTGAAAGAAGAAGTTGAAAGATTACACACCTGGGCAAATTTCTGGTAAGCATGCTGGAAATTCTGACATGGAGAGGCAGCAACGGATTCTCCCAGAATGATCTCATGTAGTGGTCTAGTTTGAGAAAAAGAAGCAATATAAAAATAATAAATCGTATCAATCATTGTATAAATGCCTAAACCACCTCTTTGATAGGCATATAAGACAAACATTGCTGCAAAGGGCCATAATATCCCCCTCACTTGTGATAAGTTGCCGGAGATGCTGAAAAATATGAAGATCAAACCTAGAGCAAACCTCAAGTTTGGCAGAAGGATTAGTGGCTCCCAAGGTAAAATATAACCTTGAAACCCCAACACAATTTCGAAGTAATAACAACTCTGTTTTGGGGTAAAAACTGTTTCTGTCGGTTTTGGTAAATTTGGGTGTGTTGATGAAGAACGAATTTAGACCTAAACAAATGCACTGCACGGGAGTACTTTAGATTCGAGAGATCAATCTGTACAATCCTGGACTAAACCAAGAAATGGCCGTTCCAGTCTTGCTTCGGTCACAAAGTGAAGGAGAAGGGTTGGTCTTAGGGAGGGAAGCGAAGAAGGTGTTGAGACCAGAATGGTTGATTCTGAAGGTGTGGTTGTTTTATGACTTGTATCAAAATATGGAACTGGCTTGCAGAATGTAAGCTATCAGTTCTTTTGTATTTTTCTGAATATTGTGTTGTTGTTAACCAAAACTCTGTTGTTTTTGGTTGAAATAGGTAGAAACCTATTTATACAAGTCATAGTTTGAACGCACCCTGATCTCGTAGGAAGTGGGAGTAGTTGAGTGATGGAGGAAATGCTAGAAACCACGTTCCCACTATGAAGGAAACGAGTTAGCTTATACCCACTACTTCTTGGCGCCACTAACTGCCCGCTTTCCTGACACCTTATTATAATGGCCGTGTTGCGCGCCGCACGCTGTAAACCACCAGACCAATACCCTGATGAGCATCCCCCAGTTTGTGACATGTTTGATGTCTCGAGTATTTTAGTGGAAAATGTGTAGCAGATTGCTGAGTGGGTCTTGTGTGCAAGACTTAATTATTCTGATCAATTGTGCGCCAGCTAGGTGGCGGATGATCATGTTGCGACAAGTCAAGCCATGGAAATTGCCGCAGGAAAATGGCGTGTGAACCTGAGACTTATTATGGGCCGGTCAATTCTGTGGCGAATTTGGACGGCTGATATTGCAAGTCATGAGAAAAGGTGGCCGTTGATTATGACCACATTCCGTTGGCACCTGATAATAGCATAATGGCGTCATTGGCACATGCCAGTGGCATAGTGGCAAGAATAGCGCCTGGCGTAGCCGTGGCCGTTATATTTTGGCATATTGGAGTTAGACCCAAATATGGCTCAGCAGCATTGGTTCCAGTTGCCATATCAAACTTAATGCCCTAGGTAGCATTACTTAGCTTGGTTAGTGTAGCAACCTTATTTAAATTAGGGTTTGGCATACCAAAACCCTAATTAACGCGTGTGGCATGTGGCCCCGGCACGATGACATTCTTTGTGAAAATAGTGCCATGGACGCATCAACGGAATTATGGCAGGGCCATAACATGGGAATGACCACAGGCGCAAGGATGGCCACGGGTGATCATAACATGGCGCCATTGTTAGGGTTTCCTGGGCCCCGCACGGCTTGTGGCACGTCGTGGGGCCAAAGTGGCGCAATTTTGAGCCACGACCAAAAATTAGGTTTTCGACTACTACCACTAAAGCAAAACGTGTTTTTTGATAAGAATGCCCTGGTTGTAGTCTGTTATGGCGTTGGCCACGAACAAAAGTGGGTTATCACGTAGCTGCGCTGTTTATGGCACGTTGGCATGTTACTGCGGCGGAGTGGCATGTTGGCATGCCGATTAGCACTTTGGCGTGGCATGGCACGTTTGGCATGCCAATTAGCAATTGGCGTGGCATGGCACGTTTGGCATGCCATTAGCATGTTGGTGCGGAATGACACGTTTGGTATGCCATTAGCAATTGGCGTGGCAGCGTGCATTTGGCATGCCAATTAGCATGGTGGCGTGGCAGGGCCCGTTTGGCATGGTGGTGTGGCAGGGGATGTTTGGCATGTCATTAGCATGTTGGCGCGGAATGGCAGTTTGGCAGGGAGCGTTTGGCATGCCAATTAGCATGGTGGCGTGGCAGGGCGCGTTGGGCCTTTAATGCATGTGGCAGGTTATATATATATATATATATTCAAATTTACGTGAGTTTCACGTTAAAATATATTTTTGTAAAGTCAATGTTTTGATTTTGAACAACTGTTGAAAGTAGACAAATATACATGGTGAAATAATATCTGTATGTGAGGTTTCACAATTGTAGAATGGACGTCTGTCCAATTTTTGAAAAACCAGTGAATGTTCACACAGTGAAAACTTATGTGAAATTAAGTTTTTGATTTTCAGCAATTGCTAGAAGTAAACAATTTTTGATGTATTACTGTTTGCATGGATTTTGTGATCTGGTAGTGTATGCACAAAACCAATGAGTGTTCACTCGGTGGGAGTCGCTCACACGGTGAAAATAATGTGAATTGTTCACATGATGGAAGTTTCGTGAATTCTTCACAGTTTTATGAAAATCACGTTATGGTTGTGAATAACGAATTTTGTTCGTCCTTGCAGGTTTGAAGGAGCGAAAAAATTCTCGAGATTGTAATCACTACAGCTAGTGAAATTGTAAATAGGTAAGAGTTGGATAGTTACCATTTTTGTAGATGCTGTTGTGGCACCTTTATTCTATGATTCACTGTTTTGTTGAATCCTGCGCTTTGTATGAACGATGTGCCGAAGTAGCCACTTTGCAAGAATGACTGACTCCCATGATGATAATTCCAAAGATGGTGTTTCCAGAGATGACATATCTACGAATGCAACTTTAAGAAATGGTACTTCTGGGACCTCTGAGTGATGGTGAGAGATCCTTCATACTGAGTTGTACTTCTGGTTATTTCATTAGATTTACCACAGGATGATCGGATAGTGAGATCCCGAATCAATGTAGACTCCATGGAAATGGAAGAAAGTCTACGGGAGCGGAGAACCCAGCAGTAAGGACTACAGGATGACGTGCAGTCCCCAACCGTTTCTTTGGTGAGTTGTTAGCGCTCCTTGTGTCATGACTTTTCCCTGCCCGTGAAATTAGGATCACGAGACCAAGGTTTGTTATTTATTTTCATACTTTTGCTCCATGACGGTCTTCAACTTGTTCCCGGACAAACAATTCAGGAATCCAGCACTGACTAAGAAGTCGATGTAAGTATCTCTTTCGTGCAAGGGATCGTGGCATCTCATTGAATGAAATAATAATAATTGTTGTCGATGTACCAAGGAGGAAATCATTGTGGATAAGCAGCATGTTGACGAAGCATGCTCTTATTCTTTGGGACATGAGAATATGGAGGACTCCCGAAATCCCGGACCAAATGAAGATAGTGGAGTTGCCAATGTAGATTCCGGCATTGCCGAGCCTTCAAATGATTTAGAGACTTCTCTTGTAAGTACATCTCCTGTAATTTCTTCATAGAAGTATGAAATCGTTGATTTGTGAAGGAATGAATGAGAATCTATGTAAATGTATTGATAACTTTGCCGAAATACGTCACCAGAAAATTTCAGACTTCAGATTTTACTAGAAACGCTGTAGAATCCTCGTCTGAAGTCGGATTTTCGCGGTCTTCATATGTATCTTCAAGCCCAGGAAATTCCCAAGCTTTAACGTAGAAGATTTTTGAACTTTGAGCATGTTTAGGGCCTGAAAAAGGCGAAATAGTGAACTTCCAGGAGACCTTCAGAACTTTTTCAGATTGCATGTTGTGTGATGTTTTGGCTACATATCCTTGCTCGTCCATATGATTGTTATGAAATTTTGATATGTTGTAGATAACATTCATACGAAGAGAATGGTATATGACTCAACCTTAGATTCCTTACCAATTGCTCCCAGTTCATCATTTCATATAGTGAAGTGCAGAATTTCTTCAAATGTGCTTGTTTGAAAACATGTTTCATGACTTGTACACTATTTGCTCATGTATTGGATGCATAGTAGAGAACTTAGATAGTGATAGTTCACTTACATGCTGGGTTTTATGATTGTGTTGGGTTTCCATGTTTAAGATGCTCTAATCCCATGTAATCTTCGCATTAGGTGCCAAATGCCGAGGTTGGGAATGATAGAACCAACAATGATGAATTGAGCAATCTCGGGGATATTGATGATGAGAAACGCATCTCTGCACCTCAAGACCATGAAATGCTTGCGTTGATGCTGTAGAGGTGAATGAAACTCCATTTATGCCCGAGATGGTGGAACCCGAGTTGAGAATGGAAGAACTACTCAGACAGAAGTTGTTTCTATGGTTGCTGATGCTGATCCAGTGACGGAAAACCGCGTGATAGTGCATGAATATCTTAATGCAGTGATTGCTTTTACTCCTCCGTTTAGTAAGACACTCCAGGGCCATAAGTATTGTTACTCGAGATGTATTCTTTGATTAGGAGTACAACTTGAAGAATGCTGAAGAATCCGGCTTTAATCTGAAGTGGCTTCGTCAAAAAGGTTGATGCTATCAAGGAAGTAGTAGAAGGCAACACACCTTTAACCAGTGAGGCCGTGATGAAAAAGATGGCTGAAGTTGCTGAGTTGACCAAGAAGCTGAAGTCGGAGAGAGCAACTTTGCAAGTCTTGGAGGATGCAGAAAAGCAGAAATCATATTTCGCCGACTTTCTTTAGTTTTCTTTCCATAGTCTCTCGAACTTTGAACTTCTGAGAGATGTAAGGCTTTTAGATTCCGGTTTTGGTTTTGATTTCTTGATTGGTGAGTGATTGAGGATTTTCTTTTGGATTTTGGATCTGGTAGAGATTTTTTCTTAAATAAAGAACTTTGATAAATTGCTGAATTCAAATACTGGATGCGAGTATTGCAAACGTTTTGGAGGAATCGAAAATACATGTGAAAGAAAATCCTAAAAGCAAACCAAATATTTCCGTGTCTGGTAGGGAACGTCTGAATTGCCGAATACCTCAGACATCAAAAGCTTTGAGCCAATTCTCATGAGTTACTGGTATGGTCCTTCCATCCATGTTGATTAGCTTGTAGTATCCTCCAATTATGGATCTTGCAACCATAAAAGGTCCTTCCCAATTGGAGCTCCTTGCAGAATGGAGATCACGTTTAGCTGCCTTAAGAACTAAATCTCCTTCCTGGAATTTGTTAGGCTTGGTTGTACGTGCCTTGAGTATCTATTGCTGATTTGGGATTCCCCGAGAAGTGGAATTCCATGGTTGTGGTACATGTGGACACTCGCGTAGAGGGAAGCATCTAGGATACTGTTTATCAAACTCGGCCATTATTATGAAGATGACCGTGTTGGTGGAGTGCTGAATTTTGAGAGGTTCTGCATCTAACCACTTAGTGAAGTATTTCTTAGGCGAAACTAACCACTCATAAAGTTTGGTGATAGCTAGGTTTTGAGCGGAACTGAGTCCCCGTACTAGGGCATCATATTTGAAAGTTGGTAATGCATATGCATCAGGGGGAATGAGACTTGCCTGAGTCTGAAACCTTCTGACGGATTCGTGGGTGCTTTCCACAGGTTTTTATGTGAGTTCCATCAAGGCTTCGACTTTTCCCAAATGCTCGAACGGTTGATCATCTTCCGAGTCAGAGCTTTCTTCAATGGATAAATGCGTAGCTGAAGATAATGATATCACAACAACTTTTCCATCATGAATCCATGCTCTCCCAAGGACGATGTCATATCCTGGATCCTCCTTAAATATGAAGAATTTAGCTTCTGTCCAGATTGAATCATTCCTTATCTTGAGAATGATGTAACCGTAAGTATCTCTAGAGATTCCTTCATGGTCTCTGACCGAGATAGGAGCATGAGTTGCTTCTTGTCGAGTGATGCCAGCGACTCTGAGGGTTTTCAAGGGGATGATGTTAACAGCAGTTCCAACGTCGACCAACGCTCGCTTGAATTCATTTCCCTTGAGGTGGACTGTAGTGAGAAGTCCCCAGTCATACATCTCTTTGTCTGTTGCTGGAGGTTCAGGGAGCGTCTCCTAAATTGTTAGTCGTTTCCCTGACACAATGTGGTTTAGTGCAGTAAACATGTCATCTCTTTGAGCCTTTGACAAGTACAGCAGCTCGTAGACATGCTCAATTAAGGATTGAACTGCTTCCTTGACCGGTTGCTCGGAGAGTGCAAACGTTCGGATAGGGAGAGGATTTATGTGCACTCTTTCAGTCTCCAATTCCCCTGAATCAGCCTTTTCTTTGAATATGCGCTTCAGAGTTCTGCAATCACTTGTTGGATGACTGACATATCTATGGAAGCGACAGTAGCGTGGATTTTCCACTTCTTCTTATGTTGGCTCTCTTCTGACGGGAGGTAGTTTGATCGCACCATCTTGAATCCAGATTTCCAATAACTTGATCACCTCTTCGATGGGAAAAGGGAAATATGGCTCTTCTTGGTCGTAATGTTGACACTGAGCCGGTGGTTATGCATTTCTAACCTGGTTGTTCTTCCTTGGTGCTTTTGGAGGATGGGATGCTGGAGGAGCATTCTTATGTTGTTGCGCCTTAGCTTTCCTTTTCCCCCCTTCAGCAACATGCATGGAAGGTTGAACATTGTATTGTTTACTGACTAGGCGTCTGATGTTACTTCGAGTGTCTCGCGGCTCCTCGGTTTTGACAGTTTTTGTTCTTTCCAGTAAGGTTGTAGTAGTAGTTGCTGATTGCTTAGCCGCTTCATGGAGTTCTGAGAAAGTTTGGAACCGGAGATTTTCCAGCAAGGCTCTGTAGACAGGGATCATCCCGTTGATGCACAAGTCCACCAATTGTTGTTCAGTAACATTAGGACCATGACAATCCAAGGCTTGAATTCTGAACCTCTTAACATATTCGTTCGGATGTTCGGTGTTTTTCTGAGCCATTCTCCCTAAGTCAGAAAGAGTAATCTTCTCTGAAACGAAAAAGAATTTCCTGTAGAAGGCATTAACCATTTCTCCCCAATTAGCGATGCTCCTTGGTGCGATGTTGTTGTACCAAGTATATGCTCCTCCGGTCAGAGATTTTGAGAACTCCTTCAGTCGGATGACACCATTGTGTTCATGTTCTCCTAATGCCTCCAGGAATCGAGAAACATGCTCTCGGGCGTTCCTTGTTCCATTATAAAGTGTGAACGTTGGAGAAGTATATCCCTTCAAGAGAGAAATCCTCTGTACAACAGAGGAATAGGGAGGTTTATGACGATGGACAGATGGTGCCTTGCCCTTTCCTCGATACTTCATGAATCGCTCTAGATATCCACGATTGAAACCGGCAGACTCCTTTGTTGGTGGGTTTTCCGCAGCTTTGTGGACTTCATCATCGTCAACTGTGTGGACTGGAACAACTTCAAGATCAGATGTTTCCTCGGTTTTTCCTTTCTCCTGAATCTTCCCTGACATCTTGTCAGTGAGAGTTTTGAGATAATTGCACAACTCTTTCTGAGTTGCAGCCATGTCAGTCTGATTTTTAGCGAGAACTTCCTGAACCTTCATGAGATCGGCTATGGTAGGTGGGTTTTCTCTGACCTCTTCGGGATGCGGGCCGAAGAGAGGATGATTTTCGACGTTGGTTTGAGGAGGAGTGGTACCACCATCGTTGGAATCAGGAATGGTTTCTGGAATACCATCATTGTTATTGTTTTTAGTGCTAGCGTCGTTTGCATTTGTAACTAACCCAGACCTAAGACCAGCCATTTTGTGAGAATGTGAGATTACAATCGAGAGATTAATCTCCCACCGTGGTCGCCAATCTATAGATGGGGAAAAACGAGCCACCGGTTTTTTGGGAAAGGGGAGAGTCGAGCGTGCTGTCGAGACTCCTCAACCGAGCGAACTGCTGAACCTCACACAGATGCACCGCTGCAAAGGGGGTGCTTAGATTCGGGAAATCAATCTATATGACTCCGGCCTAAACCAAGACAATGGCCGTTCCAGAGTCAATTCGGTCGCAAATAGGGAGATGGGTTGATCTGTAGGAGGGAAGCTGAGAGTTGTGTGGGATCAGTGATGATCAAGGATTGTGGGTGTGTTGAAGGTTTCTGCAATATTGTTGAACTGCTGAAGTTGAGTTCTGTGAATAAGTTTATATCGAGTTGTTGACGGATAATGATGATAATCGATGATTGATGATATTCCATCCTTATGTTGTCCTCGATTTAGACTTATTTATATTGAAAGAATGATGTACCACTGATCCCTGTAAGTGTGACGGTTTCTTGAGTGAAAGAGTGGGAAAGTGGGAGATCGTGGTAAAGTAAGTTTCATATCGTGCGGAGACTTGACTGATCGTGCACCCACTACTTTGCTAGCTCCTTCAACCGTTTACACGACTTACGCACATTTCTCGTTGTGGATGAATCCACGTGTTGTAAACCGCCAGACCAAAACCCTAAGTGATATCCCCCCATTTATGACGTGATTGGTATTTCACGAATCGTAGAGTCTGCAAGGCATACGTGTATTAGTTGGTCAGTTGTTGACTGATTTAGACTGTGAGTCTAGTTTTGTTGAATCGAGCATAAGTGGTGAATGCTCAGCAATTCATGGATCGAACATGTAGTTCTCTGAGATGTCAATAAATTACTGACTAGAGTGACTGAGCAAGTATTGCTCAACTCGACGAATTGCCGAATATTGAGAGTTTGTCGAGCAACTGAGCAAGTATTGCTCAATTCGACGAATTGCCGAATATTGAGAGTTTGTCGAGCAACTGAGCAAGTATTGCTCAATTCGACGAATTCGATAATTTTGGTGTGGAACTGAGCAAGTGTTGCTCAATTCAACAAAATACTGAATATTGGTAATTTGATGTGCAATTGAGCAAGTGTTGCTCAATTCGACAAACTACTGATGAATTACCGAATATTGATGGTTGGATCAATATTCGAGCAACTAAGCAAGTATTGCTCAATTCAAATAATTATTTACTGGTGCGTGACCCAATAAAATATTAATCAAAAATATTGGTGAATTACCGAATATTATTAATTTGGATGTTGATTGCTGAATCAACATAATTTTGTGTTTGAACTTGCTCAGAATGGTGATTCGTGGAGCGTTTGTTCGAAACCCTAATTTTTGATCAATCCTTCAACAATTGGTGAATTGCTGAAAATTGGTCATGAGTGAGGAGGGACCGACCACATGGGATGATGAGCGTCCATGTGATGCCCAGTGCTTGAGTGAGCACGCACCAGGGTTCTCAGTTTGAGAGTTGGTGAAAAAACGATGATTAAATGCAGGTTTCATCATTTATTGAAATATTGATGGATTTAGCATTAGGTGACAAAACCTAGATATGAGAGATGAGGACCGACCAAGAGAGAATGGGACCGGATCTTGGTGGTCACGGGACCACTTGTTGGTTATTTGAAGGATTCTCAGTTGGCTGGAGAGAGTTCGGGCCCCATATGAGCAATTGAGCAAATTAGGTCAGAATTATGAAAACACGTGGGACCGGATTTGTGAAAGCCCTAGGAATGACTCTGGTCGGTCATGGAGGCATGCACGTGTTTCTGTGGTGTTCGTGTTTCCATATTGAGAGTTTCAGTATTTTCTGATGCGCATTCGAGCAACGTAGTGAATTTTCAGAAGAGTTTCATCTTGACTGAGAATTCTCGATTTTTGTTGGAATGAGCATGTATGCTCAATTAATCAATATTTTGAAAATATTAAAATAAAAGTGTCTTAATATTTAAAATTGCCGTGAGAGGCTATCCAGTCGTGTGACTATGTTGGCTTTTGGTTTTTCGTGATTTGGGCAATATTTGAGAAAATATGGAGAAATCATGAATTTTGCTCAAACCGAGGAGTTTCATGAATTGTGGAAAATAATAATTATGCAAGATTAGGGATTGCAAGGTGTGGGATCGACCATGTCTAGCGCATGGCCGACCGGCTAGGTTGTCCGGTCCCGCACACCTTTCCCTGTTTTATTATTTTTCATGAATCCTTGAAGTTATGGAGAATCCACGAGTTTTTTGTTGAAACGGATGAGTTTCGTGAGATTAGGGAATAATAATTATAAAAAACTAAGGATTGTGAGGTGTGGAACCGGCCACGGCTTTGGCATGGCCGGCCGGTTAGGTTGCCCGGTCCCGCACACCTCTCCTTATTTTATAATATTATTTCGTGAATCCACCAAGTTATGGAGAATTCACGAGTTTTGCAAAAACAAGGAAAGTTGCTAAAACCAAGGAGTTTTCGTGAGTTCACAAAATAACAAAAAATAAGAAAAATAATGGGAGAGGCACAAACCGACCACACTAGTACAAATCTTCACATTGGCCACACTTAATCACCGTGTCCACAGGCTTTTGGTCATGGATTTTTTTCACTCCAAAAATGTGGCATCAGGTGCCGAGACAAAAAGGTATCCCTATGGCTACATAAATTTTGAGTGGCTATAAAATATGATTTACCATGGCCATACCTCTATGTAGTCAGGGAACAACGAGTGTCACCGACGTCCTGAAGGCGTTTTGTCCTCTCAACAAACAATAATGTATGGAGGACCGCCCAATCTTTCTTCTACATAGAGGGACGCGATGAAATGCACATCATCGAACGCTCAGCAAGTGGGAGGCCTTTCGAGAATCATATTCATTGTGGCTCTGAGAGGTACTCGATCAGAGATCGTGAAAACGGTTCACGGATCGTAAAATATGGATCGTCACATGTGTTCCTGAGGTCGGGTCAGAAACATGCAGTATCATGACTTTACGATTTTGACCCTTGTCGAAAATCCACCATCAACAATATTTTACAAAATCTATTTTTGGCAAAGAAAAGAGTCCAAAAGTGCTAGAATTGTTGTGAATCAATATATGACCCAACTGATTGTGATTAATGGTGGAATCCCGAGTCTCAGTAATCTCTCGATATTGTGACAATCCTTTGTATATATTTTTATTCTTAAGTCTTAAATCAAACATTTACAAGTCCGAGTGGAACGAATCTTTCTTACCATTCTACAATTACATCACGGTCAACAGCTTCATCTTTTCAATCTCCAAATTTTTTTGGTAAGTTGTTTGTTTTGGGTTATTATATATACTATCTCCACTTGGTCAGTTCAAACCCTAGTTATTTAGGTGCATACATAGCAGCCACGCATGCATCTGTCCTTTTGCAAATCCATTGTAACCCTAGATGTTCGCTTTACCTTTTGTACGAGGACGTTATCTATTGCATAATATTTTTCCAATTGAGGCCAACATAGTTTTCATCTCGAAGTGTCTTGCACTGTTATTAAAAAAATATATAAAAACATAAAAAGGATATGTGTCTTGCATTTTTTTTCTTGTCTTGCATAGTTTTCTTTTCCATCAATTACATCTATAATGACCATATATCGAACACATTTATCCCAACAAAAAATCCCAATAATCCATCAAATTTCCATGTCAGTATGTACTAACAGAGAAGTGCAAAGAAATTTTTATGCCAAACATTTTATGGAGAAGATCCAGAAGGTTGGTTGTTCAAGCACAATTAATTTTTGAGTTTTGAAAAGTTCCATCGGAAGATTTTGTGAAGGTTTCCGGTAGCCCATACAAATGGTATAGGTGGATGCAAGGTTATATTTCGGGGTCTTGGAAGAATTTTTGTTCTGCTTTATTGAAGCGCTTCGGAAGTGATGACCCAACGCTAGCACTAGCTAATTTGCATCAATATTTAGATGAAAGTCGTGCTTATTAGAAATCTGCATTCCAAGAGTTCAAGGAGCATCAAAGAGCTAAAGTCGTGAATCCGTAACCTGTTGCAACTACATCCGATTATTTCACTATTGAGATTCCAAAACCTAATGAGATTGATTTTTCTGATATCGTTAATGTTCCTTCGACAGTTGTCAATGAAGAAAACCAAATTCTAAGTGCCTCAAAATCGGACCCTGATGACAAGGTCCTATTTAAGGAGGGTGGAATGGTAATATCACATGTGGAGCTAGTATCAATATATATAGTGGACTTTGAGGGAAAAGTCCCATTTAAGGAGGGTGGAATGATAAGACCACGTTTTATGGAATATGTCAACGGTGTTGACCCGATGCGTCACTCAAGCATATTTGGCATATACGATCCTTTATACGGGTCAAGTCTCTCAAGATTGTAGAAGCCACCCTGGCTAGCAAGTGAAGGGCGCATCGAGCACACAAGTCCAATGGAGGCACATGCATTGGATAAGCATAAATTATCTATTATTAGAGATAATATATTTATTTAGGTATTTTATTATATTTTTAAGTATATAATTATTTTATTTAGAGTTTATAATTGTCTGGAATAGTATTTTAGGAGTAGTATTGTTTTCTTATTTCCGAAGTAATGTAGCCTATAAATAGGCCTTATCAGTTGATTAATCAAAACAAGAAAATTATTAAGCAAATTGCTACCCCTTGGTTTATTTATTTCTCCGAATCATGACCTTTTGAGCTTGAATCTGCTGGACGTTGATTAAGAAACAAATCATTTCTTATCATAGATCTACTTGCAATTGTATTAGGTTTTGTTTATACAGGTTTCCGAACGAAAAAATTGGTGATGTACTTGATACCCTCTCCTTTTCACATTTTAAGAAGTAACATTTTCCAAGTTAGAGCAGCAGAAGTAATATGGTGAGTGGCTCCAAAGTCTACAAGGAAAGGATTTTCTCCACATATATTTGTCGATGCAAGCATAACATGAAGATTCTAGGGAGGATTATTCCCTTGAAAAATAAAAATTGTATGTCATATATTCCCTTGCATTCAAAAGTTGTATGTCATATATTGGAGCATATCTGAGAGTTATGATCGGTTACCAGAACGATCTTTTTTTTTTTTTTTGGCTTGGTACAAAAATAAGCATATGAGAAGGTTTAAAATAGTTTCCTTAAGTGGAAAAAATCGTGATTGAATGATTGCTTTCCCTTATACTTAGGACTATGACCAGTAGTACAATTGAAATGACTTGGCAAAGTTATGGACTGATTTGATCGTTATATGTTACTGCAAAAGGCTATAGGTTCAAATACAAATTTTTGATAATTAGAAACACCAATTTCTTCACTAATTAACAAGTTATGCAATTCTTGACTAGAGAACTGGTTGGAGTGCAAAAAGGTGTAAAAACAACATTTAGTCAGAGAAAGTCATTACCATTAACTCATCATTAGAAACTTTAGAATTATCGGTAGCTAACTTATCTTCAGTTTTTTTAACTTCAGCAAGAAAAGTAAAGTTAATATGTTTAACTGATTATGGAGTTGGCGAATCTTGAGGTAATGTTCTTCCAAAGTTCATGAAAAGTATCAGATCCAACAAAATAAACGATTATTAAATTTGATCATTAATTGCATTCACAAAATAATAGTTTGATCTGCATTGACTACAAAGTAAAATATAGATTCCAACATGGTTGTATTGGTTTATGTTATATGTGACTCGAACATGAGAACAAAAGTTCCATCAAGAAATGGTTGAATTTTGAATTTTTTGACACCTGAAGTCAAGAAAACTCTCCAGATAATAAAGTAATCATATTCTTTAAGCTTCAATTGAATCAAACTGCTAAGCTGTTGAATGAGAACATTTTTAATCGAAGACTATGATGCAGGATAACCCATGATGACTTCGTCAAGATTACAAATCGTATAACAAAATCAAAGAAAATATCTTCAAGAAACAAAAAAAGAATTGATTATTTTAGATAAAAAATGCGGAAGAATGATTAACAAATTTGATTATAAAAACAAATTCAAAATGTAAATCTTAGATTTGAGAAAATCTTTACTAAACCTCTATTAATGGAGGAAAAAAAACCAGATTGAGTACCGCTCTGATACCATGAAGATTGAGTAAAAAATGTGAAAAAACTTCTCAGTAGATTCAATAGATTACAAATAAAGGAATAAATACAAGACAATGATGTGATGGATAAAATTGACAGACAGTCACAAGCCAAGAATAGGACAGACCGACTATTTAAGTCACTAACTGAAATGGTAAAAATAAAAATTAACTAATTCACAACTAACTGTTGCTAACAAACTTATTAAATCATCCTTATGGTTCATATTGCAAGCTCTTTTTTGATTGTTGAAATTAATTTGGTTATTTGCTGGACAAAAATAATTTGGTTCTGATGACAGTCCCTAAGATAATATCCGATGTATTGAGATTTCGGCTCATACAAAATCAAAATATCTTTCTTTGTTATAATTAGAAGATTTTTAAAATCATGTAAGGTCTTTTTAAAATTTAGTGTAATAAATTTTAATCTGAAGAACACAAAAACCAAGTGGACGTTGCTTTTGACTTCGCAACCAAATGTAATACCATTATTTTATTTTGCAACTCCATCTCATTTTTTAATATGTAACTTATGACGCTAGAAACTACAATAAAAAGGACTCGATTTTTTTGTAAAAATGTTTTTCAGTTCCAACATTTTCATAATAATTACTCGGTTAGAAATACCCAAACGATAAGGGATGGAAACAACGTATGAAGCATTTAATAACTTGCGAACAACAACGATAAAAACATAGGGAAAAAATATGTTTACATGGTTATTCTCATATTGTTTCATAATTTCGACACCATTTTTTTTTCTTCTATAAAACCCAGAGGATAATGAAATTTAAGCTAATATAATGGTCAACTTTCATTTCATTGATGAGCACATCCTGTAGAAATGAGTACATACCATATTTTAGCACCTGCCTCTCAGAGAATTGATGCTAAAATTGTGATATAAATTTTCTGTTCGTTTCCATAATTCAGTTTTCTATTTCTAAAGTTAATACTTCCTCACAAGGGCCATTGATCTCCTATTCCACCCGACTTGGCGAGTGTGTAACAGCTGACATGGTTACTCCCACCTAAATTATCAGGATTACGAAGATTCAATTATTACTTCCTGTGTTCCAAAATAATAGTCCGGTTTGCATGTAAAATTTTATACACTGTTTTGAAACGGACGGTAATTATTAAAGCCTCCTTCAATGACAACATAGAAATCATGATATACACCGCGTCCGGGACATTTCCGTCATTTTATAAGTAAGATCTTGTCTTAATTTGACTCTTATCTGTCCTGTCCTCCAGTCCTGTCATACAAAGCGAGTATTAAAATGAAAAAACATTTTAATGTTTATTTAATTTTTCGAAATAATTAAATGAATAAAATAATAAGGCACATCGATTCTGCATAAAGTTAAATGAACATCCATTCCTGGCGATCTGTCTGTCACCGCACTCTGTCGCAAAGTATACGATACATAGTTCCTTCTGCTAAAAGAAAAAGTTTCAATTAGTTGTCCTCCAATTAGTCTCCTCTTCTTTCTCTCATCATTTCTGAACTAAAAAAAAACCCCTAGAACTAGTTCCTTTCTCCTTATCGAACCCACTTTCAAATCCCTTTCTCTTGTTATCTCTAGTCTCTTTGATTCATCTCTCTCACCAAAAAAGATGAATGACCTTTTAACGGTAACTTTTCTCTTCTTCCGAACTAATTATTTCAGTTTTTCACTGCATTTTCGTGATTTCTCGTTGTTATAGCTGAGATTGTAGCAATACATCTTTGAAGTTTCAAAGAATTTTAGGTTTTCCCTTTTTAGATCCTTTTTTGTAGTTTTAGTTTTTATTATTTTTTTTCATTTAGGTTTGAAATTTGGATGGTAGTGAAATGAGATTCAGTCTGAATCACTTTAACCTTTGACTTCACTACATAGTTATCTGAAAGGGGATTTGTGATTAGTGTTTGGATGATGAAGAATTTGAAATTTTGGGTGCTTAGGTTTGGGATTCTAGAATTCAACAGCAAACTTGTAGTGGTTGTAGTGGCCACCATTATTATACATCAACTGCTGTAATATACATTCAGTATCACATAGGGTGATTTCATACATAATTGCTCAACTTCATACATTGATATGCTTTCTGAAATTCAGTCACAGCTTTTAAAATTCAAATTATGGTTATTGCCTTATTGGGTAGTGTTGTAACATGTTCTGCTTGTTTCGTTCACAAATGGTGTGCCCTTTATGATATTGATTTGGATAATTTGGAAGGCATTTTTTATAAGTCACTTGAGGATGTTTGCAGGATTCGTTTGAGATCCCTCGAGGTCAAGGATCACGGGGTGGGGATATTGAGTTAGGAAATAACCCTCCAATGAATCCAGATATGGGCTTAGAAAAGTTTCAGAAGCAGGTTGGTGGCTTTTTGTACTATTGATTCCTTTGATCGTGGAGATTACTAAGTAATCATCTTCAGGTGCTGGTAGTTGTTGACTGGTTTTGCTATTTATTTGTGTTATAGATTGATGAAATTGATAAACAAATTGAGAAGCTCAACAAGCTACTGAAAAAGCTTCAGGTATGAATTTATTCTTTACCATGCTAAGGTGCTTTTTGCTGAATAAGATGGTTTGTTGTATACGTTGTTGTAAATCAACTATACCTCTCTTGGTTCTCGCATGACTGCAAAAGTGGGTTAGTTTGATCCTTACAGAAGAGAAATTGAAGATTTTCGTAGGTCCATAATAAGAAATGTCACCTGCAACATGTGATTTCAAGTATAGGTTTGTACACCCTTTACTAAGGCAATGCAAACGTGCACTATTACTTTCTTCTAGACTTATGAAGAAATTATCCAAATTCAACCATGACCCTTCAGTGAGGAATTTGGTTGAGCTCTTTTTGTTGTAATTCAAATGTTCGTCATTTGTACATGTACACGGTGATTGACCTGGCATTGCACTTTTTACAGATGTTCTAGTATTAGCTTTTGCTATGAACAAGAAATAATAGCTAGTTTTCCATCATACTAATTTGATGTCTACAGGATGCAAATGAAGAGTCCATGTCCGTAACTAAAGCTGCTTCCATGAAAGGTATTTCTTACTGATGCTATTATGTTATTGCTCATGTTATAACAACTGTACTCAACATAGAAATGGTACTATATTTGGAGAGTAGAGTAAACTATTCTTGAAATGGATCATGCCACCAAATGGTTCAAATGAGCATCATGTAATCCCTTGCCTTTATTTCAACTATATTTGCACTGGTTCAGTTTCAGAAACTAATAGTATCATGGCTCGCAGCAATAAGGCAGCGTATGGAAAAAGATGTAGATGAAGTCGGAAAAATTGCTTTATCAGTGAAATCAAAGATTGAACAACTAAACAGAGAGGTAAATAACATTTCTCATACTTCTTTTTCTTGGCGAAGTGCAATAATAAAAGTTCCCCTAATGAACTGCATTTCTATCTTTTCCAGAATATAACCAATAGGAAAAAGCCAGGATGTGGAGAAAATACCGGTGTTGATCGCACGAGAACTGCAAGAACAGTGTAATTACCTATCTGTAGCTTTTCTACGTATGTTAAATGAAATAAAAAATACCTCCAAGCCATGTTAATGATACTGACATTTCAAGGTTCTCGTTGCTCGACATCAGAAGCCTTGTGTATAGTAGTGTAGCTGAGGAAATGCACACAATTCCAGAAAAGATAACTCATTTGTGTCACTTATATATTTTACTGCAGAGCTGCTCAAAAGAAGCTAAAGGATAAGATGGCTGAATTTCAGGTATTACCTTTATAGCTGAAATTTTCCTCTTCCACTTAGATTCAGCTTTCTTTACATCTCATTTGTTGTAATCCTTTCTAAAATTGGCAGATTTTAAGGCAAAATATCAGCCAAGAGTACCGAGAGGTTGTTGAGAGAAGGGTCTTTACAGGTTTGTGCTCCCTCCAGTGCTAGTATGAAATATGACTGAATTCTTTAGTTTCATCAAATGGACTTCTATCCCTATGGTGCTGACTCTTTAACCTTTTGTTGGTATCTTTAATCACCAGTGACGGGTACAAGAGCTGACGAAGAGGTACTATTTCCTGCCCTCTTAATTTGTTACTCTGCTGCTCCCAAGTTGTTGCAATTTCACATGTACTAACATTGCCTGCTGTCATTGATATCTTGCAGACAATCGACCAATTGATTGAGACTGGAGATGGTGATCAAATCTTCCAGAAAGCTATTCAGGAACACGGTCGAGGCCAGGTTTGTTTTTTCTTCTCTTGTATATTTGTGATGAAAATGCTGTGCAGTTTTGAAATAGAACCCCTCTGTTTTCAGGTAATGGACACCCTGGCAGAAATTCAAGAACGTCATGAGGCGGTTAGGGACGTCGAAAAGAAGCTTCTAGAGTTGCAGCAGGTTTCTACTCTTTCCCATTAGATCTCAGATTGTTTAACAAACAGACAATGGTACAATGAGAACAGTTATCTATTCTTCAGTTTCTGTTTCTGAAGGTGGGTTAGACTAATTATAGCTTGTGCATGTTCATTTCTAGATATTCATGGACATGGCGGTGTTGGTGGAGTCACAAGGTGACATGCTGGACAACATAGAATCACAGGTACATAAACACTGAACACTAATAGAGATGGGTTTTTAAGCAACACAGAGATGTAAAAACAACAGATTTGTTCTTATACTTCTTTTCAATATGGTTAGGTTTCAAGTGCTGTAGACCATGTTCAATCTGGAAACACTGCTCTCCAGAAAGCAAAGAAGCTTCAAAGGAATTCTCGAAAATGGATGTGCATAGCTATCATCATTCTTCTTATAATTGTGGTTATCATAGTTGTGGCTGTGCTCAAGCCATGGAACGCCAAAAAGGGTGCTTAGGTTATATTCATATCTCATAGGTGTGTAAAATGATGTTATAGAGCACATTCCAGGTTTATATAGTGATTTCCTCATATTTTCCCCCCATGCTATCTTTTAGTTATAAGAATCTCAGTTGCGTTTCTTAACATTGGCAGAGAAAACGATAACAATTTTTTCACTCTTTGATTGTAAATTTGTGAGCAACAACACATTTATCGTTAGTTCCTTTGTTTCTTTTACGTCATCCTGTCATGGATTCCTTACATTTAAGGCTAACCATGCCAGTGACCATATTTCCATGGGAAGTGATTTTGGATTGCAATGAATAGCTAGCAAAAATGTCTGATGAGCAATTTCAGAATCAGAAGTAAGAAAATATTAGGCTATAATGCTTGTAAAACAATTGTGTGTACTTGACAAATAAAAACCGAATCCAAATTCTATGGGGAAAGAACTGTGAGAACCTAGAAAAATTAAGAAGAGTATTACCAAAGGGGAACAGTGGGAAACAGCCAAACATCAAAATCTAAGCAGTTGTATTTGCTGGTTTGGTTTCAATTCCAGAACCAATGGGGAACAGTGGGTCATAATGTTAGTTAGTCCCGTAATTCATCGGGAGCTGAACTACGACTTAAACCAAGTTCTTGAAAGCTTTCCAGTGAATCCGTAATTCCCATATAAGACATCAGTCGCACTTTGACCTTCACTTCCTGGGAACCATAAACCAAGTTCCTGAAAACTTTCCATTGAATCCGTAAATCCCATATAAGACATCAGTCACACTTTGACCTTCACTTCCCGGGAGCCATGCAGCTACAAGAGCATCAACATCTGATAGATAAGGTTCAATCACAAGAGGTCGGAAGGAAATAAGAACAACAACACATTTGATAGAGCCACAAAGTGAAAACACTGAGGTACCAAAATACACCACCAACTTTTTCGTAGCAATATGTGTGGACAAACTTAGAGTAAAAACTCAATCAAGGAAAGTGCCTAGAGTTATATCTCCATCTCTCTTGTTATTAAAACGGTTATAGAATTGAATCCGTGAACCTAATTACAAAGAGAGTTCTTGGACGGTATCAAAGATCAATAATCAAGGATCAAACTAGGCCGGACCTATCTACCGTGATTGATCAACGCACAACCTGTGATATTTTAGTTATAAAGATAAACAATATAACGCGAAAAAAGAAATAACACAGACACCATAAATTTTGTTAACAAGAAAACCTAAATTATTATTCACCTCACAAGTACAAAACTTGCGGAATCAAAAAGTTTGAGACGAATAGAACTTTGTGATTTCTATCTATCTTGTTCAAGTGATAAATCAACAATCGAGCAAGATCATGATACTCAAGTTATCAAGATAAAAAATAATTGGACCTGGCTTCACGAATCCTAATGAAGTCTTTGATAGTCGCTAGGCCCTAAAAGGGTTTCTGGAGAGGAGGACTCTAGATACAACTAGGACACACCAAAAAGTAGTGTCGGGATTCAAAGATCATAGATGCCAAGAGTTTCCCTTATGTAAACATTCAAAGCATAGATTGTTTTAGGTTTAAGCTAAGATAGCTTTGGAACCAAGCAAACAATATTCACCGTTAGATGAACACTTTGAATCTTATTCACATAAACAAGATATACACTCTGGTTAGGTAAACCGTAACCGAACCGTGTATAAAGATTATGTTCAACATGGTTAGCCGAAACTAGCCGATTTGAACTTAAAAGCTTAACACTCATTTTCATGAACACAAAGACATTGATCTTGAGTCACAATCATGTGATCAAATAATTCTAGTATATTTATAGAGAATTGATCAAATGCAAATTATCCCATAGAAATAATTTAATCGCAATTGAATCATAAACGACATAGTTGGTAAATGCACAAAGTAAAAATACTTGAGTCGTTCGTGAATCGGCTGAGCCATGGTACGCGGACCGGTTTGCAAAATTATAAGCAAAACCGAGTTCCGGAGTTAACATAACTTTTTCAGTTGACGTACCGGTTTGCAAACTTTGGTGCAAAACTGAGTTCCAGAGTTGACATAACTTTTTCAGTTCGCAAACTGGTTTGTAAATCTTAAGACTTTACCGGTTCCGGAGTTCACAGAACCTTTTCACTTTTACCGGTTTGGGTACTAAACTTGTTCTAGAACATATAACTGTATTGGTTCGCATACCGGTTTGAATACTTTAACCCGGTTCCCTTACCACAACTCAAAAATGGTTTGCATAGGAATATGCATACCTATCCGGATCACGAAACAAACATATTTTCCCATGATGTGCATTCGAGTATGCATATCACACAAATATGAAAGTAAATATATATAGCTACTCCACTACGTGTACCGGTACATGTAATACGGCTTCAGAGATACTACAATTTTCTCACTTTGTAAGACTGATAACAGTGTCTTGTATTCGGGATATAATAGTTCTATATTTCTCTAAATCAATCCGAAACATTCCTGAATAACATCAATGATACATAAAATTGAATCATGATTTGGTTCCGAACAATAAATTGTTCTCCACCGAAATTGATCAAGTATGAATTAATGTTCATTAAGCTTAGTCATTATATTTCGAGAAATTCGTAATCTAAATAATTAGTTGTCGACTCGAAATTCTTGTCTATACAAGATAGTTTACATAGTTATGCGAGAAACGTTTCAAGGATATAAAAGTGAATATAACTTGAGATATAGGTGGTTCAGTCTTCACTTAACTTTTGTTGATGAAGTTCTCCAAAAGCTTCGGTTGATCTTCACCTTCAAACGGTAGAACGCAAATGATTACTGGCTCGTTTCTCAACTACACTATCCTAGACCGAGACTTAACTAATTGTAGACTAGAAATTATGATATAGTTTTGACAACTAAATTTGACAACAAGCTTGATATAACAACACTTGTGAGTTCGACCGAGCGATGCTCTAATAATCTCCCCCTTTGTCAATTTTAGTGAAAAACTATTAATACATATGGATTAAAAAAATAAAGCTTTGAAAAACTCCTCGATCCATCATGCCTTGATTTCCTTGGTTTCTCAAACTCTCCTTGAAATCTTAGTTATTTCAAGTTGTAATGTTTTACAATATTTTACATTCGTTTAAAAGAAGTACAATTCATAAACTTGTTTTGCGAATCGAAAGGAAATCGCTAGGCTTATTGGTATTGTTATTCATTTCAAATCTTTGGATTATCAATATGTGTGTTTAGTATAACCGCTCATAACATGTTTATGTATCTTGGTAAAACTATTCACAATGCCTGACTTTTGTATTGGTATGACTTTTATTAGTGAAACCGATCTTAAGTAATCACCTGAGATGGTATGATCGATATGTTGTAATTGGTATGACCAACTCTAGACATTGGGGAACCGATCCTAGTAAGAGGTGCAACCGATTACAAGTATATGGAATTGATCCTTGTAAGAGGTACAACAAGTCTTAGTAATTGGTAACCGATCCTACGACTTGTACAACCGATCACAAGTAAAATACCATAATTATGTGGTAACCGATCCTAGTACCTAGTCAACCAATTTTTGGAAAGCTAGTGTGGCCGATCCTAGTACCCACATGGAGGTAGAACCAAAGCTTTGTGTTTTGGTAGAACCGTGAAACCCATTAATGGTGATTTGATAGGATAATCAATCACATAGTTCTTGGAAGTCAGATAAACTAATTCTAAACTCGTTTGGAAGTGTGGCAAATCGGTTCCAAGATTGTAAATATGAAAAAAGGATTTACAAAGTAAAGATGGCGACATACTTTGAACATGTGCAGTAACTCTTATCTTTTATTGTTCAAAGATATTCCTTAATAACTAAAGGAGAATCCCGGATCGAAATAAATTGAGAATATTTTACTTAAGGTTTTTAGTTTTATATGCTTTTAATTTCTAGCAATTAAATGCATAGCTTTAGAAAATAAAAATTGGTAATGTGCATTTACTAATTGGAGATGTTCTACTGAGATTTCGGTCAATATTTGGACAGAGCATTTCCAGGAATTATGAAAACCGATTTGGCTTTATTGCATATCTTTGAGAATTTTCGGTTTTGGAAATTCCTTGGTGTCCAAACTTCCTTGGTCTATGAATATTGAAGTTTGCATTTCGAGCAAACTAATCCTCAGAGCCAGCAAAAGTACCTAGTTGTGTTGTTACTGGTGGAGCCATCTATTCGGAGAGGAAAGTAACCTAATTAGGAGAAATCTCTTATGACCGCTCGTTTTAAAGACTTCTTTGGGTTTGGGAAGCTCTACGAGTACCGTTGGTGGGAAACTAGATAATTGCAGTTTATTATTAGTTTTTGATTGATTTGATTGACTAACGGTTGTTGAACTTTGATTGCACCTAGTTTGTTTATGCTTGACAATCTTCTCTTCTGATATAAGATTCACTCAAACTAGATCGAAGTATCGACGAGAATCTTTAGAACTGTTTGTAGATCTAAAGACGTCTTGTGATAATCCATCGTTAACAGACTTCATTTTATGTGTGATTGATCACAAGAGATTCAAGTTGTTTGTGTGCAGGTGTTTATTGCAGATTTAAGAAGATTTGAAGACAAATAAGATTTCTTATTTGAGTTCATAATCTTTGGTGTGCACAAAACTTTATCAGCTGGGGATCCAACTATAATCGGTTTAATTTTTGTGATAACCTTGATTGATTAGTTGAGTAGATCGGCATAAATACAATTCTTTGTGATTAAGAATATTGATTGCATAGTCTAAACAATTACTTTGGTAGTTGTTAATAGATTGATATAACAACCTGAAAAATGAGTTTACTAGATAAACGGAAGAGCATTTTGTCACACTCATATCACGCTGTTTGAAAAGAGTTGTTACCGAACATATTTGTTGTTCCTTTACTGTTTGGAATACGATCTAAAGGAATTGTTTCAAGTGCGTGACTTATTACAAGTTGGAGGCGCAGGGATACTGAGGGAACTAGGTGAACTATAGGTTTATTTGCTTGGTCTCAACTATACGAAGTTGGTTTATATTTTGTATAATGGCTTAATTCTGAGAGGATTCAATTCTGGACAAGGTCCCGGGGTTTTTCTGCATTTGCGGTTTCCTCGTTAACAAAATCTTGCTGTGTCTTTTACTTTCTATTTCCGTAATTATAATATTTTTTATTATAATTAGAAGTAAAATACACAAACATTAATTCCTATTTACTTGATAGCAATCCTATACTGTTGGTTAAGTTCGAACCTATTATCAAGTAATCATACTTCTTTGTTGTATTTTCTCGATCTTGCATCCATAGTCAATCACACAAGTTATCTTGTTATCGTATTGTCTCGATCTAGTATCCATAGACGACCACACGAATTGTGAACCGATTAGTTGTATTGTCTCGACTCAGTTCATAGACAATCACTTTCGGAGAAAGGACTTATAGGTGAAAAAGTTTTAGATTGAGGTATAGTTGGATACCCTCGTCTTTTCAATTGGTATCAGAGCAGGCAAAGACGAAAAGATCTAACAATCTGTGTTTGGTGTGATCCAACCTATAAGAAATGAACTCGAGTTCTCATGAATCGACTTCAATTAACGTACCGCAAAGATTTGACGGAACAAACTATCTATGGAGGAAATATGCTATGGGATCTTTTCTTCAATCACGAGACTTTAATACGTGGCTATTAGTCATCGATGGTTATAATCGCTCGAAAGTAAAAAAATTGGAAACTGAGTTTAAACGCTTAGTGGATTTTTCAAACGAAGAAAAGGCTTTTGCTAAGAAAAATTCAGATGGTTTGAATGTTATTATACATGTTGTAAGTCGTGATCAACAACATCATGTATCAACATGTCAAACTTTGAAAGAATCTTGGGATAATCTTCAAATTGTATTCGAAGGAAACACATCAGAGAAAGAAGCTAGACTTCAAACTCTTACGTCCGATTGGGAAAACCTTCGAATGGATGACAACGACACTTTTGAAGAGTTTTATATCAAACTCTCTGAGATGGTAAATGCTTCTTTCTCTATTAGAAAGACTATTTATGAAAAGGATATAATGTGCAAAATTCTCAGATCGTTTCCATCTAGATACGAATCTAAGAAGCATGCAATCGTAGAAGCAAATGATCTTTCAACACTCTCACAAAGCACACTCGTTGGAAATTTAAAGATTTTGATCATGAATCACAGTCTATTCAAACTAAAGGAATTGCTTTTAAAGCTGCAAAAATTCCGAAAGCTCCAATGGAGAAAAATAGACAGATGGATGATTCAGATGAACACATTGCAGAAAATTCTGATGATGAAATTGAACAATCATTATCATTCATTACTAGACAGTTTCGAGATCTCTTTAAAAAAAGAATAAGAGATTCATAAAGGATACTCATCGATCTTCTCGACCACATGATCGAGTTCCTGTCAAAAAGGATCAGGAAGAAGATAATGAATATCAACCTCAATGCTTTAAGTGTAAAGGGTTTGGTCATATAGTTAAAGACTTTCCTAATCTTAAGAAATACACTGGAAGCAAGGATCTGGCTGTAACTTTAGATGAGACCTCTGATTCATATGATTATGAAGAAGAGGAAACGACTAATATTGCATAGTTGTTAATCTTATTTCTTCCTCCTCCATTAGTGATTTGCCCATTTTAAAAGCGTACATGTCTTCCGATGTTATTAAATCATCTAATGGTAAAGGGAAAAATAAGACAAGGTGCAAAAACTGTCTCAAAAACAGAATTGCTAAAAGTTGCATAGGCAACCCAAGTCAATCTCAAGATACTTCGCTAGTTCGAGGTAACAAAAAGAGACTTTCTCATACGATACTAGATCAAGGACACTCTGGTTGTTCAAAATTCCATAACGAGAGAAAATCTCATACTAATACCACCTGATCGGTATTAGCATTCTTTCCTCACCTAGTGTGCCAAATCTAGCGAGGAAGAAGAAAGATCAAGGCACTTATGTGTAGATTATGGGAATAAAATCTAGTAATTGAAAATATTTGAGATATTCGTATTTATAGGAATATTATATTTTCGGAAGTATGAAAATTATAAAAAGATCCTTCTCTTTCTTTGGTCATTCCTTGTCCGAACTATGAGTCTGGATCCAGTGTTCTCTTAATAAGATGCTAGATCAGAAAGATCACTTTAAGAATAAGTCCGCATCTTCTCTTGATATAGAGAAATCAAAGAGAAAAATCAAAAAGAGAGATTGGCTTAGCAAGAAGGAAAGAGAGAATATGCTGAAGAAAGATCAGTGTATTTAAGCATTGACACACTTCTGTGTTCAATCAAAGACAAAATTACATGTTCTTGCAGAATCCTTCACGAAAATTTCTCAACTACAAGAAATTCTGGTCAAACAACAAGGTTATCTACTTGAAGAATTTCACAAGATGAAGACTGAAAATAATAATCTACCTTCCTCTAGCATTGAGATGAAGGATTAATTCAGGAAAATAGGCATCAGTTTTTAATAATTGTATAAGGTCTATTTGAATAAAACTATCTATTATTTAATGAATAAAATTATTATTTTATAATTTTTCTTGTGATAGTTTTTCGTTTACATAGCATGTGCTTGAATGATTTATTTTATTGCTATGTATGTTATGGGATGTTTGATTTCGGTTTTCATAACCTTAATATTCGATCTCATTTGTGTGAACCCTTATGGTTTGGGTGACTTTTTGGTTTAGTAGGATTGAGTTCTATCCCATGTTGGTAGGCTTTATCAAAGGATCATAAGGGGTTCTGATTGAAACTAATATGTGAAAAAGTCACAATATGTTGAATCGTTTTTATTTTAACATAAAAGCATATGTGTTTCGGGGTTTCAAATTTTGCACCGCATTAGTTAAAACCGTTTTTAACCTTTCTCTGGTAAAGGTTGGTCCTTGTTGTTGTTCTTTTTTCTTGCGAGAGGATGAAAACACAACGTGGGCGAGTTTTATGAGAATTTGCGCTTAATGATATATCTTTCTGGGGTGAAGAGGATGCGGACTTGAGGTAACAAATTTGTTAGTTAATCATTTTCCTGTTTAAGAAAAGCCTGATTTTATTGCATACATTTATTGCTTTTGCTTAACAAAATTTCGGTACAATTGGTGTTTATTCCATTATTTGTGTATGGATGCGTGTGTGATTCAATTGTTTCCGGTTAAGAAAAAATATTGTTATCTTGCTTTATTGTTTGGTATCAATTTTTTAGGCTTACAAAATTTCGTTGCAATTGCGGTACTTTAATGTCTATGTTTTTTCAATTGCTTCCAGTTGAGATAAACAATTATGCAAGTTGATTTATTTGGTTTGTATGAATTGTTTATGGCTTAACAAAAAGGTTTTATAGATCAATTTTTCAGTCCAATTCAATTCCGGATAAGAGAAACTAAGTTAATTCTAATATTAGTTAGACTTATCAAAGTGGAGTTTTAGGTTATTCAAGTCTAATCGAATGCCTTAAAAAGAAATGCTAGTTAACTAACCTAGTACTTGTCTTGTTTAAAAGTGAAAGGTCCAAGATATTATTTGAATAATTAGAACCTGATGAGAAAAATAGAGTTAATTCTGATCTTTATTTTGGTCTTATCGAACAAGCGATTGTATTTGTACAATCGGTTTAGCAAAAGAACTAAGGTGCTTAGTCAATTTTTGATTTGCTAAACTATTAGGGAAAATTGCTTCGGAAAATTGTTTCGTTGGTAACATATCAAAACAAAATTACTTTGTAGTTTCGGTTTTGATATTGGTTATCTAAAATGGTGTGTGGAACCCTCGTGCTTAACTCTCATAGGTTATGCAAGTCTTTTAAGATTTGTAAGATCCTTTTCGGTTTGTTTTTTATTTGCTCGTACCTTTGTCATTTTGTGACAAAAAGGGGGAGAAATATATGGAGTAAACAAGTGATTTGGTATCACTAAGGAAAGGACAATGGTGCTTAAATGTTATATCTAAAGAAAGAGTAAAGCATAGACTAAGGAGGAATAACATATCATATTGATACTTGTGGTTATCTTAACTACAAAGGGAATAACAAGGATGTGCGGATTGAAAATCTACCTATCTTACCTTTAGGGGGAGTATTAGCTTTGTCATTATAATGTCAACAACGACATTTATGGATTGTATGTATACAAGTTATTGTGCTGTTAAAACTTGGAATCAAGCGTATGTGTAATGAATTCTTGTAGTTTGTTTATCCATATGATGTACGAGTTTTGTCACTAAAATTGACAAAGGGGTAGATTGTTAGAGCATAGCTCGGTTGAACCCACCAAGCGTTGGTATGTCAAGTTTGGTTGTCATATTTTAGTGAATCAAAACTCATTTAAAGAGTCGCTTGATTATATGCTAGAGTCAACTTCGTATAGGTTATCTAGAAAGTTACTAGGATACGAGACTTACAAGTATTACGTGAAGACTTGAAGAATGTGAAGAAGTAAAGAGCTATATCGACGACATCATCCTTCCTCTTGAGGTTAGTAATATTTAACTTGAACTGTTTCATTCCTAACATATCTTTCAAGTCGTGTATATTGAAAACATAACTGCGAAGCTGTGAATGATTATACTCTAGTTAGACATAGTATTAAGGATTTACAATACTAAGTATAACGTCTATTGTTAAAGCATTGCTCGGTTGAACCCACCAAGAGTTGGTATGTCAAGTTTGGTTGTCATATTTTAGTGAATCAAAACTCATGTTAAGAGTCACTTGATTATGTACTAGAGTTAAACTTCGTATAAGTTAGCTTGAAAGCATTAGGATATGAGACATTACAAGTATTGCGAAGTCTTGAAGATGTGAAGAAGCAAGGAGCTACAACGACAACAATCATCCTTCCACTTCAGGTTAGTGATATTTGACTTGAACTGTTTCATTCCCTAACGTATCTTTCAAGTCGTGCATATTGAAAATATAACTGCGAAGCATATATGAACTCTAGATAGACATAGTATTAAGGAATACAATACGAGGTTTATTTCTTAACCATTAAAATTTATAGATAAGACATCGCCATAATCATTTGAATGCTATTGTGATTATGTATGGGTATGAGGAGAGGATTTCATCCTAGGAAACAATGTTTACATGTCTTCTTGGTAGGCCCGGAGATGTGTGTAAAATATGAAGAGCAATAAAAACGCGGGCCTACAATAATACCGCAAGTGCACGGTCGTCGGTTGTAGCTCGTGCAAGTACGGGTCGATCCACAGAGACTGGGTGTGTTTGGAGTTTCTAACTATTTTGGGTTTCTAAATTGCTAATGGGCTTTGAGTACCAAAGGGTTTTGAATATCAATGGGCTTTTAATAACTTTGAAGCTTTTGCTTTCACAATAAGAGCAAGATGGGCTTTGATTAACTGTGAAGCAGTTTGGGCCTTTGATGGACTGAACTGGGCTAGGTAACCTAGTAATGAGCTGGGCTTTGAGATTAACTGTGCAGTCTTTGGGCTTGTAGTGAACTGGGCCTTGGATATGAACTAAACTTTGGTCTTAGCTGAGCCAAGCTCAGTTGCAGCAGCAGCAGTGCAAAGGGCAGGTGCTCAGCAGGGAAAGGGAGAGCAGGAGCTGTGCAGGCAGACAAGGTAAAGCAGGCTCTAAGCAGACATGGCACTAAGTCACACAGGGCCAAGGATGGCATTTACAATGACATGTACAAAGAAAAAGTGACAATGATATATACATGGAAGCAACACAGGGCAAAAGGATGCAAATTTACAATGGCATGGCAGTGATAAATCAAAGGCAATGGCCAAGGGCCAAAGGCAAAGGAAGAACAGGGCACAAAACAGTTATAAAAACAGCTATAAAAACAGTGATAAGAAGCCACAAAAACAGATAGATAACAAAGAAGAACAGGAAAGATGCTAGCCAGTGGATGTTTTTGGTTAAATCCTTGTCCCTAATGGAGCTAGGTGGAGGTTCTAGCCTGCCTATGTTCCAGGGCATACATAAATGGAATGGAAGGAGAAGAAGCTTGTCCAACTGTTTTACTCCTAGCATTGACTGTCTTTTAACAGCACAATCAATCACAAGCAACAGTGGACACTAAATTCCTCCATTTCTCAATCAGATCAATTTACATGAATTCTAACCTAAACTTCCACCACTAACAGTGAACAACAAGTGATAAGAAAGGCACAAAACGCAAACAACAATGGAGATAAACAGTGAAGCAAAAGACAATAAAATGACAGTGTAATAAACCAAGGCCTAAGCCAAGGGCAGTGATGTGAAGAAAACAGTGAAGGAGAAAAGAAAACAATGAAGACAAGGGATGATCACTAGGACGTTGAATCCACCATTAACCTAAGGGATATTCTAATCACAGCTAAGATAATTACCAAAGTGCTAATTGTCTGATTAAAGTACAACTAGTCTAAGGGCTTAGCAACATTGGGCATGAGCTGCACATGATGAAGACTATCTCAGCATTCCAAACAAACATGAATGTCATAATTTGATCGACTCCTTACTGGTTCATAGCTTCATCTAATCCTAGCATTTGAGGTTCAGAACATGATAGACATGAAGATAAACATACATTAACAGTTGACAGTGAAACAAAACATGAATTTAAACACAATAACATAACATGGGAAGCACATAACAGTGGATAAACTTAGAACAATTGAGGAACTAAACATTAACATCACATAGTATTAAACATAAAACATCACAGTGAACATAAATGGAACAGCACAAAAATTGGAGAGACTGGCTAATCCAGTTCTCCCAAAATCAAACCAAATGACACTGGCTATTCCAGCATCTAGATAAACATGAACAGGAGCTTGATATAAAATGTAACAATCACACACTCAAATTAAATACATGTTGGAGTTCAGAACAGCTAAGATTAACAATGCATTTGAATTGAGAATCATGGAATTGAAAAGATTGAAACCCTCAAAGCTACAGTTCATAACAAAACTAAACTATTCTACTGATGCTCTGGTTAATCCAGGCATAAGCCTTTACATCACACCCACAGTCATATTTATACCCAATTACAAGTTAGGGTTCTTCCCAAAAAATCCCTAAAATCAAACAGAAATTAGGTAAATTATTTCTACCTAATTTGACAGTACAAATCAGACCCATATCTTCTATAATGCCCCTCCATGCTTCTTCCTAACAGTAATTAGAGTTTACTCGAAAATCCCCAAATTAACTGAAATTAGGGTTTGGATTTTTCTTACCTTGATGTGACAAATCTCCTCAATTAGCATCGACCCATGTCTTCTCTGCTTCTCCTGGTGCCTTTCCCATACCTTGATTTCTTTTCTAGCTTCACCTAATTTCTCTGCCATGTCCATCAATTCTTTTTCCCTAATTTTCAAAACCCTAGACTAGGGGAAATCAGTGAATAGGAAATGATGGGCACGTTAGAGGGATTTGGGAGTGATGATGATGGTGTTTGTTGGCAGTTGGTGGAAGTGGTGGTTGTGGAAGTGGAGTTGGTGGTGATGATGGCGGACATGGTGGTGGTACGGGTTCTGCAGACGGGGGAAGGAAGAAGAGATGGAGAAGAAAGAAGAAGTCGATAGAGTTAGGGTTAGGGGGCGTTTGGCTAGGGGTATAGGGTGTTCGATACTTGGGTGTTAGGCGGGTTCAGCGAGGTTTGATGATCTGCGACAAGGAGCGATGGATGGGAAGATGGTAGGTGGATCCAACGGCGATACGGAGGTAAGCGTGGAGAGACCGTCTGATGAAGGGATGTAGCAAAACGGACGACCCAAGATGGAGATGGGCGTTGCGATGTAAAGCAAGGGCTTCGGAGTTTGATGTGCGATGATGGAGAGACCGTAGGATGCTGAAATGCTTCGATCTGACGGCTGAAATCCGAGACGGGCTTGGATAGTGGAAATGTGTTTGAGTAAGGGTTTTGGGCCTTGGGTATGCCAAGCCCATATCTTCTTTAAGGACAATTCTTCTTCTTCAAGACCATTCCTAGCCTCTTGGTTTTGTGCACAACGTTCTTCGCGGCTTCCTTGCGTAACTCCTCCCGGCTTTTCACTACTTTTCTGCTCTATTCCGCTCCGCAACTCATCTAGTCTTTATTTACAACCTAGAAATACAAAATTAATTAATAAAAATATTTATTCTTGAAAACAATGAAAATACAGAATATGGGATAAAATGTAGAATTAATGCACAAAGAGAGTTAAATGCCAAGAAAAATATATAGAAATATGCACTTTTTAGCACTCATCAAATACCCCCAAACCTGAATTTTACTTGTCCTCAAGTAAAACAAAACTAAGGAAATCCTACCTATACCACTGTCGCTGGTCTCTCGAATGCATTTAGCGTATGCACTAAGCCTTTTAAACCACTAAGTGTCCCTAGTGGACGAGTGAAGTCTCGTGAAGGTTTGCTTATAACGTACCTACAAAGTTCTAGGTCAAAATATAAGCTCAGATTCCATCAAATGTGACATGTGCAAGACAGTTTAAGCTCACAGCAAAATGGAGATGTCAATTTAGCTATCAAAGGCACAATCCTAGCACTGATAACAAATAAAGACATGTGATAAGAGTGTAAAGTGTATCTACACATGTGTAAAGAAAGATCGGATGTTATGACTACTAATCACCAAGAGATAGTTTCTCAGGCTAAGAACCAAGGTCGAAATCTAGCTAGCTGTCCGGACTTTACGAGAATTGTGAATGAGTTGGAGGTATTTCACAATTACTCGCGTTGTACATCAATGGCATACACCCTCCTTGCTTATTACAATGAAACAACAAAAGATGACTCTTTACATGACTCTTATTTACATTGACTACTCTCTTTTATTTTTGGAACAAGAGATGATGGAATTGATAAATACTTGATTTTTTTTTTTTTTTTTTTTTGTTTAAAAAGGAAACACTTTGATACATATACAAAAGGAAACAAAAGATTACATGACACTTTGCAAGAGGTAGCCCTTTTTGATGCACCCAGTTAAATTCGATGGTTGTCTTTCTTAATGTAACCTCCACCTTCTATCCCAACCAACCAAAGAACAAGCTAGTCAAGTTTCGTTCAGTATTCTAAAGTGATTGGCAATCGTGACTTCCTATCAAACACCTTGAAGATCGAGGCTATACATGTATTGGTAGATCGTGCGCGTGCAAGTTTCTTATCACTATGTGAATTGTGCTAGAATCAGGGTGCCTAAATATCTAGACTAAGACTCCTAAAAATTACATATTTGCACAAGAGTCAACATTTCAAGGTAAATGAGCTCCATTTTTATGTTTTTTTCAATTTTCAATTTTTAATTTTTATTTTGATTTTTTCATTTTTTTTTCAAAAAGAAGGAGTTCTTGTTTTCAATTATGACATATTATCAAAGTATCTACTTTTCACCCCCAAACCTAAACTAAACATTGTCCTCAATGTTTCAAAATATGAACAAAATTATAATACAACATATGAAGAGGATCATGTTGAGTAGAGAAAAAGGAAAGAGAATACCCGATTTCGGCGAAAGCAAGATTAGAACTCCGTTATTCAAGGAAAAAAATCCAACATATTTCAGCCGAGATCATATATACAAAATATATACAAAAGGAACAAAAGGGTTTTAAGAAATTTTATCTACTGGATTATATACAAAAAATTCACCATACACTAACAATCTAAAGAGTTGAGGATCAACCCAAAAGACAAAGTGTAGAGGTTTCAACAGTTTCACACAAATATAACAGGAAATAAACGCAAGTGAAACTGTGAAACAAAATGAGCTACCCCCAAACCTGGATTTTACAGAAGATATAATTTTGAAAACAAAATCGCGCAGTTTTGGGGGTTCCTCATGCACAAGATCTAACTCAAAGTGTACTTTGCTATGGACGGGCAAACATGCCATTTCCAACTGTGGTTCCTCAAAGATATTATATTTAGATGCAAAATGGTCCAAGAGGACTTGGGAAGCACACAGTTCCAAACCTAGATTAGGCATTCTCAGAAAAATTGGTTTTACAATATTGGTACAAACCAAATCTAGGTTGGGTGGAAGGCCATCAGATTGTGACTCATATAGGAGAATAGGCACGTCATTATCAATCAAATAAAAATCTCCTAAATCATCTACACATGTCACATCATGCTCACAATCATCAATCAAATTAGCAAGTTCACAATCAGAATCATCAACATCATCAACAGATTTGTCCTCATGCATCGGCAATTCAATGGAAACATCATATGGAATACTAGAAGAGATATCATTCATTAAGGTCTAGGCAGAGAAGCCTAATGTATTTGAACCCAAAGGTTCCATAACATCATCAGTATAGACATGTTCTTCTAATATAACATCATAATTATTATCATCCTCAACAAAACAAGAGTGTCCTTCCCTAAAAACTATAGTGTTTCTATTCCACTCATTTACCTCTAGATTAGGTTCATGTTCAATATGACTATCATGAGTAGGGTTAAAAACACTATTTTGATAATTAATTTCATTAGGGATAACAATGCTGCTATGATCATTCAATGTATGCATTTCTAAACTAGCAGTGTTTTGTTTGAGGAGATTGATGTTTTCCATTATAGATTGCATACAAGGGCTCATGTGAAATTGTTCGTCCTCCCCTTGTGGTGATTGATACATGGGTGCATGGTCGTTAGGGTCTATAAATGGTTGATCGCAACCTTGAAAAGGTTGATTATGGTCCCAATAACCACCATCATAATAATCTGTAGGTTCTACAAACCTTGGAATTTCTCCAGTCCGCCTAAATTCATGGAAAATATAGCAATTCGCAATAGTGTGGTCTAAGCCATCACATGCGGGACAAGGATAGATTTCAGGTTGCCTAGGAAAGTTAGATGTGACAGATTCCTCATGTGCTTGCTTTTCTAAAGCTGCGATTCGAGCTTCTAATTGATCCATAAGTGATGATTGTGTGAGTGAGGCTCTAGCAGAATGTTCATTTTCACGTTGCGATGAATGATGCATGTATGAATAGTCATTAGGGTTCATGTATTGCGGCTCGGGACTTTGAAAATGTCCATAATAATTCCTATGACTATTGACATCATGGTCCGTGGAAGGTTCATAACGTGAAGTTTGTCCATATGCAAGTTCTCTAAGGGATTTGTTGTACTCCCCAACTGTAGAAAAAGATCTATTCATGATTGGCTCAAAAGCTAAGTAAAGAATGTACAAAGCTCAGAATTTGGTTTTTAAAGGGTTTGGATTTTTGGGAAAAATTTGGTTTTGGTGGGATAAAAGAAAAAGAAATTTTTTTTTGGTTGTTAATGTGAGAGCAAAATAAAATTTGGTTTTAAAATTTGGGAGCAAGTAAAAATTTTGGTTTTTGAATGGGAGAGAAAATATTTATTTATTTATTTATTTATTTTAAAAGAAAATAAAATTTGGTTTTTGAATGGGAGCAAGCCCACTGTTGGTTTTGTGTTTGCTTTGGCTCAGCTGGTTTGAAAACGTTTGGTGAAACTGAGTCCAAAATCTCGGCCTAGAATTTGGGTACTCGGCCCACTAACGAGTTAACCTAGCGTGATCGGTTACAAGCTCAGCTGGGTTTAAAAACCCAGAATACAAAATACCAGTCCAAATTAAACAAGCTCACAAAAATTAAATACAAGCCCACAAATTAAACAAACAAGCCCACAAAAATTAATTACAAACCCAACAGAAAATAAAAAGCCCAAAAATTGGCTTTAATATTACAAGCCCACAATTAAAAATTGGAAGCCCACAATTCGGGTTCTCTTAAATGGGTTACCTTTTAAGCACAGCCCAGCTGCTCTGATATTGTTGCAAAAACCCAGTTGGGCTTTGGTTCTTTTCCTTGGTGGCGTCCCAGCAGAGGAAAAACTGGTTCAGAACAGCAGGTCCAACAACAAATGAAGTGAAGCAGATGCAGATGCAAATGCTATGCAGTGAAATGCAAAAATAGCTAATAAAACTACTAGAGAAACAAACCCGAGTCCCCGGCAGCGGCGCCAAAAACTTGGTAGGCCCGGAGATGTGTGTAAAATATGAAGAGCAATAAAAACGCGGGCCTACAATAATACCGCAAGTGCACGGTCGTCGGTTGTAGCTCGTGCAAGTACGGGTCGATCCACAGAGACTGGGTGTGTTTGGAGTTTCTAACTATTTTGGGTTTCTAAATTGCTAATGGGCTTTGAGTACCAAAGGGTTTTGAATATCAATGGGCTTTTAATAACTTTGAAGCTTTTGCTTTCACAATAAGAGCAAGATGGGCTTTGATTAACTGTGAAGCAGTTTGGGCCTTTGATGGACTGAACTGGGCTAGGTAACCTAGTAATGAGCTGGGCTTTGAGATTAACTGTGCAGTCTTTGGGCTTGTAGTGAACTGGGCCTTGGATATGAACTAAACTTTGGTCTTAGCTGAGCCAAGCTCAGTTGCAGCAGCAGCAGTGCAAAGGGCAGGTGCTCAGCAGGGAAAGGGAGAGCAGGAGCTGTGCAGGCAGACAAGGTAAAGCAGTCTCTAAGCAGACAGGGCACTAAGTCACACAGGGCCAAGGATGGCATTTACAATGACATGTACAAAGAAAAAGTGACAATGATATATACATGGAAGAAACACAGGGCAAAAGGATGCAAATTTACAATGGCATGGCAGTGATAAATCAAAGGCAATGGCCAAGGGCCAAAGGCAAAGGAAGAACAGGGCACAAAACAGTTATAAAAACAGCTATAAAAACAGTGATAAGAAGCCACAAAAACAGATAGATAACAAAGAAGAACAGGAAAGATGCTAGGCAGTGGCTGTTTTTGGTTAAATCCTTGTCCCTAATGGAGCTAGGTGGAGGTTCTAGCCTGCCTATGTTCCAGGGCATACATAAATGGAATGGAAGGAGAAGAAGCTTGTCCAACTGTTTTACTCCTAGCATTGACTTTCTTTTAACAGTACAATCAATCACAAGCAACAGTGGACACTAAATTCCTCCATTTCTCAATCAGCTCAATTTACATGAATTCTAACCTAAACTTCCACCACTAACAGTGAACAACAAGTGATAAGAAAGGCACAAAACAGCAAACAACAATGAAGATAAACAGTGAAGCAAAGACAATAAAATGACAGTGTAATAAACCAAGGCCTAAGCCAAGGGCAGTGATGTGAAGAAAACAGTGAAGGAGAAATAAGAAAACAATGAAGACAAGAGGATGATCACTAGGACGTTGAATCCACCATTAACCTAAGGGATATTCTAATCACAGCTAAGATAATTACCAAAGTGCTAATTGTATGATTAAAGTACAACTAGTCTAAGGGCTTAACAACATTGGGCATGAGCTGCACATGATGAAGACTATCTCAGCATTCCAAACACAACATGAATGTCATAATTTGATCTGACTCCTTACTGGTTCATAGCTTCATCTAATCCTAGCATTTGAGGTTCAGAACATGATAGACATGAAGATAAACATACATTAACAGTTGACAGTGAAACAAAACATGAATTTAAACACAATAACATAACATGGGAAGCACATAACAGTGGATAAACTTAGAACAATTGAGGAACTAAACATTAACATCACATATTATTAAACATAAAACATCACAATGAACATAAATGGAACAACACAAAAATTGGAGAGACTGGCTAATCCAGTTCTCCCAAAATCAAACCAAATGACACTGGCTATTCCAGCATCTAGATAAACATGAACAGGAGCTTGATATAAAATGTAACAATCACACACTCAAATTAAATACATGTTGGAGTTCAGAACAGCTAAGATTAACAATGCATTTTAATTGAGAATCATGGAATTGAAAAGATTGAAACCCTCAAAGCTACAGTTCATAACAAAACTAAAATATTCTACTGATGCTCTGGTTAATCCAGGCATAAGCCTTTACATCACACCCACAGTCATATTTATACCCAATTACAAGTTAGGGTTCTTCCCAAAAAATCCCTAAAATCAAACAGAAATTAGGTAAATTATTTCTACCTAATTTGACAGTACAAATCAGACCCATATCTTCTATAATGCCCCTCCATGCTTCTCCCTAACAGTAATTAGAGTTTACTCGAAAATCCCCAAATTAACTGAAATTAGGGTTTGGATTTTTCTTACCTTGATGTGACAAATCTCCTCAATTAGCATCGACCCATGTCTTCTCTGCTTCTCCTGGTGCCTTTCCCATACCTTGATTTCTTTTCTAGCTTCACCTAATTTCTCTGCCATGTCCATCAATTCTTTTTCCCTAATTTTCAAAACCCTAGACTAGGGGAAATCAGTGAATAGGAAATGATGGGCACATTAGAGGGATTTGGGAGTGATGATGATGGTGTTTGTTGGCAGTTGGTGGAAGTGGTGGTTGTGGAAGTGGAGTTGGTGGTGATGATGGCGGACATGGTTGTGGTACGGGTTCTGCAGACGGGGGAAGGAAGAAGAGATGGAGAAGAAAGAAGAAGTCGATAGAGTTAGGGTTAGGGGGAGTTTGGCTAGGGGTATAGGGTGTTCGATACTTGGGTGTTAGGCGGGTTCAGCGAGGTTTGATGATCTGCGACAAGGAGCGATGGATGGGAAGATGGTAGGTGGATCCAACGGCGATACGGAGGTAAGCGTGGAGAGACCGTCGGATGAAGGGATGTAGCAAAACGGACGACCCAAGATGGAGATGGGCGTTGCGATGTAAAGCGAGGGCTTCGGAGTTTGATGTGCGATGATGGAGAGACCGTAGGATGCTGAAATGCTTCGATCTGACGGCTGAAATCCGAGACGGGCTTGGATAGTGGAAATGTGTTTGAGTAAGGGTTTTGGGCCTTGGGTATGCCAAGCCCATATCTTCTTTAAGGACAATTCTTCTTCTTCAAGACCATTCCTAGCCTCTTGGTTTTGTGCACAACGTTCTTCGCGGCTTCCTTGCGTAACTCCTCCCGGCTTTTCACTACTTTTCTGCTCTATTCCGCTCCGCAACTCATCTAGTCTTTATTTACAACCTAGAAATACAAAATTAATTAATAAAAATATTTATTCTTGAAAACAATGAAAATACAGAATATGGGATAAAATGTAGAATTAATACACAAAAGATGAGTTAAATGCCAAGAAAAATATATAGAAATATGCACTTTTTAGCACTCATCACTTCTAAGGAAGTAAGTTCATAAACTTGTTTGTGGACCGAAAAGGAAATTGCCAGGAGTTATTGGTTTTGTTATTCATCGCATATCTTATGAACAACCAATATGTGTGATAGAGTATAACCGCTCACAACTTGTTGTGTTCTTGTTAGAACTATTCACAAAGTCCTGACTTTTGTATTGGTATAACTTTTATTAGTAAAATTAATCTTAAGTAATCACATGTGGTATGATCGGATTATGTCTGCCTTGGGGAAAGGGAACCGATCCTAGTAAGGGAAAGGGAACCGATCCTTGTAAGGGAAAGGGAACCGATCCTAGTAAGGGAAAGGGAACCGATCCTTCTAAGGGGTGCAACAAGGTTTATAGCAGAAAGGGGAACCGATCCTATGGACATGTGCAACACATATAAGTTATATACCATATATATGTGGGAACCGATCCTAGTACCTAGTCAACCGAATCTTTGGGAAGCCAGTGTGACTATGCGTAGTACTCACATGGAGGTAGAACCGTAAACCCATGATTGTGATTGAATGTTGGTTTGATCAATCACATAGTTCTTGAAAGTCAGATGAACCAATTCTAAACTTGTTTGGAAGTGTGGAAAATCGGTTTCAAGGTTGTAAGTGTGAAAGAGAACTTACAAAGTGAAGATGTCGACAAACTTTGAACACGTGCTGTGAATGTTTATTTCTATAATTGCTCAAAGATATTCCTTAACGGCTAAGGGAAAAGAATCCCAGGATCGAAACATAAGTAAGTTAAGAATCTTTTAATTAAGGTTACTAATTTCACTTTGTAGGGAAATTACAGAATTAGTAATGTGCATTTACTAATTAGATTTTTCGAGAGATTTCGATTGTTATTTTTGGACAGAGCATTTCCAGGAATTATGGAAACCGAATCTGTGCTTTTATGAATATCTTGAGAATATTTTAGGTTTTGGAAATTCCTTGGTGTTCAAACTTCCTTGTCTATAAATACACGAAGTTTGCCTTTCTAGCAAACTAATCCTTCGTAACAACAGACTTCCTCTTTTGTCTTTGTTACTGGTGTAGCCGCCTATCGGAGAGGAGAGTAATCTAATTAGGTGAAATCTCTTACGGCCGCTCATTTTAAAGTCTTCTTTGGGATTGAGAAGCTCTAGCGTGACCCGTTGGTGGGAAACTAGATAATTGCGGTTTATCTTTGTTTTTGATTGATTTGATTGACTAACGATGGTTGAAATCTGATTGCACCTAGTTTGTTTATTCTTGAGAATCTTCTCTTCTGATATAAGATTCACTCAAACTAGTTCAGAGTTTTGACAGGAATCTTTAGGCTGTTGTTAGTTCTAAAGACGATCTTGTGATAATCCATTGTTAACAGACTCCGTTGTATGCGTGATTGATCACAAGAGATTCAAGTGATTGTGTGCAGGTTTTTATTGAAGATTTAAGAAGATTTGAAGACAAAGAAGATATTGAAGATCTGACTTGGGTTTTATAATCTTTGGTGTGCACAATACTTGTTTGGGTAAAAGAGGATCCAATTAATAATCGGTTTATCCTTCTGGTAGATTGGATTGATTAATTGAGTACATCGGCATCAACACAGTTCTTAGATTAAAGGTGTTGTTGGCTTAATCTTAATCGATTACCTTTGGGTAATTGAACATAAGATAGATCTAGACCTGACGAAGGAGTTTATGTTAAGATAAACGGAAGAGCCTTTGTCCGAATCATATCACTTGGTTGAATAGAGTTGATACCAAACAAATTTCTTGTTCCTTTGCTGTTTGGAATACGAACCAAAGGGATTGTTCCAAGTACGTGACTTATTCATAAGTTGGAGGCGTGGGAATACAAACGAAACTAGGTTAACTATAGGGTTAGTTACTTGGTTTCAACTATACGAAGTTAAGTGTAATTTTGTGTAGCGGCTTAATCCTGAGAGTATTCAATTCTGGACTAGGTCCTGCGGGTTTTCTGCATTTGTGGTTTTCTCGTTAACAAAATATTGTTGTGTCATTTACTTTTAGTTTCCGCATTATAATTGTTTTATTATAATTAAAGTAAATTACACAAACGTTAATTCTTATTTACTTGATAAGCAATCCTATTGTGTTTGGTTAAGTCCGAACCTTTATATCAAGTAAACATACTTCGTTGTTGTATTCTCTCGATCTCGTATCCATAGACGATCACACGAAGTGTGAACCGATTAGTTGTATTATCTCGACTTAGTCCATAGACAATCACTTTCGGAGATAGGACTTATAGGTAGGAAAAGTTTTAGCTTGAGGTATATTTGGGTACCCTCGCCTTTTCAATTGGTATCAGAGCAGGCAAACACGAAAAGATCTAACAATCTGTGTTTGGTGCGATCCAACCTATAAGAATTGAATCTATGACCGATTCAGTTAATGTTATGAAAGAGTTTGAATGCTCAAAATTTGAAGATGTTAATACTTCGTTGACTCATGATCCAGGAGTGACGAAAACATCTATGTCTTTTTCTGAGGAAAAAGAAGATGCTGATAAAGAGTTGGTAAAACTCCTAAAGCCAATACAATCTCTGTCTACTAAAGTGTTTATTTTAAAGACAGAGTCGAATCTTCTTAAGCAGGAGATCAGAGAAAAAGACATTCAACTGAACTGTCTAGCCAAAGAGAAAATTGATCTCGCTGTCAAACTAGAAGCTCTTGGTAAATCTCTTACAGATAAAGATACACATCCTATGATTCTGACTAATGATGCTGTTGTGATTTCTTATGATGAAGAAACTAAAAGTCCTTTCTCGACTTTTACAGATTGTGACAAAACCGAGTTAATCACATCTGAAACAGATCAAGATGATGGTAGTTTGCCTAACTACATTAAGTTAGAAGAGGATGAGAAACCATCTTCTAGATCTATTGATGATCAAACGAAATCTTGTCCAAAGGAAAATTTGAACCGATTCCGTGTTGACTCTAAGGAATACAATTTTCAGTCACTTGACAGGAAACTTATACTTCTTCAACATACGGTTGTAAAATTTTTGAAAGAAGTTTCTTGTCTTAAAAAACTGAAAGATTATTCCTCAGTAGAAAGACAGATTATACTACATCCCAATAAGATCAACTCAAAGGAGTCAGAGGAAAGAGTAGATAATCGCTTCTGGAAAAAGGTTCCTCCGCACCCATATCGAAACGGTTCTGGTTTTGATGATGAACGACTTCAGAAGGAAGGGAAAAGAGCGAATCTCTTCCAAAAGAAACAATCAGGAATTTCCGATAGTTGTTTCAGATGATCATACTAATGTGAATAATAAGGAAGTCCTTAGAATGAGAAAATATTATGAAAATCTCATTGAAAGAATTAAGAGAGATCTAGCTATCTCCGAGAATTCTCACATTAGTACTTTTTCTCCACATGATCATATCTCTAGAGTTAGAAAAGATCATCGTCTTGGGAGAAAATATCTTGGGAAGAAATTCCCTAAAAGAAACATGAACTATGTTTATGATATTCACGGTAAGCTGGAAAAAGCTTACTCCGATACAACTTAGTTGTATCATATGTTGTGATTTATCATCTTTTCGTGCTCATAATCTTTGATGGGAAAGGCACAATAAAACAGGAGCACAATTGGTTGTGTAGTTGATTATCAGAAATTTTTTTGTGAAAGTATATGGATTGCTGCGAATCCATGGTAGTTGAAAATGTTCATGTTTAACATGATTTTCCAAAATAGGTGATTATTTGGAATTTTCGGATGTGTTTAATAAACCTTCCAACTTAGAAATCTCGGACGAAGGAAAGGTAATATATTGTCTTATATTTTCGGATTTTCCAGAGGTCTTTTGGTCCGAAAGTTGTCTCTTTTAATAGGAGAAACTTTTTCTTATCTGTATTCGAAACCCTGAAGAATCCTTTATATTCGATTATAACCGATCATGCCTCCAGTAACTCGCAGTGTCATAAAGACTAACAAGGAGGAAGCTCAAAAGGTTAAGGATTGTCAAGGAATCAATACAAAGAGAAGAAGAAAGACATTATGTATGATTATGACTCTGATAGTTCAACGAGATCACAAGATGAGTCATGTCTGTTGGCTTACAACAAACAAGATCCAACCAAAACCCATTGTATTCATTCTGATAGTATGTCTCAATATATCCAAGGTTTTGACGAACTAGAAACCAATCTTGCTATGACTATTCGACATCAAGATTGGGTAAAAGAAAGGTACGAAAGTACAAGAGGAATTCTTGCTGAGCTCAATGCGCTAATTGAAGATCTTGAAAAACAAGAAGTGGTTGCGAACAAGTCCCTTGAGACATGCTTTAAGAGTTTGAACACTGAAGAGACCTCGATGAAAAACAAGAGCACCACTAAAGATTAAGTGATGTGCTGTATTAATTAATCTAGTATAATAGACATCAGTTTTTGATTTCTTTCATTGATTGTAATGGTCTATTATGAATAAAATTATTTGATTAATAATTTTTCTTGTGATAGTTTTTGGTTTACATATCTTGTGGTTAATTGCTTTTATCTTATTGCTATGTATGTTTATGGGATGTTTGATTTCGGTTTTACTACCTTAATATTCGATCTCATATATGGTGAACCCTCATGGTTTGGGTGACTTTTTGATTTAGATGGATTAAGTTATAGTCCTAGTAGGTAGGCTTTATCAAAGGATTATGATGGGTTCTAATAGAAATAGTACTTGAAAAAGTCACAATATGTTGAATCGGTTTTGGTTTAGCATAAAAGCGTATGTGTTTCGAAGGTTTTCAACTTTTGCTTGCAATTGTTAAAACCGGTTTTCAATATTTCTCTGGTAAAGGTTGAGGTGTGTTGTTATTCTTTTGTTTATGCATAAGGATGACAACGTGGTGATATTTCGGTATCAATTCTCCCTGGACGAAGATGCTATCATATTGGAGAAGTGGATGCGAAATTTGAGGTAACAATCTTGTTAGTTAATTGTTTTCTTGTTTAAGAAAAGCCTGAGTTTATATTATATATATTTGTTGCTTTTGATTAACAAAATTTAGGTTCAATGGATATTTATTCCATGATGTGTGTGTGGATGTGTGTTTCAATTGGTCCATGTTAAGAAAAACTATTGTTATCTTGCTTTATTGTGTGGTATCAATCGTTTAGGCTTACAAAATTTTGGTACAATTGATGTGTGTGTGATCCAATTGGTTCCGGTTAAGAAAAACTATTGTTATCTTACTTTTGTATAGTTTCGATGGTTTAGGCTTACAAAATTACGGTGCAATTGTGGTGCTTTTAATGTCTATGTTGTTTCAATTGTTTCCATTGAGGTGAACAATTATGCAAGTTGATTTATGTTGGTTTATATGAATTATTTATGGCTTAATGAAATAATATGTGTATGGGATAAGTTGTTTAGTCCAATTCGATTCCGGAGAAGAAACTAAGTTAATTCTGATCTTAGTTTGTCTTATCGAAGTGAGGTTTGGGTTATTCAAGTCTAATCGAATGCCTAAACAAGGAAATGCTAGTTATCTAACCTAGTATTTGGTTTGTTTAAAACTGAAAGGTCTAAGTTTATGGATAATTAGAACCTGATGAGAAAAATGGAGTCTATCTTTATTTTGGTCTTGTCGAATTAAGAGGTTGTTTTTGAACAATCGGTTTAGCAAAGGGACTAATGTGATTAGTTGTTTTTGGTTTGCTAAACTAAATGGGAAAAATTGTTTCGGGCAATTGTTTCCTTGGTAACATATCAAAATAAGACTACTTGTAGTTTCGGTTTTGATATTGGTTATCAGAACATGATGTGTGGAACCCTCGTGCCTAACTCTACAGGTTTGCAAGTCTATTCTGAGATTTGTAAGATTCTTTTCGTGTTGTCCTTTATTTTTTCGTTTCTTTGTCATTTTTGTGACAAAAAGGGGGAGAAATATATGGAGTAAACAAGTGATATTGGCATTGATTTTATATTAATTAGTATCACTAAGGAAAAGAACATTGGTACTTGAATGCTTTATCTAACGGAAGAGTGAAAGCACAGACTAAGGGGGAGTAACACGTCATATTGATTGGTATAACAAAGACGTGCAGATTGAATATCTACCTATATTCCTAAGGGGGAGTATTAGCTTTGTTATTATAATGTCAACATCGGCATTTTCAAGGATTGAATGTAAGCAATTTTACTGTGCTGTTGAATCGGGAATCAAGCGGAGTGTAATGAATTCTTGTAATTTGTTTATCCATATGATGTAAGAGTTTTGTCACTAAAATTGACAAAAGGGGAGACTGTTAGAGCATTGCTCGGTTGAACCCACCAAGCGTTGGTATGTCAAGTTTGGTTATCATATTTTAGTGAATCAAAACTCATGTTAAGAGTCGCTTGATTATGTACTAGAGTTAAACTTCATATAGGTTAGCTTGAAAGCATTAGGATATGAGACATTACAAGTATTGCGAAGTCTTGAAGATGTGAAGAAGCAAGGAGCTACAACGACAAAAATCATCCTTCCACTTGAGGTTAGTGATATTTGACTTGAACAGTTTCATTCCCTAACATATCTTTCAAGTCGTGCATATTGAAAACATAACTGCGAAGCATATATGAACTCTAGATAGACATGGTATTAAGGAATACAATACGAGGTTTATTGCTTAACCATTAAACTTTGTAGATAAGACATCTCCATAATCATTTAAATGCTATTGTGATTATGTATAGGTATGAGGTGAGGATTTCATCCTAGGGAACAATGTTTACACGTTTTCTAAGGAAGCAAGTTCATAAACTTGTTTGTGGACCGAAAATGAAATTTCCAGGAGTTATTAGTTTTGTTATTCATTGCATATCTTATGAACAACCAATATGTGTGATAGAGTATAACCGCTCACAACTTGTTGTGTTCTTGGTAAAACTATTCACAAAGTCCTGAATTTTGTATTGGTATAACTTTTATTAGTAAAACCAATCTTAAGTAATCACACGTGGTATGATCGGATTATGTCTGCCTTGGGGAAAGGGAACCGATCCTAGTAAGGGAAAGGGAACCGATCCTTGTAAGGGAAAGGTAACCGATCCTGGTAAGGGAAAGAGAACCTATCCTTGTAAGGGGTGCAGTACATCAAGGGGAACCGATCCTTTTATGGGGTGCATCAAGGTTTATAGAAGAAAGGGGAACCGATCCTGTGGAAATGTGCAACACATATAAGTTAGATACCATATATATGTGGGGAACCGATCCTAGTACCTAGTCAACCGAATCTTCGGGAAGCTAGTGTGACTATGCGTAGTACTCACATGGAGGTAAAACCGAAACTTGTTTTGGTAGAACCGTAAACCCATGATTGTGATTGAATGTTGGTTTGATCAATCACATAGTTCTTGATAGTCAGATGAACCAATTCTAAACTTGTTTGGAAGTGTGGAAAATCGGTTTTAAGGTTGTAAGTGTGAAATAGAACTTACAAAGTAAAGATGTCGACAAACTTTGAACACGTGCCGTGAATGTTTATTTCTATAATTGTTCAAAGATATTCCTTAACGGCTAAGGGAAGAGAATTCTAGGATCGAAACATAAGTAAGTTAAAGAATCTTTTAATTAAGGTTATTAATTTCAATTTGTAGGGAAATTACAGAATTAGTAATGTGCATGTACTAATTAGATTTTCCGAGAGGTTTCGATTGTTATTTTTGGACAGAGCATTTACAGGAATTATGGAAACCGAATCAGTGCTTTTATGACTTGAGAATATTTTTCAATTTTGGAAATTCCTTGGTGTCCAAACTTCCTTGTCTACAAATACACGAAGTTTGCCTTTCTAGCAAACTAATCCTTCGCAACAACAGACTTCTTCTTTTGTCTTTGTTACTGGTGTAGCTGCCTATCGGAGAGGAGAGTAACCTAATTAGGTGAAATCTCTTACGGCCGATCGTTTTAAAGTCTTCTTTAGGATTGAGAATCTCTAGCACGACCCGTTGGTGGGAAACTAGATAATTGTGGTTTATCTTTGTTTTCGATTGATTTGATTGATTAACGGTGGTTGAAATCTGATTGCACCTAGTTTGTTTATTCTTGAGAATCTTCTCTTATGATATAAGATTCACTCAAACTAGTTCAGAGTTTCGACAAGGATCTTTAGACTGTTGTTAGTTCTAAAGACGATCTTATGATAATCCATTGTTAACAGACTCCGTTCTATGCGTGATTGATCACAAGAGATTCAAGTGATTGTGTGCAGGTTTTTATTGAAGATTTAAGAAGATTTGAAGACAAAGAAGATATTGAATATCTGACTTGGGTTTTGTAATCTTTGGTGTGCACAATACTTGTTTGGGTAAAAGAGAATCAAATTAATAATCGGTTTATCCTTGTGGTAGATTGGATTGATTAATTGAGTAGATCGGCATCAACACGGTTCTTCGGATTAAAGGTGTTGTTGTCTTAATCTTAATCGATTACCTTTGGGTGATTGAACATAAGATAGATCTAGACCTGACGAAGGAGTTTATGTTAAGATAAACGGAAGAGCCTTTGTCCGACTCATATCACTTGGTTGAATAGAGTTGATACCAAACAAATTTCTTGTTCCTTTATTGTTTGGAATACGAACCAAAGGGAATTTTCCAAGTACGTAACTTATTCATAAGTCGGAGGCGTGGGAATACAGACGGAACTAGGTGAACTATAGGGTTAGTTACTTGGTCTCAACTATACGAAGTTAAGTGTAATTTTGTGTAGCGGCTTAATCCTGAGAGTATTCTATTCTGGACTAGGTCCCGGGGTTTTTCTGTATTTGCGGTTTCTTCGTTAAAAAAATCTTTCCGTGTCATTTACTTTTATTTTTCGCATTATAATTGTTTTATTATAATTAAAGTAAATTACACAAACGTTAATTCCTATTTACTTGATAAGCAACCCTATTGTGTATGGTTAAGTCCGAACCTTTATATCAAGTAAACATACTTCATTGTTGTATTGTCTCGATCTCGTATCCATAGATGATCACACGAAGTGTGAACCGATTAGTTGTATTGTCTCGACTCAGTCCATAGACAATCACTTTCGGAGATAGGACTTATAGGTAGGAAAAGTTTTAGCTTGAGGTATATTTGGGTACCCTCGCCTTTTCATCTATTTTTTGAACTTCTTATATAAGACATCGACATAATCATATGAATGCTATTGTGATTATGTATGGGTATGGGTGAAGATTTCGTCCTAGGAAACAATGTCTTACATTCGTTTAAAGGAAGTACAATTCATAAACTTTTTTTTTGAATCGAAAGGGATATCGCTAGGATTATTGGTATTGTTATTCATTTCAAATCTTTGGATTACCAATATGTGTGTTTAGTATAACCGCTTATAACTTGTTTATGTATCTTGGTAAAACTATTCACAATGCCTGACTTTTGTATTGATATGACTTTTATTAGTGAAACCGATCTTAAGTAATCACCTGAGTTGGTATGATCAATATGTTGTAATTGGTATGACCAACTCTAGACATTGTAACCGATCCTAGTAAGAGGTTCAACCAATCACAAGTATGTGGAATCGATCCTTGTAAGAGGTACAACAAGTCATAGTAATTGGTAACCGGTCCTATGACTTGTGCAACCGATCACAAGTAAAATACCATAATTATGTGGTAACCGATCCTAGTACCTAGTCAACAATTTTTGGAAAGCTAGTGTGACCGATCCTAGTACCCACATGGAGGTAGAACCGAATCTTTGTGTTTTGGTAGAACCTTGAAACCCATTAATGGTGATTTGATAGGATAATCAACCACATAGTTATTGGACGTCAGATGAACCAATTCTAAACTCGTTTGGAAGTGTGGCAAATCGGTTCCAAGATTGTAAATATGAAAAAGGATTTACAAAATAAATATGTCGACATACTTTGAACATGTGCAGCAACTCTTATCTTTTACTGTTCAAAGATATTCCTTAATAACTAAAGGAGAATCCCAGATCGAAATAAATTAAGAATCTTTTAATTAAGGTTTTTAGTTTTATATGCTTTTAATTTCCAGCAATTAAATGCATATCTTTAGAATCTAAAAATTGGTAATGTGCATTTACTGATTAGAGATTTTCTACTGAGATTTCGGTTAATATTTGGACAGAGCATTTCCAGGTGTTTGTGGGTAAAAACTGTTTCTGCTGGTTTTTGTAAATTTGGATGTGCGGATGAGAAACGAGCCTAAACCTTAAGCAAATGCACTGCACGGGAGTACTTTAGATTCGAGAGATCAATCTATACAATCCTGGACCCAACCAAGAAATGGCCGTTCCAGTCTTGCTTCGGTCACAAAGTGAAGGAGAAGGGTTGGTCTTAGGGAGGGAAGCGAAGAAGGTGTTGAGACCAGAATGGTTAATTCTGAAGGGTGTGGCTATTTTATGACTTGTATCATAATTTGGAACTAGCTTGCGGAATGTAAGATATCATTTCTTTGGTGTTTTCTGGATACTGTGTTGTTATTAACCGAAAACTTGTTGTTTGGTGGAAATAGATGAAACCTATTTATACAAGTCATAATTGAACGCACCCTGGTTTCATAGGAAGTGGGCGTGACTGAGTGATGGAAGAGTGGAGCAATGTGTAACCGCCAGAAACCACGTTTCCACGTTGAAGGAAACAGGTTTGTTTTCACCCATTACTTCTTGCCACCACTAACTGCCCTGTTTCCTGACACTTTCTTATAATGGGCGTGTTGCACGCCGCACGCTGTAAACCGCCAGACCAATACCATGATAAGTATCCCCCAGTTTGTGACATGTTTGATGTCTCGAGTGTTTTCGTGGAAAACGTGTGACAAGTCAAAGTCAAGAGACTTTCCGCAGGAAAATAGCATGTGCTATTTGGCTTGTCTTGGATGGTCGCCTAAAACTTTCCACAGGCTCGTCAATTCCGTGGAGAATTTGGACGGCTAAGATTGCATCTTATGAGAAAAGGTGGCCAATGATTATGACCACAACTTGTTGGCGCCTGCCAATAGCACAGTGGCGCTATTGATACATGCCAATGGCGTAGTGGCACTTTTAGCGCATGCCAGTGGCAAGGTTGGCATGGTCAGCGCATGCCAATAGCACGATGGTGCAAGTGGCGCCTGGCTTAGCCATGGCCGCCAGATTTGGCACATTGGTGTTAGACTCAAATGTGGTGTGGAAACATCAGTTCCAATAGACACCTCAATCCCAATGTTCTGTGGAATATCGTTTGGCTTGGTTGGCGTAGCAACTTTGCCTAAATTAGGGTTTGGCATGCCGAAACCCTAATTAGCGCATACGACATGCGGCATGTGATGTAGTTTTGAAAGTGATAAGTAGAAGTTCGTTCAAAGACTTGTAAAGATTTGATTTCAGACTTAATTTTGGTTTCACTTAATGTTACGAGAGTCTGGGACTCAGGATTCCACCAATAAATCCATTCATGCGATTCATATAGTTATTCTAGACAATTATAGCTCAAATAGAATATTTACTCTGTTTCTTTGCCAAGGTAGATTTTTGAAAAGCAACGACTGTAAATCTAAAGCATGGGATATCAAAAGACTTAACCTAAGTATAACCCATCAATTGAAATCACAACCGTTCAATAAAAACCATAAAACAATTAATAATCCTTGCAAAAAGTCATGAAAGAATTAAATATAATTACCCATGTATGATATTAGGATTCCTCCGTCATCCCAGTGTTGGGTTTAGCTCCTCATACTCAAAACACTCTCAAAATAATAATTCATAGATCAAAAGGTGTTTTTATTGAAGAAATATGAGAAAAGGAATAAAAGAAGCTCAACTGCAACGTTTATAGGTGTTACAAATTTAGTGTTACAGAGATAATAAGACTGTTGGTTTACGACTGTTTCTTATGTCGTTGATATGCTACAGTTTTATGCGACTGACCTAAACAGGTATTTGTTCTTCGGCTTCTTCTTCCTTGCACCAGTAGAGAATCTTCTCTGCAACTTCTTCTTCTCGGCTCTGTTAACCTCCCTAACTTCCCTCAACTCTCGACTCCTTCTCCTGGAACTCATACAACTCATATATATACACATAAACCACGATATTTCGAGAAATATTTCAATTATCTTTCCGTATTCTTCTCTGCAAGTCACGGCCTCTTCTCCCTTCCTTTTTTATCTTTACACGACTTCTGTTTTGTTGAAACTTCCTAAAGTAGATAAGAGTCGAAACATATGGTAATATTTCTTCTCCATCTTCCGACGTAACTGCCAAATATAATCCACCATATCCCGGGAAACCTTCACCTCACCTTTTAATCGTGCAAGACATCAAACCTTCCATTCTTTACGTTTCCAAACAACTACCTTTCCTGTTTCGATGTACTGGATCATTCCCAGTCCGTATCCAAATAGAAAGTCCACTAAATTCTCGTCCAAACCTCTTCCCAAATCTTCCAGCGAAGCTCCGAGTATATTTCCGACACTGTCTTGCTTCAAATCGATTATCTATCCCAGCTTCACCGAATCCATTAACTATACCTTTCCTGTTAAGCCAAAACAGGCCCATACAAGAAGTTTTTGCGATTGAATCTCTCTATAACCTCTCCAAAAATCAAACCCTAAAACTGAACTTCGCTGCAACAAGTTTCCCGCCAAAAAGGAAAAATTCAAATGTAGAAGATGACTCCCCTTATCCTGCTGCTGGGTGCCTTTAACACTTAGGGTGTCCTGGGGTGTAAATATCAAGTGGGTGCCCCTTAGTAATTGAGGTTCCCCTTATCCAAATGAGGTGTGTCTTTAGTGATTTTCTCCCACGAGCGCAAATACCACTTTTTGAGCCAATTTTGCCGCAAAAGCTTATTTCTCCAAAAACACCTACAAAAACTTAAAATAATCAAATAAGTACAAAATCGAGCATTAACAATACACATAATTGAGAACAAAATAGACACATAAATGCGTCTATCAAATACCCCCAAACTTATTATTTGCTAGTCCTCGAGCAAATCAAATCTAAAATAAAATAAAATCCTAACTCACTGTCGCAGGCATCGTCGGTTGGATTTAGCATATGCAACAAGCCTTTAAACCCCTAGGTGGCCCTAGTGGCGGAGTGTTGTCTCTGGAGGGTTTACCAGAGGTATACCCACAAAACCTTTATACTCCAGACCCTAGCTATCTACACAGAACCTTGGAAGGCACTAAAGAATCTCCTTGGTTGGCATACTTATTGACTACAGGAGGAAGTACCCTAATGCGAAATTCCAATTGTTGTACACGAGTTTGCACTCTAGCATACTAAAATTCATATATAAGTGACATAGCTCTACTCAGATAGTCGATCTATGGACATCAATATCCGGAGTCAAAACTAATTACATGGATAGATCAAGAAGATGGATATAGAGAAAAACATAGATGGTTTTGATGTTTACTAGGTGAACGGTGTTTCTCATATCTGTCTGAAGGCCTCCGCCAAAATGAACCTATCCTAATGGACTGAGATACTAGTCTGACTAATATTAACACACTGGCATATACAAGGGTACCAGTGGTCGATAATCCTAACTCTAGGTCAACACAACTGGCATATACAAGGGTTCCAGTGGTCGACTTTATTTAATTTATTCCAGTTGGTCTGATGGTCTGGTCTCAATTTTTTTTTTTTGTATCTCAATCACTCTAATTCACCCTAGCATTGGTAACAACTTGAATCGTGAGCCCCACCTAATCACTTAGCGAAACATAGTTTAAAAACAAAACAAAATAAAAACAGAAGTGAAAAGGACTCAACGAGATATGGTGAAACTATCATGTTATTTCTAACACCTGAGCTCTGTGCTTTTATGAATAGACTCTTTAGATGTTGCCGTCTAGTCAGATTGGTTCCTCAACTCCTACAACCAAAATGCTTCCATCCACTTAAATTGGTTAGTGCCATCCTTAATAGGCATAAATTTCTAGGCTCTGGAGTTTGTTTATTGCAACTAAAAAGTTTTTCCCATACCCCCAAACTTAAATATAACATTGTCCTCAATGTTCCAAAGATGAAATTAAAAGCATGAACAAGGAGAAACTGTTACCATTTGAAGCAAAAGAGATAAGGAAAGATATTACCGTGTCGCATGAATATTGGGTTACCTCCCAAGAGGTGCTAAGTTTAATGTCTTAAGCCAGACTAAGAAAGGATTAGTCACCTTATAAAATCATAAAGTAATAGCCGAAATATCTAGAGCTATCACAAGTAAAAGGAATCTGCAACCTGTCAAGAAAATAAACAAATAAAGCACACCCTTGTCTAGTTTCCTGTTTAAGACAACTACATCTAGCTGTGGTTCAAGTTCAGGTTCTATAACTGGGTCCAAATAAAATATTTTCATGGGTTGCATTTCCTCATAGGTTAGATCCAAATGTTCAGGTTCTAGAGTCTGGAAAAACTCAAATAAAAACTTAGAAACACATAATAATAACCTGAATAATTGAGGATCCTCTAAGTCAATCAGATTTGACTTACAAAGCTGACCACAATGAGAGTGGTGATCTTCCTTAAACAAGTATGTCGACCCTAATCTCCTAAAGTAATTAGGTTTAGTCTCAAAACTTAATATTCGACACATTTGAAAGTCAAACATTCCCACATTTGGAAGAAAAATATTTGGTGGGAAAACAAAGTCAATCTGGGTATCATAGCCTGGGTAAACCACATCAACCAGAGGATGGGTTTCTAATAACTGAAATTTCTTGTGGACATCACTAGATTCAGGAAAACGTGTATGAAGATAATCTTGTAAAATGGTTGAAGCACATATGTCAAGTCCCAAGTGAGGGACCTTTCTAAGAGTTAAATCACATGGAGAATGATAATCACCCCCAAACTTAGAGTTTTCAGTGTCTCTAGAAAGACTAGTCACAACTTCCCTAATTTCAAGGTCATCCAATTCATGAAAATGGTCAATTGATTCTTCTAAGTCAGGTACATCCTCACTCATATCGACGAGTTCATTTTCTTTTTCTAAGTCTATTGTTTCTAAATCGCTAGACTCAAAATATACTCGTTCCTCTAAACCATTATTAGCTTCGTAATCAAAAGGAAATACTACATCGTATAAAACGGGGGTATCTCTAGTCAAATCCTCGTCCTTTTGAATAGGTGAATAATTATTAAAATTATTTGGATTTGAACTAGAAATAATATTATTATTAAGCTCAATTGGAGTAGCAAATTCCTGATCACTATGCATATTTATTTCAAATTCTTCATCAACACTATCCTCATCATAATCATTATAATAACATGAAAATGGTTGAACCTCATCTAAACACGTAGTGTAACCAATTTTATCCTCGTCATCCTGTTTATGCAAATAACTATCCTCATTTTCAAGGGTATTATTGGAGACACTGTTTTGAAAATTAAGATTATTTCGAGAAATTCTTTCGTTCGTCTCAGCTATCAGCTTGAGGGATTCCTCTATAGAAAGTTTTCTTTCGTCATAAACTAAGTTATTCATCTCAGCTATCCTACGTGTCGACTCTTCTAATTTCCTGAGAGACTCTTCTAAAGGAGAAATATAAGAAATTTGCTCATATGACCGGTGCGTATGTGGATAGTAATTGGGCTCACCATGGTATGGACCATAATCTTCAAAAGGCTGATGTTCCCAACCACTATTCACACTATGGTCAAAGTAGTAACGTCCATTTTGAAACTCAGTCAGATATTCGTTGTATTGGCTATTGTAATACCAGTTCGACATTCTACTGCAGGGGTGTGAGTTGTCACACAAAATAAAACCCACTGACAGGGGATTCGTGGGTGGATAGAGTCTTACCTCCCGTACCAGACGAGCGCTGAACCGTTGAAGTCGAATCAGGCCACCGACTCCAATGTCAGTGTACGAACCCGAGAGGCCGAGACAGTATCGTAACTGTCGTACTTCCCTGCAAATAGTTTATATTTAATTTTTAACCCTTCCTTAGGGTTTCAAAACAATAATAATGTCCAGTCCAAAAACAAAGTCCAAAAATAGAAATGTCCAAAAAGGAAAAGAAAAATTACAAAAATAAAATCCTATTTACAGTTTCTAAAAATAAACAAAATAACTATATACAAAATCTTCTTCTTCACTCCTTTCGCATTCCTCTTTTCTTTCCTTCTTTGGCGATGCTTTCCTTTTATAGCAATTTTTCTTTCCTTGTAGCTTCGCTCCAAATCTGAAAAGAATCGAAAAATACCAAAACGCGTAAAAAAGAACAAAAAATAATAAAAATAAAAATAAACCTAAAACAAATCTTAATACAAATCCGCGTCGGCGGCGCAAAAAAATTGATGTAGTTTTGAAAGTGATAAGTAGAAGTTCGTTCAAATACTTGTAAAGATTTGATTTCAGACTTAATTTTGGTTTCACTAAAATTTGCGAGACACTGGGACTCAGGATTCCACCAATAAATCCATTCATGCGATTCATATAGTTATTCTAGACAATTATAACTCAAATAGAATATTGACTCTGTTTCTTTGCCAAGGTAGATTTTTGAAAAGCAACGAATGTAAATCTAAAGCATGGGATATCAAAAGACTTAACCTAAGTATAACCCATCAACTGAAATCACAACCGTTCAATAAAAACCATAAAACAATTAATAATCCTTGCAAAAAGTCATGAAAGAATTAAATATAATTACCCATGTATGATATTAGGCTTCCTCCGTCATCCCAGTGTTGGGTTTAGCTCCTCATGCTCAAAACACTCTCAAAATAATAATTCATAGATCAAAAGGTGTTTTTATTCAAGAAATATGAGAAAAGGAATAAAAGAAGCTCAACTGCAATGTTTATAGGTGTTACAGATTTAGTGTTACATAGATAATAAGACTGCTGGTTTACGACTGTTTCTTATGTCGTTGATATGCTACAGCTTATGTCAAACCCTAAAACTGAACTTCGCTGCAACAAGTTTCCTTCCAAAAAGCAAAAATTCAAATGTAGAAGATGACGCCCCTTATCCTGCTGCTGGGTGCCTTTAACACTTAGGATGTCCCGGGGTGTAAATATCAAGTGGGTGCCCCTTAGTAATTGAGGTGCCCCTTATCCAAATGAGGGGTGTCTTTAGTGATTTTCTCCCACGAGCGCAAATACCACTTTTTGAGCCAATTTTGCCGCAAAAGCTTATTTCTCCAAAAACACCTACAAAAACATAAAATAATCAAATAAGTACAAAATCGAGCACTAACAATACACATAATTGAGAACAAAATAGACACATAAATGCGTCTATCAACATGTGACCATGGCACACGAGTGTTTTGTGCAAAGGATGCCAGATCCACGCCAAAGGAACCATAACCAGGCCATCACGTGGAAACAACCACATGAGCAAGTATTGCCACGAGTGGCTATGGTGTGGCGCCTTTATTAGGGTTTCCTAAGTCCGCACGGCTCGTGGCATATTGTGGGGCCCGAAGTGGCATAGTTTGTGCCACAACTGGAAATTAGGGTTTCATCAAACGCCACTAAAGCAAGATCGTTCTTATGGATAGAATAATCACGTTGAAGTACGTTATGGCGTTGGCCACGAACGGAAAGTGGGTTGGCACGTAGGCGCGCTATTCATGGCGCGTTGGCGCGTTTGGCGTGCTACTTCGGCAAGGTAGCACGTTTGGCATGCGGCTTGGCATGCTTGTTTGTCATGCGGCTTGGCATACTCGGCATACTGTTAGCAAGCCTATGTCGCGGTCTTTGTGAAGCTAACTTGGCATGGTGACCACTTGAAGCAATTCCACCTCTTTAATATTGTGGCAGGTTTAGAGCAACCTGATTGGTCAATAAAAAGAGATGGCCAGCCAAGCACGTGCGTGTCCATACTTCTGGTGCGTGGCCATACTTCATGTTGAGAAATTCCCGCGACTCGTAGAGCTCAGACAGCGATGATGTTAAAATCAGAAATAACTTGGTTGAGGAAGTGAAGGAATCCCATGATGGCAGTCCCCATGTATAATTATCCTGAGTTTATTTTCTCGTGGAAGATGTGCTTCTACTGCATTCACTGGTAAGGTGATGACTGCGTTTAAACTTCTAAACCTGAAGGAGGCTTCAGTCCTCGAGTGTAGCCTACTTTAATTGCATCGCCTTGAATCCACGCCTATGGGATTTGATACAAGATTATTGTACTCTCGACGGGATTCTTGGAACATCACATGGACGAAACATTCTGGATAACGAAGAGGTAGAACTGAGAGAGTTATGTCGTTAATCATGGCTCCCTCTGTCTCTTCAAGAAAAATGTTTCAGTAGCGTCTCTGGATTTATCTCATGATTGATTCATTGTTATCGGGGATGGAATGCGATGAGCAGTCCCCAGTCGCACTTCTCTTTGGTTACTGAAGTTGTTTTCTCTGAGTAGGCCTGGGATCTGTCGTGGGCCTCGTAAAGTGTTGGATGCGCCTTTTAGACAGAGAGGTGATGATATCCTTACGCTACACATTTGAAGAGGAGATGACCTTGTCGTGGCTATGAATTTTTGGTTGACCTTGTATTATGAGCTTTGACAGTGAAGGGATTCCGTATACAGCCTCAGTCTCCAAGTGTGGTTTACATGTTTCTATCTTGTATGGTCGGTGAGTTTACCATGATAAAGACACCATCTTTCATCCGTACCAGTGACTCTATTACTTCTTCCATATGAAACTAAAATATGGAGAAGTATGGATTACCTTTGTAGTGGTTGTTGCTATGGTAAATCTCTGGCTGGTATCATCAAACGAGCAACAACAGTTCTTGGCAGCAGATGTGATCAGAAGAGACTACATTGTCGTGGGAACCAAAATAGGTTGGCTGGAATTACATGGCCGTCCATGTAAGCAAAGGGATTGGCTGGATGCGTAAGCGAGTAAACTTTCCATGACCACGGGTTTTGGAGAGATGGATCAAAAAGTGGCCACAACTACGAACCTTAGCTGGTTGTGATCACGATCCTTGACAGGGAGGAGTGGAAACTTCTGGATAGAACGCTGAAGCGGAGCGGCTTCTGGAGCGAAACATTGAAGCGGAGCGGCTTCTGGAGCGAAACGTTGATGCGGACCCTGGAGCGAAACGTTGAAGCGGGGTGGATTCCGGAGCGAAACGTTGAAGCGCCCCCTGAAGCGAAACGTTGAGGCGGAGCGACTTCTGGGGCGAAACGTTGAAGAGGATCTTTCTGAGTTGTGTCCATGTCCGTATGAGTTTTGGAAAGAACTTCCTGTCTCTCCATCAAATCGATAATGGTAATGGGAAAGGTTGGTTTCCTTTGGCTCCTCTAGTCTCGCATCCTGACGAAGAAGTGGCGGAAGCCCTGGTGATGATTGGAGGCGTCATGCTCGAAGAAATATTAGGAGTAGCGGCGGCTCTGGCTCTGATAATAATAGGCGTCACGTCATAGGGGATGCTTCCGGTGCTGATGGTGTTGGTGGTAGAGGATGTAACGCCATGGTACGCGTTGACTGCGCTTGCGGATGGTACATTGGTGTTGGCCATTCCTTTTTTGCTCTCTTCCGATACGGCCACATACTCTATTCGCTTAGGGGTCTCTCCACAAAACTGAATTTTCAGGTTGCAAATCAGAGTTTATTGTGTGACACAATCCTGGACGCGAGAAGTCCCCAGTCATCCTTTATTGTCTTTATAACATCTCTATGTCGATCTGCGGCAAGGCGGAGAACCTCCAGTCCCCAGGCGTAATTCCCCTAAATCAATCTTTTCCTAGACAATACGCTTCAGAGCGTTGCATTCGTTGGTAGGATGATGAATAAACCTGTGATAGTGGCAATACTTGGTATTTTCCATTTGTTCCTCAGTTGGTAGGCGCCTAACATGAGGCAGTTTGATGGCATCGTCTTGAATCCATACTTCTAGGAGTTCAATTACTTCCTCGATCGGGAACGTGAAGTTTGGAGAAGCATCTCCAGTTTCTTGTTGTTGCGCAGGAATCTTAGCCGCGACCTTCCTGGGTGAAGCTGTCTGACGCGCTGGTGTCACATGTTTGGGTTGTTGTTCTATTGCCGTAGCTTTTCTCTTTCTTCCTTCATTAGCGATTGACTGGAGGTTGGATATTTTATTGGAAGGACGCCTGCTTTCCTGAATGTCTTTACGAGCTTCTTCATTCTGGAACGGTTCGCGACTGAGTAAAGCAGTATCGGATCTCTTAGAAGCTTCTGATGCAATATGGGAATTGATGTTTTCCAAGAAGGACGCACATAATGAAATCACCTTTTCATTGGGGGGAATCTGATGAGAACGTGATAAATCCCACGAGTCTTCTTTCTGATTTTGAGGAAACATCTCTTGATCTCTATGAGCAGACAAGTTAGGTTGGTGGATACCTTTCCATTCAGAATGACCATAGGCTTCATTCCCCTCACTAGGAGTAGGAATATGAATCTTGGAAGAAAGACTACTACCATCATCATTGATCCAAAATGAATTCTTGATGGCGTTTCCTCCAGAATGAACACGTGTTGGTTCCTTTAATAGTTGATCCGTGAGCGCTTTCAAAAGCGTAAATACTCCGTCCTGCGTCTTGACAATGGTAGACTGATTCCCGACAATGTCATTCAGGATTTTCGTCAAATCGTGAATAGTTGTTAAATATCGAGACTCCATGGCCTCGACAAGGGTTTTGAATGAAAGAACGGATTCAGGGATAACATGTGAAGTATTTTTAGTGCTATGAGAAGTAAAATTGGGATTGAGGGTTTCTGAAACATTCCTAAGATCAACCATCTTGAAAAGTTTAGGAAATTGAAAATGGAATAGGGAAAATAATTTTTGCAACCGAGAGATTAATCTCCCACTGTGGTCGCCAATTGTTTGTGGGTAAAAACTGTTTCTGTTGGTTTTGGTAAATTTGGGTGTGAGGATGAGATCCGAGCCTAAACCTTAAACAAATGCACTGCACGGGAGTACTTTAGATTCGAGAGATCAATCTATATAATTCTGGCCTAAACCAAGAAATGGTCGTTCCAGTCTTGCTTCGGTCACAAAGTGAAGGAGGAGGGTTGGTCTTAGGGAGGAAAGTGAAGAAGGTGTTGAGACCAGAATGGTTAATTCTGAAGTTGTGGCCATTTTATGACCTGTATCAGAATTTGAAACTGGCTTGCGGAATGTACGCTATCAGTTCTTTGGTGTTTTCTGGATATTGTGTTGTTGTTAACCAAAAACTTGTTGTTTGGTGGAAATAGGTGAAACCTATTTATACAAGTCATAATTGAACGCACCCTGGTTTCATAGGAAGTGGGAGTGACTGAGTGATGTAAAAGTGGAGCAATGTGTAACCGCCAGAAACCACGTTTCCACGATGAAGGAAACAGGTTTGTTTTCACCCATTACTTCTTGCCACCACTAATTGCCCTGTTTCTTGACACTTTCTTATAATGGGCGTGTTGCACGCCGCACGCTGTAAACCGCCAGACCAATACCATGATAAGTATCCCCCAGTTTGTGACATGTTTGATGTCTCGAGTTTTTTTGTGGAAAACGTGTAGTAGTCTGCTACGTGTGGCAAGTCAAAGTCAAGAGATTTGCCACAGGAAAATAGCATGTGGTGTTATTTGACTTGTCTTGGTTGGTCGCCTAAAAGTTGCCACAGGCCCGTCAATTCCATGGCGAATTTGTACGGCTAAGATTGCATCTTTTTAGAAAGGGTGGCCATTGATTATGGCCACAGCCTGTTGGCTCCTGTCAATAGCACAGTGGCACCATTGATACATGCCAATAGAGTAGTGGCAGCCAGTGGCATGGTGGCATGGTTGGCATGGTCAGCGCATGCCAATGGCACGATGGTGCAAGTGGCGCCTGGCGTAGCCATGGTCGTAAGATTGCACATTGGTGTTAGACTCAAATGTGGTGTGGCAACATCAGTTCAGTAGACACATCAATCCCAATGCTTTGTGGACCATCGTTTGGATCGGTTGGCGTAGAAACTTTGCCTAAATTATGGTTTGGCATGCCGAAACCCTAATTAGCGCATACAACATGCGGCATGTGACCATGGCACAACGGCGTTTTGTGCAAACGATGCCAGAGCCACGCCAAAGGAACCATATCCAGGCCATCACGTGGAAACGACCACATGAGAAAGTAATGCCACGAGTGGCTATGGTGTGGCGCCTTTATTAGGGTTTTCTAAGTCCACACGGCTCGTGACATGTTGTGGGGCCCGAAGTGGCATAGTTTGTGCCATGACTGTAAATTAGGGTTTCATCCATCGCCACTAAAGCAAGATCGTGCTTATGGCTAGAATAACCACGTTGAAGTCCGTTATGGCATTGGCCAAGAACAGAAAGTGGGTTGGCACGTAGGTGTGCTATTCATGGCGCGTTGGCGCGTTTGGCGTGCTACTGCGGCAAGGCAGCACGTTTGGCATGCGTCTTGGCATGCTCGACATGCAGTTAGCAAGTTTATAGCGTGGTCTTTGTGAAGCCTACTTGGCATGGTGACCACTTGACGCAATTCCACCTCTTTTAATATTATGGCAGGTTTAGAGCAACCTTATTGGTCAATAAAAAGATAGGCCCGTCCAAGCACGGGCGTGGCCACACTTCTGGTGCGTGTGGCTGATTTAACGTGACCTGATTGGTCGATGGGAAATAGGTCCGACAAGTATGGGCCCAGCCACAACTCATGGGAGTGTGGCAGGTTTAAAGCGACCTGATTGGTCGACAGGGAATAAGGGCCGGTTTGTGCAACATGGGGTGTGGCCACTTGCAAGTGCCGCCGGATGGCCTATGGCGTGGCCACACCTTCTTTTGTTGCTTCTCCTTCTCCGCGGCTCCTTTATTTATTGATTTCTGGTTTTGGGTAGGACTTTGCACCTACTAATCCACGGCGGATCGATTGCTTAGTTTCCTAAGCTTAATTTCGACCAACGGGGTCTAATATACTGCGCAGGACGCAAAACCCTAATTTCTGCAAATTAGTTAGGTTTAGGAATTTTGTGAACTATCACAAAATTGATTGAATTCTATGTGTTGACACAGAGTTCTTTATTGCCAGAGAGCAGTACGCTTTCTGATTAAGTACTTTATGCAAGGACCTTAACCTTGATACTTGGAAATTCGTGATACTCTGCTGCGAATGAACACAAATTCATCATGCCATACCAATATTAAGGGTTCTGCCGGGGAACATAAGCACAAGAAAAGTACTCAGCAGGCTCCGACATTTGTGAGTAATGTAGCTAGGAGCTTATACACTCATTAGGCTCTATACTAGTGAAAAATTCATCTAGGAGCTTGAGTTTCAATATAATATGAAGAGAGACATGGGCACTCATCAGATTTTGATATATTCTCCAAATTCCCTATGGAATATAGACATATCAATGTCTACTACATATGATGCCGGGTCAGGTAGATAGAATTTTACAAATTTAGCCCTGAACTAAAAAACCACCATCAACACCAGGAATTATGAAAACCGATTTTGGATTTATTGCATATCTTTGAGAATATTCGATTTTTGGAATTCCTTGGTGTCCAAACTTCCTTGGTCTATAAATATTGAAGTTTGCATTTCGAGCAAACTAATCCTCAGAGCCAGCAAAACTACCTAGTTGTGTTGTAACTGGTGGAGCCGTCTATTCGGAGAGGAAAGTACCATAATTAGGCAAAATCTCTTACGATCTCTCATTTTAAAGACTTCTTTGGGAATGGGAAGCTCTACGAGTATCGTTGGTGGAAAACTAGATAATTGCAGTTTATTATTAGTTATCGATTGATTTGATTGACTAACGATTGTTGAACTTTGATTGCACCTAGTTTGTTTATGCTTGAGAATCTTCTCTTATGATATAAGATTGACTCAAACTAGATCGAAGTATCGACAGGGATCTTTAAAACTGTTTGTAGATCTAAATACGTCTTGTGATAATCCATCGTTAACAGACTCCGTTCTGTGTGTGATTGATCATAAGAGATTCAAGTTGTTTGTGTGCAGGTGTTTATTGAAGATCTAAGAAGATTTGAAGACAAATAAGATTTCTTATTTGAGTTCATAATCTTTGGTGTGCACAAAACTTGATCGGCTGGGGATCCAACTATAATCGGTTTATCTTTGTGATAACCTTGATTGATTAGTGGAGTAGATCGGCATAAATACAATTCTTTGTGATTAAGAATATTGATTGCATGGTCTAAACAATTAGTTGAGTAGATCGGCATCAATACAATTCTTTGTGATTAAGAGTATTTATTGAATAGTCTAAACAATTACTTTGGTAGTTGTTAATAAATTGATCTAAGAACCTGACAAAGGAGTTTATTGGGATAAACGGAAGAGTCTTTTTTCAAACTCATATCACGTTGTTTGAAAAGAATTGTTACCGAACAGATTTGTTGTTCCTTTACTGTTTGGAATACGAACCAAAGGAATTGTTCCAAGTGCGTGACTTATTACAAGTTGGAGGCGCATGGATACTGAGGGAACTAGGTGAACTATAGGTTTAGTTGCTTGGTCACAACTATACAAAGTTGGTTTAGATTTTTTATAGCAGCTTAATTATGAGAGTATTCAATTCTGGACAAGGTCCCGTGGTTTTTCTGCATTTGCGGTTTCCTCGTTAACAAAATCTTGCTGTGTCTTTTACTTTTCTATTTCCGCAATTATAATTTTTTTTATTATAATTAAAAGTAAAATACACAAACGTTATACTTGATAGCAATCCTATAGTGTTTGGTTAAGTCTGGACCTATTATCAAGTAATCATACTTCGTTGTTGTATTGTCTCGATCTTGCATCCATAGTCAATCACACAAGTTATCTTGTTGTCGTATTGTCTCGATCTAGTATCCATAGACGATCACACGAAGTGTGAACCGATGAGTTGTATTCTCTCGACTCAGTCCATAGACAATCACTTTAGGAGAAAGGACTTATAGGTGGAAAAGTTTTAGATTGAGGTATATTTGGGTACCCTCGTCTTTTCAACTATCTTATCTAAGATTTTCTCGAGATTCAATCTCCGATAGGTAAGATAAAAAGTAATCACAAAGATATTCGTCTCATTCTTTGTGATTCCACAATATATTGTTCCACTACCATACGGTTAAGATTATTGTGAGGTGATTGATATGACTAGACTATTCTTCGGGAGTATAAGTCCGGTGTATCAATTGGTTCATGTTCACCTTGATTTATCAAAAGACGGAACAAAAACTCGTAGATCTGTGGGAGACAGATTTATCTATTCAATAGACTTTTCTGTGTGAGACATATTTGTATCAAGTCTTCAAATTGCGGTTTCCACGTTAACAAAACTCCCGGTGTCTGTGTTATTTCTTTTCTGCATTATATGTTCTATATAATTGAAATATCACAGGTTGTGCATACTTCAATCAATTTTATAATCCAACCTTTGGTAATTGATATAAATTGATTGACACTTGAATATTGGTCTTTGGTACCATTCAAGTTGTTTCTCATAATAATCAGGCTTGCGGATTTCTATCTGTTTGATTTGCTGATTACATTGAGAAACGAAGATATAACTCTTGGATGTATTTTCCTTGATTGAGTCTGACTGTCTAGTTGATTCTCTTGGAAATATATTGGAGTTAGTCCATACATATTTCCTAAACGAAATATTGGATGTTTAGACCCCCGCTTTTTCAGTTGGTATCAGAGCAGGCAAACACGTTTAAGACCTGATAAGTTTGTGTTTGTAGCAATCTGACACTGTGGACAGAATATTGTCTCATTCTTACGCATACAAATATGTCTTCCAAAGTTTTTGATTATGCCAAATGTCTTGGGATTACCTCAAAGGATAACTCCTTAGCTGATTCTTCTGAATCCCGAGGTATAAAATTGTTGCTATCAGATTCTGATAACATTCCCTCTGACATGAAATTTGACACTATGTCAGAAGATAAAATGGAACTCACTGGAACTTTAAAAAAATTTGCTGAGATTATTGATATTCAAGATTCTAAAATAAAGTCTCTTGAAGAAAAACATGCTCATCTCATTGATGAACTTGAGAAGTCGCTTGGTCGAGAACGGGAAATCTACAGTATCATTGAGTCCTTCTCTAACAATATCGAAAATCTTGTTCAAGAAACTACTCTACAGCGTGAAAAGATTGGTGATGAGTGCCAAATAATGTATATATTTATCCCTTTTTGTTGGCATTTTAACTCATCTTTTGTGCATTAATTCTACATTTTATCCCATATTCTGTATTTTCATTGTTTTCAAGAATAAATATTTTTCTTACTTAATTTTGCATTTTTAGGTAATAAATAAAGATTGGATGAGTTGCGGAGCAAAAAGAGCAGAAAAGTGGTGAAAAGCCGGGAGAAATTACGCAAGGAAGCCGCAAAGAATGGAGCGCACGTCCAAAGCTGGAAATGGGCTCAAGAAGAAGAAAGTTGCTCTTAAAGAAGAAGTGGGCTCAAGGTTTTCCAAGCCCAAACTCATTTCCCAAACCCATATTCTATACCCAAAGCCTAAAACCCAAATCCATACCCGCTTGCGTCTTCAGCCGTCAGATCAGTTCTCAGAGCATCCGACGGTCGCTCCCTTGCTGTGCATCGAAGTTTGATATCTCCGCCTTACACTACAGTACCTAACTCCATCAAGTACCGTTCGTTTCGTCGTATCTCTTCATCCGACGGTCGCTCATCGCCTGCCTCCGCATCGCCGTCAGATCCACCTACCATCTTCCCATCCATCGGTCCAGCTTCGCGAAACATCAAAATCCTCTACACCTGCTCAACACCCTAGTACCCGAACCCTACACCCATTAGCCAAACACACCCCTTCTCCCAAATCCATCGAAACCATCTTCCCCCCCCCCCCCCCCCCTCTCTGCAACAGTACCACCATGTCCGTCTCCATCACCACTACCTTCCCCCAAATCACTCCACTATCTTCTCCCCAAATCACTCTATCACCACCACACCTAAACCCCATCACTATCACGTTTTACCTCTTTTTCATCAACTAATCTCCTCAATTTCTCATCTCTGCTGACTGAAACCCTAGGTGAGAAATTGGGGATATAAGTTGATGTTAGAGCAGCAATTGGAGCAGGAGATGAACGAGAAGAAGTAATTGGAGAGTGGGTCGACGAGATGGAGCGAGTATCTCATCAACATTAGGTAAATCAATTTCACCTGATTTTCTGATTTGGGGAAAAGGGGCTGTGAACCCTAATTCTGATAGGGGGGGGGGGTATAAATTGGTGTTATGTGGAGTGTGTGAAAGACACTGTGTATCTCTCTGGACTAGCCAGTAGAGAATTATTTTAATTTTGCAATTCCAATTTCTGATTTTTGCATAACTGTTGACAGTTGAAAGTTGCATATGTTTTTAGTTATCTCAAATGTTGCTAGTTGTATCTGAATTATCACATATGATGAATGTTATTGCTTTATCCATGTTTAGCATGAGCTAAATAGCATCAGGCCAAGGCTCAGCTGAAGCCTTGTGCACTGTCAAGTGACTAGAAGCTAGGATAGTTACTTCCATGCTCTGTTTGCTTGAGAAAATGGGAGATACCAATGCACATAGTGCCTGTGATTGGCTGTGCTGTCAAAAGACAGCCAATGCTAGGGGCAGACTATTGATCAATTTAGTATTCTTCTATTTCTAGATGTATGCATAGGATCAAACTCAACCTAGAAACATGTCATTTGGTTAGGACACAAGGTGGATCCTAAGCCTTGGCTTACCCACCAATTCCTTCTCAGTCACTTACATTTTCAGTTCTGTGTGCTTTCAATTCAGTTTATTTTCTTGCCTTTTTTTTCTTGCACTTTGAAGCCTTTTGTGCACTGAAGTCAGTGCACAATCCTCACCTGGCCCTTGGCTTCCAAGCCTTGGTTCTTTGCTGCTTTACCTTGCTGTTTTCTTAGCTGTTTCTTTGCTGCTTTACCTTGCACCCTTGGTTCATGCTATTTACCTTGCTTTGCTCACTGCCATAGTGCATTGTCACCATTGTTAGCTTAGGTTTCTCTTGTATGCTCCCACTCCCTGTGGACTGACCCCCTGCTTACCTTCTATATCATAACTTGGCCTTGTATACTTGCAAGTGTTTTGTGTGCTCCCCATTTTCACACCAAGTTTTTGGCGCCGCTGCCGGGGATTGGTGCTGTGTTTTTCTTGTAGTTTTATTAGCTATTTTTGCATTTCACTGCATAGCATTTGCATCTGCATCTGCTTCACTTCATTTGCTGTTGGACCTGCTGTTCTGAACCTGTTTTTCCTCTGCTGGGACGCCACCAAGGAAAAGAACCAAAGCCCAACTGGGTTTTTGCAACAATATCAGAGCAGCTGGGCTGTGCTTAAAAGGTAACCCATTTAAGAGAACCCGAATTGTGGGCTTCCAATTTTTAATTGTGGGCATGTAATATTAAAGCCAATTTTTGGGCTTCTCTTATTTTCTGTTGGGTTTGTAATAATTTATTTGTGGGCTTGTTTGTTTAATTTGTGGGCTTGTATTTAATTTTTTGTGAGCTTGTTTAATTTGGACTTGTATTTTGGACTCTGGGTTTAAACCCAGCTGAGCTTGTAACCGATTGTGGGCTTGCTTCCACTCAAGAGTGGACCTCGAAACCAAAGTTTTAAAACAAACGTCGGGCCTTAACCAACTGGGCCAAATTAAACTTTCAAAATTAAAACTTAGTGTTTCATGGGCCGCAGCCTTCCTTCCATTCCATTAGAGGACAAACAGTGGGCTTGCTCCCATACAAAAACCAAATTTTTTATTTTATTTTTTAAAAAAAAAAAAAAAAAAAAAAAAAAATTCTTTTGCTCCCAATTTTTAAAACCAAATTTTCTTTTTTCGTTTTCCCATCAAAACCAAATTTGTCTTTTCCCAACAAAACCAAATTTTTTTCCAAAAAGTCCAATCCCATTAAAAAACCAAATTTTCTTGTAGATAATGTGTTAGTTAAATTTCCTTTTGTATATATTTTGCTATCCATTGACTCCTAATATGGATTTTTGCCTTGAATAACGGAGTTTTAATTCTGCTTTCGCCGAAATCGGGTATTCTCTCTCCTTTTACTCTACTCAGCATGTCCTCTTCATATATTGTTTTATAATTCTTTCCATATTTTGAAACATTGAGGACAATGTTTAGTTTAGGTTTGGGGGTATAGAGTAGATACCATGATAATTTGCCATAATTGAAAACGAACTCCTTCTTTTTTTTGAAAAAATTGAAAAATTCGAAAAAAAAATTGAAAAATCAAAATTGAAAAAAAAAATTAAAAAATGAAAAATCATAAAAATGGAGCTCATTTACCTTGAAATGTTGACTCTTGTGCAAATATGTAATTATTAGGAGTCTTAGTCTAGATATTTAGGCACCCTGATTCTAGCACAATTCACATAGTGATAAGAAATTTGCACGCGCACGATCTACCAATACATGTTGGCCTCGATCTTCAAGGTGTTTGATAGGAAGTTACGATTGCCAATCACTTTAGAATACTGAACGAAACTTGACTAGCTTGTTCTTTGGTTGGTTGGGATAGAAGGTGGAGGTTACATTAAGAAAGACAACCATCGAATTTAACTGGGTGCATCAAAAAGGGCTACCTCTTGCAAAGTGTCATGTAATTTTTGTTTCTTTTGTATGTATCAAAAGTGTTTCCTTGTTCAAAAAAAAAAAAAAAAAAAAAAAAAAAAAAAAAAAAAAAGAAAAATATCAAAAAATACAAAAAACAAGTATTTATCAATTCCATCATCTCTTGTTCCAAAAATAAAAAGAATAGTCAATGTAAATAAGAGTCATGTAAATAGTCATTTTTGTGTTTTTGTAATAAGCAAGGAGGGTGTATGCCATTGATGTACAACGCGAGTAATTGTGAAATACCTCCAACTCATTCACAATTCTCGTAAAGTCCGGACAGCTAGCTAGATTTCGACCTCAGTTCTTAGCCTGAGAAACTATCTCTTGGTGATTAGTAGTCATAACTTCAGATCTTTCTTTACACATGTGTAGATACACTTTACACTCTTATCACATGTCTTTATTTGTTATCAGTGCTAGGATTGTGCCTTCGATAGCTAGATTGACATCTCCATTTTGCTGTGAGCTTAACTGTTTTGCACATGTCACATTTGATGGAATCTGAGCTTATATTTTGACCTAGAACTTTGTAGGTACGTTCTAAGCAAACCTTCACGAGACTTCAACTCGTCCACTAGGGACACTTAGTGGTTTAAAAGGCTTAGTGCATACGCTAAATGCATTCGAGAGACCAGCGACAGTGGTATAGTTAGGATTTCCTTAGTTTTGTTTTACTTGAGGACAAGTAAAATTCAGGTTTGGGGGTATTTGATGAGTGCCAAATATTGTATATATTTCCCTTTTTGTTGGCATTTAACTCATCTTTTGTGCATTAATTCTACATTTTATCCCATATTCTGTATTTTCATTGTTTTCAAGAATAAATATTTTTCTTACTTAATTTTGCATTTTTAGGTAATAAATAAAGATTGGATGAGTTGCGGAGCAAAAAGAGCAGAAAAGTGGTGAAAAGCCGGGAGAAATTACGCAAGGAAGCCGCAAAGAATGGAGCGCACGTCCAAAAAGCTGGAAATGGGCTCAAGAAGAAGAAAGTTGCTCTTAAAGAAGAAGTGGGCTCAAGGTTTTCCAAGCCCAAACTCATTTCCCAAACCCATATTCTATACCCAAAAGCCTAAAACCCAAATCCATACCCGCTTGCGTCTTCAGCCGTCAGATCAGTTCTCAGGAGCATCCGACGGTCGCTCCCTTGCTGTGCATCGAAGTTTGATATCTCCGCCTTACACTACAGTACCTAACTCCATCAAGTACCGTTCGTTTCGTATCTCTTCATCCGACGGTCGCTCATCGCCTGCCTCCGCATCGCCGTCAGATCCACCTACCATCTTCCCATCCATCGGTCCAGCTTCGCGAAACATCAAAATCCTCTACACCTGCTCAACACCCTAGTACCCGAACCCTACACCCATTAGCCAAACACACCCTTCTCCCAAATCCATCGAAACCATCTTCCCCCCCCCCCTCTCTGCAACAGTACCACCATGTCCGTCTCCATCACCACTACCTTCCCCCAAATCACTCCACTATCTTCTCCCCAAATCACTCTATCACCACCACACCTAAACCCATCATCACTATCACGTTTTACCTCTTTTTCATCAACTAATCTCCTCAATTTCTCATCTCTGCTGACTGAAACCCTAGGTGAGAAATTGGGGATATAAGTTGATGTTAGAGCAGCAATTGGAGCAGGAGATGAACGAGAAGAAGTAATTGGAGAGTGGGTCGACGAGATGGAGCGAGTATCTCATCAACATTAGGTAAATCAATTTCACCTGATTTTCTGATTTTGGGGAAAAAGGGCTGTGAACCCTAATTCTGATAGGGGGGGTATAAATTGGTGTTATGTGGAGTGTGTGAAAGACACGGTGTATCTCTCTGGACTAGCCAGTAGAGAATTAGAACAATTTTAATTTTGCAATTCCAATTTCTGATTTTTGCATAACTGTTGACAGTTGAAAGTTGCATATGTTTTTAGTTATCTCAAATGTTGCTAGTTGTATCTGAATTATCACATATGATGAATGTTATTGCTTTATCCATGTTTAGCATGAGCTAAATAGCATCAGGCCAAGGCTCAGCTGAAGCCTTGTGCACTGTCAAGTGACTAGAAGCTAGGATAGTTACTTCCATGCTCTGTTTTGCTTGAGCAAATGGGAGATACCAATGCACATAGTGCCTGTGATTGGTTGTGCTGTCAAAAGACAGCCAATGCTAGGGGCAGACTATTGAGCAATTTAGTATTCTTCTATTTCTAGATGTATGCATAGGATCAAACTCAACCTAGAAACATGTCATTTGGTTAGGACACAAGGTGGATCCTAAGCCTTGGCTTACCCACCAATTCCTTCTCAGTCACTTACATTTTCAGTTCTGTGTGCTTTCAATTCAGTTTATTTTCTTGCCTTTTTTTTCTTGCACTTTGAAGCCTTTTGTGCACTGAAGTCAGTGCACAATCCTCACCTGGCCCTTGGCTTCCAAGCCTTGGTTCTTTGCTGCTTTACCTTGCTATTTTCTTAGCTGTTTCTTTGCTGCTTTACCTTGCACCCTTGGTTCATGCTATTTACCTTGCTTTGCTCACTGCCATAGTGCATTGTCACCATTGTTAGCTTAGGTTTCTCTTGTATGCTCCCACTCCCTGTGGACTGACCCCCTGCTTACCTTCTATATCATAACTTGGCCTTGTATACTTGCAAGTGTTTTGTGTGCTCCCCATTTTCACACCAATTGGTGTTCTTGATATTGTTAAAGAAGATTCAGTTAGGGAAAAACGTTTGATCGAGACTCATCCATCAGATCTGAACAACATTCGTGTTAAAATAGAGAAACTGGTTGCATCACTTCTTCTAGCCCAGGAACAATGCAAATCCTTGGAAAAGGAGAACTCTGTTCTTATGAGTAAATCCTCTTCTGCGCCAATCTCTAATTCTCATAAGGGATTACAGTACATTAAGAAAAATACTCCAAAGGAAGCATCTGCTAAGAAATGTTCACATGACTTGCAGTCTTCTAATAGGGCTACTAATTTAAAACAGGTTCCTTCCGATGTTTCTCTTCCACAAAGTTGTTCCTTCTGTGGGAAAAGAAATCATTATGATTCACATTGTTTTGCTAGAAAGAAACAAATTTCTGACCTTCAAAATTTACTTCTTTTTGCTGTCGACGGAGTGAATTGTCTGATGACATCTACAATGGATTTCATCCCTGCAGAAAACCAGAATTCTCATGCACAAGGTTTCCAAAGTCACTCTTCTAGAAATCTTTACAGGAATCGTGTCCCTCTTAATGGTGCTAATATTTACACTACAAATTTACACATTCCAAGTATTAATGAGAAGAAGTCTGGTAGACATAAGTCTAGAAGATGGAATTCTTTTAATTCTGACCCTCTAGAACCAATCTCTAGAGGTCCTAGATTTAATCCTCAGAAAAATCCTTCTGATGGATACTCAAAACGGTTTATGTCTTATTTCTCTGGAAATAACCGAAGGAAGGTGAGGAATACGAGGCTCAAACATTTAGATGGTATTTACAACTCATCTCTCAATGTTCATGGTAGGATTACATCTCACTGAACTACCTACCTATAGGTAATTTCATCCTTGTATCTAACTTGAGAGTTGCAAGGATGATATTTGCGAGATGCTTAAGTCTACTGTAGGTTACCATCTGTCTTGTGTTTGATGTAGTTGTTTTCTTCTTTTGTGAAGGTTGAGTCATATCTTGATTCCTAGTAACTAATGAATATTTTCTTTATGCTCTGATTAAATATTTTAATTATTGAGCTATGAAGGTAAAGAGATTGTAGATACCAAAAATATACCATGCCACGTGGCACAGTATTAAAGGTGGAGCAACTTATTATGTTACAACAACGCACACTACATCTCTCCTTAGTATGCTAAGTTATGAAGTTATCTCTATCAATGTGTGGCGCAATGTTAAAGGTTGGAGTATCAAAGTACGCTACAACGGAGTACACCAAATCACTACCAAGATTGCTTAATTATTAAGTAATAGGTTGTATAGCACATGGGTGTGTCTGTCTGTCAAAGGTAGTTGAGCAGTCTGCACAACTTTTAGTACAAAGGGGTAGTCGTCAACCACGTGGGCTCAGAGTACGTGGCATCCTCTGATTGGCGAAGGAATGCGGCTAACGAAGGTACAACTTGTATGGAGGTTTCACAGTTCACGATGGCACGTGGGGGAAGTTAAGGTGGCATCGTCTGATTGGAGATGGTGGGCGGCCAACGAAGGTACAATCTGTACTAAGGCTGGGTAGTTCCCAAAGGAACGTGGGTCAGCTGAGGTGGCAGAGTTCGATTGGATAAAGCTTGCGGTGAACAAAGGTACCATTGGTACGGAAGATATATCAGGATATGATGGATCAAAGACATCAAAGATATATCTGGAGCAGAAGAGGCTATAAATACCAAGCTTCACCAACAAAGAAAGGGGACTTTTGGGTGAGCTAGGATTAGAGAAAAGACTCATCTCTCTACTTTCTCTCTTATTTATTAGAGCTTCATACTTTATTTAATGGAGTTCTTCCACCCAAATGTAACAAGATCAATAATAAACTTATCATCTTTACTCGTGGACATAGGTTAAGATTAACCGAACCACGTAATCTCTTGTGTGTTGATAACTTAGATGAACTTATATTATATTCTCTCTTAGAGATTTACTTACCGAGTTATCTATGTTTTCTGAGTTATCTCTGTATTCTGAGATATCTCTGTTTCCTGAGTTATCTGTTCATCAGAGATATCTCTTTATTTATCTTATTTGCTTACTCGTCTCTGTATTACAAAGATACCTTTGATTTCTTAGCATCTACTCTTGCGAAGTATCTTTACTTACTTAGTATATGATCTTCTGAGTAGATCTTATTACGAACATACCTTTTACTTACTCAACAATATCAGTTCAACTGAGGTATCCAAACTACTTAGTATATGATCCTCTGAGTTGCTCATATTACGTAGACTATGGGAAAATTAGTAGTCACATTTTGGCGCTAGAAACGATCTGGACCTAAAAGCTCTCGATTTTCGTTATTTTTGCTATTTCATCATCTTTTTTCTTTAGATCTTCGTTAAAAGATCGGATCTAAGAATAAGACAGTTGGATCTTACTTTATAATAAATATTTCTCATTCTTTGACAAGTTTTTCGAGTATTAAACCTTGAAATAAGCTTGAAATCTTACGGATCTATAAAAAGTGGTTATGAAACACCATTAAAAACACTTTTCAAAGATTAAAAAGCTATTATTTTATTATTATTTGCTTGCTCATGAGAAAACCTTTTCTGGATCTGAATACCCTTGTCTTCGAGGGAACCTCAGTAAAAGTTTTGGATTAAAATCCCTAAGGTTATTTATGAGCTGAGGGTTGTTTTCTTTCGCATACGCCTTCTTTTACTCAGCTTGCGGTATTCTCTGTCATTTTTTAATATCCGAGCAACCCTTCTCTGGATCTGGATACCCCCGTTTCCGAAGGAACCTCAGTAAAAGTTTTGGAGTAAAATCCCTAAGGTTATTTATGAGCTGAGGGTCGTTTTCTTTCGCATACGCCTTCTTTTACTCAGCTTGCGGTATTCTCCGTCATTTTTTAATATCTGAGAAAACCTTCTCTGGATCTGGATACCTCCGTTTCTGAAGGAACCTCAGTAAAAATTTTGGAGTAAAATCCCTAAAGTTATTTATGAGCTTGAGGTCGTTTCTTTCGCATACGCCTTCTTTACCTCAGCTTGTAGTACTCTCTGCCGTTTTTGAATCTGAGGTTCATTTAGGAACTAAGTCCCAAACATTGGACAGTTCTATTAAATACGAACTCAGCAAACATATCTCTGTTAAGCTCTATACTAAATTTTTAATTATAATTTTTTTTTATTTTCGTAGTGGGGCTACTAGGAACGTAGCCTACCCCTTCTTCTCTTTTACTCCCAGGAAACGAAAATACAAAGGTCAAAATTACGAAGCCTTGAGCGAAAATAAAGCTTATCTTTGGTTCGAGTGTATTCATCTACATTCTCAACATCCAAAGACTGAAACGAAGGTTGTCATTGGATCGTACGTATCTAAGTAAACGAAGCCATGGGAAAATACGAAGCTTATTTTTGGGTCGAGTGTATTCATATACATTCTCAACATCCAAAGACAAAAACGAAGACTACTCCGTGGCTCGTACTTATCTAAGTAAACAAAGCCAGGGGGCAAAAATGGAGCTTATCTATGGATCGAATGTATTTATATACATTCTCAACAACAAAAGAAAATTACGAAGACTTCCTTTGGATCGTAAATTTCTAAGTACGAGAAGCCAAAGGCAAATATGGAGCTTATCTTTGGATTGAATGTATTCATATACATTCTCAACAGCCAAAGACAATTACGAAGGTTGTCCTTGGATCATACGTACCTAAGTACGAGCATCCAGGGGAAAATATGGAGCTTATCTTTTGCTCGAATGTATTCATATACATTCTCAACATCCAAAGACAATTATGAAGGCTGTCCTTGGATCATACGTACCTAAGTAAGAGCATCCAGGGGAAAAGATGGAGCTTATCTTTGGCTCGAATGTATTTATACACATTCTCAACAGCCAAAGACAATTACGAAGAGTGTCCTTGGCTCGTACATATCTAAGTACGCGAATACAATGGAAAATACGAAGGTTATCTTTGGCTCGAACGTGTCCATACACATTCTCAGCAGTCAAAGACTATTACGAAGGTTGCACTTGGCTCGTACATATATAAGTACGAGCATCCAGGGGAAAAGGCGAATCTTATCTTTGGATAGAGTATTTTCATATGGAAATCAAGGGAGATCAACAGGATGCAAGGCTATGCAACCTAGCAGAAGTAAGGCTGAACGAAGAAAGAGCCGCCGAACAACAACATGAAAGTAAAATAAGAAGGGAGAACATCAACGAAATGAAGAACGAAGACTTCAAGGTCCCCGGAGCCCCCTCGCCTAAGGATACAAGCACTAACAATGCTCCGGAGGGTGATAGATCCAAAGACTGTCCTTGACTCGTATTATCTAAGTGTGAGCAATTAAGGACGAAGATGAAGCATAAAGACGAAGGTTCAAAATACAACTCACATGGAAGGACAAAGCTTCGTTTGTCTAAGATTATTAATATTATCGCTTTGCGAATTTATAGGGGAAAAGGAAGGTATATAACATCAATATCATCAACGAAGGTCAATCCCCCCCAAACCGAACCTACAAAGAAAGGTGGAGGTCATAATAATTGGAGGCAAAGATATCAACAGTGGTTGTATTTTACAACTTAAGTCTGAATCCGAAGGTATGCATGGGAGCGAAGCCCCTTAAAGGCAGACTCCCCAGCATCAGGCATACATGGGATCGAAGCCCCTTAAAGGCAAACTCACCACCGTCAGGCATGCATGTGAGCGAAGCCTGTTAAAGGCAGACTCACCATTGCAAATAATGAGTTTTTCAATCCAAAGCTAATAATTAAATGTACAAGTTAACAAATCCTGTGTGCGTAGGCGTACGCATACGCAAAGAGGCTACAAACCATACTCAGCTACAAGGAGTCACACGATGATGCATAAGCAGACGCAACCTGTCAACCACCACTATTGCGATGCTTTCAGTCTAGAAATGCACGAAGCCTGTATACATTTATATACCCACAAGTGCATAACTCAAATGCAGCGAAGAACGAAGTATGCATACATATGTATACCCCAACACTCCAACCTAAGAAACATACGAAGTGCCAAAGACTAATGCAAGGGGAAGTTCGTTGCAAGAAGAAATGTTTCAATACTAAGAAGAAGCAGCAATTCAATTCTATAGGGTACCCTTCGAATACACAGGGTACCAAAGGAATTTGTATTTTTATACAGGAACGAAGCCTGCAAGAGCAACTCACTGCAACCATAGCGAAGCCCACAAGGGGTATCTTACTACAAGAAAAGTACCATATGGCACCCAAGCCAAACATGTAGCTGATAAAGACAAGGAGGAAACCTCAAATTACATGGACGAAGGCTCCATAAATGCATTAATTTTCCTTTCAAAAGCTGCAAGAACCAGCTTTCAAAAGAAAAAAGGGGCAAACATACATCAATCATGGCACCTCTACAACATCAACTAAAAACAACAAATACATGGTGAAAGTAATACAATTGTAAGGTATGCTTATATACGTAGTAATCAATATAAAGCTCGGATTTGGAATATAGCTTTTAATGCGTGTGAAATAAAAAAAACATGCAAACACAAAGGGTTAAAACTGATAAGGCGAGGGTACCCAAATATACCACAAGCTAAAACTTTTCCTACCTATAAGTCCTTTCTCCGAAAGTGATTGTCTATGGACTGAGTCGAGACAATACAACTAATCGGTTCACACTTCGTGTGATCGTCTATGGATACGAGATCGAGACAATGCAACAACGAAGTATGTTTACTTGTGTTGATGGTGGTTTTTAGCTTAGGGTTAAAATCGTAAAACCTTACATCTGACATGACGTCACTAGGACCACTAACGTATTAATTGAATCATTCAACACGCCTACGTAAGAATTACCAGGGTACCCTTTGTTGTTACATATATATGTGTCATGTTCCATGGTAGAACCCTTAGTATTGACCGACATTACCTTCGTACACCAAACCCTAAATTCTTACACCACCATGCCAATGGCAAACCATGCCAGCCACGTCTTCGCGCCAAGGCATGCCAACCATGCCAGCCGCACCATCGTGCCAATGGAAAACCATGCCAGCCACATCTCCGAGCCAAATCATGCCAACCATGCCAGCCGCACCACCGTGCCAATGGAAAACCATGCCAGCCACGTCTCCACGCCAAAGCATGCCAACCATGCCAGCCGCGCCGCCGTGCCAGCCACATCTCTGCGCCAAGAAGTGTCAACCATGCTAGTCGCACCATCGTGCCAATGGAAAACCATGCCAGCCACGTCTCTGCGCCAAGGCATGCCAACCATGCCAGCTGCGCCACCGTGCCAATAGAAAACCATGCCAGCCACGTCTCCGCGCCAAGGCATGCCAACCATGCCAGCCGCGCCACCATGCCAGCCACGATTCCATGCCAAAGCCATGCCGGACCCGCTACATGCCGCTGGCTGCTAAAACGAAGGGTTGCAACAATCAACGACCACCCTTCCATCTGAGATGCATATCTTAGCCGTCCAAGGTCGCCAGCCAACGCATGGTAACCTTGGTCCCAATGCCAAAACCCTAGTTTTGGCCATGCCTAAACCGCGCCAAGGCATGCCGACCATGCCACATGTGCCAATGGCATGCCGTGCCAGCCACCTTGCCGCGCCTAAACCATACCATGCCAGCCTTCCCTTTACGGTTGCCAAAACGAAGGCGTGCGACAATCAACGACCACCCTTCCATCTTAGATGAAAATCCTAGCCGTCCAAGGTCGCAAGCCAACGCATGGTAACCTTTGGCCCAACGCCAAAACCCTAGTTTTGGCCACGCCTAAACCATGCCAAGTCATGCCGACCATGCCACATGTGCCAATGACATGCCGTTCCAGCCACCTTGTCGCGCCTAAACCATACCATGTTGGCCTTCCCTTTACGGTTTCCAAAACGAAGGCGTGCGACAATCAACGGCCACCCTTCCATCTTAGATGCAAATCTTAGCCGTCCAAGGTCGCCAGCCAACGCATGGTAACCTTTGGCCCAACGCCAAAACCCTAGTTTTCACTACGCCTAAACCGCGCCAAGGCATGCCGACCATGCCACATGTGCCAATGGCATGCCGTGCCAGCCGCCTTGCCGTGCCTAAACCATACCATGCCAGCCTTCCCTTTACGGCTTCCAAAACGAAGGCGTGCGACAATCAACGGCCAACCTTCCATCTAAGATGCAAATCTTAGTCGTCCAAGGTCACCAACCAACGCATGGTAACCTTTGGCCCAACGCCCACGCCTAAACCGCGCCAAGGTATGCCGACCATGCCACATGTGCCAATGGCATGCCGTGCCACCCACCTTGCTGCGCCTAAACCATACCAGGCCGTCCTTCGCTTCACGGCTTCCAAAACGAAGGCTTGTAACAATCGACGACCACATTTCCGCAGATCTTAGCCGTCCAAGGTTACCAGCTTACGCGAGGCAACTTTTTGGCTCGACGCCAAGCCCTAGTTTTGGTCGCGCCCAAACAATGCCAAAACCCTAGCTTTTGGACACGCCTAAACTAGGCCATATTAAAGCCATGCCGGCCTTGATTTTATGCCAATGGCTACCAAACGAAAGGTTACAATAATCAACGGCTACCTTCCTCTTACGATGCAAAATCTCGACCATTGAAGGTCACCACCGAGCCGGAAAGTCTCCCAAGCTTAACTTGCCAAACAACAGAAACATGCTACCTATTTTTCACGAAAACACTTGAGACATCAACACATGTCACAAACTGGGGGATGCTCATTGGGTATTGGTTTGGCGGTTTACAGCGTGCGGCGTACACTACGCCCGTTACAAGACAGTGTAATAAGGATAGGGCGGTTAGTAAATACAGGGAGTAATGGTAAAACGCTTTCTTTTATGGAACATCAATTCCAGGCGTTACCGGTTACCACCTCCTCCCATTTACTCATTTGTTTTCCATTTTTTACGAGACCAGAGTACGTTTCACTTCGACTTGTATAAATAGGTCTTACCTATTTCCACTGAACAACAAGTTCAGGTCAGGAGGATTCAACACTCAGAAAATATTTGCTAGCTTTCCATCTGTTAGCTTCCCACTTTCTGATACAAGTCGTGAAACAACTACTCTTCCAGAATCAACTATTCTGGTCTCAACACTCTCTTCGCTTCCCTCTCCAAAACCAACCCTTCTCCTTCACTTTGTGACCGAAACAAGTCTGGAACGACCATTTCTTGGTTTAGGCCGGATTTGTACTGATTGATCTCTTGAATCTAAAGTACTCCCTTGCAGTACATTGTTTAGGGTTTAAACTCGTTTCTCACCCACACACCCGAAATTACCAAAATCAGCAGAAATCATTTTCACCCTCAAACAATTGGTGACCACAGTGGGAGATTGATCTTTCGGTTAGAATGTAAACTTTCAATCCTCGATCTCATATTTCGACCTAGAAGTCCGGACGGTAGAATCCAAACGACCCGCCCAGGGATCGACGACTCAGTTACCAGACGGCCCGGTTACCAGTCATGACACGACAAGGGATGACTGGGGACTTTCCACAGTCACGGCGGTGCTTCCCACAAAACTCGGTCTTACACCCGGGAGATTCCTTTTCATCAGGAGATCCGAAAAACCGAGTAAGTCTTGCTAGACAAAATACATGGTCTACTACTTCAAATCTTCACAGGGGAGATAAAAAACCGATAGCCATATTTTTCCCGTGTTTCATGCTTTCTACTATCGCACAACATTCACAATTCCATGACTTCCCTGGGGTACTCATGCCACTTATATTCATAACCAAAAACACTGAACCATGCCATCCACGTCTCCGCGCCAAGGCATGCCAACCATGCCAACCATGCCAGCCGCACCACCGTGCCAATGGCAAACCATGCCAGCCACATCTCCGTGCCAAAGCATGCCAACCACGCCATTCGCTCCACCGTGCCAGTGGAAAGCCGTGCCAGCCACATCTCCGCGCCAAGGCATGTCAAACATGCTATCCGCACCACCCAGCCGCACCACCGTGCCAATGGAAAACCATGCCAGCCACGTCTCCGCGCCAAAGCGTGCCAACCATGCCAGCCGCGCTACCGTGCCAACGGCAAACCATGCCAGCCACGTCTCCGCGCCAAGGCATGCCAACCATGCTAGCCGCTCCATCGTGCCAATGGAAAACCATGACAACCACGATTCCATGCCAAATCCATGCCGTCCCCGCTACATGTCGTTGGCTGCCAAAACGAAGGGTTGCAACAATCAATGGCCACCCTTCCATCTGAGATGAAAATTTTAGCCGTCTAAGGTCACCAGCCAACGCATGGTAACCTTTGGCTCAACGCCAGAACCCTAGTTTTGGCCACGCCTAAACCGCACCAAGGCATGCCGACCATGCCACATGTGCCAATGGCCTGACGTGCTATCCACCTTGCCGCGCCTAAACCATACCATGCCGGCCTTCCCTTTACGGCTGCCAAAACGAAGGCGTGCGACAATCAAAGGTCACCCTTCCATCTTAGATGCAAATCTTAGTCGTCCAAGGTCGCCAGCGAACGCATGGTAACCTTTGTCCCAATGCCAAAACCCTATTTTTGGCAACGCCTAAACCACGCCAAGGCATGCCGACCATGCCACATGTGCCAATGGCATGCCGTGCCAGCCACCTTGCCGCGCCTAAACCATACCAATGTCGGCCTTCCCTTTGCGGCTGCCAAAACGAAGGTGGGCGACAATCAACGACCACCCTTCCATCTTAGATGCAAATCTTAGCCGTCCAAGGTCGCTAGCCAACGGATGGTAACCTTTGGCCTAATGCAAAAACCCTAGTTTTGGCCACGCCTAAACCGCGCGAAGGCATGCCGACTATGCCACATGTGCCAATGGCATGTCGTTCCAGCCGCCTTGTCGCGCCTAAACCATACCATGCCGGCCTTCCCTTTACGACTTCCAAAACGAAGGCGTGCGACAATCAACGGCCACCCTTCCATCTTAGATGCAAATCTTAGCCGTCCAAGGTCACCAACCAACGCATGGTAACATTTGGCCCAACGCCCACGCCTAAACCGCGCCAAGGCATGCCGACCATGCCACATGTGCCAATGGCATGCCGTGCCAGCCACCTTGCCGCGCCTAAACCATACCATGCCGGCCTTCCCCTCACGGCTGCCAAAACGAAGGCGTGCGACAATCAACGGCCACCCTTCCATCTTAGATGCAAATCTTAGCCGTCCAAGGTCACCAACCAACGCATGGTAACCTTTGGCCCAACGCCCACGCCTAAACCGCGCCAAGGAATGCCGACCATGCCACATGTGCCAATGGCATATCGTGCCAGACACCTTGCCGCGCCTAAACCATGCCGGCCTTCCCCTCACGGCTGCAAAAACGAAGGCGTGCGACAATCAACGGCCACCCTTCCATTCTAGATGCAAATCTTAGCCGTCCAATTTCACCAACCATCGCATGGTAACCTTTAGCCCAACGTCAAAACCCTAGTTTTGGCCACGCCTACACCGTGCCAAGGCATGCCGACCATGCCACATGTGCCAATGGCATGCCGTGCCATCTACCTTGCTGTGCCTAAACCATACCATGCCGGCCTTCCCTTCACGGCTTCCAAACGAAGGCTTACAACAATCGACTACCATATTTCCGCAGATCTTAGCCGTCCAAGGTTACCAGCTAATGCAGGGAAACTTTTTGGCTCGACGCCAAGCCCTAGTTTTGGTCGCGCCCAAACAATGCCAAAACCCTATCTTTTGGCCACGCCTAAACTATGCCATATTAAAGCCATGCCGGACATGCTTTCATGCCACTGGCTACCAAACGAAGAGTTGCAATAATTAACGGCTACCCTTCCTCTCAAGATGCAAAATATCGACCGTCGAGGGTCACCACCGAGATGGAAAGTCTCCCAATCTCAACTTGCCAAACAACAGCAATATGATACATGTTTTCCACGAAAACACTCGAGACATCAACACATGTCACAAACTGGGGGATGCTCATTGGGTATTGGTTTGGCGGTTTACAGCGTGCGGCGTACACTACGCCCGTTACAAGACAATGTCATAATGATGGAGAGGTTAGTAAATACAGGGAGTAATGGTAAAACGCTTTTTTTATGGAACATCAATTCCAGGCGTTACCGGTTACCACCTCCTCCCATTTACTCATCCGTTTTCCATTTCTTATGAGACCGGAGTACGTTTCACTTCGACTTGTATAAATAGGTCTTACCTATTTCCACCGAACAACAAGTTCAGGTCAGGAGGATACAACATTCAAAAAATATTTGCCAACTTTCCATCTGTTAGCTTCTCACTTTCTGATACAAGTCGTGAAACAACTACTCTTCCAGAATCAACTATTCTGGTCTCAACACTCTCTTCGCTTCCCTCCCCAAAACCAACCCTTCTCCTTCACTTTGTGACAGAAGCAAGTATGGAATGGCCATTTCTTGGTTTAGACCGGATTTTTGCAGATTGATCTCTCGAATCTAAAATACTCCCTTGCAGTACATTGTTTAGGGTTTAAACTCGTTTCTCACCCACACACCGGAAATTACCAAAATTAGCAGAAATCGTTTCACCCTCAAACAACTTGATACAAAGGTTCAGACTTAACCAAACACAATAGGATTGCTTATCAAGTAAATAGGAATTAACGTTTGTGTAATTTACTTTAGTTATAATAAAAGAATTATAATGCGTAAATATAAAGTAAATGGCACAGCAAGGAAACATAGGGAGCCATGATAAACAATATAACTCTCTCATTCCTACATCTTTGCTATCCAGAATATTTCTTCCATGCGATATCCTGAGCATCCCAGCGTCACATCCAGAAGAGTACGATAAGCTTGTATCAAATCACGTGGACGTGGATTCAAGGCGATGCAATGAAAATAGGATACACATGGGGACTACCAGCATGAGACGCTTTCACTCCCCTCAACCAGATTATTTCTGATTTCAACATCATCATTGTCGAAGTTTCACGAGCCGCAGGAATTTCTCAATACGAAGCCGTTCATGTACACCGAAGACTTCAAGAGCACGCCACAAAGATACATTCACATATTCATCCATGCCATCGGATCAAACCGAAGTATAACTGGGGACTTCTTACCACATCTCATTCCATACGATAGTCCAAGATTCAGAAGATGGTTCGAAGGATGTCGCTTGGAACAAAGTCCTGGAAGACTTGATAGCAGCACATCGGCAACGGAACGTCTCCCTATTTCATCCGGGGGCGCCAGAAGTTTTCGACCATATAAGCATTCACAACACATCATCATCACGATCAGAAGGTCCAGGCACTGAACAACCTAAATCCGAGGATGGACCGACACCGCAACCATAATCTCCAAGATTAACCCTGACATGATCGTTGCCGAGCATATATTCCATCCATCCATCCCAAGAATGTAATGGAGTTTGGTAAATTTTGGAATCCACTGGAGCGACACTGCAGACGAAAGCGCGGATACAAAGGAGCAACATAAAACAGAAGAAGGTCAATACCTCTTTTCATACGGAAGGAGTTTCTAGAGTTTTGCACAGAATAAAGTTCCCTTCTTGCTCCATGAACGGGAACAGATGACTCGACGCGACTATGCTACCCCAAGCCCGCAACATCCCTCATAAATTCTTCCTGAGTTTCACTGTCGGTCCGTTTTCACCTCCTAAACGAGCTCAAAACCTAAATATGAGATAGGAAATTCTTTCCCGGTCAGATGGAGGGTCGGACAGTCAAAATATGAGTTCGCACGAGAATTCTACAACGATTTTAGTAAGGAGCGCTAATTAGGGTTTCAGCATCCCAAACCCTGATTTTGACAAACTTGCCAGGTGCCATCACTACCATTTGATGACCGAAGTTCCAGCGTCATCACCATCGTTTGGTAGCCGAAGTTCTGAAACCTGTTTACACCATTCTGTGGACTGAAGACAGTTTCCACCATTCCGCTGACCGAAGCCAGTTTCTTCCATTCCAAGACGACCAACGCCTGCGGCTCCCATTCCAAGCCGATCAACGCCTGCGGCTCCCATTCCAAGCCGACCAACGCCTGCGACTCCCATCCCAAGCCTACCAACACCTGCTGCTCCCATTCCAAGCCGACCAACGCCCGCGGCTTCCATTCCAAGCCGACAATCTACATATCACCACTTAACGGTATAGCCAGCGACACCACAAGTAAAATCTATGCAAGGCCGCCAATACGAGAATCACGAACTCTCCTTACCTCTCGAAAAAGGTTAATCGGGTCTTCTTGACCATCTTTTCACGACTTGTCATTTCGATTTATGTCCTCTCCTTTCACCATCTTATGCTTACCTCGCAACAATGCTCCTGTTCCGAGCTAATCAGGGGACTTAATGTTGATGGTGGTGTTTAGCTTAGGGTTAAAATCGTAAAACCTTACATCTGACATGACGTCACTAGGACCACTAGCGCATTTATTGAATCATTAAACACGCCTACGTAAGAATTACCAGGGTACCTTTTTTCTTACATATATATGTGTCATGTTCCACGGTAGAACCCCTAGTATTGACCGACATCACCTTCGTACACCAAACCCTAAATTCTTACACCACTCTGCCAATAATCAATATTCTAAAACAGTTCATTCCAAATAATAATCCAAAACCCTCAGGGGTAATACTTGTCTATCAACCCAAAAATCCAGAAAATCAAAACCATAAACCAAGCGCTTTGTTTGCCTTTCAAAAAAAGAACAGTCACCTACCCGTACGTGCCTAATTTGCATATTAATGATTACCCGTCACTATTCATGAGGTATCTGACGTTACTACGGTGATATTCGAAGAGGAATTGTATATGACGAAGTGTTTCTGCAAGTTTATGAAAGGCATACCCACAGCTAAGGTTTACACCAGTTTAGAAGAACAATATTTCTACAGATTTATGGAAGGCATACCTGTAGCTAGGGTTTGCACTAACACAAGAAAACAAGAAAACAAGAAAACAAATTGAAATAGAAACGTTGGAGTACATAGCTGGAATATGCTTGCCTACTTTATTGCTACCGCGCTACCGCTAACACCAGGACCTGAGAACAAAGATACGAGATAAAAAGGAGATCCAACCCCTTTCATACGCATACCACTTTTGGAATTTGAATAAGGAAATGATTTCCTATTTGAGCTACGTATGGAAAGAGGCAACTGGGCCCGCAAGAACAAGTCCGCGCCACGCTAAGTCAGCGCCGTGCCAAGCCAACATTCCGCGCCATGCCCAGCCGACAGTCCGCGCCATACCAAATCCAAGCCAGCGTCCACGCCAAGCCAGCGCCCATTCCAAGCCGATCCGGCGCTAACAACTTGCATATTTCCAGCTCCAGCAGCTTGCATCCTTTCAGCGCTAACAACTTGCATCTTTACAGCAACTTGCATCTTTCCAGCGCCAGCAGCTTGCATCCTTTCCAGCGCTAACAACTTGCATCTTTACAACAACTTGCATCTTTCATGCGCCAGCAGCTTGTATCTTCCAGCGTTTCTCTTGAACTCCCAGTAGAAGGGAATCAACAATCTAATTTCATTACACGAAAAGATCAGGAACGACTTCTCCAAAATCGAAGCAAAGAAAAATCAGCAACCCCCCTGAGTTCATAAAGACTCTTTTCCCTGTCAGGGGATGCATGATTTCTGGGGACTTCGCCCGCAAAATCGTGCAGTCTATGATGAAACATTTATGTGAGATTCTATATTTCCCCAAGGCGCAATGTCAAGGTATATTTGCAGCCCTCAACCGCACTGCATTAGGGAAGCAGCTGTTTCCAACTAGAGAAGCCGTTCCAAAACCCCAACCTCTCCTGGAAAGAATGATTGATAGATGGAACTGGGGACTCCTAACCATTGTTCTCTTGAAGGGTGTCCAGTTTGACAGCACACTGATTGACGCAGCCTCTCCGCTTCAACATCCTCCAGCAGCGACTCCGCTTCAACGATCACTCCAATAGCCGCTCCGCTTCAATGCTCGCTCCAGCAGTCGCTCCGTTTCAGCGTTCTCTCCATAAGCTTCTCCAGGATCCGAAGACGAGGCTTCAGCCTTCGGCTTCTTAAGTTTCAACATCTTCTCCAAGAGCCGAAGCTGCTTCAATGACGCTTCTTCCTGCAAAGGGTCGTACCACCATGCTCCCCATGTCAAGGATCATAATCACAGCCAACCAATCTTCGTAGTCATGGACAGTTTGCTCTCTTACGCATCCAGCCAATCCTTTTACTTCCACGGATGCTCGCACAACTCCATCCAATCCTTTTACTTCCACAGATGCCCATACAATTCCATCCAACCTACTTTGTTACCACGACAATGTAGTCTCTTCTAATTACATCTGCTACCAAGAATTGTTGCCGCTCATTTGTTGATACCATCCAGAGCTTCACCACAGCAGCAATCACTACAAAGATGGAAACATGTAAACCATACTTGAGGACTGAGGATATACACGGAATCCCTTCACTGTCAAAGCTCAGAAGACACAGTCAACCAAAAGGCCATAGATGCAAAAAGGTCATCTACTCTTCAAGGGTGCATCGCAAGAATATCATCACCTCTCTGTCTAGAAGACGCCTTCAACACTTTACGAGGCCGCGGAGGATCCCAAGCCTGCTCAGAGGAAAACAACTTCAGAAACTGAAGAAAAATGCGACTGGGGACTTCTTTTCGCAGTCCATCGACGACCATCAAAGACTCATGAGATAACTCCAGAGACGCGGCTGAAACATTTTCTTGAATTTTTGTTAACGAGGAAACCGCTAATGCAGGAAAAACCCCGGGACCTTGTCCGGAATTGAATACTCTCAGGATTAAGCCGCTACAAAAAATTACACCTAACTTCGTATAGTTGATACCAAGCAACTAAACCTATAGTTCACCTAGTTCCGTATGTATTCCCACGCCTCCAACTTATAAATAAGTCACATACTTGGAAAAATTCCTTTGGTTCGTATTCCAAACAGTAAAGGAACAACAAATCTGTTTGGTATCAACTCTATTCAACCAAGTGATATGAGTCGGACAAAGGCTCTTCCATTTATCTTAACATAAACTCCTTCTTCAGGTCCTTAGATCTATCTTATGTTCCATTACCGAAGTAATCGTTTAAGATTAAGCCAAAAACACTCTTAATCCAAAGAATTGTGTTGATGCAGATCTACTCAATTAATCAAACCAATCTACCACAAGGATAAACCGATTATTAATTGGATCATCTTTTAACAAAACAAGTATTGTGCAAACCAAAGATTATAAACCCAAGTCAGATCTTCAATATCTTCTTTGTCTTCAATATCTTCTTTGTCTTCAAATCTTCTTAAATCTTCAATAAAAACCTGCTCACAATCACTTGAATCTCTTGTGATCAATCATGGACAAAATGGAGTCTGTTAACAATGGATTATCATAAGATCGTCTTTAGAACTAACAACAGTCTAAAGATCCTTGTCGAAACTCTGAACTAGTTTGAGTGAATCTTATATCAGAAGAGAAGATCCTCAAGCATAAAAAAAGTAGGTGCAATCAGATTCAACCACCGTAAGTCAATCAAATCAATCGAAAACAAAAGATAAACCGCAATTATCTAGTTTCCCACCAACAGTACACGCTACACCTTCTCAATCCCAAAGAAGACTTTAAACTGAGTGGCAGTAAGAGATTTCGCCTAATTAGGTTACTCTCCTCTCCGAATAGGCGACCACACCGGTAATAACAACAAAAGAGGAAGTTTGTTGTTACGAAGGATTAGTTTGCTAGAAAGGAAAACTTCAAGTATTTATAGACAAGGAAGTTTGGACACCAAGGAATTTCCAAAACCGAAAATATTCCCAAGATATTCATTAAAGCACAAATTCGGTTTCCATAATTCCTGGAAATGCTCTGTCCAAAAATAATGATCGAAATCTCTTGGAAAATCTAATTAGTAAATGCACATTATTAATTCTTGTATTTCCCTACAAAATGAAATTAATAACCTTAATTAAAAGATTCTTAACTTACTTATGTTTCGATCCTGGGATTTTCTTCCTTTAGCTATTAAGGAATAACTTTGAAAAAATAAAGAAATAAACATTCACAACATGTGTTCAAAGTATGTCGACATCCTTACTTTGTAAGTTCTCTTTCACACTTACAACCTTGAAACTGATTTTCCACACTTCCAAACAAGTTTAGAATTGGTTCATATGACTTTCAAGAACTATGTGATTGATCAAACAAATATTCAATCACAATCATGGGTTTAACGGTTCTACCAAAACAAGTTTCGGTTCTACCTGCATGTGCGTACTTTGTATAGTCACACTAGCTTTCCAAAATTACTAGGATCGGTTCCCCACATACATATGGTATCTAACTTATATTTGTTGCACACGTCCATAGGATCGGTTCCCCTTTGCCTAAAAACGTGTTGCACATGTCCATAGAATCGGTTCCCCTTTCTGTTATAAACCTTGCTGCACCTCATACAAGGATCGGTTCCCCTTTGTGATGTACTGCACCTCTTACTAGGATCGGTTCCCCTTTCCTAAATTTGGTCAGACATAACACAAACCCGATCATACCATCTTAGGTGGTTACTTAAGATCGGTTTCACTAATAAAAGTCATACCAATACATAAGTCAGGCCTTTGTGAATAGTTCTACCAAGAACACAAACAAGTTGTGAGCGGTTATACTCAATCACACATATTGGTTGTTCATAAGATATGCAATGAATAACAAAACCAATAATACCTGACAATTTCCTTTTCGGTTCACAAGAAGGTTTATGAACGTACTTCTTTAGAACACATGTAAACATTGTTCCCTAGGATGAAATCCTCACCTCATACCCATACATAATCACAATAGCATTCTAATGATTATGGAGATGTCTTATCTACAAATTTTAATGGTTAAGCAATAAACCTCGTATTGTATTCCTTAATACTATGTCTATCTAGAGTTCACATTGATAGGCACATTTTTGTGTCTTATATAATCTCAATTGTATATATTATTAGTGCTCGATTTTATATTTATTATGGCTTTTTATGTCCCTGTAGGTATTTTTGGAGAAATAAGCTTTTGCGGCGAAATTGGCTAAAAAAGTGGTTTTTGCGCTCGTGGGAGAAAATTACTATACAGACTCTCACTTTGGATAAGGGGTAACCTAAAAACTAAGGGGTGACCCATTCCCAGGCATCTGCTAAAGGGAAATCGGGACTGGCTAGGGGGCATCCTTCTTCACATTTCAAATTAACGTTTTGGCGGGAAAAGAAATGTTTCACGAACAGTTTTTAGGATTCGATTGTTGGACGATTTCTAAAGAGACTCAATCGCCAAAATCGACTGGGATGGACTCTAATAGACTAAACAGGCCTGTTACAAGTGATTTAACCCAACCAATTGGGCTGTATAAGTCGGAGGAAGCGATCAAAGTCCAAACAGGACACATACTCTCTGTTTAACTTTCAAAGCTATTTTTAAGAGATTCTGGGAGAGTTTTACGCTGAAGTAAACTATACTTGGTCCTGTTCAAGTCTTGATAAGAGTTTGGTGGCAATTTTATATCTAAAAAACGCGTACAGGGAGTGACAGGAGAGATTTTCTCAACTGCACGCAGAGAAGAAGAAAAAAAGAATAGTCGCCGATAGAAGAGATTTTCTCGGGATTTTTGGAGCTGATTGGGTATATAAAAAGGCTGGTGCGAAGTGAGAGAAGATTATCAAGAGTTTGGGGTCGAGAGAATCGGAGCAGAGGCTGGGAAAGACGAAGAACAGGAGCAGAAGAAAAGTTCTCTGCTGCTGCTCGAGGAGGAGGAAGAAGATGAAGAACAGACGCTTCTGAAGCGTCGTTCTTCAACAATGCCAGCTACAGAAGATAAGTGTCGATCCTTTGCTGCAATTCTGTTCTATCGTTTCTTTTTGGACGTGTTTTTTGAGTCTCAGAACCACTATTTTATAACTTTTGACTCTTTTAATCACACTTTGAACTTTGAATTAATATTTTGAGTGTGTGATTGATATGAATAGCTAAACCCCAATACTGGGATGATGGAGGAAGCCATATTTTACACATATAAAAATTATATTTAATTCTTCTATGACTTCTTGCATTTTTATTAAATGTTTTATGATTTTTCTTAATTGATTGTCATTTCTTTTGATGGTTTATGCTTGGTCTTAGTACTTTTGATATGCCATGCTTTCGATTTACAGTTAATCTTCTAAAAATCTACCTTGGCAAGAATTAGAGTCCCTATTTTTATGTGAGCTATAATTGTTTTGGAAATAAATATATTAATTATATGAATGATTATGGTGGAATCCTGAGTCCTAGTGTCTCTTGATCCTGTGGCAATTTTTGTACATATATTTTTAAATCTTTCAAGTCCGAGTAACGAATCCCTATTTACCGCAATCGAAATATTACAACACACATATGCTTCACAGTTATGTTTTCAATATGCACGACTTGAAAGATACGTTAGGGTATGAAACAGTTCAAGCTAAATATCACTAACCTCAAGTGGAAGGAGGATTGTTATCGTTGTATCTCCTTGCTTCTTCACATCTTCAAGTCTTCGCAATACTTGTAATGTCTCATATCCCAACACTTTCAAGCTAACCTATACGAAGTTGACTCTAGTACATAATCAAGCGACTCTTAACATGAGTTTTGATTCACTAAAATATGACAACCAAACTTGACATACCAACGCTTGGTGGGTTCAACCGAGCAATGCTCTAACAATCTCCCCCTTTGTCAATTTTAGTGACAAAACTCTTACATCATATGGATAAACAAATTACAAGAATTCATTACACATACGCTTGATTCCCAAATTCAACAACACAATAAACTGCTTACAATCAATCCTTGAAAATGTCGTTGTTGACATTATAATAACAAAGTAAATACTCCCCCTAAGGAAGATAGGTAGATATTCAATCCGCATGTATTTTTTATACCAATTCATATGACATGTTACTCCCCCTTAGTTTGTGCTTTTACTCTTTCGTTAGAAAAACGTTCAAGCACCATTGTTCTTTTCCTTAGCGATACCAATCAATATAAAATCAATGCCAGTATCACCTGGTTATTCCATATATTTATCCCCCTTTTTGTCACAAAAATGACAAAGAAACGAAAAAAAATAAAGGACAACATGAAAAGAATCTTACAAATCTCAATAGACTTGCAACCTGTAGAGTTAGACACGAGGGTTCCACACATCATGTTCTGATAACCAATATCAAAACCGAAACTACAAGTAGTTTTATTTTGATATGTTACCAAGGAAACAATTTTCCGAAACAATTTTTCCACTTTAGTTTAGCAAAATGCAAATCAACTAAGCACCTTAGTCCTTTTTCTAAACCGATTGTTCAAAAACAACCGCTTAATTCGATAAGACCAAAATAAAGATAATTCTATTTTTCTCATCAGGTTCTACTTATCCATAAGTTTAGACCTTTCAATTTTAAAAAAGACAAGTATTAGGTTAGTTAACTAGCATTTCTTGTTAAGGAATTCGATTAGACTTGAATAACCGAAACCTCACTTCGTAAGTCTAACTAAGATCAAAATTAATTTAGTTTCTCTTATCCGGAATCGAATTGGACTAAACAACTCATCCCGTACACTTTTTATTTCGTTAAGCCATAAATAATTCATACAAACTAACATAAATAAACTTTCATAATTATTCACCTCAACCGAAAGCAATTGAAATAACATAGACTTGTGAGGTAATGGATTTTTAGATTTAAAAATATATATACAAAAATATTGACAAATTGGTAGAGAGGTATTGGGACTAATGATTCGGCCAATTTTCATAACATAGGGCTCAATGATTTATTCTCAACAATAATCGCTCAAAACATAAATTATATGGACTCTTATTTTGCCAAAGTAGATTCTCAAAACATTGATTGTAAATGTTAAGCATGGAACATCAAATCACCCAAGCTAAGCATGACCCATCTAATCAATTAACAACCAATTTAATTAAATCATATTTCAATTAATTTTTAATGCAAAAGTCTTAAAAAGAATTAACAAAATTACCCATGTATGAAGCTCGGTCTCCTCCGTCGTCCCAGTGGTGGGTTCTAACTCCGCATATTGGAAACACGCTCAAAGGAATTTTTCATTGCTCAAAAGAGGTGTACAAATGATGAAATGGAGATAATAATAAAAATCGGGTGTTTGCAACGTTTATAATTTTTGCAAACACCGGTACAAAGAACGATAAATGAAAAGTTCTGTAGTATATAGAATACTACGACCCACAGATGACAGTCGTTGTTGCTGTAGTATGAACGACTGTCTCTGGTTGTCCAATGTTCTTCGTGTTCTGGAGTTGCAGCAGCAGAAATGGTGGATCTGCAACTCGATTTTTCTTCACTCTGTAGCCTCCAAAGCTTCCCCAAACTCTCGACACCCCTGGTAGTCGACCCAAAGAGCCTTTATATACTGACATGCACGCTGAAATCCCTCACAATAACTCCAAATAATTCTTCTTTACTCGGGCAGTGAAGAGAGAATATTTTGAGATATTTTATTTCTCCACGCGTTTCCAGCTCTGATTCTTCCCTTGTTTAGACTTTATACGCATCAAACAATAGTTATAACTCTCCCAGATCATCTCAGCCATACGCAAACACAAGAAATCCCGTGAATAATTCTTCTCTGCACGTTCTCCCCTGTTTCCAGTTCGTGGCTTCCCTAGCCAATTCTAGCCAAATTTAATCGACCACAACACTCGCAATAGATTTCTAAATGTCCCAGGAACAATACCACAAATTTTTAGCGATTTAATCTCCCTATAACACCTTCATTTTGTTGATTGAAAATCTGCCAGAGAGTAAAAATATTTTCCCGCTAAAAAGTTTATTTGAATTTGAGAAGAAGGAAGGGTGTCCCCCTATCCTGAACTGGGATGTGAATAGCAGGTGTCCAACTGAGGTGCCCCTTAACCAATAGTGAGAGTCCGAATAACAATTGTCCTTCAAGGTTGCCCCGGGCAACTTTTCGAGCTGATTTTTCCAAAAATGTTTTATTCCCAAAAATGCCTACAAATACATAAAACACAAAAATTAGTACAAAATCGAGAGACAACAATATATACATTGAGGACAAATTAGACACAAAAATGTGTTTATCAAATACCCCCAAACTTATTATTTGCTAGTCCTCGAGCAAGACTAAAAAATAAAACCGAGTTAATCTCGGGTGGGTTTAACAGAGGTGTACCCACAAAAACCATGACTTCTAATTGGTCACAAGTATCCAAAGAGCTATAAGTACATACATATTCTAAACCTATCTCCAAGTAACTAGAATGCCAGAGAAATTAAAGGTGTCAGCTCTAAAGCTGACTGAAGAAAAGGGGAGACACATCCGCACGACTGCTAGATAAAGAGATATCCGCTACACAGCTAGATAAACATTGTAAGATGCGTCCGTTGCTTTACAGCTGGATAAGATTAGGAGAGAGATAAAGATGAGAGGGACATCTGCTACACAGCTGGACTAATTACGTGTGATGAGTTAAACCAGTGCTAGAAAGATCTTGTGCCAGATTGAAAGCAGACTAACAAAGGAACCAAAATGCATCTTTCTTCGACTCTCTCACAGTGCTCAGTAGAAATAACGTCTTCTTCGGTCTTCAACTGTTGATGATAAACTCTCGAACCTCATAGAACCTTGACAATTAACTCTTCTCTTTGATTTCTTGCTTGACTTATAAATTTCTTCTTCCCTATGGCCTTATTGAACAAAAATAACGTAATGATTTTTTTTTTTTTTTTTTTTTTCCATTTTTCATTTTTTTTTTTTTTTTTGGAAACAAAAATTTACATGGAAACAAAAATAACGTAATGATCTTCACAACTTGTGATGTCTTGATATCATGAACTTCAACAACTTATATCATTTGCTCTTGTAACTTCTTGTAACTAAGTCTTCAACTTTGATTTTTGAATTATTCTTTTCTATTGTTGCTTCTAAACCTTAAACGTCTTCAACTTTTTCATAAATTTTGATGTCACTCCGCTTGTTGATGATGATAAGTTTCTACTGAGAGAGAGTCGTAATCCAGTAACTAAGACTACATTGTGAGGTTGCTCTGTCTTTCTGGCATTTCCTTCTAACCTACTTGCCTTTCCATCATGGATGGTTAGGTCCATCACGGTTACCCTCTAAAAGGAACAAGTTCTCTCCTGAATTTCAAGGATCTCAATGTCTTTTTCTCTAATGTCTCAATAGGTTGTTATCTCTAGCATTCCAATTTCTATCTTTTCGGTGAGAAACAGTATGTAAACTTGGCTAACCGGGTACTATGTGACGCTAGAATTTTCAAAAATGCGACTAAAATGTTTCTCCCATACCCCCAAACTTAAATCTAACATTGTCCTCAATGTTCTAAAGATAAAATTAAAACCATATGAACAAGGAGAAACTGTCACCATTTGAAGCAAAAGAGTTAAGGAAAGATATTACCGTGTCGCATGAATATTGGGTTACCTCCCAAGAAGTGCTAAGTTTAAAGTCTTCAGCCAGACTAAGCAAGGATTAGTCAACTCGAACCGTATAACAGTAGCCGGAATAATTGTGGGTCTTTAAAACCAAAAAGAGCTGACAAAAGGAAACTGTAGTGAACCAAGAAAATGTACAAGACTAGCATGCCCTTATCTAGTTTCTGGATAACTATCGCTAATTGTGGTTCAGGTTCAGGTTCTATGAAGGGGTCTAAATAGACTATTTTCCTCGGATGCATTTTCTCATAGGTAGGATCCAAATTATTAGGTCCTAGAGTCTGGAAAAACTCAGATAAGAACTTGGAGTCACAAAATAACCTAAATAATTTAGGATCCTCTAAGTCAATTAGGTATGACTTACAAAGTTGACCACAGTCAGAGTAGTGGTCATTCTGAAGCAAATGTGTCAATTCTAATTTTCTAAAGTACTTAGGCTTAGTCTCAGAACTTAATAAGTGACACATTTGAAATCTATACGTTCCCACAATTGGAAGAAAACTATTTGGTGGGAAAACAAAGTCAATCTGGGTATCATAGCCTGGGCAAACCACATCAACCAGAGGATGGGTTTCTAACGACTGAACTTTTTTCAGGACATCATTAGGTTCGGGAAACCTAGTATGAAGATAATCTTGTAAGATGGTTGAGGAATGGATATTAAGTCCTATGTGAGGGGACTTTCTGAGAGTTAAAGGTAAAGCACTAGGAAAGTGATAATCACACCCAAACTTAGAGTTTTCAGTGTCTCTAGATAGACTAGTCACAATCTCCCTAATTTCTAGATCATCAGATTCTTGGAAGTGGTCAATTGATTCTTCTAAGTTTTTATCAGGTAGTGCATCTTTACTCATCTCTACGAGTCTATGTTCTTCATTCAAGATTATTGTTTCTGAGTCGCTAGACTCTAAAACAGCATTTTCAGAATAAACCCGTTCCTCTAAACCACTATCGGCTTCGTAATCAAAAGGAAATACTACATCGTCTAAAACGGTGGTATTCCTAATCAAATCCTCGTCCTCTTGAATAGGTGAATAATTATTAAAATTATTTGTATTTGAACTATAAATATCGTTATAATCATCATCACCATCCTCCTCCTCATCATCATCACAATATAATTTTTGATATTCACGAATTCTCAAGCTTTGTGCCCAACTACATGGTCTATGTTTATAATATTTCTCATAGATCGTTAGAGGTGATTCCTCAATAAAAGTTGGAGTATCCATATATCGCTGCCCACGCATATATTCACCAAGAGTCATTTCTGAAGACGTCTCTTGATAACGAGAATTTCTAGACATATATTCTCGTAACGTCATCTCAGGTGGCGTCTCCTGAAAAGGATTCATCACCGAGGAAACACAAACTACAGAGGAATTTTACACAATCACAAACAAGGCTGACTCGACCAAATCAAACCTATAAATTCTAGCAAACAAAAAGCATGATGGCTCCACTTAGATTGTTTCTAGACCAACTTCTATCTTTCGAAAGGGAATTCGTTTCAATTTGAGCAAACCCCTATGGAATCAATCCGAGTCAAAGTAAGTTGAATAGAGGCGAGGGAAGCTTAGTAGAGCTTTGATACCCAAGGCCTCACCGCATTAGGCGGCGCAGTCACGCATTCAACTCACAGAAACCATCATGAACTTTGAAGTGTGCTTAAAGAGCAACCAATATTTTTCGAACGAGTTTCCTATTAAGCCCGTTACCCTATCGGTCTCGTTCTATTCCAAATTTTAAGCTTGGGTTCGCGTTAGGTTTCGTTTTCCTAAGGCGGGCAAGAAGGGAGCGGTGATGAAATCCAAACCCTTATCTTGTATTGGCCAGGCCTTGCCCTTTACTAGGAATTTAAAAACAGTCCAAATTCGTCCTCAATCAATGAATCACCTTAAGGAATACAGTAACTCGCTTACAGGAGATTCGCGAGTGTTTCGATGGACTTACCTCCCGTACCAGACGGGGGATGAACCGTTGTTATCGACTCGGGCCACGACTCCTATGCCGTGTGCGAACCCGAGGGGCCGATACGATATAGTAATCGTCGTCCTTCTCTGCAAACAGTTTGTATTTAATTTTTTTTTTTTTAATTTATAACCCTTCCGTAGGGTTTTTAAAAATAATGTCCAATGTTCAATTTCCGGGAAAAAAAAAATAATGTCCAAAAATAAAAGATTACAAAAATAAAAACTTTAATTACAGTTTCTAAAAAAAAAAATTAATAAAAAAAATATCTAAAAAAAATAATAATAATAAAAAAAAAGTCCTTCGTCTTCTTTCCGTTCTTTTTGCTTTAAGCTTTGCTCCTAGTCTTTATGAAATCGCCAAAAATCTTTGACAACTTCTTCTTCTTCTTTTCGATCCAAGCCTCAAAACCTGTATCACATAGACAAATACCCAAAGAACGTAAAAAAGAACAAAGAAAAATAAATCTAAAAAAAAAAAAATCTACCTAAACACAATTCCGCGTCGGCGGCGCCAAAATGATTAAAGATTTTTCGTGGGGTTATAATAATGAGGTTCAAACTCTCGGACTTGTGAAGGTAATGGATTTTTAGATTTAAAAATATATATTCAAAAATATTGACAAATTGGTAGAGAGGTACTGAGACTAATGATTCGGCCAATTTTCATAACATAGGGCTCAATGATTTATTCTCAACAATAATCGCTCAAAACATAAATTATATGGACTCTTATTTTTCCAAAGTAGATTCTCAAAACATTGATTGTAAATGTTAAGCATGGAACATCAAATCACCTAAGCTAAGCATGACCCATCTAATCAAATAACAACCAATTTAATTAAATCATATTTCAATTAATTTTTAATGCAAAAGTCTTAAAAAGAATTAACAAAATTACCCATGTATGAAGCTCGGCCTCCTCCGTCGTCCCAGTGATGGGTTCTAACTCCGCATATTGGAAACACGCTCAAAGGAATATTTCATTGCTCAAAAGAGGTGTACAAATGATGAAATGGAGATAATAATGAAAATCGGGTGTTTGCAACGTTTATAATTTTTGCAAACACCGTTACAAAGAACGATAAATGAAAAGTGCTGTAGTATATAGAATACTACGACCCACAGATGACAGTCGTTGTTGTTGTAGTATGAACGACTGTCTCTGGTTGTCTAATGTTCTTCGTGTTCTTGAGTTGCAGCAGCAGAAATGGTGGCTCTGCAACTCGATTTTTCTTCACTCTGTAGCCTCCAAAGCTTCCCCAAACTCTCGACACCCCTGGTAGTCGACCCAAGGAGCCTTTATATACTGACATGCACGCTGAAATCCCTCACAATAACTCCAAATAATTCTTCTTTACTCGGGCAGTGAAGAGAGAATATTTTGATATATTTTCTTTCTCCACGCGTTTCCAGCTCTGATTCTTCCCTTGTTTAGACTTCATACGCATAAAACAATAGTTATAACTCTCCCAGATCATCTCAGCCATACGCAAACACAAGAAATCCCGTGAATAATTCTTCTCTGCACGTTCTCCCCTGTTTCCAGTTCGTGGCTTCCCTAGCCAATTCTAGCCAAATTTAATCGACCACAACACTCGCAATAGATTTCTAAATGTCCCAGGAACAATACCACAAATTTTTAGCGATTTAATCTCCCTATAACACCTTAATTTTGTTGATTGAAAATCTTCCAGAGAGTAAAAATATTTTCCCGCCAAAAAGTTTATTTGAATTTGAGAAGAAGGAAGGGTGTCCCCTTATCCTGAACTGGTATGCGAATAGCAGGTGTCCAACTGAGGTGCCCCTTAACCAATAGTGAGAGTCCGAATAACAATTGTCCTTCAAGGTTGCCCCGGGCAACTTTTCGAGCTGATTTTTCCAAAAATGTTTTATTCCCAAAAATGCCTACAAATACATAAAACACAAAAATTAGTACAAAATCGAGAGACAACAATATATACATTGAGGACAAATTAGACACAAAAATGTGTCTATCAATAAACAAAAGAATAACAACAACCAACCTTTACCAGAGAAAGGTTGAAAATCGGTTTTAACAATGGCAAGCAAAAGTTGAAAACCGTCGAAACACATATGCTTTTATGCTAAACCAAAACCGATTCAACATATTGCGACTTTTTCACATATTGTTTCTACCAGAACCCCTCATGATTCTTTGATAAAGCCTACCAACATGGGCTAGAACTTAATCCTGCTAAATCAAAAAGTCACCCAAACCACAAGGGTTCACAATATATGAGATCGAATATTAAGGTAGTAAAACCGAAATCAAACATCCCATAAACATACATAGCAATAAGATAAAAACATTCAAGCACATGCTATGTAAACCAAAAACTATCACAAGAAAAATTACCAATCAAATAATTTTATTCATAATAGTTTTATTCATAAATAGACCAATACAATCAATGAAAGAAATCAAAAATTGATGTCTATTATCCTAGATTAAGTAATACAGTAAATAACTTAATCTCTAGTGGTACTATCGTTGTTCACTGAGGTCTCTTTAGTGTTCAAACTCTTAAAGAATGTCTCAAGATACTTGTCCGCAACCACTTCTTGTTTCTCAAGTCTTTCAACTTGAATCTTCATATCATCTATATCATCTTTTGTTTCCTTAATCTTTTCTTTGAGCCAATCTTGATTTCGAACCGTTATAATGAGATTGGTCATTAGTTCCTCAAAACCCTGGATGTAGTCAATCTAACTATCAGAACGGATCCACTTGGTTTTGGTTGGATCTTGTAGGTTGTAAGCTAACATCCATGACTCATCTTGTGATCCAACTGAACTATCAGAGTCATAATCAGACATGACGCCTTTCTTCTTTCTCTCTGTATTGATTCCTTGACAATCCTTAACCTTTTGAGCTTCCTCCTTATTATCCTTTGAGACACTGCGAGTTATTGGAGGCATACTCGGTTATGAATAAATAAATATAAAGGATTGATCAGGGTTTCTGAATACAGACAAGAGAAAGTTTCTCTTTTAAAAGAGACAGCTTTCGGACCAAAAGACCTCTGGAAAACCGAAAATATAAAAGAATATATTTCGTTTCCTTAGTCTGAATTTCACAAGTTGGAAGGTTTATTAAAATTCGAAAATTCTAAATAAAACTTCCTTTCGGAGGATCATGTTAAACATGAACATTTTTCAGACAACCATGGATTCGCAGCTATCCATATAGTGTCACATAAATTTTTTCTGATAAACAATCCACACAAAACAAATGTGCTCCCATTTTATTGTGCCTTTCCCATCCAAGTTTGTGAGCACGAAAAAGGATGAGAATGCACAATTTTGATACAACTAAGTTGCATCGGAGTAAGGTTTTTCCAGCTTACAGTGAATATCAGAAACATAGTTCATGTTTCTCTTCGGGAATTTCTGCCCAAAATATTTTCTCCCAAGACGATGATCTTTTCTAACTAGAGATATGATCATGTGGAGAAAACGTACTAATGTGAGAATTCTCAGAGATAGATAAATATCTCTTAATTCTTTCAATGAGATTTTCATAAGATTTTCTCATTCTAAGGACTTCCTTATTAATCACATTAGTGTGATCATTTGAAACAACTATCGGAAATTCCGTGGAGAATAATTCATGAATGGGAGTAATAAAAAATGAGTAGTGATTTATTATCAATTCATAAGATCAGCTGTGGATTCGACCATGAACTCGGAATAATAAAACAGGCATTACCATTCCATGGAATCGTGGATTCGACCATAGAATGAGAGTAATAAAATTACCTATTACCATTCCATGAGATCAGCCTTGGATTCGATCATGAAATCGGAGCAATGAGATAATGCAGTGGTTTATTTCCATTCCATGAGATCAAGTCGTGGATTCGATCATAGAATCGGAGAAACTGTTATTGTCATTCCATGGGATCAGTATGTGGATTCGACCATGGGATCAGGCCGTGGATTAGACCATGGAGTTTTGCCATTCCATGGGATCAGGTCGTGGATTCGACCATGGAATAGTAGCAATGGGTATTGCCTTTACATGGGATCAGGCCGTGGATTCGACCATGGAATCAAAGCAGTTGGTATTGCCATTCCATGGGATCAGGCCGTGGATTCGACCATGGAATATGAGCAATGGGTATTGCCATTCCATGGGATCAGGTCGTGGATTCGACCATGGAATCGGAGCAATAATAGATTATTCTGGGAATTCAATGGTGAATGTCACGGCAAAACTGATCTATTACATAAAGAATATTAGTCAGTTAAGGCGTCACATCCATTCTGAATGGTGCATAGTCAGGGAGTCACGTTGTTGTTTACGACCTGAAGGCGTTAGTGCTCTTAATATACGGAGAACCGCCTGAATCTATACACGGTCTCTCCACATAGTCAGGGAACAGTGAGTGTCACTGACGTCCTGAAGGCGTTCTTGCTCTCAAATCTACGGAGAACCGCCAAAATCGTTCTTCTATGTGGAGGTGGGTCTCTCTCCTCCAGTCATGGAACTATTAATCTGCATAGAGGTCATGATGAAATGCTTGGATTCGAATCGCTCAGCCAGTGGGGTTTTTCGACAACATATTCATCAAGGCTTCGTAAAATATGAATCGTTGCATGCCTGAAAGCCGTGTCAAACCATGCCTCACGATTTTATGGTTTTACCCTTTGCTGAAAATCCACCATCAATATTAAGTCCCCTGCTTAGTGGGGAACATTCATGTTTCCCAGTAATGCATTAAATGGTGATTTTCAGTCGATGAGATCAGTGGTTGAACTCAGTCTACAAAGGTTTGTTCAGAATCCTAGATTTTTCGCAATGGTGTCACGTACGGGCAAATATTTGAGTGGGGATCCTAATAGCGTGATAAAGCGTTATCTCGTAGTCGTGGGGAGATGAAGCACTGCTGATTTGAGCGGCCGAAAGCCCAGTTTTGGTCGGTTTTAGCGTTTACGGGCCCGATCCTAAAAAGGAAGTCCTTATTTTAGGAATAGACGTTTGTTCGTTTGTTAGTTTAAGAAACAAAAATATACCTGAGTCTAATGATAAAATTTTTGTTGTGCGCTTTTACGGAAGCCAAAATTTTATCTTTTAAATATGTGAGATTTCACAAAGGGAATAAACTCTCGTTTTAAAGGTGGATGCTTGTACGAGAGAAAAAAGTTTTCTTTTTGAATAGACGTGCGTCTGTTAGTAATAAAAATTTCTATGAGCTTTCATGAAATTTTTTTATTTTCGACATGTGAGCTTTTATAAATTTTTGAAAATATACTCTTGTTTCAAAGACGTATGCTCGCGTGAGGGAGCAAAATATATATATTTTTCAAATTCACGTGAGTTTCACGTTAAAATATATTTTGTAAAATCAATGTTTTGATTTTGGACAATTGTTGAAAGTAGACAACTATACATGGTGAAATAATGTATGTGAGTTTTCACAATTGTAGAATGGACGTCTGTCCAGATTTTGAGAAACCAGTGAATGTTCACATTGTAAAATTTACTTAGGTTGTTCACGGTTTTATGAAAATCATGTCATGATCTTGAATAATGAATTTTTCTCGTCTTAGCAGGTTTGAAGGAACGAGCAAGATTTGAAATATTAACTCATTTACTGTTAGTGGAATCCTAAAAAGGTAAGAGTTGAAAGTTACCATTTTTGCAGACGTTGATGTGAGCATCTTTATTCCATGATTCATTGTTTTGTTGAATCCTGCGCTTTATACGAATGATGCGCTGAATGTTATGCATCTGTCACAGCCACTTTGCAAGAATGACTGACTCCCATGATGACACTTTCAAAGACGATGTTTCCAAGGATGACATCTCCGCGGGTGCAACTTCAAGAAATGGTACTTCTGGGACCTTTGAGCGATGGTGAGGGATCCTTCATACTGAGTTGTACTCCTGGTTATTTCATTAACTGTATCACAGGATGATCGTGTAGTGAGGGTTCAGATCAATGTAGACTCCTCGAAAATGGAAGAAAGCCTTCGGGGCGGAGCACACAGAAGTAAGGACTACAGGATGTTAGCAAATGACGTGCATTCCGCAGCCATTTCTTTGGTGAGTTGTTAGCGCTCCTTGTGTCATGACTTTTTCCGGCCCGTGCAATTAGAATCACGAGACCAAGGTTTTGTTATTTCTTTTCAGAATTTTCCTCCATCGATTGACGGTCTTCAACTTGTTCCCAGACGAACAATTCAGGAATCCAGTACTGATGAAGAAGTCGACGTAAGTATCTCTTTCGTGCAGGTGATCGCGGCATCTCCTTGAATGAAGTAATAATAATTTTTGTTGATGAATCCAGGAAGAAACCATTGTAGATAAGCAGCATGTTGATGAAGCGCACTCTTCTTTGGGACATGGGAATATGGAGAATTCCTGAAATCCCGAACCGAATGGAGATAGCGGCGTTGTCAACGGAGATTCCGGCATTGTCGAGCCTTCAAATGATTTAGAGACTCCCTTAGTAAGTATATCTCCTGTAATTTCTTCATAGAAGTATGAAATTATTGATTTGTGATTGAATGAATGAGAATCCATGTAAATTTATGGATAACTTTGTCGAAATACGTCACCAGAAAATTTAAGACTTCAGATTTTACTAGAAACGCTGTAGAATCCTCGTTCGAAGTCGGATTTTCGCGGTCTGTATATGTATCTTCAACCCATGAAATTTCAAAGCTTTAGCATAGAAGATTTTTGAATATTTAGCATGTTTAGGGCCTGAAGAAGGCGAAATAGTGAACTTCCAGGAGACTTTCAGAACTTTTGCAGATTGCATGTTATCCGATATTTTGGCCACATCTGTTAGCTCGTTCATACGATTACTATAAAATTTTGATATGTTGTAGACAACATCCATACGAAGAGAATGGTATATGACCCAACCTTAAATTAGTTACCAATTGCTCCAAGTTCATCGTTTAATATAGGGAAGTGTAGAATCTCTTCAGATGAGCTTGTTTGAAAAACGTGTTTCATGGCTTCTACACTATTTGCTCATGTCTTAGATGCATAGTAAAGAACTTAGATGATGTTAATTCACTTACATGCTGGATTTTATGGTTGTGTTGGGTTTCCAAGCTTGAATCATTCTAATCCCATGTAATCTTCACATTAGGTGCCAAATGCTGAAGTTGGGAATAATGGATCCAACAATGAAGACTTGAGCAACCATGGAGCCGTTGATAATGAGACCTCCATCCCTGTACCTCAAGGTCATGTAATGCTTGTTGTTGATGCCGTGGTGGTAACTGAAACTCCAATTGTGCGTGAGATGGTGGAACCCGAATCGAGAATGGAAGAAGCTGCTCCAACCGAAGTTATTCCTATGATTGCTGACGCTGCTCCAGCGACTGAGAACCGGATAATAGTGCATGAGTATCCCAACGCAGGGACTGCTTTTACTCCTACATTTAGTGAGATACTCCCATATCACAGGTTTGTTGGTGTATTTAGCGTTCCCATTGGATATGCTGCTATGTACAAGAAACCGTGAAAGATGTATGGGCACATCGTCGTTACCAAGGATCCGGAGCATAGCTATTTCTTGACGAGGCAAGTAGAACCCATCTTGCGTGTTATAAATGATATTCGCATCACATCTAGAAATACTATCACCCGAGATGTACTCTTTGATGGGGAGTACAACTTGAAGAAAGATGAAGAACTTGGCTTCAATATGAAGTGGCTTCGTCAAAAGATTGATGCTATCGGGAAAGCAGTGGAAGGTGAAACTCCTTTCACCACCAGTGATGCCGTGTTGAAGAGGATGGATGAAGTTTCTGAGCTGACCAAGAAGCTGGAGGCGGAGAAAGCTGCTTTGCAAGTCTTGGAGGATGCAGAAAAGCAGAAATTTTATTTTGCTGACTTTCTTTAGTTTTCTTTCCATGATATCTTGAACCTTGGAATTCTGAGAGTTGCTAGGTTTTATTTTGGTTTTGATTTCTTGATTGGTTTTGGATTGTGAAATCGATCGTCTTGACCAGTGGACCGTCAGTCCCTAGTATTTTGTTAAGTCTCTCCCTTTCGTTTTCCCTTCTTCTGGTGAGACCTAGATAGAGGACCCAGGTAGAATAATTGATGTAAAGACCTAGGTGGTTGAAGTTGGAGGTACCTTGATGAAGGATTTAGCGGAAGGACCTGGAGGACATCGATCGACTGTGGAGGTTATGAATCCCGTCTAAGAATTGCTGCTTGCATGTTGTATGCTCTGGAAGCTGTAGGAACCTCATACGACGTCGGAATTCGATGCTTGACCCCAACTTTTGAAGCTAAGAGACTGATTTATTACATGAGCAAAGAATCACTCAATTTAGAGTTACAGAGGTCAGCCAACGAAGCGTGCACATTTGTAATTTGTAATCTCGTTCAAATTTTTCAGATGTCGTGGACCTGACGGTAAAGGCCATATCTTTCAGCTCGTATGCCCGATTGATGCGCCCTTTTGGTATGTTGTAGAACAGACGTAAACGAACATCTTTAGTTGAGAAAGTATTGTCCTATTCCTCACCCATTGGTATGTTTTTGTAAACCCATGGCCTGGAGCATGTCGTATCTCACTTGTAGAGGCGATGAGAACATCTTGTAGAAGATTTTGGTTTGTGCCCGTCTGCCGGGAAAGCTTTGGGAAGACGTTCATGTTATCTTGTTTTCATGTTTACACATCTTGATATGAATCATTAGGGCTTGAAGAAGTACGATCCATAGAGTAACGCTTCAGAGAATGGATAGTTGATGAAGCCGGATGTTGCGTCTGAGACTGATGCTTGAGATCACAATTGAATTTTCTCCTGAAATTCTTGTTTATGATGAGACCATGAATGGGGTTCCTCCACATATCCTTTTCGATGCTATGGTTTGGAGTTGCTTCAGAGACCGAAAAGGATAGTCTTTGCTCCTCTATCCACTGAGCTGTGAAGTGGCTTCGTCAGGGAATCGATGTTGTCGTGGCAGATAACAACGGCAGTCTTCATTCTGGATGTGATTGGTGAAGAGATGAAGTTCCTCAGTCGTGTAGGGGCTTGTGATATAGAGAGGTTTCGTTTGATGACGTTTCATGGAATCACATCAGGTTGCAATGACTTGTTATGTGGATGACATTTATTGAAATATATTGAATTGATATTTCCAATAAAATCAAGTCCCCAGTGCATCCCTCATTCTCTTAGAAGAGTTGAAGGAGTTTGTAGCATCCATTGACGAATGATGTTTCATCTGCTTCAGAAGTCTTATCATTGGATAGTGAATACTTATCGATTGTAATTCAGCTGCATGGTGTTGAACCAGTGTGTCACCGTCGAGTTATTGTGCTGAAGCTAGAGGCGATATTATCGAAGGTGTACTCTTTGATTGGGAGTACAATTCGAAGGCTTCTTATATGCTTGAGCGCTGAAGCGTCGAATGTCTTAGGCTTGATCGTCTCGGCACGTGTATCTTTTGTTGATTCAGCATTCCGCTGCGATAGTGGGATTCAACGCTTGTGCAGACATCAGAGATTTCTGATACTCGTGGACATTCCTACAAGTGGAGAAATGCCTAAAATGTTCTTACCATGCTTCCGTCATCTCTCAGTAGTGAATGTATCAGTGAGATGCTCGATTCAAAGCGGTGTCAGATTCAACCACTTGGTAAAAATACTAATGCGGTGAAGCTATGATTATAACGTCTTGCAGAGTTGCTAGCAGAATTGAGTCCCCATGCTAGGATAGCACGTGAGTAAATAAATGACATAGACATGGAATGAGACTTGCCTGAGTGCGAAACCTCTTGATGAATGTCTATGCTTCTTTTGCAGGTTCTTGCTTCAACTTCGTCAAAGTTTGAAATTCCTCCAAGTGCTCTGATGATGGAATGTTCGCAAAATCTTTTGTATCAGAACTTTTTTTGTTGGAGAGATGTACAACTAAAGGCGCTTTATCAGTAGCCATCTTTTCATCGTGGATCCACGGTCGTCTGGAGAACATGTCATATCCTGGATCTTCCTGATTATGTGAAACTTGGTTTTTTGCCCAGGTTGAACTTATTTTCACCTTGAGAGTGATGTAGCCATAACATCTTTGAGCGTTCCTTCATGGTCTATGATTGAGATAGGATCATGATTAGCTGCTTGTCGAGTGATGCCTGCGACTTTGAGAGATTTCAGTGGAATAGTGTTGATAGAAGTGACAACATCGATCAACATTCTCTCAAATTCATTTCCTTGGAGATTGATTGTGGTAAGCAGTCCCCAGTCGTACATCTCTTTGTATGTAGCTGGAGGCTCAGGAATGCTTGGGGGTGCCAGGAACTCAACATCATAAACTGGAGCATAAGGAGATACCCGAAGCTTCACGATTTTTTTGTTGAGCAAAGATTTCATACATTGGTGGTACGTCGAGGGAACAACCTTGTTGTCATGGATCCATGGTCTTTCGAGTATTATGTGATAGTCCGGATCTTTCTCAATCACGTGGAATTTGACAGTAGATTGAATTGGTCCTACCTTAAGATCCACATAAACATATCCATATGTGTGACTCTGTCTTCCTTCAAAACCCGTCATCAGTATAGGATGATGGATGACCTTGCTTTGTGGAATTTTGGCTTCCTTGAGAGTTTTCATAATTATGAGATTTGTAGAAGCGCCTGTATCGACGAGAGCTCTTCTGAATTCAGAATCTTTGATAGAGGAAGTTACGAACATGGATCGGTTGTGCCCTTCTTATGCAATGCGATCTTCCTCGGTGAAAGTAATGTTGTTGATCGAATGTTCAAAAACCATGGACACCTGCTCGACTGATGGTGGAGCTATCTACACGTCGGATGATATTTGGTTGAGTGCAGCAAACGTGCTGGTTCGCTGGTCTCTGGAGAAATGGAGGATTTCACACAGATTTTCAATTAGATGCGTAACTTCTTGATCCACCGATTTCTCGTAAGTGGTGAAACTGTTTGTTTGAGGATCGCTGGGTGACGAATCAGTCCCCATTGCTGGAATATCCAGAGTGGAGGTACCGCTTAACCCCGATGTCAGCTTGATGAGGAAATCGAGCATGTGGTTCATCGTGTCTTTCATCAGATCCATGTTCCTGGTGTGAATCTCTTGGACCCATGCCAATTCGGCTAGAGTCATGGTTCTTTCACCAACCACGCCTTTGTATGTAGTGCTGGAAGGCGGAATATCACCATTTGAAAGATTTGGGATCGAGTTTGAAGTAGTTGAATTAGTTCTAAGACCAACCATATTTACGAAAATGTAAGATTGCAACCGAGAGATTAATCTCCCACTGTGGTCGCCAATCTGTAGATGGGGAAAAACGGGTCGCTGGTTTTTTGGAAAGCGAAGAGACGAGCATGCTGTCGATACTCCTCAGCCGGGCGAAATGTTAATCCTCACAAAGATGCACTGCAAAGGGAGTGCTTAGATTCGAGAGATCAATCTGTAGGACTCCGGCCTAAACCAAGTCAATGGCCATTCCAGAGTCAATTCGGTCAAAAAGAGGGAGATGGGTTGATCCGTAGGAGGGAAGCTGATAATTGTGTGGGATCAGTGATGATCAAGGATTGTGGATGTGTTGAAGGTTTCTGCAATAATTGGTGAACTGTTGAATTCGAATAAGTTCTGGTTGATTGATGAATTCTTGAAAGTAGTTACTCGGGAAATTCTTTGTAGACAATTGATAGCTAGTGATCATTCGTTGTCTGTTTTTCAATCATGGATTCAGAGACTTATTTATATTGTCAGAGTTGCGAACACCTTGATCCCTGTAAGTGTGACGGTTTCTTGAGTGAAAGAGTGGGAGATCGTGGTGAAACCAGTTCCATATTGTGCGGAGACTTGGTTGATCATTAACCCACTACTTTGCTAATTCCTCCAACCATTGACATGACTTACTCACATTTCTCGTTGTGGATGAATCCACGTGTTGTAGGCCGCCAGACCAAAACCCTAGTTGTTATCCCCCAATTTGACGTGATTGATGTCTCACGAATCGTGGAGCCTGAGTGACAAACGTGTATTGATTAGTCAGTTGTTGACTGATTAGACAATGAGTCTAGGTTTTGTTGAATCGAGCATAAGTGGTGAATGCTCAGCGATTCATGGATCGAACATGTAATTCTCTGAAATGATGTCAGTATTGTAAATTCAGTGATGAATTACTGATCAGTATTCGAGTGATTGAGCAAGTATTGCTCAACGAATTGCTGAATATTGGGAATTTGCCAAGCAACTGAGCAAGTATTGCTCAATTCGACAAAATATTGAATGTTGATAATTTGACGTGCAATTGAGCAAGTGTTGCTCAATTCGAAAAATTACTGATAAATTACTAAATATTGATAGATGGATCAATATTTGACCAACTGAGCAAGTATTGCTCGATTTGACGTAATATTTATTGGTGGCGTGACCCAATAAAATATTAAAGTATTGGTAGATTACCAAATATCATATGATTAATTCAGATGTTGATTGCTGAATTGATATAAATCCATTAGTTCTTGAATCTTGCTCAGAATGATGATTCGTAGAACATTTATTTGAAACCCCAGGTTGGTTAGAGAAAGTTTGGGCCCAATGTGAGCAATTGAGCAAATTAGGTCAGAATTATGAAAACATGTGGGACTGGCTTTGTGAAAACCCTAGGAATGACTCTGGTCGGTCATGAAGGCATGCACGTGTTGTCGTTGTGTCCATGTTTACATACTGAGAGTTTCAGTATTTTCTTATGTGAGTTCGAGCAACGTTGTGAATTTTCAGAAGAGTTTCATCGTGACTGAAATTCTTGATTTTTGTTGGAATGAGCATGTATGCTCAATTCATCAATATTTTGTAAATATTAAAATAAGGGTATGGAACATTGGACTTCCCATTTGAACGCATAAGTTAGACACATTTTTATAACCGTTGATTATGGTATATCCTACGACAGTACATTTCAATGAGGTGGCCTTTTTTTAAGTTATACGGCTTTCATCCAAGCCGAGCCAACAACTTAATTAAATACCTGTCTAACTAACTAAGGAAATATATATATATATATATATATATATATATATATATATATATCTTCTGTTGTAACTTCTCATATTTATCTACCACGATCTCTTTTCTTTACGTTTCTGCTTGATTCCAAATTTTGTTTTTGGAGAAATTCTTTTCAAACTTCTTTTTTGTTTCTCTACCGTGACTTTTTTTCCCTTTCTTGTTTATGATTATTTTCCCCTTTTTCCTTACGGTTATCATCAAATTATCACGTCAAAATCTGGTATGGACGAGCCGCCAAATACTTTCACTTGTGGTGATGATCAAGTTTAGAGTGATGAGACTGAGGCCATGAATCATTCTTCAAATGGAAAAAAATGATGTGAGCAATCTGGAGAGTCCATATGAAGGAATGCATTTCAATACACGTGAAGAAGCGCAAGAGTATTATACCAAATATGGACGGCGAAATGGATTTTCAGTTAGGGTTCGATCAACAAACAAAACACGCGTTGGTGTAGACGAAGTGACATCGGTTTATATGGTTTGTGCTCGCGAAGGGAAAAAAAGAAAGAAGAGAACATCGAAGGAATAGATAAAAAAGGGAGAAGTTGCAGTACGATCAAATGTGAGCGCGAGGCAAAGATTCGGTTTCTTTTTTACTAAGAACGTAGTGAATGGATAGTAACAATATTTTCAGATGAAGACAACCATAAATTTGTATCACCAAGCAAGAGGAAGCGTATGCGCATTAACAGATGCATGCCAGACGGTGCAAAAGATTTGACAGAGGCATTTAATAGAGAACATTCAAATTTCCAAAGTCCCATCCATTTTTGGTGGTGCAGACATAGGGTTTAGTCGAAGAGATTGTTGGAATCATTTACACAATGTGAGGCATAAGAATTTGGAAGTTGGTGATGCCCAGTCAGTCATCAATTATTTACAGATGAAACAAATTGAAAATCCGCTGTTTTTTTATAAGGTTCAAGTTGACGAAGAAGGTAGAGCGGTAAATTTTTTCTGGGTTGATGCTCGATCACGAATGTCATATGAGCAGTTCGGAGAAGTGGTTTTCTTTGATACTACATACAGGACAAAAAAATATGAGATGCCATTTGCTCTATTTACAGGGGTGAATCACCACTATCAAACCATACAGTTTGGATGTGCACTTTTACAGGACGAGACCAAAGTCACATTTTCGTGGTTGTTTAGTATTTGGCTTGAAGCTATGGGAGGAAAACATCCATCTGCTATTATAACCGACCAAGATGATGCGGGGATTGAATCGTCTACTGCTAACAAAAAAAGAAAGTGCTCAGTTTGCCAAGACACAACGCATGACAAAAGAAATTGCCCCAAAAAGGCAGATACGGAGCAATTAAAAATCAGTGATCCAAGTAAGTATTACAAAATCTCATGTTTTCTGTGTATCATTAATTTCCTATTCAAACCGTGTTTATATTCCTGTAGGTACAAACTCCAGCAATGAGGATGCCATTTAACTTGGGATACAATGGTGATTACCAGACTCAGGTAATAATATACCTGTGAAGTAATTTGTAAACTAAATTTTCACAATGCTTTGTAACTAATAAAATTTCCATCTTTTTCTGTAGAAATATTTCCAAAATGCGGAAGTGAGAAGAGCTCAAAGTATGGACAAATAACTGCGAAGGAAGTCCTAAAGGCTTGTAATGACTGGTGTAAGCCTAGCTGCTGATTAGTCCAAAAGCTTAACCAATTAGTGGAAACACACTGATGGACGACCAATTGATGTCAAATGAGAGTTTAGTTTACGTGACTATATATGACATGCTTTTTCTTAAAACATTTTCAGTTTGACAATATTTTGATATTTCATTTCGACTACATTATGGCAATGGTATGGTTATTTGACATGAAGTCTGAGTATTCCAAATGTGATTCTATTAATTGTATGTCTTCCCAAGATAAAACATCACCTAAATAAAAGGAATAAGGGTGTTGTACAAACTGGAGGAAATTTGATGTGAGTCGAACACGCAACTTTCTGGCTTAGAACCAGACGCGCTACCATTGCGCCACAGATTAATATCAAAATTAAACACATTTAAGGGAAATTAACTAAGAACAATATTGCGCTACCATAGCCACAAAAAATAGGCAGAACAAGAAAATGAGAAAGAATGAAGCATAGAAAATTCCCAAACTATTGAAATGTTCCCATTAATCCGTATTTGATAAAGAATTCATATGCACATTCATGAGCTAGGATATTTCTAACCTATACGACTTAATTGTCAACTATAATGTAACATTGACATGTTCGCACAGAAGATCCAACTTCAGTGCATAGTACTGTGTACGGAAAATCCAAAGTAGCCATTGTCACTCAGAGAAATCATGACTTGTTAAGTTCGCTGACATGGAAATGGAATCCAAATTCCAAAATCATATCAATGAACGATATAACCTGTTATTTTCGTCCTGACACAGTAAGTACATAGATAGTGGTCCTCATGATGAGCTAGCTAGCTATATAGGCTAGGCAGCTACTACTCGAAGAACACAAACATAATTATATATGCAAAGATGGGGAGTCATGAATGATGGAGGAGGTAGGAGGAGAAGCCAGCAATGAGGACCACTTGTACGTTTCAGGGTTTTTATTGCTTATTAGGCGTCTTATTTCCAACTTCCAAGTAGCAAAAATTGATGCATGAGTTGGAACCTGGTGCAAGAAAAGGCTGGATACATAGATTTTTGTTATATCTCTCAGTTTTCCCATGCGAACTGTGTACATGGCTCTCTATCTGCATATTCACATTCAGAAAAATATTCCTCTTTAGATTTATTTTTTTACCCTAATGCATAAGCATCCTTGATTCTACTCTTAAAATTTTCTCGACCAAGCATTGACATTTGGATTTTTAAATTGCAGAGATGAAGGAAGATGTCAAATTTTACCATGTATACCGTTAGTTGTTATAAATAAACCACTCATTTTGCTATATGTTAACTGCTTGTAGGCCCTTACCCCAACAGGACGCACTTTTTACACTCACATATATTATGAAAATTGAGATCTTAGTCCTACTCTTAGTTAGAGGTTACTATTTCACAAGCATAATCAACCCCAAGTCATTTCCTTTATAATTAGAGATGAAATATATACTCTAGCCAGTCCTAAGGTTTGGTTAAATGTTCATCTGATGATAATTAACCCAAGCACATGCTACAACAGAAAATTAAAGAGATAAATATGTAAGTAATACTAAGAAATATAGTCTTCTTTCAGGACTTTCGATAAACAGTAGAGTACCTTTGTTCTCTGATTTGATTTGAACTTTTCTCAAAGCTTCTCCACCGTGTCCTTGGAATATTTCAAGAGATCCATATTAGCCCAATCTTCCATTCCTTCTTAAATTTTAAATCATCTCACGAAATTCTTAATTATACCCATCTCAACTTACAAACCCAATTAAGATTTTACTCAAATCAAGACCAAAATTAGGGCTCAACTTATTTCAAATAACAAACAATAAACCAATTAAAGTACATAGTGTTAAGAAAAATCATACCTGCGCATATACTAGTACGAATTCCAAACAATAAACTCAATCTCAAGAACAATCTGGAAGCAGAACCAAAATAAAAGAGAGAAAAGTATGCACAGAGAGATACTATAGATTTGTTTCCAAAGATATACGTTGGTTATCGGCTCCGCTCGGCTTGGAAAAAAGCCGTATAATTTTTAAGCCTAATAGAGTTCCACTTCATCAGTAAATACTTCCGTTGGATTAAGTATGATGGACGATCAGAAAATTGTGTCCAAACTATGTGTTTAAACCAAGAGTCCCATAATCGGGACCCTTAAAATAAAAGTGTTTTAATATCTAAAATTGCCGTGAGAGGCTAGCCGGTCATGTGACCATGTTAGCTTTTGGTTTTTCATGATTTGAGCAATATTTGAGAAAATATGAAGGAATCATGATTTTTTTCTCAAATCCAGGAGTTTCATGAATTGAGGAAAATAATAATTATAAAAGACTAGGGATTGCAAGGTGTGGGACCGGCCACGGCTAGGGAATGGCCGGCCGGCTATGTTGCACGGTCCCGCACACCTTTTCCTATTTTATAATATTATTTTTCATGAATCCGTGAAGTTATGTAGGATCCATGAATTTTTGTTGAAACAGAGGAGTTTCGTGAGATTGGGGAACAATAATCATAAAAAGCTAGGTACTGTGAGGTGTGGGACCGGGCACGGCTTGGCCATGGCCGGCCGGCTAGGTTGAAATAATGTTATAAAATAGGAAAAGGTGTGCGGGACCGGGCACGGCTTGGGCATGGCCGGCCGGCTAGGTTGCCCGGTCCCGCACACCTTTCCATATTTTATAATATTATTTCATGAATCCATGAAGTTATGGGAAATTCATGAGTTTTGCACAAAAACAAGGAAAGTTGCTAAAATCAATGAGTTTTCATGAGTTCATGAAAAATAACAAAATAGGGCAAAATAATAAAGGAGGCATGGGACCGGCCACGACTAAGGCATGTCCGGCCGGCCGGTGGGCCCGGCCCCTGGGCGCCCCTTATTATTTTATTATTATTCATCGTTTTCTCCAGTTTTGCATGGGATTCCTCGTCTGTCCATGTTTTTGGATGCTCGTTTGTGCATCCGGGTGCTCAGTCGTGCATCATTGTCGAGTACACTTGCACCATTTTTGTGAGGCTTACTCAGCGATGATCCAGATGCCCGGTTGTTGAGTATTTATTACTAATTCATGAAATTCCGTGGAGAATAATTCATGAAACGAAGTAATAAAAAATGAGTAGTGATTTATTATCAATTCATAAGATCACTTGTGGATTCGACCATGAATTCGGAATAATAAAACATGCATTACCATTCCATGGAATCGTGGATTCGACCATAGAATGGGAATAATAAAATTACCTATTACCATTCCATGAGATCAGTCGTGGATTCAATCATGAAATCAGAGCAATGAGATAATGCAGTGGTTTATTTCCATTCCATGAGATCAAGCCGTGGATTCGATCATAGAATAGGAGCAATTTTTATTGCCATTCCATGGGATCAGGCCGTGGATTAATTATTGCCACTACATGGGATCAAGCCGTGGATTCGACCATGGAATAGGAGCAATGGGTATTGCCATTCCATGGGATCAGGACGTGGATTCGACCATGGAATAGGAGCAATGGGTATTGCCATTCCATGGGATCAGGCCGTGGATTCGACCATGGAATATGAGCAATGGGTATTGCCATTCCATGGGATCAGGCCGTGGATTCGACCATGGAATCGGAGCAATAATAGATTATTCTGGGAATTCAATGGTGAATGTCACGGCAAAATTGATCTATTGTAGAAAGAATATTAGTCAGTTAAGGCGTCACATCCATTCTGAATGGTGCATAGTCAGGGAGTCACGTTGTTGTTTACGACCTGAAGGCGTTAGTGCTCTCAATCTACGGAGAACCTCCTGAATCTATACACGGTCTCTCCACATAGTCAGGGAACAGTGAGTGTCAACGACGTCCTGAAGGCGTTCTTGCTCTCAATCTACGGAGAACCGCCCAAATCGCTCTTGTATGTGGAGGTGGGTCTCTCTCCTGCAGTCATGGAACTGTTAATCTGCATAGAGGTCATGATGAAATGCTTGGAGTCGAATCTCTCAGCCAGTGGGGATTTTCGACAACATATTCATCAAGGCTTCGTAAAATATGAATCGTTGCATGCCTGAAAGCCGTGTCAAAACATGCCTCATGATTTTACGGTTTTACCCTTTGCTGAAAATCCACCATCAACAATCCCCTATAGAGATACCCTGTCGAAGTAAAGCAATCTTCGCGCTGAACGCGTAGGGTTATGATAGACGCATTTATGTGTCTAATATATCTCAATTGTATATAGTGTTAGTGCTCGATTCTATACTTATTTGGTTATTTTATTTATTTGTAGGTGTTTTTAGAAGAATAAGGTTTTGCGGCGAAATTGGCTGAAAATGCGGCGTTTGAACCTCCGTTGATAGAGTACCGGAAGCACCTCAGAAATACCCCGGAGGAACCCCGAAAAAGTGCGGAAAATGTCCCAGAAAACTCACTATACGGACCCTCGATTTTGGATAAGGGGTAACCTAATTACTAAGGGGTGACCCATTTCCAGGCAGCTGCTAAAGGGACACCAGAGATGGATAGGGGGCATCTCTTCTTCACATTTCAAATGAAGTTTTGGCGGGAAAGTGAGTTTGTTAACTGGCAGTTTTTGATCGGAATTTTTGAAGGAGCTATAGTGCGATTAAAGGGCTGGAAATGTTTGGGCTTACTCTATGGACTTATAGGAAGATAACAGGGGTGATTTTAAGGGCCAGAAGTGGCTGGAATGACCGGTAGAAGCAATCAAAGTCCAAACAGGACACGTATGTTGTTCACGTTCAAATATTTTGTGAGAAATTTTTGGGAGACTTTCACGCTGGATATACATGTATCTAGTTTTGTTCAAGTCAGGAGAGATTTTTGTGGCAATGGGATATCTAAAAGACGCGTACAGAAGAGAGAAGAAGATAGAAACCCGTAACTGGCAGAGAAAAAAAAAAGAGATTCTATCGGGATTTTTTTGAAGTATATAAGAGGTGGAGAGAAGTTAGAGAAGCTTTATCAAGAGTTTGGGGTCGAGCCAGAGCCAGGAGGAGAGAAGAAGAAGGAAAAACAGAAATGTTCACCTGCTGCTGCTGCTGCCATTAAAAAGCTTCAAGAACACGAAGAACAGACTCTCCAGGGCAGACTTATTTTCAGCAACGTCAACAGCATCAGTGAAGTGTCGCAGTTAGCTGCAGTTATCCTTTGTCGTTCTTCTCTGGACGCCTTCTGTGAGTCTCAGAAACAATGTTTTATAATTTTTAACTCTTTTAATCATACTTTGAGCATCAAATATATTTTGAGAATATGATTATTATGATTAGCTAAACCCCAACACTGGGATGATGGAAGAAGCCATATTTCACGCATATAACAATTTATTATGACTTATTGCACTTTTTATAAATAGTTTTATGATTTTTCTTAATTGATTGTCATTTCTTTTGATGGTTTATGCTTGGTCTTAGTACTTTTGATATGCCATGCTTTCGATTTACAGTTAATCTTCTAAAAATCTACCTTGGAAAGAATTAGAGTCCCTATTTTTATGTGAGCTATAATTGTTTTGGGAATAAATATATTGATTATGTGAATGATTATGGTGGAATCCTGAGTCCTAGTGTCTCTTGATCCTGTGACAAATGTTTGTATATATTTTTATGTTTTTAAATCTTCACAAGTCCGAGCAACGAACCCTTATTTACCGCACGAAAAATACTCCAACAGGTTACATGAAAACTATTGCCCACATAGGAACCTTCGCCACCACGGTACCTTATGGCCAAAGGATACTTAGGTAGAACGATGAATGTTCCACCAAAGGTTAATCATACCTTAGCACCCAGCGATGGCTTGATTGTGCAACAAACTTGACATACTATGTCACGCACGTAAACATTGTGCAACAAAGCAAGCAAAATGCTATAACACACATTACCAAAAGGTGAAAAATACCAAATGGCGTATGTACGTATTTTATTTACGCGGGTATAACAATACGGCGAAAATCTTAACCAATGATAAAGGTTCCAAAAGGTATACTTCCATTGCAAAGGAGTGAATTTACAACAACGAAGGTACGCCAAGAGACAACTCCATACCAGGAAAGTAAAAAGACATCTTAGAGTCACCTTAGCCGAAAGAAAAACTAAAAGGTAAATAATATATGCCTAATCAATAAGCTCAAACTCAGCTAAAACTTAGTTGCATGCTAAGAGGGGGTACCCTTTGGCCCCGTTATATCTTGAACGAATGACAGCACGCCCAAAAGTTAGCAAAAATACCTAAGAAGCGAGCGAAGGCTCCGCTTTTAAGAGGGTGAAAACCACTACCCCATTCTCAGCTTTCATTTAACGAAGGAGTGGACTTCATACATACATATATGTACGTACATACATACATAGGTACATACATGCATACATACATACACACACACATACATGCATACATATATACAAACATACGCATATTTGTGTGATAATATTAGCATCAGAATCTTATACTCCGAGGGTACCTCAACAAATTACTTCGATACTTCTATACTTCGAGGGTATCTCAACAAATTTCTTCGATACTTTTATATTTCGAGGATGCCTCAGCAAATTACTTCGATACTTCTATACTTCGAGGGTACCTCAGTAAATTACTTAGATACTTCAATACTTCGAAGGTACCTCAGTAGATTACTTCGATACTTCTCTACATCGACAAACTACTTTAATACTTCAAAGGTACCTCAGCAAAATACTTCGAAGGTGTCTCAGCAAACCTATTCGATACTTCGATGATACTTCAGCGAAATAAACGAAGGAGGATCAGGATTTTTTCTTAAGGATCGTTCTTCGAACAACCCTCAAGAAAAGGGGCAAACTGTAGATACCAAAAATCTACCGTGCCTCGTGGCACAATATTAAAGGTGAAGCAACTATTATGTTACAACAACGCGCACTACATCTCTCCTTAGGATGCTAAGTTATGAAGTTATCTCTATCAAGATTGCTTAAAGGTTGGAGTATCAAAGTACGCTATAACGGAGTACACCAAATCACTACCAAGATTGCTTAATTATTAAGCAATGGGTTGTAGTATAGGCACATGGGTGTGTCTGTCTGTCAGAGGTAGCTGAGAAGTATGCACAACTTTTGGTACAAAGGCGCAGTCGTCAACCACGTGGGCTCAGAGTACGTGGCATCCTCTGACTGGCGAAGGTACGTGGACAACGAAGGTACAACTTGTATGTATGTTTCACAGTTCACGATGGCATGTGGGGGAATCTAAGGTGGCATCGTCTGATTGGAGATGGTGGGCGTCCAACGAAGTTACAATCTGTACTAGGGATGGGTTGTTCCCAAAGGAACATGGGTCAGCTGAGGTGGCAGAGTCCGAGTGGATAAAGCTTGCGGTGAACGAAGGTACCATTGGTATGGAAGATATATCAGGATATGATGGACCCAAAGACAGCAAAGATATATCTGGAGCAGCAGAGGCTATAAATACCAAGCTTCACCAACAAAGAAATGGGACTTTTGGGTGAGCTAGGATTAGAGAAAAGACTCATCTCTCTAATTTCTCTCGTATTTACTAGAGCTTCATACTATCTTTAATGGAGTTCTTCCACCTAAATGTAACAAAATAAATAATAAACTTATCATCTTTACCCACGGACGTAGGTTATGATTAACCGAACCACGTAATCTCTTGTGTGTTGATAACTTAGATGCACTTACATTATCTTCTCTGTTAGAGATTTACTTACCGAGTTATCTCTGTTTTCTGAGTTATCTCTGTTTTCTGAGCTATCTTTGTTTTCTGAGTTATCTGTTCATCAGAGATATCTCTTTATTTAGCTTATTTGCTTACTCGTCTCTGTATTACAGAGATACCTTTGATTTCTTAGAATCTTCTCTTGCGAAGTATCTTTACGATCTTCTGAGTACATCTTATTACGAACGTACCTTTTACTTACTCAACAATACCAATTCAACTGAGGTATCCATACTACTTAGTATATGATCCTATGAGCTGCTCATATTACGTAGACTATGGGAAAATTAGTAGTCACAGAGATATCTGAAAATATAGAGTATTTCCTTATTCTTGGATCTTTTCTGATCCACTAACCTTTCATAGAAGGTACACGAACGTCCGTGTTTTTCTTGGGAGTTTTAGGGTTTCCATAACAAGGGTGTCTTTCTCTTGTTCATAAACATATATATATATATTCTTTTTTATATTTTTTCCCCTAATAAAAAAATAGAGAACTCCTCAAGACCTCAGGAAGTGGTGAATCTTGAGATGAAAGAAGACACTAAAGGATGCGATTCAGTTCAAGAACTTTTCCTGAAAAAATTGATTGAAAGGAAAGAGTACAACTCCTGGATTGGAGAATCTGTCAAGGACTTAATTCTTTTTCAGAATGACTCTAGGGTCGAATTTGCAAATCCTCAACTGCAAATAAATCATCTCTTTGATGGTCAGACCAAAATCCTTGAAAATCAAAATATCTTGATTCGGAATCAGAAGAAACTCATCGTGGACTGTGTCAAAGCTAGGTAGCTTTCCCGCATTGTTGATTGAAAAGTTAATGTTCTAAGTTCTAACCCATGAACATGGAGTCTTTACGGTCAAAAGAATCAAGGATATCAGTGGAGCCTTTCAAAGGTATGAAGTTATCAAAGAAACTTGATTTTTTCTAGGAAGTTTCTTATGAGAATTTATTCTTGTGTTTTAAGAAGGATAACTAGGGTTTGGAATAGCCTATATTGTGATTACACATTGCTATTACCAACAATTTCATCTTGCAATGTTTTTAGATTTATTTATTTAAGTTCTAAAGTTTATTTGGAAGATGATTTTGCAGTATTAATCTTTATTGGTTTTATATATTGCAAAAATTATTACAGGATATGTGTGTTTACGTCCGTGAACTATGATTATCCCATATATGACAAAAGTTAAGTCTATTATGTCATTATGCAAATATTGATGGAAAACAGAATGAAATTTTGATGTCAAAGATTAAGTCTATTATATCATTATGAAAGTATTGATGAAGAATAGAATAAATCTTTGAATATTCCGTAATATTGATCTTTCCCTAATCTACTTCTATGTGAAAGTACTGTACGGCTCCATAAGTTTTCTTATTTTGAGCATTTACGATTAAATTAATTATTGAGGTTCTCTTGTGGTTAATTTAATTGAGTTTTGTGGATACAAATTCATGTTTCATGTGATTTGTTAATGTTTCCAAAGAAATCATTCTTTTCTTGTGAAAGTAAGGTCGCTCTTGTTGTTCTTTCGGGAATGGCATTTTATGGGGGAGAGTTCTTAATTGAACTTGTGCTTAATTTCCAAATCTTTGTGGGGAGTGTGGCTGTGGAATATTGTAGGAGTTATCTTGTATCTTTATAAACTCCTTGATGAATACACTAGGTTTCGACTATGTGAAATCATCGAAACAAAGTTGATAAATTCTATTTTAGTCATGAAGTATCTCTATGAGAATTTCATTATGATCCCGCTAGTTTTCGTACCGTTGCCAATTTATATTGACAAAAAGGAGGAGAATTATTGTGTAGTTCACACTACAAATACATATGGTAAGGGGGAGTGATACATATCACCATAGTATTACTATCAAAGTTGTGATACAAATGAACTTTGATGTAGTGTAATAATACTATGACACTGTATAACAATGATTGAGAACAACTGTTTTCTTATTGTTATAGCTACGGATCTTCAACAACTATGATGCTGAGTTGAACACGTTCAGAATCACTGGAGTACTTGGAAGTGACGAAGATTTCGAGTAATGTTGAAGAACCAAGGAAATTAAGCATTTGGATGAGAAGCTACAAAGTTTATTTTGTAATCCATATCTATTGATAGTTTTTTCACTAAAATTGACAAATGGGGAGATTGTTAGAACACTGCTCGGTCGAACTCGCAAGCGTTGCTATCTCAAGCTTTTTTGTCAAGTTTAGTTGCCAAAACTATAAGTATTGATTTCTAGTCTATTTATATCTATGTCTCGGATTAGGATAAAATGTGTAGTTGAACTTTAGACTTCACGGCGTTCATCAATTGAAGACGAATAACTACTAAGGGGAGCTTGTGGAACTTCATCAACAAAAGGTATGTGGAGACTTGAGCTCATCTATCACTTAGAAGTCTAATTCTATTCTGTATCCTATTGAGACAAAAATCATACAACTATATATAATTTATTTTATACACATTTGATATTTCGAGCCGAGTTTAACTCGCTTACATATTTCTCGAAATATGTGTTGGTAAGCTTTCGCTTTAACCAAGTTCATCTTTTATTCTTGACGAAAGTCAAAAGATGATCATGTGAAAATCGCTTGGTAACATCTTACATGATTTGTGTGAGACAGTCAATTGATGTAGACTCGTAATGTTTTGTATTCATCATTTTATCACTTGAAAATTGCTTTGAAGCTAATAGTTTGTGTGAGACAGTTATTCCCGTCTTCTAAGAATGTTTCAATGATGGAGTTTAGAAAAACTAACCATGATTGGATATAACACAGTATGCGTACTTGTATGCTAACTGTTGCAAGTGTATTCCAAGTCCGGAAATTTAGTATGCATACCCATATGCATATTGATTCAACAGTTGAAGTCCGGGAACCATAGTATACATACCCGTATGCGTACTGATTTCAACTGAGTTCGGTGGTGAACGACAATATGCATATCCTTTTGCATACTGGTGAACATACCAGGTCCGGGAACTCTAGGTATACGTACCCATTTGCATACCTGAGTGGGTCATGTTTTAAAATCGGTTGTTCATGAACAAATACATCTATATAATAGGAATGCAATCTTTGCAAACCGTGGCTATAATGTTTATGAATTGATTCGAGTGAACCAAAATCGATTTTTCTTCAATTGTGTCTTGTATACTTCTATGAGAATATAAACAATTGAAAAACTCTATAACTAGTTTCATTTGAGTCATTTGAACTAGTTGTGATTAAGATGAACAAGGTTGATATGAAAGTGTTCATATGACTAATTTCGGTTAACTATTGTAAAGCCAACTAAGTGTACATGTTTTGGTACGGTTACCCATATCTAGATATAGGTACATTTCATTTGTGTGTAACAAGATAAGTTCAATCTAACGGTTGAAAGATATTAGCTTGAATCTAATCATGTTTTCATCCAACGATGAACATTGAATGCTTTGTTACCAAGGTAACATTGATTGCCAACCCTGATTTGAATATTATATGAGGGAGAACTCTAGTAACTAGGAAACCTAATCTCTACACCTTATGTGTGATACTAGTTGCGACTAGAGTCGATTCTCCTTTAACCTAGGTTTTCCTAAAACCATTATAGGTTAACGACTTAAAGACTTCATAGGGATTCTGAAGCCAGACCCAACTATTTTCTCTGTAGTTGCGTGTTCTGATCTTACTTTGTTCTATCGTATTGAGTACTATCTTCTCTAAGATTTGCTCGAGATTCAATCTCTAATAGGTAAGATAAAAATTAATCACAAATCTCTTCGTCTCATTCTTTGTGATTCCACAATATCTTGTTCCGCTACCATTCAGTTAAGATTATTGTGAGGTGATCGATATTACTAGGATGTTCTTCCGGAATATAAGTATGGTGTATCAATTGGTTAATGTTTACCTTGATTTATCAAAATACGTAACAAAAACTCGTAGGTATTTTCGTGGGAGACATATTTATCTATTAAATAGAATTTTTTGTGTGAGACAGATTTGTTTATCAAGTCTTCGACTTTGGGTTGTAAAAACTCTTAGTTGTGGGTGAGATCAGCTAAGGGAATCAAGTGCATAGAGTCCTGCTAGGATTCAGAGGCGTAAGGAACGCGACTGTACCTTGATCAGTGTGAGATTGGTTAGGTCTCAACTACATCCCAGTCCGAAGTTAACTTGTAGTAGGCTAGAGTCTGTAGTGGCTTAATACAATGTGGTGTTGAAATATGGACTAGGTCCCGGGGTTTTTCTTCATTTATGGTTTCCTCGTTAACAAACCTCTGGTGTATGTGTTATTTCTTTTCCACATTATATTTTTTATATAATTGAAATATCATAGGTTGTGCGTAGTTCAATTAATTAGATAATCCAACCTTTGGTTGTTGATATAAATTGATTGACACTTGAACATTGGTCTTTGGTACCGTTCAAGTTGTTTCTCATAATAATCAGGCTCGCGGACTTCTATCTGTTTGATTTGTTGATTACATTGAGAAACAGAGATATAACTCTTGGATGTATTTTCCTTGATTGTGTCTAACTGTCTAGTTGATTCTATTGGAAATATATTGGAGTTAGTCCATACAAAATGCCTAAACGAAATATTGGGTGTGGTTGTTAGACCCCCGCTTTTTCACTAATTAATAGAAATTAGTCATACCAAATCATAAGTCAGGCATTGTGATTAGTTATACCAAGATACTTAACAAAGTTACGATCGGTTCTACCATCTCACACATATTGGTAATCCAAAGATTTGCAATAAATAGCCGTACTAATAAGCCTAGAAATTTCCCTTTCGATTCATAAAAAAATTTCATGAATGTACTTCCTTTAAACAAATATAAAACATTGTTTCCTAGGATGAAATCTTCACCATAACCCATTCACATAATCATAACAATATATACAAGATTATGTTGATGTCATATCTACGAAGTTCAAAAGATAAGCATTATACTTTGTAGTCTGATTCTTAATACTGTGATCATCCATAATACTATGATCGTACAAGCACTAGTCCAGAAGGGGCTATAAATCACACATGAAATTTGTTATAAAACATAGTTTATCACAGTTTTCATCCGTTATTAGAATCGTTATTTATTTGGTGTGATTTTTTAAAAATGACAAATAGGAGATGTTATTAAATACAACGTCTAAAATTCGTGATTTAAAATCACATACATAATCTGTTATTAAATATCACGATTATTGTATGTAACATTAAATAACGGTTGATTTATGTCATATAAGAATCACGGTTAATATATGTGAAATATAATAACGGTTGATGCATGCCATTAAATAAAACACGGTTATTAGGTGTGAAATAAAACAATGGTTTGTAACCGTTATAATTGGAGGTATTTTCATTAAAAAAAACTACTAATTCTAACGAGATTGTTTCGTCATTTTCTGGTTACGGATTCAGATTTTGGAATCTGAATGAAATCAGTTCAGAATTATAATTAGAATTATAATTAGTGTATCAGAAATCCAACCAGATTAAGAGAAAAGAAAATAGACGTTAAAGAATTATTAATTATTTATTAAAAGAGAATATAATATTCAAACATAGATTGACAGACATGTCCTAGCAACTCCAACAAGTTGCATCCTGAAAATTAAAAAACTAATCAATCTACTCTCACCACCATTCTAACTTGATGGCTCTCCTACAGTAGTCACATAGGCCTTGGGCCACTTAACAAACTCGCTTCTTTTAACATTCCCAAGTACATCATCATTATCTCTATCGCACAACATCCCAGTTGGATCAATAATTTCCTCAATCATGCAGTCGTAGTGGTCATCAATCAGTAGCTTAGTATCAACATATGCAAGTGCAACAACCTTTTTTCTGAAGTTCCTCAAACAACAAAGACCAAACGACGAAGGAAAGGACGAAGGGATCCAATACCCTGTATATGTAACAGGACAAACTTTAAGATACCATAATAGCAACATCGTATACATCTGACTATACATTACTAAGAGATATTCGAGGTCACCTGTTGATAAGAGCTATCATAGATCTGACCATGTATTGCAGTGCTGTTTTTCTGTCTTTCAGCATCCAACTGTGCTTTCAAAGCTTCGTTTTTCTGCATCTCTTTCCGCAGCTTGTTCCTCACTTCCTGCAACTTGGCCTTCATAAACTCAGCAGCAAGAAACTGAGATTTAGAAATACCAGCACCCATTCCGCGTATTATCCCTTTTGATCAGCGCCATATATCTAGCCATATACATGAATCAAATTCAAAGTTATTGAAATTCGGTCAAACAATTAATGTAACATAAGGGAATTTTCTAGACTACTACTATGCAAACGTTCGCAAGGAGGCAATTACAATATACCCATAAAGGGAAACTTCGGCCAATACAGTCTAGCACTTATGTCTTCAAGCATATGTTACATCTTATCACGAGTTCGAGGATACTACTTGAAAAACTAGTGAAACCTACATAGCGGTGCTGACTACTTGAATATAGATGCAACAATATTACAGCGTAGTAATATGATTATAAGAGAGAAAACAAATTTCAAACTAATTCAGCAAGCAGTACTATAAGAAAGCAACTTAATCACTACCACCATCCAATATGAAAATTCAAGAAGTAAAAAGATTCATGTAACAACAAATTCACCACTAACCTCGGTGACAGCGTCAGTGCCCAAACACTTTTGTGTGCCTACACATCAACAGAAGCCAACCAGATTCAAAGACTAACTGACATCATCAATATCAATAAACAATATAAAAACAGAAGAACTTACAAGTTTTGCAGCTGCCTGTGATTTAGAAGACGATGGATCATCATCTGGGGTGGCTCTATGTGTTTTCAGAAACACATCTGGCCTATATATCTGACCAGTGGGGCTTTCCTTTTCCTGTGGAAAAACAATGCATTAAATACTTGCAAAATTTTGCATCACAAGACATCATCTGTGAGCCATAATAAAGAAGAGGTTCACTGACAAGATAAGTGCATCAAAATCTAATTAGCTGCTAAGGTAAGTAATTATCCTACATCAACAAGCCTTGAAATCTAACCAGCTGGGTTTCTTCATCTATTATTGCACTTTGAAAACCAAATAGATTGAAACTAACAACTTTGAGTCGGAAGCAATAATGCACGGAATGAACAAGAACAAATGAAACTAGTATAAACAAGGACCAAAAACATCATATGCTATCCAATTAGGGGAACAAATGAAATAACATAAGAATAATAGCTTAAAATGCAATACAGTATTAAGAATTTACCAATTCATTCCACCTTGTAGGGACACCTTTCCTACCACCTGTATATTGAGCCTTCACATTTGACCGTGCTTCCGCAGCTTGTTCAGATTTTTTTCAGCCACTTTGGGTCACTGATGTTATTAATAAATTTCTCCCAGTCTTCTTTCTTATTGTATGCTGGCAACTTCCTTTTCTTTTCTTCCACAGATGTAACATCATTGAGCAATCGTTTTTTATTTGACTTTTCAGTTCTCCAGGCACTGTTTGCTTTTGCTAAAACATACTTCTTATGGATAGTTGTTACCTGGTACATATTCTGTAATAATGCAGTGTAAGCATTTAATTTCAACACTTTGTAAAGGTTATAGAAATCCAAGAAAATATATATGAACATAATCATAAGAGGAAAAAAGCCAATTGGACTCACATGAACAGAGTTCCAAATATCTTCTTTGTATTCTTGAGGAACCTCTTTCCAAGTCGCATACCCCAACCCTATTTTCGACCTTATAATCTCTCTGATCAAGTTTACAAAATTTGGTGGCCCGTTCCATTGCCCATGCTCATTAAAGGATATTGGCAAACGGTCATTTAGGTTTGAAAAACCAAAATTAGAATAAGTAATGAACCATCTGTGATTTAGAAAAGAATGTATTTGAAGGAACAAAACTTACTATAAGCAAATAAATTGTAGTTGATATAACTTAAAAAACTAGGGAAAACAATGAAAAGATATCTAACATTACCAGTGTTCTCAATTTCATTGTCTTGAGAAGTCAGAGCATAGTCTGATTCATGGGTTAACAAAATCTCATCAGATTGGCCCCCTGAACTATGTGCACCATGACTTGGTCCAGATACTATGGGGCTATGTCTCGGAGGTGAGGGAATCCAGTTGAATTTGGGGCTTCATTCCTTTGAAAAAGAAGTGGACATCTGAAACATCGACAAACATAATGATTATGTAAAATATATCAAGCAAAGTAATCTCAATAATATGTTTCAATACAATTATATTATTGATAATGTTGCTTGAATCCAGGCTGTTAAACAAAGTTTTTCGCCATTCAAATACTGGATCAATAATAATAATAATATCTCATGCTACTCTTGATATCTATGCTTAGGCATCTAATAGCAAATATAGAACAATAACTATGATAATCACGTTCAAATAACCATAAGCTTTCATTCAACACATCTGAAAACTCCAGCCAATTGATTTCCATTTCTAGCACTGTAACCTTGTTCCATAAAGTTCAGCGGATGAGTACCCTTTCATATTCATCAATAAACAACTACTCTACCAACAATATAATAGTTCTAGTGAACTGATATTCTCTTTAAACCCACAAAGTTTTTAAACACACAAAAACCCAGTATACGCCATAATCAAATCCAAATACCACTTGCTATTACAAAACTATAACAATCCTGAGTAACCCAGGTTCAGATTCAATCATAGATGGTCTGAATCTTTTCAATGAAAAGTCAAAAGTTATTAAGATAGAGACAAGCATAAGATTATATTATAAGATAATCAATCTAATATGTAACCCATGAATCTTTTCAATCAAAGATAGTTTAATAAGATTATATTGTTACAAAACTAGATCAATCCTACATAACCCCAATTTCAGATTCAATCAAACAGTCTAATATGAACTCATGCATCTTCCAAATCAAAAATCAAAAATTATTTAGCTATAGATAAGCATACAAAAGATATACCTTGTTGTTTTTTATCTCTGATAATTCCCCAAAAAGATATATCTCTGAACATCTATTAATTGATTTTAGGGTTGAGATTTATAGCTATTCCAAAAAACACCAAGCAGGAAATCCCGTACAAATGAATTTTCCTTTGATTTTCATCCCGCCCAAAAATTGTTAGGGTTCAAATAAAAAAAATGACCGGGATTATTTCCTCTGAATGTTCTTCTTCAATTGATTCTCAATATATTCTTCTTTACATCCTACGGCAATGCACAGATGTTTCCGAAATTGTAGAACAAATCTTCACCAATAAGATTTTCTGCCAAAAAAATTGGAATGAGGAGAAAAATTTCCTAAGATAGAAGAGATAGGTATGAAACACCGATACAACCCAGGCAAATACTCTACTCTTTTAACGACAACAAAGACACGGTCTTTCTTTTTTCTAAAATATAATTTTTTTTCTCTGTATCTTAAGTGTTTGATGAAACAAAGAACATGTTCAGCACAGTGGTCTAGTGGTCGACATGAATGCTCCCACCTTACAGACCCTGGTTCGATTCCCACCTAATGCTAATGCAATTTTTTTCTTCTTTTTGTTTTTTTTTTTGTTTTTTTGCAATGTTAATGCAATTTTTTTCTTCTTTTTTTTTGTTTTTTTGCAAATAAAATAACCAAGTAAAAATTTTAATTGAAGGGTTCACATTAGACAAGAAACTATATTATAATAATAAATAAAAAAACAGACGGCGGGGTGAAGACTGAAGAAATGAACTGGGAACTTTGGTTCTGGGCGTTAACTCTTATGTTAGAAGGGAACTGATACGGCTATATGGTATGAACTTATGACAAGAAAGCCGGTGTATGTGATAAGCCAATGGTTGGACGTTTTTGTGGTGTGGCTAGTAAGTCGATATGGTTAACCAATATGGCTCTATAGACTTATGGCAAGTAAGCCGATGTCTATGCTAAGTGGTTAGCCATTTTTGTGGTGCGTAACAGAATATTAATGGGGGCGTATTTAAACTTATTATATGCGAAAAATTTGGTTCGTGATATAATGGTTCATAAAAAATCACGCACCTAAAGATTTATCACATTTGAAAATGACGTTTTTTTTGCGTTAAATAAAGGGTCCCACCATTTTCATATTATATGACATGATTTGTTTGTAATATTCTAATACGTGATTTATAGCCCCTTCTGGACTAGTGAAGTATGACCATGTCATATCACTAGAGTATCATACAATATGTACACTATATATATAGCTTCGCTATGTTTTCAATATGGCACGACTTAAAAGATACATTAGGAATGAAACAGTTCAAGTCAATATTACTAACCTTAAGAGGAAGGATGATGTTGTCGTGGGGTGTCAATAGAAGAATATCCGACGGATATTTGGAAATCCGTATCTGATAGGTTAAACGCTATCAGATATTCGATATCCTATAGGATATCGAAATCAGATATCGGTTCTGATAGGCTAAGCTATCGGATATCGGATATTTATCCGATAATATACGGTTCCGATAAAAAATGTTAAAAACCCTATAAAACATGTTCATAATTGAAATTTAAGTCAATTTTTCAAACATTTCATATCGGATATTTTTCCTTACTCTTCTACTCGACTCTAATATGGTTAGGGTAAATCACAAATAAGTCATTGTTCTATAGGATATCGGATAATAACAATTCGGATGGAGCCTAATCCGATTCCGATATATTAAGGAAGAAATATCCGATCTGATATCCGATATCCGATAAAACGGATAAAATCCTATAGGATATCGAATACTCGGAAATGGATTCCGGATATCGGACAGTTATTGACAGGCCTAAGTTCACTTCTTCTTCACTTTCTTCATGTCTTCGGAGTAATACTTGTATGTCTAAACATTCCTAGACTTTCTAGTCTAACCTAAACAAAGTTGACTCTAGTATACAATCAAGCGACTTTAGATGAGTTTTGAGTCACTAAAATATGACAACCTGACTTGACATACTAAAGCTTGGTGAGTTCAACCGAGCTATGCTCTAACAAACCCCCCTTGTCAATTTTAGTGACAGAATTCTTAATACATATGGATAAACAAATTACAAGAATTCATTTTACATACGCTTGATTCCAAGTTTCAACAGCACAATAACCTGCATATGTTCAATCAATAGATGCCGCTGTTGACATTTGAATAACAAATGTTATACTCCCCATAAAGGCATACTAGATAGATATTCAATCTGAACATCTTTGTTCTTCCCATTTTTGTAGTCAGAATACTACAACATCAATATGATATGTTTCTCCCCCTTAGTTAATGCTTTACTCTTTCGTTAGATATAACGTTTAAGCACAATTGTCCTTTCGTTAGTGGTTGCTAATTACTTTTTTACTCCATATATTTCTCCACCTTTTTGTCACAAAATGACAAAGGTTCGAGAAAATAAAGGACAAACCGAAAGGATCTTACAAATCTAAAAGACTTGTAAACAACCTATAAGAGTTACGCACAAAGGTTTCACATACTACTTTAGATAACCAATATTAAAACCGAAACTGCAATTAATTTAGTTTTAATATGTTATCAAGGAAAAAATTGCCCGAAACAATTTTCCCTAATAGTTTAACAAATCAACTAAGAAACTTAATTCCCTAGTTAAACCGATTGCAAACATACAATTGCTTATTGCGATAAGACCAAAATAAAGGTCATAATTAAATTTGTTTCTCTCCTCAGTCCCTAACTATTCAGACAATAACTTAGATCTTTCCCTTTAGACAAGAAAAACACTAGGTTAGTTAACTAGTTTTTCTTGTCAAGGCATTCGATTAGACTTGAATAACCGAATCATCAAATTTGATAAGTCTAACTAAGATCAGAATTAACTTAGTTTCTCTTATCCGGAATCGACTTGGACTAAACAAATGATCTCGTATTTCGTTAAGCCATAAAAAATACATACAAACCAAAATAAATTGACTTGTACAATTATTTTCTTAAACGGAAGAAATTGAAGAAGAAAAAAAAATAGACATTATAGCACCGCAATTGCACCGAATTTCGTTAAGCAAAAACACTTGATATCCAACAATAAAGAAGATATTATTCACCGGAAACAATTGAATCATACACAAACATATATCCAAACACAATAATGGAACATATCAATTGTACCGAAATTTTGTTAAGCAAAAGCAAAATATTTGCAATATAAACAGGCTTTTCTTAAACAGGAAAACGATTAACTAACAAATTTTTTACCTCATATTCCGTAGTCTCTTCTTCCCAGAAAGATATATCATTAAGCGCAAGTTCAAGTTAGAACTCTCCCCCAGTGTGTTGTCATCCTCTCGCAAGAACAAAAGAACAACAACAAAAGAAACCTTTACCAGAGAAAGGTTGAAACGGTTTTAACTAATGCGTTCCAATAACAAAAGTTGAAAACCCGAAACACATGTGTTATGCTAAACACAACTCATGCAAACATAAATTGATTCAACATATTGTGACTTTTCACATATGAGTTTCAATCGGAACACCTTATGATCCTTAGATAAAGCCTACCAACATGGGCTAGAACTTAATCCCGCTAAATCAAAAAGCCACATAAGGGTCACATCATATGAGATCGAATATTAAGATTATGAAACCGAAATCAGACATCCCATAAACCGAATACACATAACAAAAATATGAACATCCATTCACAGGATATGTAATCAGTAACTATCACAAGAAAAATTATAAAGAAATAATTTAATTCATTAATAATGATATTTTTATTCAAAAATATACCTTATACAATAATTGAAGCAAATCAAAAAATTGATGCTTGTTGATGGTGGATTTTCAATAAGGGCTAAAATCGTAAAATCATGATACTGCATGTTTCTGACCCGGCTTCAGGAATGCATGTGTCGATTCATATTTTATAACCCGTGCACCGTTTCACGATCTCTGACTGAGCGAACGTTCCTCTCAGAGCTATGATGAATATGATTCTCGAAAGGCCTCCCAGCTGAGCGTTCGATGCTTCACACATTTCATCATCACCTCTACATAGAATCAAAATGATTGGGCGTGGTTCCCTAGACATAATGTTTGTTAGGGAGCTTAACGCCTTCAGGACGTCACGTAGCTCGTTGTTCCCTGACTACGTAGAGAGATTGTGTATAGAATATCTTATGATTGGGCGGTTCCCTATACATAATGTTTGTTAGGGAGTTTAACGCCTTCAAGACGTCACGTCGCTCGTTGTTCCCTGACTATACACCCCTCAGAACGAATATGATGCTCTAATTATCTCATATCTCGATTCTTCAAATAGATTAATTCTAGCGTGGCATTCATCAACTGAATTCCTAGAAAATAATCCATTATATCTCATTATTTCGTTCCCTGAATCCCCCAGCTGGATTCATGGATTAGTAATAGATACTCAACTCATTTTATTACTCCGTTTCATGAATCATTCTCAGCCGAATTTCATGAATTAGTAATAATCATTCAACAATCGGGCATCTGTGCCACCACCGAGTAATCCCAAGAAAAGGGTGCATGAACGAGCACCCGAACGCACGAAAGAACGTTCGAAAATATGGACAAACGAGGAAATAATATTAAATAAAATAAACAAATGGCATATTACCGGGCCCACCCGCTGGTCGGTCATGCCGTCGTGGATGGTCCCCCTTCTCCCATTATTTTATTTCAATTTGTTTCCCTCATATCATGGAAACTCCCTCATTTGAGAAAACTCCCTCGTTTGAACGAAACTCTTAGTTTTCCATACTTTCATCGAACAAAAATAGGGAAAGGTGTCATGGGACCAGGCCACCTAGACTTCCGTCCATGCCCTATCCGTAGCCGGTCCCGCACCTTACAATCCCTTATTTTCTCATACTATTATTTCCATGATCTCATGGAACTCCATCGTTTGAGCAAAAACCCTAGTTTTTCAATATTTTCTTAAATATTGCTCAAACCATGAAAAACCCAAAAAGTAAAATTGTCACATGACCGACTAGGCTACTCACGTCAAGTATTAAAATACTATTATTTTAATATTTTCAAAATATTGGTCGCACGATCAAAGTTCTACTTGCTCATTCGAGCAAAATCAAGAATTTCAGTTAAGATCAAACTCTTCTGAAAATCCAAAATATTGCTCAAACGCGCACCAGAAAATACCAAAACTCTCAGGACTGAGACACAGACACTTTGATGACATGGGCATGCTACCTTGACCGACCAAGGCCGGCCCTAAGTCTTGCAATGATCCGGTCCCACACATCATCATAATTTTGACCTAATTTGCTATCAATTGTTCGTATTGGGTCCAACTCCAAACTCTCTCCAACCAACTTGGGATTTGCTCAATCGACTGTCATATGGTCCCACGACCACCAAGGGCCGGTCCCATGACTCCTTGGTCGGTCCTTCATCTCTCCATATAACTAGGTTTTACTACCTAACGCTCACACGAACACTATTTTAATAAATGATTAAACCAGCATTTGATCATTCTTTCACCAACTGGTCAACAAAGGACTTTAGTGCATGCTCACTCGAGCATTCAGGCGCTACATGGTCGACCATCATCCCATGTATCCGGTCACTCCTTCATTCTGACCTATTTTCAGTAAATCATCGATTGATCAGCAATTGTTCAAAATTAGGGTTTCGAACAAATGCTCTAAAAATCATAATTCTGAGCGGGTTCAAACACTAATAATTTTATGTTGATCCAGCCATCAACATCTGTGTTAAAAATATAATATTCGGCCAGGCTACCAATATTTTAATTAATATTTTATTGGGTCACGTTACCAATAATTCATCGAATGAGCAATACTTGCTCAGTTGCTCGAATATTGATCCAACTATCAATATTCAGTAATTTATTGAATGAGAAATACTTGCTCAGTTGCTCGAATATTGATCCAACTATCAATATTCAGCAATTTATCGAATGAGCAATACTTTCTCAAATGCTCGAATATTTATCTAACTATCAATATTCACTAATTTTCCGTCGAATATTGATTCAACAGTTCATCGAATGAGCAATATTTGCTCAGACTATCAATATTCGTTACGTTGATTCAACTATCAACATCATTCATTCGAGAACTATACGTCCCAGCAGACATGTTCAATTCATGAATCCTAGAGCATTCAGCAATCATGCTCGACTGAAAAATACTTAGACCCATCGTCTAATCAAGTCAACGCCTGACTAATCAAATACACGTCTGCTTTACAGACTCCACGTTCGCGAGACATCAATCACGTCACATGGGCGATATTAATTATAGTTTTGGTCTGGCGGCCTACAATACCTGTGTTCATCCACAATGAGAAATGTGAGTAAGTCGTGCAAGCAGTTGAGGGAGTTAGCAGATTAGTGGGTGGACAATCAACCAAGTATCTGAACGACCTGGAACTGGTGAAACCACGATTTCCCACTTTCCCACTCTTTCACTCGAGCAACCGTCACACTTACTGTAGATCAACGTGTCTACTATGCTGGAAATATAAATAAGTTTCTGAATCCACGATTGAAGGACAGACAATTTTTCGAGCAATCACTCTCAAGAATTCCATCAATCGACCAGAACTTATTCGAACTTAACAGTTCACAGAAAACTTGCAGAAAACTTAAACACATTCACAATCCTTGATCATCATTGATCTCACAAACTTCTCAACTTCCCTCCTACAGATCAACCCTCTTCCCTCTTTGTGACGGAATTGACTCTGGAACGGCCATTGTCTGGTTTAGGCCGAAGTCCTACATATTGATCTCTCGAACTAAAAGCACTCCCATGCAGTGCATCTATTTGAGGTTGGACGTTTTCTCGGTTGAGGAGCCTCCGTCCAGCAAATCATTTTTCCCTATCTATAGATTGGCGACCACAGTGGGAGATTAATCTCTCGGTTGCAATCTCAAATTTTCACAAAGATGGTTGGTCTTAGGATTAATTCGGCTACTCTAAACTCCTGTCAGAATCTTTCAAATGGTAATGTCCCTCCCTCAAACACTCCATCTGACGGCATAGTTGATGGAGAAGTCATAACGTTGATCGAGTTGGCGTGGATACAAGCAATCCACACTAGGAACATGGACTTGATGAAAGAGACAATACATAACATACTTGATTTTCTCATGAGGTTGACATCGGATTTGAACGACGCCTCTGCTCCATAAATTCCGACACTAAGGACCAACCCCTCAACTGATGATCCTCCTCATGTCGACAGTTTCACTACTTATGAGAAGCCGGTGGATCAAGAAGTTACACATATGATTGAAAACTTATGTGAACTCTTGCACTTCTCCAATGATCAGCATACAAACACGTTTGCTACACTCAACCAAATATCATCTGATGCGCCAGTAATTCCATCATCTCTAGCAGTTGAGGAAGTATCCATGATTTCTGAACATTCTATAAACAATATTACCTTCATTGAAGAAGATCGAATGGCAGAAGAAGGACATAACCGGGCCCTGTACGTGACTGCTTCCAGCAAAGACTCTGAATTCAGGAGAGCACTTATCGATACGGGCGCTTCTACGAACCTTGTCACTATGAAGACTCTTAAGGAAGCCAAGGTCCCATAAAGCAAAATCATTCATCATCCTATGTTGATGACGGGTTTCGAAGGGAGCCATAGTCATACATAAGGGTATGTCTATGTGGATCTGAAAGTGGGACCTATTCAATCCACGGTCCAATTTCACGTGATCGAGAAAGACCCTGATTATCACATGATAATCGGACGACCATGGCTCCATGATAATAAGGTTGTTCCCTCGACATACCATCAATGTACGATAGCTTTGCTCAGCAACAACATTATCCGCATCGCAGCTTCCGTGTCTCCCTACGCTCCGGTCTATGATGCTGAGTTCCTGGAACCACCAAAGAGCATCCCAGAAACTCCGAGCAAGATCTACAATACTCCACTCCTAGGATGGAAGTCCATAGAGAAAGTTACTGACAAGCCATCATATTCAGGTGCTAATCCGACCAAACCACCTGCTACACCGCTCAAGCGTCACCAGGATCAAGGTACGACTCATAAGAAATCCAACTTTATAACCAGTTATGATGCAGAAGGAAGGGTCATTTATCTCTGATGCAAATATTAAAAATTAGCAGGGGAGGTCGATGAAAATTCTCCCCATCGAATCATGTCAGAGCGAGTAATCGCCTGATGAAGAAATTCAAGATGCACCACGGCAGCTACAAGATGGCACAAATTCAAGATGAAACTATCAACATCGGAACAGAAGAGAACCTGAGACCAATCTTAATCAGTTCTGACCTTTCATTAGAGGAACGAGAAGGATTGATAGGCTTGTTGAAAGAGTATCAAGATATCTTTTCTTGGACGTATGAAGAAATTCCCGACCTAGATGACAAACTAGTCACTCATCATATGCACATTACCCCCGGCTCCAAACCTGTCAAGAAACCACCGAGGCATTTTAGGCACGACGTCGAGGAACAAATCAAAGTTGAGATCCAAAAACTACTGACAGCAGGATTCGTCAGACCCATTCAACATCCAACGTGGCTGGCGAACATTGTCCCGGTCAAAAAGAAAAATGGTCAAATCCGTTGTTGTGTTGACTTCAGGAACCTGAACAAATGTTTCCCGAAGGATGAATTACCCTTGCCCGACATCGATATGCTCGTTGATATAACCAGTGGCCACGACATGTTCTCATTCATGAATGGTTACAGTGGATACAACCAAATCAAGATGTACGAACATGATGCTAACAAGACTGCGTTCCGGACTCCCATTGGGAACTTTCACTACACGGTGATGCCTTTTGGATTGAAGAATGCAGGATCCACTTATCAACGAGCCATGACTACGATATTCCACGACATGATGCACAAGCAAGTGGAAGACTATGTTGATGATGTAGTGGTGAAATCGGAAACTCGAGCATCTCACCTGGAAGTTCTGAGACAAGTTTTCGAAAGATGCAGAGAATATAAGTTAAAGATGAATCTTCTGAAATGTTCTTTTGGTGTTTCTTACGTAAAGTTTCTAGGATTCCTAATTACTTCCGAAGGAATCAAGGTCGATCCATATAAGACAAAAGCTATTACTACCATGCCTCCTCCACGCACTGTGAAAGAGCTCCAGAGTTTTATGGGCAAGGTAACATTCTGAGTCTACATCAAATGACTGTCTCACACAAATCATGTAAGATGTTACCAGGTGATTGTCACATGATTATCTTTTGACTTTCGTCAAGAATATAAGATGAACTTGGATAAAGCGAAATATGTGTTGGTAAGCTTTAAATTCAGCTCGAAATATCAAATGTGTATAATCGAAGTGTATATAGCTAGATCTTTTCGTGTTTAGGTTGGATCGCACCAAACACAGATTGTTAGATCTTTTCGTGTTTGCCTGCTCTAATACCAATTGAAAAGACGGGGGTACCCAAATACACCACAATCATTTTTTTCAACTTATAAGTCCTCTACCGAAAGTGATCGTCTATGGACAGAGTCGAGACAATACAACTAATCGGTTCTCACTTTGTGTGATTGTCTATGGATACGAGATCGAGACAATATGACTACCAAACTGTGATACTTGATAATAGGTTCGTACTTGACCAAAATCTATAGGATCAGTATATCGAAGTTGACGTTTGTGTATTTTACTTTATTATAATATAAAACAATTATAATGCGGAAATCAAAGTAAAAGACAAAACAAGATTTTGTTAACGAGGAAAACTGCAAGTGCAGGAAAACCCCGGGACCTAGCGGTCCAGAATTTAATACTCTCAAAATTAATCCTCTATACAAAATCTACACCAACTTCGTATAGTTGAGACCAAGCAACTACCCCTAGTTCACTTAGTTTTCTCAGTATCCCTGCGCTTCCGACTTCGAAGGTCACGCACTGGTACAATTCCTTTGGATCGTATTCCAAACAGTCTAGGAAAAATAAGTTTGTTTGGTAACAACTCTATTGATTCTTTCTAAGATAAAGATATCTCAAGTCATATGCAAAGTCTCTTCCGTTTAATCTAATAAACTCCTTTGCCTGGTTAGGTCAATCTATCTAATAACTACCAAAGCAGTTAAGTTTAGATTCACATTCAATCAGTATATATCTCAACGAGAAGCTATAAAGCGATGCCGGTCTCACGCAAATAATCAATCGAATAAATACGATTCTAGTTGGATCCTAGCCGATCAAGGTTTGTGCACACACAAAGATATGAGAACTAATAAGAAATCTTCTTCGTCTTCAAATCTTCTTTAATCTTCAATAATAACCTGCACAACACCACTTGAATCTCTTGTGATCAATCACACACAGAACGGAGTCTGTTAACAATAAATTATCATAAGATGTCTCCCGTCGATACTTCGATCTAGTTTGAGTGAATCTTATATCAGAAAAGAAGATTCTCAAGAATAAATAAACTAGGTTCAATCAAAGTTTCAACAACCGTTAGTCAATCAAATCAATTGAAAACTAATAATTTAGTTTTCCACCAATAGTACTCGTAGAGCTTCTTGATCCCACTGAAGTCTTTAAACGAGCGGTCGTAAGAGATTTCACCTAATTAGGATACTTTCCTCTCCGAATAGATGGCTCCACCAGAAACAACAAGAAGTGAATTTTGCCTGGCTCTTAGGATGGTTTGCTAGAAATGCAAACTTAGGTATTTATAGTCCAAGGATGTTTGGACATCAAGGAATTTCCAAAACCGAAAATATTCTCAAGATTTGCAATGAATGGCAAAATTCGTTTTGCCTAATTCCAATAAATGCTTGTCCAAAATTTCCGAAATCTCTCAATAGAAAATCTCCAATCAGTAAATGCACATTACTAAATTTTATTCTCTAGAGACATGCATTTAATTGCTGGTAACTAAAACATATAAAACCAAAAACCTTAATTAAAATATTCTCAATTTATTTCGGCACAAGATCTTCTTGAGTAATAAGGAATATCTTTAAACAATAAATTATAAGATCATTGTACGTGTTCAAAGTATGTTGACATTTTTTCATTGTAAATCCTTATTCATATTTACATGGATTTACATTCTTGGAATCGGTTATACCACACTTCCAAACAAGTTTAGAATTGGTTCCCCTGTATTCCAAGATAACTATGTGATTGATCAAATATCAAATCACATAATGGGTTCAATCGGTTCTACCAATCACTGGGATCGGTTATACCTTAATATGAAAATACTTGTGGTCGGTCACACAAGTTACTAGGACCGGTTACATCAGTTACCAAGATTGGTTCCATATTTCCATGGTATTGCTTGTGATCGGTCACACCAATTACCAGGACCGATTACCAATTACAAGGATCGATTACACAACACTCTGTAATCGGTCACACCAATTACTAGGATCGGTCACACCAATTACAAATATTGATCATACCATCTCATGGTGATTACTTAGGATCGGTTACACCAATTAATAAAAACCAGTCATACCAAATCATAAGTCAGGCATTGTGATTAGTTATACCAAGATACATAACATAGTTACAATCGGTTCTACCATCTCACACATATTGGTCATCCAAAGATTTGCAATGAATAGCTGAACCAAGGTAACATGCTGGACAACATAGAATCACAGGTATATAAATGTCGAACGCCAGTAAAGATGGGGTTTTAAGCAACACGGACATGTGAAAACAACAGATTTGTTCTTACACTTATTTTCAATTGTTCTTACATTTGTTTTCAATATGGTTAGGTTTCAAGTGTTGTGGGGCATGTTCAATCTGGAAATACTGCTCTCCAGGAAGCAAAAAAGCTTCAAAGAAATTCTCGAAAATGGATGTTTAATCATGGTTATCATAATTGTGGCTGTGATCAAGCCATGGAACGCCAAAAAGGGTGCTTATATTATATTCTTATCTCATAGGTGTGTAAAAAGATGTTATATAGCACATTCCAGGTTTATATAGTGATTTCTTCGTATTTTTCTGCATGCTCAGTTGTGTTTCTTAACACTGACACAGAAAACAAATATGATAACAATTCCTTTCACTCTTATGATTGTAAATTTGTAAGACATTTATCTTTACTTTGCTTCTTCTACGTCAACCTTCTGAGGCACGCATGTTACATTTAAGGCCAACCATGCCAGTGACAGCACAAACGCTCTGTTGAGCTAATTCAAAATCAGAAAAGTTAAGACTAATAGGCTGGTTTCTATAAATAAATATTTCAAAAAAATAGGTTGGTTTCTAATTGGGAAAGTCAAATGTTACTTTAATTTTTTGGGACCACTTTTCTCTTAACTTCTTTTGATGGCAAGTGTCATGGGGACCATTTCACTTCACTTCTTTTATTGAAGAGTGTCATGAGGACCACTTTCAATGATTAGTTCTCTTAATTTTCCTAAATTTTTCTAAAAACAAAACCAGTCTATCAAAAAGGAACGGAGGGAGTAAGAAGATAGAGTTTAGAGGTAACAGAATTTAAGGCTTGTGCAAGATGGAGAACTGAACAATTGTGTGTAAATTGTGTAAACTAAGAAACTGAAAACTCCAAAAGAAAAAAAGAAATAAAAAACGGGGAGAAGCTAGAAAAGTTGCTAGTAGATGAACTATATAAGAAGAGTAGTATCAGAAACAGCGTAACATTAAGTTCTAAGCAGTTGTATTTGCTGGTTTGGTTTCAAGTCCAAAACCCAAGGGAAAAAGCGGGTCGTAATGTTCGTCCCTGTAGTTCATAGGGAGCTGATCCACTGACTTAAACCAAGTTCTTGAAAGCTTTCCAGTAAATCCGTAGTCCCCATATAAGACATCAGTCACACCCTGACCTTCACTTCCTGGGAGCCATGCAGCTACAAGAGCATCAACATCTGATAGATAAGGTTCAATCACAAGAGGTCGTCCGGAGATGAGAACAACAACACATTTGATAGAGCTACAAACGTTCTTCATTGTGCTCAAGCCAGGTTCAGGAATTGTTAAGTTGAGGTTGTCCCCCATTGTCTCTGCATATGGTTGCTCGCCAATAACAACAATAGCATACGAGAAGTCGTTAGACTTGACAAAATCAGCTTCAGGGTTTGCTTTGTAGATGATTTCAATGTCTGGGCCAACGGTAGACGCTATTGCATTGAGGATAGTAGTTCCTGCTCATTTGGTACAAGAGAACGTTAATGAATTCACTGCTGAAGTAAAAGTAGTTATGTACCAGCAGTGATGTTGGTAGATAACCAAGTTAAGCGTATATAATGAATTCACTGCTGAAGTAAAAGTAGTTATCTACCAGCAGTGATGTTGTTTCCTTCTTTTCCTTGCCATTCTATTGTCCAACCACCGCACTGTAAGCCCAAGTTGTTAGCGTGGCTACCGGCAACAAGGATTTTAGGTGCATCTTTGGGGAGAGGCAACAAGGGCTCATTGTCAGATTTCCCATTTTTCAATAGCACAAGTGATTTCCTTGCAGCTTCTCTAGCCAAATCTCTGTGTTTCTGTTGTGTATAATATGGTTACTAAACTGCACAATTAACCATATCCATACCCGAAAACAGAAATGCATAACCAAACTAACCTGGCTTCCAAGATAGTCAACGAAGCTGTAATCAGCCATAGGGCTCTCAAAGAGACCCATGATGAATTTTACCCTCAGAATTCTCTTCACAGCATCGTCAATCCTGCTCATGGGGATTACGTTCTTCTCAACCAGGTAGGTTAAATCATTGATAAAATCAGTGTGGTTCATTGGAATCATGATCTGCAGAAATACCCAAACCATTGAATATGTCAAAGTAACTTATTGTAGTTATAACATTGAACTTTCAGTTTATGTCAAAATGGCCATCATACCATGTCAATGCCGGCATTAATCCCAGCCTGGATGGAGTAAGTATAGTTGGTGCCTGCTGGTGAAGTAATCCTGTCAATACCTTGCCAATCCGAAATGACGAATCCCTGACACATAATTCGAGCAATAAAGAAAGAAACAACAAACAGTCAGTCATGCCTTAATTTTGCCTAGCGCGAATTAGTTAATACTGGTCTAGTTCAAAGAGGGTTTCTACCCTGAAATTAAGAGTGTCTTTGAGGAAGTTAGTAACAAGGTCACGGTTAGCATGCATCTTTTCGCCGTTCCAGCTTGAGTACGAAACCATGATGGTTGATACACCCTTGATGATTGAATTGTAATAACCAGGCATATGAATACTGAGTAATCCATGCCAGTCGGTCACCGTGTTGTTCTCATTTATACCCTTTGTTGTGCCACCATCACCCACGAAATGCTTTGCACAGGCAGCAACCTTATTGCTAGAACACACCAAACAAAATAATAAAATTACATGATCTTCTTGCAATAGAAATATGAGTGTGAAATCTTACTTTCCACCAACATAAGGAACTCCTTTTCGAGAATCCGCAGGAACATCCCCTTGTAAACCAAGAATAATCTCAGTCATCTCCTGAACAATCTTAGGATTTTCGCTGTAACTCTCATAACATCTACCCCATCTCGGATCTCTACAAACCTACAAAAATATTAAAAGAAAAAATAAAATAAAAATCACAAACCTCAAAAAAGTAGGCATTCTGTATGAGCAAAAGAAACAAGTATTTTTAAAGTGAATTACCGCGATACATGGGGCAAAAGCATATTGAATTCCTGTAGCTCTAACTTCAAGAGCTGTTGCAGAACCAATTCTCTTTACGAGTTCAGGGTCCCTGCAACGTGCAGCAAGTTTAAAAATAATCTAGTTTTATACTTATATGCAAACCGAAGCAGAAAAAAACTTACCTAGCACATCCTAACCCAACATTATGGGGAAAGATGGTAGCTTTATAAACATTGTTATTGCCATGAACAGCATCAATCCCATAGATCATCGGGATTCCAAGGCGACTAGAAAGAGAACCATTCTGAAAATTATTCACCATATCAATCCATTCTTCAGCGGTAGCTTCGGCACGCGGCACACTGCCTCCACCACTCAGTAAACTCCCTGTCAACGCAAACTTTATGTTAATCCTGTTACAGAGTTTCAAGCCAGAGGCGAAAAAGAGTATAAATAAAGATTTAAAAGTCTTATTTACCAATAGAGTAATCTCTCATAATCTCAAAGGATGCAGCCTTTCGATCAAGCTGTGCCATCTGACCAATCTTTTCCAAGAGTGTCATTCTAGACATAAGGTCTTTAATCCTCTTATTCAGTAGCTGGATCGGGTCTTTGTATCTCATGTATTCACTAGATTCAACCATGGTTGAACATAAACATAACAGCAGAAATCCCATTAAAGGGATCAAATATTTTCCCATTGTTTGCTGTTGTTCTGCTTGTTAGCTAGCAATATAATCCCTGTTAGAAAGAGGAAGACAGAAATATTAAACAAACTTTGATATCGTCATCAACATCATCAAAGATATAAATTTCATGGTATATCAACTAAAAACTTAGTTGCAGGATTAAAGCATCGAAAACAAAAAGAAAAGAGAACCTACTATTAGAAGAATTATGGAGATAAGATGAGTGTGAGTTATTTTTATAGGTGTAACAAGTGGAGAATTTATTTTTAAGTGGATTATGGTTGGATTGAGATTAAGTCATTTACCAGAATCCAAATATATTTTCTTCTAAACTCGAGAGTCTGTGACCGTTAATAGTTCTACGTTATTTGAACCGACTGATCCTGGCCATTCACCAAGCAATTTCATTTCACTGAAACTCTATTTGGATTGAACCAGATAATAAATTGATAAAATTTGAGATAGACATATATTTTAGGAAAAAGGATAATAATAAATCAAGATCAATGACACGTAAAAGTCTAACACATTTGATATTAATTGGGCTTATGGTTTGGTAAGATCTTTGGGGTTTGTCACAGGCACAACACGAGCAATCAAGAAAGGATTATAACTGGCTGGCGCACTACAACTGCAACTGACTTTAGTATATCATAGGTCTATGTAGTGGGATGTGTTGAATCCTACACCTACCTTGTAGCTAGTAGCTTAGCTTAGTATTTAATGGAAAAAGTATGGTTGGTCATGGTATCTCACAGCTCAAATGAACCGTGCAAGAGCTGCACAAGAGCCTTTTATAATGATGATAATAAAGATAATAAAGGCGGTTAATCCTTTGATAATCATATCATAATGGAGAAAATTTCTGCAGTGATATGCGCATGAATGATTAAGTTTCTAGAATGATGCGTATATGAACTGATTAGGCTTCCCAAGGTATCTGCTTGGTAGATGTGGAGGGCTTCTTCACATTCTTGAGTGCTACCCACACTGCACTGTTACACTTAAAGCCACTTCCGAAAGCAATCTGCCAGACACGGTCGTTTTGACAAACTCTTCCCTTGGACTCGATGTAAGCCAACTCGTACCAAATTGAACTGGATGAGGTATTACCAAATCTTTGAAGAGTCATCCGAGACGCCTCAACATGAACCGGCAACAACTGTAAACTCTTCTCCAGTTCATCAATAACCCCTCTTCCCCCAGCATGTATACAGAAATGATCAAAGGCAAGTTTGAAATTCGGGATGTAAGTCTTGATTTCTGATTTCCTGAACAACTTTTTAACGACCATCGTTACGAAAAATCGAAGTTGTTCTTTGATTGGGAGGACGAGAGGACCCAACGTGGTTATATTGATTTTAAGTGCCTCTCCAGCTATGCTCGTAACATCTTTGGATAGTGAAACACCCAAGACCCCGGTTTTATCCTGCTCTTGGTAAACGCAAGTAAATGATTTGTCATCTAGCCCACGGTGGGTTCTCACGAGGTGAGCCAATTTATACATAGCTCGCTGTCTAACTTGAGGTTTGTTCGAAAGAAGAATCACTGCGCCACCAACACGGAATAAACAGTTAGCTATCATCATAGATTTGTTGTCACCGGAATACGAACTCTGGGTAACATTCTCAGTGCTCACAACAATCGCGTACGTGTTACGATGAACTTGAAGCAAATCCTTTGCAAGACCAACTGCAATCAGTCCAGAACTGCAACCCATTCCACTTAAGTTGAAGCTCTTAACATGACATCTCAATCCATACTTATGAATTATCATGGCCGAAAGGGAAGGAATAGGATTGAACAAACTACAGTTGACAACTAGAATACCGATATCTTGGAGGTTAATATTTGTGTTAGAAAACAAACTATCCAAGGCGCCGAACATGACCTGCTCCGCCTCTTCTCTAGCGGTGACCATCGAAGCTTCGGAAGGTATGCAGTGCAATGCTTCAGGAAGATAAGTCTCTTCTCCTAGCCCAGACCGCTCAAGAATCCTACGCTGAAATTCAAACGAAGATTCATTGAGATTACCAATAGCTCTAGCCAATTCAAGGTAGTGTTGAGATGGAACTTGAAGGTGAGAAGGTGGTTGATAACATGCATGGCTAACAAGGTAGACAGGCTGACGACGAGATGTTATTATTATGTAAAGGGTCGAACCTAAAACAATGAAGAGAGAACAAGTTAAAATATTCATCGGAAATTGAAGCCAAAGTATATCTACGTTCTCTGACTTAATTCTAGCAGCTTCAATGAGCACCGGTATGAGAAAAAGAATAAAGATCAAGTAATGGCAACCAAACTTGAGATCCATTTGTAAGAAATTTGTTAGTTTATCATTTCCTCTCATTGTTTAGTTTCTTTTGTTTTGTGTGCTTCTCTTTGTTCAAACAAAGCAAGACGCCAAGTCTTATAGTTTTGAGTTTCGAACCCTAAAAATGGTGTTACTGCATGCCTACTTGATGATAAGGCGGTTTTGTCAAGGCAGAATACCCGTGTATGATTACACTCCCCAACCGTACAGTTTAAATATGCATGGGAGAACGCGTTTTAAGAAAGCGATAAGTCGTGTTTTTGCCAAATTGGCAAATTGGTAATTGATATCTAGACTCCAATTAATAAGCGGCAGCATATATATCGTGGCCTTTACTATACATGTCTTGAGAATAATGCGAGAGAACGAGATGTTCGTTACCAAAAAGAAAAATCTAGCTAGTTGTATTTGTTGGTATGGTTTCGAGTCCAAAACCGAATGAGAAGAGTGGATCGTAGTGCTCATCGCCGTAGTTCATCGGGAGCTGATCAACATTCTTAAACCAAGTTCTTGAAAGCTTTCCGGTGCACCCATAATCTCCATATAAGGCATCAGTCACGCCTTGGCCTTCACTTCCTGGGAGCCATGCAGCCACAAGAGCATCAACATCTGATAGATAAGGTTCAATCACAAGAGGTCGTCCGGAGATAACAACAACAACACATTTGATAGAGCCGCAAACGTTCTTCATTGTGCTCAAGCTAGGTTCAGGAAATGTCAAGTTAAAATTGTCCCCGTATTTCTCTGCATAAGGTTGTTCCCCAACGACAACGATAGCATATGAGAAGTTATTAGACCTGACGAACTCAGGTTCAGGGTTTTCACTGTAAGCGATTTCGGTGCGTGGTTCGACAGCAGATGTTATGGCATCAAGGATAGTTGTTCCTGTTCATTCAGAACATGAGTTGTGTTTTTAAGTGACATAAGAAAGAAAAACTAGTTAAATTGTACGATTTGAATTCATGGTTAAACATAAAAATGTACCAGCAGTGATGTTATTTCCTTCTTTCCCTTGCCAGTCTATCGTCCAACCACCACATTGCAAACCCAAGTTGTTAGCGTGCCTACCGGCAACAAGGATTTTAGGTGCGTTCTTTGGTAGAGGCAATAATGGCTCATTGGCCGACTTTCCATTTTTCAATAGCACAAGTGATTTCCTTACCGCTTCTCTAGCCAAATCTCTGTGCGCCTGTCTTATAATATGTTAGCTAGGTACACTTATCCAACGTCCAAGCAAGAGATAAAGAACCCAAAGACTCCAACATAAAACCAAGCTAACCTGGCTTCCAAGATGGTTGACAAAGCTGAAGCCCGCAATGGGGTTCTCAAAAAGGCCCATGGTGAACTTGACCCTCAAAATTCTCCTTACAGCATCTTCAATCCTGCTCATGGGAATCAGGCTCTTTTTAACAAGGTAGGTTACATCATTGATAAATTCAGTGTGGTTTATAGGAACCATGACCTGCAAAACCGGAAACCAAAAGGAAGCATTCAAACTTGATTTGTTACATATAAGATTTATACTGCAGATTGAAGTTTTTTTCGCTGTGATCACTGTACCATGTCAATGCCTGCGTTAATCCCAGCTTCCACAGAATGAGTATAGTTAGCATGTTCTGGTGCAGTAAGCTTGTCGAGACCCATCCAATCCGAAATGACAAAACCCTGTACATAACTCATAGGACAACTTGTATGAGTCTAAGAAATGAGCTTCAGATATGTGCATTAGAGCTTAGTCAGGGGTTTTTACGTACCCGAAACCTAAGTGTGTCCTTGAGGAAGGTAGTGATAAGGTCACGGTTAGCATGCATCTTTTCGCCGTTCCAGCTTGAGTATGAAACCATGATAGTTGACACACCTTTGATGATAGAACTGTAATAACCAGGCATATGAATACTGAGTAGTCCATGCCAGTCGGTAACTGTGTTGTTCTCATTTATACCCTTTGTTGTGCCACCATCACCAACGAAATGTTTTGCGCAAGCTGCCACCTTATTACTGCAAGGTCATACCCAAAAATCAAGTCATTCTTTTCTATCATTTTTACACTATCAATCAAATTATTTGAGAGTGTTAAAATTCTTACTTTCCACCTACATAAGGAATTCCTTTTCTAGAACCAGGTGGAATATCTCCTTGTAAACCAGGAATTATCTCAGTCATTTCCTGAACAATCTTAGGATCTTCACTGTAACTCTCGTAACATCGACCCCATCTTGGATCTCTACATACCTATACCACATTATTAAAGAAAAATTAAACCTGAAACAAAGCTTCATTCAGAAAGGCCATTGCCTTGAAAATGCCCATATTACAAGCTGTTTTTACCGCGATGCATGGGGCGAAAACATAATTTATTCCAGTAGCTCTAACTTCAAGAGCTGTTGCAGAACCAATTCTCTTAACGAGTTCAGGGTCCCTGTACTATGCAGCAAGTTTGTTTTTTTTTGAAAAAAAAGAGAGTCAAATCTTACATTTTATTATATGAAAACCGAAGCAGAAAGAAACTTACCTAGCACAGCCTAACCCAACGTTATGGGGAAAGATTGTAGCTTTATATACATTGTTATGGCCGTGAACAGCATCAATCCCATAGATCATTGGGATTCCGAGACGACTGGATAGAGAACCATTCTGAAAATCATTTACCATATCAATCCATTCTTCCGGGGTTGCCTTAACGCCCTCAACAACGGAAGCAGTACTACCTTGACCACTTAACACACTCCCTGTCAACACAGATATAACTCGATATGTTCAGCTGATCTTAATTGATGATAGGAAAAAAAATGGATTAATATGCATTACCAATTGAGTAATCTCTCAACATCTGAGATGTTGCGAATCGTTTATCAATCTGTGTCATTTGACCAATCTTTTCTTCCAGTGTCATTCTTGACATCAGGTCTTTAATTCTACTATTCAGTGGCTGTTTGGGGTCTTTGTATTTCATGTATTCACTGGATTCAGCCATGGGTGAACACAGACATAGAAACAGATATCCCATCAAAAAGATCAAACATTTCTCCATTATTGCTGTACTTGTATGAGAGTAAGAGATAATCAAACAAACAATTTTTAAGTTCTGTAGAGTGTAAGATAATTGTTGGAGCACAATAATCGGGATCTGAAGTGATCAAGGATTGGTGATCAAGGTGAGATCCTAAACTAGCTGAAGATGAGTAAGCTAGTTTGTTGTCACTAGTTACTTAGAAATAGCCTAGATTTTTGAAGTCTTCCAAGATAAATGGCCAATAGAACAAGATAAGTAAGAATGATCCAACTACACAAGTGTCCGCATATTATTTCCCGCTATAATCTTAACTGCCTCTTTGACTTAGTTTTTTAAAGGTGAAATTCACTGTTAAACCTTATCATACATAAAACCAAATCCTGCTTTTAACTGCATAGCTGACATAGATACATGTTTATTGTCCAAAACAGGTTTCAGACTCCCACACCCGGCTCGCCTGATTTTGAACTCTTAAGGCTTCTATAAGGTGAATAATTTGTTGATGATCTCAGATATTTTCTACTTCTTAAGAGAGAAACTATTGATTTCATTTTGTATGAAAAACAGAGATTATGGACCGAGTACATTATGTATATTAAACAGAAGAAAAAATCCAGAGACAAGAACTGGAACAAGTCCGCTTAACGGCGAAGTATAAAACAAAAACCAAAAAATTACACATTTACAAAATTCCCATGAGGGTAAACAAAAGAATGAACCGGCCATCTTCTTTTCACTGAGATATGGAATAATCCCGTATACTCATGGCTACGCCTCCCTTCAGTTGCTTTAAGTCAAGTCTCTTGTATCATTACTTCGCTTTTTTGTGTAGGAAAGATATGGATCTTGAGCAATAGTCAGAACATCTGGCCTATCTGCTTGGTTATACGTCAAACATCGTCGAATTAGATCCTGTAATACATGAGAAGAAAGAACACACACATTAATGATATTGTATTGTCAACTACAAACCTAAGTTATACTAAGCAGTGAGATAAGGAGGGGATGGGAAAGCGCACCTTTGCCTCACTTGAGACAGTGGGCCGCGATGGAAATTCTACCTTGCGTGCCCTTATTATAGTATCCTCACGCAGAATTCGCTCTTGTGTTTGGTCATGCCCAAATGGCCTTTTGCCAAATAACATTTGGTAAAACAGAACACCAGCTGACCATACATCCACCTATTACACAATAACAGCATTAAGAAAGAGAATGCATGCTTATTTTATGAAACGGGGAAAATGGAGCTTAAACTCTTAAGTTCATTCCCGGTACATGTTTAACTAGATTAGCATATTTAGCGAAGCGGAACTTTTATATAGTTCACTGTTCACAGTGGCTGACTGTAGCTTTGTGGACATGAACCAATCTTGCTTTTGAATTCAAACTCACGGATGAGAGATTTTAGAGACGAGATGTCCAACAGCTCATCCAAAAACTTGTACTATGTTTTGAAATGCAAACTTCAAACACTAACCTTCGATGAAATAAGAGGAGTTCTGCTGAGCTCAAAGCATTCCGGAGGCAAGTACCTGTAAATGCAAAAGACATCGTGATTTAGTAATATCCAAGATATTCATTTACTGCCAGAGAAAATAGAACAGAATGCGAATAAGGTAATTCTTGACTTTTTATAGTCTAGGTAACTACTTGACGGACTCACCAATAAGTTCCAGCACCCTGAGACGTAAGTTCCATGCCTTGAGATCCAACATCATCCTCCACTATCTTGCTTAGACCAAAATCAGTAACTTTAGCCACACCAAGTTCATCGAAGAGAACATTTCCAGGCTTCAAATCATAATGGATGATCTTTTGAGGTCTCTTGTTCAAGTAAACAAGACCTTGAAATATCTGAACAACAACAATCTTCGCTTCCCTCTCTGGAAGTACAGGTGTTCCTTTAAGAACTGCGTCAAGATCTTTCCCTAAGCACAACATTTCACAAGAAAAAAAGGTAAGATCCTATTAATGTTCTCCTAAAAAAATTAGTTTGAGAGGACTCGATGCATTTTGTAGTACATTGACTAACAAACAGTAAGGTTCTCCTAACATTAAGATCCTATTAATGTTCTCCTAAAAAGGTAAGATCCTACTACATTGACTAACAAACAGTATACGCAGATATATAAAAGGTTTATAAATTACCACTGCAATATTCCAAAACCGTGCAAAATGTGTTGTGGTCGATTTCAAAGATGTCCCACAGCCGAACAATATGATGATGCACCAATGTCTTATGAATGTTATATTCTCGAATAGCATGGCGAATATAACTCTGCTTCTTCTCTTCACTCCACTGTGCATTTAAACCATGAAGTTTACATGCCACGTATCTGTACTCCACCAAGTCAAATGCCTGCTTGAAAGTGCCAACTTCAAATCACTGCAAAAAAGTATATCCTCACAAATGCCTATATATAGGCTTGACAATGATCTAAGCAATCTGCTTTTCAAATTGTGAACCTTGGTAACATTTCTCAGAAGATGAAATCACCAAAAGAAAAGATTCTTTTTATTCTTAACCTTAGAAACAAATTCAGGAGATGCAATCAATAAAACTAGCAGAAGAAATTGGACATTTTTGTTTGTCTAGCGAAGCAGACAATAAGTATATACACTTGTGGAATGAGAAAGGGAGTAATACCTTGTAAACCTCACTGAAACCACCCTTTCCGAGAAGGTTCAATAGGGCATATCGGTGATTCAGAATTTGAAAATTGTTAAAACGAGATCCATCTTCATCACGAATACGCTTCATTTCACGTATCAGTCTACCCTTCTCTAGTTCACAGCGATCTCTCTCCCGCAAAGAAACTTCTTCTTCCTAAAGCATATTCACAAGATGACCGTCAAAAAGTTTGTGGTGTTTACTTAATGATGTATATACATGGGAAGATAAGAAGAAACTTACACGTTTGATGCTGGCCAGACGAGTTTTACAAATTTCATCCTGGACGAGAAATTCCTCTTCTGGCATTCCTGTTTCGGCATCATTTCCATCGCCCTTGTCTTCAGAACAATAGAACCAATTAGAAAACTTCCATCAACCAGTACAAGATCAGAATGCTAAAACCCCAGAAATGAGAAAAACCAGATGTAAGTAAACACTTTAAAAAACTGATAGGCTCTTGACAAAAAGAATGAAGTGACCATCGGGTTCTGTTACACCTTCAGGCTCCAGTTAAAATCCAAAACTATGCATATCCCACACTGACATCGGCAACATATTGGTTCAACAAAAAGTGAAACGAATATTGACTATGTATAAGATAAGACAAAATACCAGACTGGCGTTTCTTCAATGACTTTCTGTGCCGCTCAATAGACTCCTTCATTTCCAATAAATGTTTCTGGAAGGAAAAAATATAAGAACATGGAAATACATCAGCCTCAGGAAGGATCTTTTGGATAATTTAAAGGTGAATAATAGGTTTAATTTCAAATAAACAAACAACATAGAAATGTGAAGCTAATAACAATATCATATCTGGAAATATGAAGCTGAAAGAACATACAAGATGAGTATTAAGGTCTTTCAGTGCCTGTCCATCCTCCCATGTTTCTGATATGATAGTGCCAGCTCTATAGTGTACAAGATGCCATAAACCAACAAAAATCAACCGGGTTAATGCATGACTAAGTTCTCCAAGGAAATTCAATTTTTAAAGTTAGATTCTTAAGATAAACAGGAAAATAGTGCATGCCTGCAGGTGCCCTAATTAAAAAAAGCATCAATCATACCTCAACACACCCACATTGCCAAATCTCAACGAATCCTGGCGTACTTTCATCCTTGCTTCTTGTCTCTCTGCTTTCGAGACAGATATTAGGAGCTCAGATACAACTTTTATTCTCTGGATCAGTCAAGAAGGGAAAAGGCCGAACAGGAGTCAGGGACATTTGCTGGGTTACTAACCAAATAATCTTACTACAGTATTGAAATGTTTCTACACGACTTCAGTGAGATTTTTTCTGCATGTATCTAGTCACAGTTTTAAAGCTCAAAATAGGAGACAGATTACTAACGCAAAGAACATCGAAACAACGTAAAACAGTACCTTTGGTTTTGTTTGCTGCTCTTGATCTTTAATGTCTTTCAATTCCTGAGTATATCAGAACAAACACAGATATAAGGCTGGTTTGATGTAATTTGATGAAAAACTATTTTATAAGCAAGCAACAAGAACTAGCCAATTACTTTTTTTAATTGTGAGGACTCCTGCTGTCCGTCTGATCTTTCTTGACGCATTTTACGCAGTTCCTCTTTCAGAAGTGCAACTTCAGCCCGCAGGGACACATTTTCCTCCTAATTCATGACAGATTGGATATGATCATGATAAACTGTGTATATATGACTTTGAAACCCTCCAAATGATTATACAGGTAAAACCGAATACATAAAGTTGTATCACTGGCCTGATCACGACCTTCATTGTGGGACTAAACAGAAAATGAATTATTGTCACAACACATACCTCTATGAAAGCTTTCTCATCCTTACCATGCACTTCTTTAGGTCGACTCTCCTTAAAAAGGAGCAAATAAAACACATTAGCTTGGAGCAGCCATCCCCAAATAATAGGAGCTAAAAGACTTGCCATTATGTATCTAAATTTGATCATTTCAAATATGGTGCTTATTCTTGCTGTCGTTCACCCTAAGCTTGTTTTTTTTACAATTCTTCAGTGTTTCAAGAGTGCAACCAAGCTAAGCTTTCGCGTAAGCACATATAGGTATATTAGTGGGTGTCAATACAACAAATTTGTCCAGGCTCAGGCTCAGACCTTGCAAGATGTAAAGCAGATGAAGTGGCTACCTAAGTGAATACCCATTAATTATTCATGTGATGTTTGAAATGCTTTGCTTGCAATCTACCTATCACCACATCGAGCAGTAAAACAAAATCGTTACAGTTGCATTACTAAGTAGAAAGTGACAAATGCCAACTGCAGAGCATAGTAAGGGATTCAAGTGAACTACCTCAGACCGATTATTTCATTCCTACCTAAACTTACTGTTTACAGTGGAAGTGAAATTTTATCTTTTATCTTACAAGGAAATTACCCTGTGGTACGTAAGTCTAGGTTGAAGAATGACTCTTTGCGCCAAACTGCACCAAGATGCAGGGTCCTAAAGAAACTTTTACAGTTTAATTCCCAAGAAAAACAGCTTAGCAGCACTCATCATTTTCTATAGCGAATTAAAGATGACATACCAGTAGACAAGAGCCCTCCAAGTGCTCACTAAAGATACTGAAATTTGTCACTAAGTTGCAAGTGGACTAAGCAACTAACACTTGTGTCAGCCTTTTTGCAGCATAAGCCATTGTAAAGTGTTCCCTTATTAATGTAAAGAGGACTTATTTAACAAACTAAGCACTAACAAGTAGTATTTGAGAAAACAAAACCATACTGAGACAGTGTAGTAAAAATTTAACTATCCACATCAAGATGTCTGGTAATATCTGCCTATGGCATACCTTATGCAATGCGTTCTCAGGTTGACCATTTGATGGTGGAGAAGTGGAAGGAGAAGCTTGTGGACGGACTTGATCATTAGCTTTTGAACCACGACCTCTGCCTGTACTAGAACGTCCCCTGCCACGACCTTGTCTTTTTCTTACTGTATCTTCAGAACCAAATTTTGCATCCCCTGTATCAACCGTTTTAATTCTTTCTTCAGCAGGTACCTGTTTTTCCTTTAGAATTAATATGAATTAGCTTCCCAAACAAAGGGATATAGATAGAATAGACATGAGAAAAGAATACTTAAAACACATAGCATGCCACAAGTAGGATAGACATTCAGTTGAAAACATGGCACAGAAATGCCATGGTAAGCAAACATATGCATACAAGCAAAAATTACATGTCAGCTATCCCGTTTTCCAAGATAAAACCTACCTAAAGAAGAATATGGATACCCTAGTAACGTATATAAGAACGAGCAAGGCAGGTGGGCATGCCATCAAAACCAAATGCCGAATACAATCTTTCTACAAATAAACTAAATAAAAATAGAGACGGGTGTGTCATGATTATAACCAATTAAATTAGCACATTAATTACAAATTTGCTAGTAACAGAAGAAAGGTTTGAAACATGATATGGTCTTTATCAACATACCATAGTTGTAATTAATAGTAACTACTGTTTCATATGAATAAAAAAATAAGTGAAATCACATTCCCTGCAAAAATAACCCCCAGCTAATCTTTCACATGTATACCAGGTCCACTGAGATGATCCAGGGAATGAGATTGATTTAATCATCAGGAAGATCATGTGGGGAAAAAAAAAGAAATAAAGCAAACCGCTACACTCCACAATTCTAAGAGCATCCAAAATGGCCAGTTAAAAATACGCTTTTAATTTTCTTTTCCTATTATTACATTTCCCCGTGATCTGGGTAAAAATGCAAAATTTCCCCAAGCGCGAAAGACCTAGGTCAAATCGAACCAGGTTTTAATGATATCTATAGATCCACATTAGACAAAACTGCGCCTGGACCAGCAAAATTTGAAGTTTTGCTTAACGAAGAAGCACATAATAAATGTTCGTCCTATCTTTAGGTTCATTTCTTTCAGCTTTTCTTTTTTAGTATATAGTCTTAATTTGTGACATGGTTTACTTTGTGTCTTTCAATGACAAAAACTACAAGTGGCAGACGACCGTTATGGGTAGTTTATAAACTTAATCATGAATTGGCTAACCTGCCAGTCGAGATTTTACTATGGAATCACATAACTCACCCAAATTCGGATGAAGTTAGATGTACTAAAACAAGGTGATATCTATATGACAACAGATACCAACTCGATAAAAACCGAAAGGACATAATGAAGACAGCAACATACATACTAACTTCAAAATTGTATTGCTCAGCACTAATCACTTCCAGCAAAATAATGAACGAACAAAGTGCAAAGTTACAATTAAGACGATTCATCACATCAAATTACCTGAGATTGTTGGAAACTAATCGACTGAGCATCCTCTTGAAGCTTCAATCGCTTCTGAGGATTTGGTTGTATAAGAAACTGTGCTGCAGTCTGACATCAGGATACAGATATATCAACTTTAGAATTCGGTTCCCAAATATATATGTCCAATGCAGATAATAAAAAACATGAGAAACCGATTAATACCGCTGATAATTAACGATGATTACATCAATAAGACCTCTTCATACGACTTTCACAGTTAATGAAAAAACAAGATATTAACAACCGAAAGACGTTGATATGTTCCGAACTGGTATATCGGATGGTACAGCAACAAACCAACACCTACCAAAACAGTTCCTATACCACTTGTCATTGATAACTTTGGTAGTGTCGAAAACAGATGAAACAAATAGCTGCATGTGTTTCTGTAGCAATGTGGTAGCTCCTAAACCTATGACAGCTCATACTAAAACATAAAATCAAGATTTTGAGAACTACAATTTAAACCTATGAGTCAAATCAATGGGCAAGCAACTGAGTTATCCAAAGGTGAAAAAACAAACAAAGATAACAAAGCTAAGCATGGAAATGACAGTCTATATACAGTTTCAGCAAATATAAAATAAAATGTACTAACATCCTCTTCTGAATCGCTTGAATATGATTGCTCAGGCATAGCTAGTTCTTCAGCAGCTCCAAATTTATTAACAGAAGACCAAGATGCTTGTACAGGGGTTGCCCCTTTTCCCGCCATCCGAGCTTCGAGTTTAGCAAGCTTCGTAGGCAAAGATGGGTCTGATTGATTCGAAGAGTTTGAAGAGAATTGCAGAAACAAATCATCCGACATGGTGAAAATCCAAAAGAGTAAACCAGAACTCCAGAAAAACCCTAATTCAAATCATCTAAAAAGCTCCAGTAGACTAAAAACAACTAATATAAACTAAAAAAACCCATAATGTGCAATTTTAGGGTTGACACGGAAGATAGTTGACAAAGTAATTGTCGCCCCCAGACACTTAGAGAAAATTCAGCCTATTGAAGAAAACCAGTGAGTTTTGCAATTTGGGTTTACAAATGCAAAAACGAAAAAGGTTTTTTTAGAGAGAATCTAAGTAGAGTGAAAGTTTGGGGGAGAATCTGTAGATTCTGAAGAGGAAATAGCGATGAATATTGCAGAACAGAAGGGGAAAATGAAACCTTTGTTACGTCTATGGTTTTGGTGGGCTTAAAAAAAGAGGCATGGAATTGCAAACAAGGTAAGTTTGTAGGTTGTTTGTGATCTGGAGATTATTTAGAGGTGCGAATGGAGTAAGTTGGTGTGGGTGCGTTTTTGATGCCCTAAATCTGAATTCTTGTGTGTGCGATTTGCAAATTGTTTGGGTTTTGACTCTTTGCCTTTTTTGGTGGTGTTAAATGTGGGGGGTGGGGATGTAGTTGGTGTGTGCCGTAAGTTTTTTAACTTAAAAATCATAGGATGATGATGGGATCATTGATTCATTGGGATGGGCAAGGGTGCAGCTCTACTATTGCCTTCATTGTTGCTTGAATGGGTCTGTTTTATGGACCTACGTACATATGGTGTTGGAGCATGGCGAGTGTGTCAGAGTATTTGATAAATTTCCCTTATTTATTTTGAAGGTTATTATTGGGGCGTCACATTTTATTAGAGGGGCGTCATTTAATAGGAGAAAAGCAGGTCACTCATAAGTAATACAAAAAGCCCCTTATCTAAAATAATTTTGTAATGACTAAACAATCCTTATTTAGTTAATTTTAATTTAATTTAATTAGATAAAATTTAAATTAATGAATTTTGTTGTATACTTGGTGAATTCTGGGACAAAGTTTTTGTGGGAAGAAAAACTGGCCGTCAAATAAACTTCTACGGTTGGAAATAATCCAAACCTGGACGTAAAATCACTTCTACGGTTGGAATTAAAAGAAAACTAGACATAAAATCAGATTCTACGGTTGGAATTAAAAAGAACCTGGACGTAAAATGAGCTTCTACGGTTGGAACTAATTCAAACCTAGACGTAAAACTACATGCAAATAAAATTCTACGGTTGGAATTAATCCAAACCTGGACGTAAAATCACTTATATGGTTGGAAATAATTCAAACCTGGGGGTAAAATCACTTCTACGGTTGGAATTAAAAGAAAACTGGACGTAAAATCGGATTCTACGGTTGGAATTAAACCTGGACGTAAAATGAGCTTTTACGGTTGGAACTAATCCAAACCTGGACGTAAAACTACATGCGAATAAAATTCTACGGTTGGAATTAATCCAAACCTGGACGTAAAATCACTTCTACGATTTTTAAGTTTTTATTTTAGTTAAAGGGTAATCTAGATATTTTGTATATGTGTTAGGTATCCCATAACCATTTTTTTGGACATTAAGAATTCAAATGAAACCCCTCTATTAAAGTGTGACACCCCAATAATAACCTTCTTTATTTTTCCTCTGGAGCACGAAAAAGGGCTATTAATACAAGAGAGTATTTGATATCGAATATAGATGGATCAGAAAGCCAAAAAAATTACAGTAAATGACATTAAATAATTTATAGATTCCAATACTTATTTTAATTGATAAGTATGCTTCCTTGGGAACAAAAAGTTAAATTATCTACTATCTTTCCCGAGGAACATCGGGCGAATATACTACACGTTGTTGACACATTGGAAAAATTCATAATAAGTGATGATTGTACTGCCACTAACAAAGCTTGTTAAGAAATGTGTATTTGATTCCGAAAGGAAACAATCTGGTTAGAGCTAGCATATATATATAAATCCTTTTTTATTTGGAGATGCTTACATATAAGTTATCCTTAAAGAATGGAGAATAGAAGCTATCTTAGAAATACATAGGTAGTAATTTACAAAATATCATATATGCTTTAATTTCATTTTTGCAGTTGTCAGAATGTTGCTCAGTTGAACCCAATGGCGTTGGTATGTCAAGTCGGTTGTCAAATTTAAATACTAAAACACATCCTTGATTTAGTCACTAAAATCAGTTTTGGATTACATTAGATTTTAGTAGTAGAGTATAGAATAAAAGCTATCCTTGAAGAATGGAGATTGAAGAATATACTAACACATGCTGGAGAACTTCATTGATGTTTAGTAACAAGCACTTGATTCTCTTACTTACTCTACCTATCTATCTATCAAAACAAGTGCTCACTCTATGTAATAATAATTCATATGACAGTAAATATACATTTATGTATATACTCGAGGATATTTGAGCCCACAACTTTTATGAGAATGACCTTTATCCCAAGAAATGTCCTCATATGGTAGTGAATGAGAATACGAATTCAACGAGCCGAGAGTCACTCTATTTCGCGTTATGACGAGAAGCTATGAGTGATTCGTTAAAGCAACACTTATTATGTTGTTAAGGCAATTCATGAATAAGGAAACAGTCCATGAAGTTTTGGCAACAGTTCATGAACTAAAACCGTAAATACGTGACTCAAGTATTTTTCATCAAAAAAAAAAGTCTATGAAATTCGCTTTATTTTAATTGATAAGTATGCCTTCCTTAGGAACAAAAAGTTAAACTATCTACTATATTTCTTTTAAAACATCGAGCGGGTATATTATAGGTTGTTTACACATTGGAAAAATTCATAATAAATGATGATTGTACCTTTTTTTTTCTTGAAGCATGAAATTTATTGGATTAAACTGAAATTACACGGGGTATGTTATCCCCATAGAGTCTGTTCTTACAAAAATACTTATAGAAGGTGGGGTTATTGATAAGCACGTAAATGTTATATTTTATTCTCATATTTATATTAGATAGGACTCGATATTTTGGCTAATAACATTATTTTGATGCTTTTGTATAAAGTACAAGGGAATTCGATCACTCGAAGGAGAAATGGATAAATTGGAGGTTAAAGTCTAATTATCAGCACTTAGTATCACTCACGGTAGAAAGTCTGGTGGACAAAGGATCGATTCAAGCACGTCACTTGCACTATGGGATAAAAATATGGGAGGACGTGTCCATTTGCATTTGCGGTCTACATATGACGAACACCTGTAGAGGAATATTCGAGTTGTCTAACAATTTCTTTAGGTTTCGCTTCCTAATGGGGACTGAGCTTTGAATAAACGCGAACGGAGATGAGCATGTTTGCTGGCTTGGTCATGTTCGAGTGGCTTGGTATGATTTTGAATGGTGGCATCGATTGTCTGAGAGAAGACGACGAGACAAGGAGTAGTGCTGGTGATTCTCGGCGCTGGAAGTCAGTTAGAAAGCTTTGGTTAGAATCGAGTTTGATGATGAAGGATCTGGCAGTGATGTTGCTCAATGGTGGAGGCTCGAGTGGTCACGAGAAGAAAGGAAGAAGAAACAGACGAGGTTCGTGATAGCTGAAACAATAGCCAGCAGTGGTGCTGGTTGTAAAGGTGTTGTTGGAGAAAAGCAAGGTCGTGATATGGACCGAGAAAGATGTCGGAAGGGACAGGTGATAGGAGGAGATGAACAGAGAAGATGATGAAGCTACTGCTGGTTGATAAAGTTAATAGCGATGGAAGTTGATGGTCTTGAGTCTGATTTGTGAAGCTACTGGGATCGGTGGATGAAGGCTTGAGAAGACAAACTGGCGTCGTGGTTGGTAGGAGGAATACAAAAGTTGGTGCAGTTGTCGGAATTAAGAAGGTCATGCTCGATACATTGCAGTTTCCGGAATTATTCTTGTTCTAAGCAGTCGAAGGGGAAGCTCGTTACACCGAGATGGAGTGGAATACCAATTCAGCTATGAGTTTGATGTGATGGATTCCAGGGTTTTGGTGGAATTCAAATGGTGACTGTCGTAATGGATTTCATCCATTGAGACGGAAGTTGTTGGTGTTGGCTCGAGGAATATATACAAGAGGAGATGGAGCAAGCTGAAGATAGCTGGTGATTGTTGGTGTGTACAATGAAGAGACAGTTGAAAATAAGAATAAAGTTGCAGCTGTTGAGTTCGAAAGTGAGCGTAGATGGAATATAGTTCGCTGTTGTGGTTGAGGTTTGAATGGGATGGAGATTGTTTTGTTGATTTCATGCCAGCTGGGTCCGGTTTTGGACATGGGTTCTGAGTTAGGACTGGGCCTTGAAAATATTCTCCTAGGTCTCGATTGGAAATTCTCGCGTCACCTATATATAACATTTGTAAACAGACAGAGAAGGGGTACGTCGGCGACTGGAGCCGCAACTTGGCGAACTGGAGGCGGCTACAGAGCCAAAACCAGAGAAGGTTAACGGAGCCGAACTGGAGGCGGCTACAGAGCCAAAACCAGAGAAGGAGGTTAACGGAGCCGCAACTGGAAACCAAGGGTTTGGAGTATTTGTCATTTCAATTCCATCTGATTTGTGGGTTGTTCTTATTTAGATTTTTTTATGGCTTTTGAGAAAGCCATGTATTGCTAAATTTTATAATTAGGGTTTATGATAGAAACCACTTTGAGCATAAGAAAACTTTGATTTGAAATATTTATGTTTTGGAGGCTATTATGAATTGAATATGATTAATTCTTGAATAATGTTTATTGATTGATCGAAAATATAAGTTGTTGCTTCACCGGTTTTAAAAACCTATGTTCGTAATTGATAGTTTTGCAAATATATTTGTCTTATTATTTGATGATCCATGCTTCGTTTAAAAACTTTGATGGGTTGTGCTTAGAAAAGCCAGATACAGTTTGTGAATAAATAATTTAGTTTCGTATAACTTTCTCGCTAACACAATTTGATGGTGCTTGTTTGGGTTTAGTTTTTTGATGTGCCATGCTTAGGGTGTCCCAGTGATATTTGCGACTCTAATACATATAATAGGTGGTGTCAGTAGAACGAACAATAGACAAATATTCATGGATTATGTTTCATTTCAGTAATTGAATAGAAATAATGGTGGATACTATAAACCCTGGTTACTGACTTTTCCATTGGCCTCATTTTATTAGTTTACTTTTATTATTTCATTTTCAATTTAAAAAATCAAAAACTTCTTTGTTGGTTAGTTTATTAGAGATATCGATTACAGTATTTCCATCGCTCCCTGTGGGAACGACCCGTACTTGCCTCTGTCTACTAGTTAGACACCGTGCGATTGCGGTTATCACATATAGCGTATACCCTTATCCTATCAATTTTTGGTGCCGCTGCCGGGGAGCGGTTGTGGAATATTTTAATTGGTATTTTGTACATTATTATTATTATTTTTTTTACATGGCTTATTTTGCTTTTATTTTTATATTTTCTTTTAGTTCTTTTTTACGTAGCTTATTTGATTTTTCTTAGGTACCTTAGTCTGAAGAGCGACGATTGAAGTCAACAACTGGCCTAAAGTAAGTACTTGATATTCTCGCAAAGCTTTTGCAAGGTGAGTTATTGAGAATTACTTTGTATAATGGTTTCCAGCGAGTTGACTTCTTTTATAGCTTTTTGGAATCTTACCAAAAGAGCTAAGACAGAGGAGTCATTTGATATTTCACCTGAGGAGTGTGCATATGCACCTTCTAATTATCTAGAACCTGCCGAGTGTGAAAATAATGATTGGAATTATTCTCATAGGTATGATCATTCTAGACCTTGTGAAGGTTATGATCATTACCAACCTTACCCTGATTATGAGCCACAATTTGTTGATTCCAATTATTATTCACACATTTCTCCGTCATAGTATGAGAGAGATAATCAATCTTACTGTGACCCATCTGCATCACAACTATCTTTGTTAGAACGCCTCCATATTGTCATTGCTGAACAGACCAAAGCTAATGAGTTATTTTTTGCCGAGCTTAGTAAAGCCCATGCTCATATTGCTGAACAAAATGCTTTATCGGTTGCTCAACTAACGCAGACGGCAAAAGAGTCTGGTCTTACTGAGGAGACAAGTTCTAATTTTTCTAATACTCTTGATATTTATGATGAAACCGCTTTAGCTAATGAATCAATGTGTATGGAGAATGATGATGAACTTGATAGTTGTGATCATAGGAATAGAGACATTGTCATACCAAGTGAATGTGGTGTATTTAGTCCAACTCCTGATCGTGTTAATGATCACTCGCCTATTCAAAAGGATGAGTTTAAGATTGAGGACACCATTCTTTTAGACGGTGTGACATATCAGTGTTATAACAATGATGCTTATGAAGAATGTTTTAATTTTGAGGAAACTGTAGTTAAGTCTAACGACTTAGAGACATTACACTCTATCTATAAGGTTACTTCTAATCATCTATATTGTGATATTCCTATTGATTTCTTGGTTGATGATGTTTATGATGATGCAGGTTTGCAAACCTAGTAGAGAAGTTAATATGCCTATAATTGTTAGCACAACTTTTCGGAAGATTCCTAATTTTGGATTAGAATTGCGTGCTTCTCCAGTATTACTAGATTATTTTGCATCTCGTGACTTGTCTTTGCCTGTGCATGTCTCCCAAATGGTTCCAGTTCCACCCACAGTGAACCACTTGAGTCGGTAATTCTTGTTACTGACGATTTATCCTTTGCAAAAACAAGGTATGTGGGCAGCTCTTTCCTTTTGATAATCTTTATATCTTTACGTTGCTACAACATAGATCTGAGGTTATCACTGGTTGTATATATTGTTTTTTGGGTAGATCCCCAACTATTTAGGTTGTTGATTTATGGAGAATCCTTTATTATATTCCAGTAGGTAATTCTATTTTCTTATTTTATTTTTATTTGTTTATTTTCGCGTATAATGAATTTCCCATCTTAAATTTTATGTCGGATGACTGAATTTCATTGAGGACAATACAATGTTTAAGTACGGGGGATTTCCTTTTTCTTTTTCAGGAGTTTTCTTGCAATTTATGACCAGCTGTGTAGCGGATCTAAAAAAAAGATGATCAGCTGTGTAGCGGGTCTTAAAAAAAATTTATTATCATCATGCTTTTAGGGTTATGACCAGCTGTGTACCGGGTCTTGTGTATGGTATTTGTCATGACCAGCTGTGTAGCGGGTCTTGTTTTTGATATTTCAAATTTTCGTTTAATGACCAGCTGTGTAGCGGGTCAAATTTTCGTTTAATGACCAGCTGTGTAGCGGGTCAAATTGTCTCTTATGATGTGACCAGCTGTGTAACGGGTCTTCTCCTGTTTTGCTCGAGGACTAGCAAAATATAAGTGTGGGGGTGTTGAATAGCACGTTAGTGCTATATTTTACCCATATTTATATTAGCTAGGACTCGATAGTTTGGCTAATAACATTATTTTAGTGCTTTTGTAGAAAGTACAAGTGAATTCGATCACTCGAACGAGAAATGGATAAATTGGAGGTTAAATGGCCATTTGCGACTTATGACACTTACGAAAATAACTATGGCTTGCCATGTTAAAGTCTAATTATCAGCACTTAGTACCACTCACGGTAGAAAGTCTGGTGGACAAAGGATCGATTCAAGCACGTCACTTGCACTATGGGCTAAAAATATGGGAGAACGTGTCCATTTGCATTTGTGGTCTACATATGACGAACACCTGTAGAGGAATATTCGAGTTGTCTAACAATTTCTTTAGGTTTCACTTCCTAATGGGGACTGAGCTTTGAATAAACGCGAACGGAGATGAGCATGTTTGCTAGCTTGGTCATGTTCGAGTGGCTTGGTATGATTTTGAATGGTGGCATCGATTGTCTGAGAGAAGACGACGAGACAAGGAGTAGTGCTGGTGATTCTCGACGCTGGAAGTCAGTTAGAAATCTTTGGTTGGAATCGAGTTTGATGATGAAGGATCTGGCAGTGATGTTGCTCAATGGTGGAGGCTCGAGTGGTCACGAGAAGAAAGGAAGAAGAAACAGACGAGGTTCATGATAGCTGAATAACGTGGAACAAGGTAAAAGAAAGCAATACTAGATTGCTATAAGCAAGAAGAGAAGAGAATTCAAGCAAGAAGAGAAAGATAAGTTTTGTGTTTAATAATTTGATTGAGTAATATATAGCTCTTACAAGACTTAATCTAGCCTTTATATAGGCTTGAAGAATAACTAAACTAGGAAACAGAAAACTAAAAGGAAATCTAAAAGAATCCTAAAAATAAGAAAGACTGAAACTAGGAAACCATGGAAGCCAAACCTCTAAGCGGAATCTTCTGGAATTGTAGTATGCCCTGCATCAGTCCCCCCTTCTAGAGTAAAGCTCGTCCTCGAGTTGTCCAAACAAATCAGAAGTTCATTGTCACCATGAAAAGTAAAAATCTCTTGAACATTAAATGTGTTGGAGATATTCCAATCATTTGGTAGATCAATAACATAAGCATTATCATTGATCTTCTTTAAAACCTTGAAAGGACCATATTTCTTCATCTTGGTTTTGTTATAAGTACCCACTGGAAATCTCTCTTTTCTTAGATGTATCATCACGAGCTCCCCTTCCTTGAAGGTTTTAAACCTCTTGTGTTTATCAGCATCCTCTTTATATTTAGAATTGGACTTCTCCAGTTTAGATTTTACTTCATTATGTAATTCAGTTGCTTTGTCTACAAAAGAGTCGGCTGCAGTGTTTGTACTCTGTGTGGTGCGTAAGGCTACCAAATCAAGAGTATGATTAGGTACTTTAGAGTACACAATCTCAAATGGAGTTTTCCCAGTAGAACGATTCACAGAAGTGTTGAAAGCGAATTCCATATGTGGCAATAACACATCCCACTGCTTACTATTATCCAGGCACTTAGCTCTAATCAAATTCCCAAGTGATCTATTAACAACCTCAGTCTGTCCATCAGTTTGCGGATGTGAAGTTGTGCTGAATTGTAAAACTGTGCCTAAGCGCATCCATAAACTTTTCCAGAAATAACTCAAAAATTTTGTATCTCTGTCAGAAGTGATAGACTTTGGAACCCCATGCAATCTTACTACTTCTTTAAAGAACAAAGAAGCAACATTAGAAGCGTCAGTTGATTTCTTACAAGCTACGAAGTGAGCCATTTTAGAGTAACGATCAACTACGACCATAACAGAATCATTACCTCTAGCAGTACGAGGTAAACCAAGTATAAAATCCATACTTATATCAACCCAAGGTGCATCAGGAACTGGTAAAAGAGTATACAACCCGGTATTTTGAATTGTACCCTTTGCTCTCTGACAGACCATGCATTTTTGTACGAACTTTTGTACATCACGTTTCAAAGATGGCCAGAAATATCTTTCTTCAATCAGGGCAATGGTTTTATCTCTCCCAAAATGACCACCAAGACCACTGCCATGTAATTCTCGCATAAGATGTAAACGTAAAGACCCTTGAGGAATACATAATCGATTCCCTTTAAAAAGAAAACCTTCTTGTATAAGAAAATCATCAACCCCATGAGTTTGAGAACTGCATTGATCCCATAGTTTGCCAAAATCTTCATCTTCTGGATAAATGTCTTTGATATAGTCAAATGCATAACTCTCATTACGAATTGTTGTTAATAGATGACTTCTTCTACTTAAGGCATCAACAACTTGATTCAATTTGCCACTTTTATGTCTCACGGAGAAAGTGTATTTGTTGAGTGTGGAAAGCCATCGATCATGCATTCTGTTAACTTTAGCAGAAGTATTCAAAAACTTCAAAGCATGGTTGTCAGTGTTGACAACAAATTCCCTATGTATAAGATAAGTATGCCACTGCTTAAGAGATTGAACAAGAGCCAATAACTCTAATTCATATGTAGACCATTTCTTTTGTGCATCTGAATTCTTCTCACTGTAATATGCAATTGGATGACCCTCCTGTGATAATACTGCACCAATACCAACAACAGATGCATCACAATCTATTTCAAAAGGCTTGTTGAAATTCGGAAGTGCAAGAATTGGTGCCGTACAAAGCTTTTCTTTAAGAAGAATAAAGCTTTTATCCATTGCTTCCGTCCACTCAAACTTCTCCTTCTTGAGACAGTCAGTCAAAGGTGCAGAAATAGAGCTAAAGTTCTTCACAAATCTTCGATAGAAAGAAGCCAAACCATGAAAACTACGAACATCACGAAGAAGTAGGAACTGGCCAATCTTCAATTGCTTGAACTTTAGAAGGATCGACATGAATACCATCAGTAGAAATCACATATCCCAAAAATGTTACTGAAGAAGCCATGAAGGTACACTTCTTCAAATTAACATATAAAGAGTTGTCAGCAAGAACTTGAAACACTTGTGAAAGATGTTGGAGGTGTTCTGGCTCACTGCGACTAAAAATTAGTATGTCATCAAAATAGACAATAACAAATTTACTGAGAAAGGGTTGGAGAACCTGATTCATAAGTCGCATAAAAGTACTAGGTGCATTAGATAACCCAAATGGCATGACCAGCCATTCATATAAACCTTCACGTGTCTTGAATGCTGTTTTCCACTCATCTCCACCTCGAATGCGTATTTGGTGGTAACCACTGCGTAAATCCAACTTAGTAAAAATAATAGAGCCCGACAGTAAATCAATCATATCATCAATACGCGGGATCGGAAATCTATAAGGAATGGTGATGCGATTTAATGCTCTGCAATCGATACACATCCTCCATCCATTGTCTTTTTTACTAACCAAGAAGGCAGGACTGGCACAAGGACTGTTGCTAGGTCGTATCAAACCCTTTGTAAGCAAATCATTTACCTGTCCCTGTAATATCTCATGCTCAGCAGGACTCAAGCGATAGTGTGCTTGGTTTGGTAAAGAGGCTCCAGGAATAAAATCGATGCAGTGTTGAATATTCCGTAAAGGAGGTAATGCAGTTGGTAGTTCATCTGGAAATAAAACATTATATTGAAATAATAAGGGCTTCACCTTTGCAGGCAACTCAATCATAGGCTTAGAATCTTCATGGGAATGTAAAGAATGTTGTGGGTGCAAAGAACGAATAACAGTGGCTACGACAGCATCAGTCTGCGCACAAGAGTTTGAAGTGGAATTGGATGGACTAAGAACCTTGGTTTTCCCATTATGAACAAAAGTGTAAGTATTCTCGAATCCATTGTGAACCGCGTGAAGATCGTATTGCCAAGGTCTGCCAAGAAGAAGATGGGTTGCCGTCATATTAATGACATCACATAGAACTGTGTCTTCATAACCCTCAAAAGAGAATGACACATAACACTGAAGAGTAATCTTCTGTGTGCTAGAGGCATTAACCCATCCTACAGTGTAAGGTTCTGGATGAGAAGTTACTGGTAGTTCAAGCTTCTTAACTACGTGATCAGCAATATAATTATCCACACTGCCACTATCAATTATCATCTTGCAGATTTTACCCCCAATATAACATCTGGATTTAAAGATACTGTGTCTCTGAGACTTGCATTGTTGAGTAAGAAATAATGGACGAATCATCCCAACAAACTCATCGTCATCACCAGGTGAGTCTTCATCTTCGAACTCATTAAGCGCACCAGTGACTTCATTAATGAACTGAGGTTCACCAATCAAAGCATTGAATTTCCGACAATCACTAGACGTGTGCCCCGATTGCTGGCATTTATTGCACTTATCTCCACGAAATTTTGCATAAGTATTAGTAGTTCTCTGTTGCGGTGGAAATTTTGTTGCCTGTTATGAAACCGATTCCCTGTAGTAGGAGGAGTTGGTTGCAGAGAGTGAGACTGCTGACCCGGCTGAAGATCAACTGGATTGGCTAAGATAGGTGTAGCCAGAGGTGGAGTATAAGGCACAATATGGCTAGGTTGTCGATGTGAATGGCTAACATCATCATAAGGAGGCCTGGGAATAGTCAAAACAGTATCTGGAGAAAAGTTTTGAGATGAATTGGTACCCCTGGAATTTTTTGATAACGCCCTTGTCTGGATGGATAAGTCCTAGAAAACGAAGAAGGCGATTTTCTATCTTAATAGCTTGCTGCACCGCTTCGACCATAGTAAAAACTGAATGAGTCATACCATTTTGTATTAATCTATTCAGCCCCTCAATGAATCTTGCAACTAACTGTTCTTCAGATTCTTTGAGTTGATTTCGTGCCACCAAATTATAAAAATGACACATATTCTTCAACAGTGCGTGCCCCCTGCTGAATGTTCTGCAATTTGATGAAAAGTTGCTGCATAAAGTCTCTAGGTAAGAACTTATCCCTGATCAAAGTTTTCATACGTGTCCAAGTACGTATTTTCGGTTTGTTAGCGTTTCTACGATCATCACAGATCTTATCCCACCAGGCTGCAGCTCCTCCTTTGAGCTTGTAAGTCACAAGTTTGACCTTAGAATCTTCAGGGACTTCCATAAATTCAAAAAAGCTTCTACCTCAAAGAACCAATCAGTTAGTTCTTCAATACGAAAATTTCCAGAGAAGTTGGGAATATCATATTTTAGCTTATATTCGGGTAAAGAACTGTAAGGGTTGTGACCAGTTTTTAAACGCCGTTCTTCAATCCAATTCTTCTCTAGATCGTTCTCACGTTCATCTTCATCATCACTGTCGAGTGTAGGATAAACTAGCTTCTTATTTGAATGACCTATGAACCCTTCATACGGTTTCTTAATGTTTAAAGTACGCAATACATCTTTAGGTACTTCATCATTCTGTAAAAACTGAAGTGTATCGTTTTTAGTTTTTTTTTCTAAGTCTACAAGCTCAGGCATATCCAAATCTATATTTATGTGTTTTGCAACCTTGAAAAGCTGAATCTGCATTGCTTCAAGCTTGTTATCTCTTAACCCTAATTTTTCCTCCATGGACTTGAGTTTCAGTAATGTTTTTTGCCAAAATCTCGGTATGAGATTTGATGAGAGCTTCGATTGCTGCTAGAGTAACTGGTTGAGCAGTCATATTACTTTTTTTTTTTGTGTACTTAAAAGGAATGAAAAGGTGTTTCGGAAGCGAAGTAAAGGATCAAGTGATAGGATGAAAATCCTAAAACTAAGCGGGTGGTACCAACTAATGTGGAACAAGGTAAAAGAAAGCAATACTAGATTGCTATAAGCAAGAAGAGAAGAGAATTCAAGCAAGATGAGAAAGATAAGTTTTGTGTTTAATAATTTGATTGAGTAATAGATAGCTCTTACAAGACTTAATCTAGCCTTTATATAGGCTTGAAGAATAACTAAACTTGGAAACAGAAAACTAAAAGGAAATCTAAAAGAATCCTAAAAATAAGAAAGACTGAAACTAGGAAACCATGGAAGCCAAACCTCTAAGCGGAATCTTCTGGAATTGTAGTATGCCCTGCATCACTGAAACAATAGCCAGCAGTGGTGCTGGTTGTAAAGGTGTTGTTGGAGAAAAGCAAGGTCGTGATGTGGACCAAAAAAGATGTCGGAAGGGACAGGTGATAGGAGGAGATGAACAGAGAAGATGATGAAGCTACTGCTGGTTGATAAAGTTAATAGCGATGGAAGTTGATGGTCGTGAGTCTGATTTGTGAAGCTACTGGGATCGGTGGATGAAGGCTTGAGAAGACAAACTGGCGTCGTGGTTGGTAGGAGGAATACAGAAGTTGGTGTAGTTGTCAGAATTAAGAAGGTCATGCTCGATACACTGCATTTGCCGGAATTATTCTTGTTCTAAGCAGTCAAAGGGGAAGCTCGTTACACCGAGATGGAGTGGAATACCAATTCATCTATGAGTTTGATGTGATGGATTCCAGGGTTTTGGTGGAACTCAAATGGTGACTGTCGTAATGATTTCATCCATTGAGACGGAAGTTGTTGGTGTTGGCTCGAGGAATATATACAAGAGGAGATGGAGCAAGCTGAAGATAGCTGGTGATTGTTGGTGTGTACAATGAAGAGACAGTTGAAAATAAGAATAAAGTTGCAGATGTTGAGTTCGAAAGTGAGCGTAGATGGACTATAGTTCACTGTTGTGGTTGAGGTTTGAATGTGATGGAGATTGTTTTGTTGATTTCATGCCAGCTGGGTCCGGTTTTGGACATGGGTTCTGAGTTAGGACTGGGCCTTGACAATATTATCCTAGGTCTCGATTGGAAATTCTCGCATCGCCTATATATAACATGGGGAACTTAGGCGCAGTCCCAAAAAAAAAAAAAAATCTTACCGCCAGGCCCACAATTAAAATCTGATACAGTCGCACCCATAATTATTTAAAAATATTTAAAACGTACTGAAAGACTCTATTACCCTTCATCGTTTTTGGGCATAATTTTTTTTCTTCTCCGCCGGTTTCTTTCTCTATTCCTCCATTAATCTCTGTAACGGATCTGCAAAGATTTTTTCTCCATCATTTAAAGAAATAAATCATTTAAAATCGATGATTCAAAGAAGTAAATCATTTTTGACTAAATCCTAGAATACATTTCAACAAAAATGGATGAAACAGACGAAGAAGAAAAAATCAAGTAGAAGAAACAGAAAAAAAATCAATTTCAACAAAAATGGATGAAAAATCAATTTCATACTCTAAAAAACCAACCTAGAAACTACTTACAGTTTACAAATTCTAGAAACAACATTTCAAAAAAAAATGAACGAAACACAAACAAAATCAACATTTTATTTTACTTTGATACTTTCAGTTAACGAAAAATAAATGTGCATAACCAGTTATGCAGTACAAAAATAAATGTGGATAACAAGTTATGCAGTACAAAAAAAAAAGTGCATAACTAGTTATGCAGTACAAAGAAAATGTGCATAACCAGTTATGCAGTACAAAAAAAAGTGCATAACCAGTTATGCAGATGCATAAGACATTATGCAGTACAGAAAAATGTGCATAACTAGTTATGCAGATGCATCAAAGGTTATGCTTATCATAAATCACTGCAGATGCAAAGAAAATGTGCATAACTAGTTATGCAGTACAAAGAAAATGTGCATAACCAGTTATGCAGATGCATAACTTGTTATGTAGCACAAGTAAAATAAATGTGCATAACCAGTTATGCAGATGCATAAGACATTGTGCAGTACAAAACAATGTGCATCAAAGGTTATGTTTATCATAAATCACTGCAGATGCAAAAAAAATATGCATAACTAGTTATGCAGTACAAAGAAAATGTGCATAACAAGTTATGCAGTACAAAAAAAATATGCATAACATCTTATGCATGTGCAATCAAAGACAACACAATGAACTAGATCAGTAGGATACACTCGTGAATGGAGAAATCATGTTTTATACTAGAAAAATGCTACTGATGATTCACATAATTAAACTCTCTGGACATTTATCAAAACACTACAAGAGCAGAGAATGGTGAAATCTTACCTTTTGCTATAAGATACCGAATATGAGGGGGACGAAGATTATCAAACAAAACACCATTAATCTTATCATTCTGTTTTTATGGAAATGAGGAAAGTTGGATTACCAAAGAGAAGAAATTCCAAATATGAAACAGAAACCCTAGTTTTATTGAGAAGATTATTCAGAAAAGGATTTGGGAAAAGATTTGACAAAGAGAAAAATCCAAATGTTAAAAACGAAGAATCGGAGTTCACCATTGTTTTCTTCTCGCTTCTCTCTGTTCGTCGCTCGAAGAAAAGGGTAGTTTGGCCTTTTAAAAACTGAGAAGCAGAATTTCATAAATTATGGGTCTGCTACGAATTTTTGACGGGAAAATGGGTGCGCGCCTGAACTTTTCTGTCCGTGGGTTTGACAGTGGAAAAATCTGGGAGAATGGGTCTCCCTGTAGTTTTCACATATAACATTTTTAGACAGACAGAGAAGGGGTACGTCGGCGACTGGAGCCGCAACTTGGCGAACTGGAGGCGGCTACAGAGCCAAAACCAGAGAAGGTTAACAGAGCCGCAACTGGAAACAAGGGTTTGAAGTATTTGTCATTTCAATTCCATCTGATTTGTGGGCTGTTCTTATTTATATTTTTTATGGCTTTTGAGAAAGTCATGTATTGCTAAACTTTATAACTAGGGTTTATGGTAGAAACCATTTTGAGCATAAGAAAATTTTGATTTGAAATATTTATGTTTTGGAGGCTATTATGAATTGAATATGATTAATTCTTGAATAATGTTTATTGATTGATCGAAAATATAAGTTGTTGCTTCACCGGTTTTAAAAACCTATGTTCATAATTGATAGTTTTGTAAATATATTTGTCTTATTATTTGATGATTCATGCTTCGTTAAAAACTTTGATGGGTTATGCTTAGAAAATCCAGATACAGTTTGTGAATCAATAACTTAGTTTCGTATAACTTTCTCGCTAACACAATTTGATGGTGCTTGCTTGGGTTTAGTCTTTTGATGTGGCATGCTTAGGTTGTCCCAGTGATATTTGCGACTCTAATACATATAATAGGTGGTATCGATAGAACGAACAATAGACAAATATTCATGGATTATGTTTCATTTCAGTAATTGAATATAAATAGTGGTGGATACTATAAACCATGGTTACTGAATTTTCCATTGGCCTCATTTTATTAGTTTACTTTTATTATTTCATTTTCAATTTTAAAAACTCAAAAACTTCTTTGCTGGTTAGTTGATTAGAGATATCGATTATAGTATTTCCATCGCTCCCTGTGGGTACGACCCGTACTTGCCTCTGTCTACTAGTTAGACACCGTAAGATTGCATTATCACATATAGGGTATTCCCTTATCCTATCAGTTACATGATCCCATATTGTTGTTGAGAGTTTTCCTAGAGAGGAGTCATCTGCTGCTATGTTCGCCAGACCATCCGCCGCTTGATTTCCTTCCCTGTAAATGTGCTGAATTGTGTATTGTTGGATTTAGGCCAATTTTTGTTTGATTTATATAATAAAATTAGATATATACCATGGGTTTTCATTCTCTGAGGTTAGAAATCTCATTAGATTCTCCGAGTCCGTTTCAAATTGAACTTTTGGTCATCCCCGTTCCGTTGCCGCTTTAGAAGCGATTAGCATGGCCCAAGTTTTAGCTACAAGTGCGGTGGAAATTCTCAGCAGTTGCACAATTGCTAATATGGTATTGGTCTCCCCGTTTCGGCATATGATACCAGGCCCCGCTATTTGATAAGAGCCTAAAATACATCTTTTGAATGTCAATTTCTTATGCTTTTCTTAACTATGTCTCTCGTATTTTTGTATATTATGCTTTGTTTCCATTTTGTAGGTGTATTGGAGTCATGTGACAAGATAGAAGGCAAATATGAGCTTAATACATTGCTTGGAGAATTAGGCGTCGGCGGAGTTGAAGTTCAGAAACACCATGGATTTTAAGGAGTCAATAGATGATTCTGAGTGGAGATCACTAAAGATAAACGTGAAGATGTTCAGGGTCACCTGCTTCTAATTTACTGCCTCAAAACTACAGAACTAGGTCGAGATTTATTCATTTCTAGTCCCAGCTGATTTGCTCCACCAGCTCTGCCTTCTCACCAAACCAAGGAACAACTTCCGGCTAAGACTTGGTCTGATGGGTCTTATATACCATAGGGGCAAGAGAGAATTTCGAAGTCGATACGGGAAAGGCATCAGTGGTTCGAAGTGTTGGACTGCTAGAACCGAGAGAAGTCAAGGGAAGAAGAAGGTGTTGATGTCATGAGCTCTATGAACTGTGTAGGAGAATCAAATGGGAAGTTTCATGTTTCAGACCAAGAATGAGCGTTATAAGAGCAGTAAGAAGAATGGGTTTTCTATTTTGTGGTGTTTGGTTTGGTTTTGAACTCATTGTGCTGCCAAGAAATGCAGTGAAGAATAAACAAGCCACTGTCGTTCAATGTGGCGATGAATGATTGAAATTCAAGGGCGGTTGAGAATCTCAACAGTTAGGAATGAATGGTTTTTGTATGAATTCAGTGACGGAGCCAGACATTTTCTCAAGTGGGGGCAAATTCATATGGTAAAAATCTGTATATATACTAGTTGGTGTGCGGCCGAAGGCTGCCCGATTTTTTTTTTGGCATTTTTATTGACTTTTTAATATTAACTAAGTGAAAATCAAATTATAAAATATTTTAGTTAAATTAGATATAGTATTTTAGATAGTTTTTTTGTTTTTACATCGTATATTTGATGTATTTTTATTGATTTTACATGAGTTTATAATTTCGACCCCATTAAAAATAAAATTTCAATTTTATAAAGCATATTTGCCCCCAAAAGACATGTAAATTACAAAAATTATAAGCCTAATTCTATGGGATTTCGGAATCAAGTGGGGTCGGCGGACCCCATTTGTCCCTACATCCCTCCGTCCCTGTATGAATTGCAGGGAAGGAAATATAGTAGAGTTTAGAAATCAACAGTGTGTTCATCTTGTTCACCACCATATCTGCACACAATATGTTTGAGAAAATGCCGGAATCACCAGTTTTTCAGTGTCAAAACCAGAATATCCTGTTGCTTCTCTATCTGTTGTCACGGAGTGCCATGAGTATGTGGGTTAGTCTGCGTACAAGGCATGTCTGGGAAAGGCAAGAATTTGATTTAGAGGCCAAGAAACCAGCTGAAGTATTGAGCAGCACAGCAGCACAGTCAGTTAGGCCGTGTTCTGATGGGTTTTGGTCAAGTTTGGAAGCAGCTAGACCCAAGTTAAAAAACAAACAGGAAACAGAATCTTTTGTGTTAGCTAGCCATGGTTCGATGGCAGGTAAGTAAGGCATGTTGGATCAATGGGTTTTTTGTGAAAGTTAAAAGACAGGAGGTCGAAGTCAAGAAGTAAACTGAGTTTGGTCACGAGTTATTAAGGATTGGGTTCAGTTTTGAGCGAGAAGCCAGGGAAAGAGTGAATCATTGCCGTGCAGTTCAGAGATGGAGTTGTTGTCATTGATTTAGGAAATAAATAAAGGGAAGTGGAGATATAAAAGAAAACATAAAAGCTAAATCATCATATACCCCTTCGCGACTGCCGTTCACAACCAACAGAGAGGATCTCTGCTCCTCTCCATTCCATCACCGTCTGTATCTCCACCAACATATCATGTATACATCACCTGCATTCCTCCATATACCACTAGTTACATCTCCATCTTCATCTGCATACCACCATCTCAACTGCATCCCATCTGCATACACTTCCAGCGTCATCCTTTGCATCCACTGCATATATCATCTCCACCAGCACTTCGGTCCACAAGCCATAGCAGCAATATAGCTACCACCAGAGCACTGCCAGGCCTGAATTCCCGACTACTATAGCTTCCATCCACCACCAGTTCCATCTGCATCTCACCAATCTACAGCACCAAGGAAACATACTAGCAGGAAATTACAGAGCAGCAGTTTCACGTCGCCAGTATCATTCCGTCTACCATCCTGCTGGAGAGATCCCGCTACTGCCAGTTCTTCCTTGAGCCACGGCAGTCCATCTTCTCATACATAACTCCCTCGCAACTGTTTGGTTTGCTTGCTTAGTTTTGTTTCTTTTGTTTGCCATGAACACCAGTAGCTAATTGCATTTTATTAGGGACGATTTCGACGTCCGGACATGATTCACAATTGATACTTAAAAGAGCATGTTTTCTTGCAACCTGTCTTTTTATTGTTCATTCTCTATTGTGACAATATTTCTTATGTGAATTGTTTATGAATCGTTTAAGTTGAAAATTAGATGGTGAGTTCATAATTCTCATACTAATTCGAAAACTC